>NC_082699.1:53850185-54495211 GCF_949987515.2 Delphinus delphis
GGTTCGGGCTAGGGTTAGGGTTAGGGGACGGGGATGGTTTAGGGTCCAGGTGAGGGTAAGACAACGCTTTAGGGGGAGCGTACATGTGAGGGCGCGGGTTAGCGTTAGCGTACGGTTTAGGATTAGGAGACGGGTGAGGGTCAGGCTTCGGGGAAGGGTTAGGGTTAGGGTACGGGCTAGGGTTAGGGTTAGGGGACGGGGACGGTTTAGGGTCCAGGTGAGGGTACGACAACGCTTTAGGGGGAGCGTACGTGTGAGGGCGTGGGTTAGCGTTAGCGTACGGGTTAGGATTAGGGGACGGGTGAGGGTCAGGCTTCGGGGAAGGGTTAGGGTTAGGGTTCGGGCTAGGGTTAGGGTTAGGGGACGGGGACGGTTTAGGGTCCACGTGACGGTACGACAACACTTTAGGGGGAGCACACGTGTGAGGGCGCGGGTTAGCGTTAGCGTACAGGTTAGGATTAGGGGACGGGTGAGGGTCAGGCTTCGGGGAAGGGTTAGGGTTAGGGTTCGGGCTAGGGTTAGGGTTAGGGGATGGGGACGGTTTAGGGTCCAGGTGAGGGTACGACAACGCTTTAGGGGGAGCGTACGTGTGAGGGCGCGGGTTGGCGTTAGCGTACAGGTTAGGATTAGGGGACGGGTGAGGGTCAGGTTTCGGGGAAGGGTTAGGGTTAGGGTTCGGCCTGGGTTAGGGTTAGGGGACGGGGACGGTTTAGGGTCCAGGTGAGGGTAAGACAATGCTTTAGGGGGAGCGTACGTGTGAGGATGCGGGTTAGCGTTAGCGTACGGGTTAGGATTAGGGGACGGGTGAGGGTCAGGATTCGGGGAAGGGTTAGGGTTAGGGTTCGGGCTAGGGTTAGGGTTAGGGGACGGGGACGGTTTAGGGTCCAGGTGAGGGTACGACAACACTTTAGGGGGAGCGTACGTGTGAGGGCGTGGGTTAGCGTTAGCGTACGAGTTAGGATTAGGGGACGGGTGAGGGTCAGGCTTCGATAAAGGGTTAGTGTTAGGTTTCGGGCTAGGGTTAGGGTTAGGGGACGGGGACGGTTTAGGGTCCAGGTGAGGGTAGGACAGCGCTTTAGGGGGAGCGTACGTGTGAGGGCGTGGGTTAGCGTTAGCGTACGGGTTAGGATTAGGAGACGGTTGAGGGTCAGGCTTCGGGGAAGGGTTAGGGTTAGGGTTCGGGCTAGGGTTAGGGTTAGGGGACGGGGACCGTTTAGGGTCCAGGTGAGGGTACGACAACGCTTTAGGGGGAGCATACGTGTGAGCGCGCAGGTTAGCATTAACGTACGGGTTAGTATTAGAGGAAGGGTGAGGGTCAGGCTTCGGGGAAGCGTTAGGGTTAGGGTTCGGGCTAGGGTTAGGGTTAGGGGACGGGGACGGTTTAGGGTCCAGGTGAGGGTACGAGAACGCTTTAGGGGGAGCGTACGTGTGAGGGCGCGGGATAGCGTTAGCGTACGGGTTAGAATTCGGGGACGTGTGAGGGTCAGGCTTCGGGGAAGGGTTAGGGTTAGGGTTCGGGCTAGGGTTAGGGTTAGGGGACGGGGACGGTTTAGGGTCCAGGTGAGGGTACGACAACGCTTTAGGGGGAGCGTACGTGTGAGGGCGCGGGTTAGCGTTAGCGTATGGGTTAGGATTAGGGGACGGTTGAGGGTCAGGCTTCGGGGAAGGGTTAGGGTTAGGGTTCGGGCTAGGGTTAGGGTTAGGGGATGGGGACGGTTTAGGGTCCAGGTGAGGGTACGACAACGCTTTAGGGGGAGCGTACGTGTGAGGGCGCGGGTTGGCGTTAGCGTACAGGTTAGGACTAGGGGACGGGTGAGGGTCAGGTTTCGGGGAAGGGTTAGGGTTAGGGTTCGGCCTGGGTTAGGATTAGGGGACGGGGATGGTTTAGGGTCCAGGTGAGGGTAAGACAATGCTTTAGGGGGAGCGTACGTGTGAGGATGCGGGTTAGCGTTAGCGTACGGGTTAGGATTAGGGGACGGGTGAGGGTCAGGATTCGGGGAAGGGTTAGGGTTAGGGTTCGGGCTAGGGTTAGGGTTAGGGGACGGGGATGGTTTAGGGTCCAGGTGAGGGTAAGACAACGCTTTAGGGGGAGCGTACATGTGAGGGCGCGGGTTAGCGTTAGCGTACGGTTTAGGATTAGGAGACGGGTGAGGGTCAGGCTTCGGGGAAGGGTTAGTGTTAGGGTTCGGGCTAGGGTTAGGGTTAGGGGACGGGGACGGTTTAGGGTCCAGGTGAGGGTACGACAACGCTTTAGGGGGAGCGTACGTGTGAGGGCTTTGGTTAGCGTTAGCGTACGGGTTAGGATTAGGGGACGGGTGAGGGTCAGGCTTCGGGGAAGTGTTAGGGTTAGGGTTCGGGCTAGGGTTAGGGTTAGGGGACGGGGACGGTTTAGGGTCCACGTGACGGTACGACAACACTTTAGGGGGAGCACACGTGTGAGGGCGCGGGCTAGCGTTAGCGTACGGGTTAGGATTAGGGGACGGGTGTGGGTCAGGCTTCAGGGAAGGGTTAGGGTTAGGGTTCGGGCTAGGGTTAGGGTTAGGGGATGGGGACGGTTTAGGGTCCAGGTGAGGGTACGACAACGCTTTAGGGGGAGCGTACGTGTGAGGGCGCGGGTTAGCGTTAGCGTACGGTTTAGGATTAGGAGACGGGTGAGGGTCAGGCTTCGGGTAAGGGTTAGGGGTAGGGTTCGGGCTAGGGTTAGGGTTAGGGGACGGGGACGGTTTAGGATCCAGGTGAGGGTACGACAACGCTTTAGGGGGAGCGTACGTGTGAGGGCGTGGGTTAGCGTTATCGTCCGGGTTAGGATTAGGGGACGGGTGAGGGTCAGGCTTCGGGGAAGGGTTAGGGTTAGGGTTTGTGCTAGGGTTACGGTTAGGGGACGGGGACGGTTTAGGGTCCAGGTGAGGGTACGACAACGCTTTAGGGGGAGCGTACGTGTGAGGGCGCGGGTTAGCGTTAGTGTACGGGTTAGGATTAGGGGACGGGTGAGGGTCAGGCTTCGGGGAAGGGTTAGGGTTAGGGTTCGGGCTAGGGTTAGGGTTAGGGGACGGGGATGGTTTAGGGTCCAGGTGAGGGTACGACAACGCTTTAGGGGGAGCGTACGTGTGAGGGCGCGGGTTAGCGTTAGCGTATGGGTTAGGATTAGGGGACGGGTGAGGGTCAGGCTTCGGGGAAGGGTTAGGGTTAGGGTTCGGGCTAGGATTAGGGTTAGGGGACGGGGACGGGTTAGGGTCCAGGGTAGGCTACGACAACGCTTCAGGGGGAGCTTACGTGTGAGGGCACGGGTTAGCGTTAGCGTACGGGTTAAGATTAGGGGACGGGTGAGGGTCAGGCTTCGGGGAAGGGTTAGGGTTAGGGTTCGGGCTAGGGTTAGGGTTAGGGGATGGGGACGGTTTAGGGTCCAGGTGAGGGTACGACAACGCTTTAGGGGGAGCGTACGTGTGAGGGCGCGGGTTGGCGTTAGCGTACAGGTTAGGATTAGGGGACGGGTGAGGGTCAGGTTTCGGGGAAGGGTTAGAGTTAGGGTTCGGCCTGGGTTAGGGTTAGGGGACGGGGACGGTTTAGGGTCCAGGTGAGGGTAAGACAATGCTTTAGGGGAAGCGTACGTGTGAGGATGCGGGTTACCGTTAGCGTACGGGTTAGGATTAGGGGACGGGTGAGGGTCAGGCTTCGGGGAAGTGTTAGGGTTAGGGTTCGGGCTAGGGTTAGGGTTAGGGGACGGGGACGGTTTAGGGTCCAGGTGACGGTACGACAACACTTTAGGGGGAGCGTACGTGTGAGGGCGTGGGTTAGCGTTAGCGTACGGGTTAGGATTAGGGGACGGGTGAGGGTCAGGCTTCGGGGAAGGGTTAGGGTTAGGGTTCGGGCTAGGGTTAGGGTTAGGGGACGGGATCGGTTTAGGGTCCAGGTGAGGGTACGTGAACGCTTTAGGGGGAGCGTACGTATGAGGACGCGGGTTAGCGTTAGCGTACGGGTTAGGATTAGGGGACGGGTGAGGGTCAGGCGTCGGGGAAGGGTTAGGGTTAGGGTTCGGGCTAGGGTTAGGGTTAGGGGACGGGGACGGTTTTGGGTCCAGGTGAGTGTACGACAACGCTTTAGGGGGAGCGTACGTGTGAGAGCGCGGGTTAGCGTTAGCGTACGGGTTAGGATTAGGAGACGGGTGAGGGTCAGGCTTCGGGTAAGGGTTAGGGATAGGGTTTGGGCTAGGGTTAGGGTTAGGGGACGGGGACGGTTTAGGGTCCAGGTGAGGGTACGACAACGCTTTAGGGGGAGCGTACGTGTGAGGGCGCGGGTTAGCGTTAGCGTACGGGTTAGGATTAGGGGACGGGTGAGGGTCAGGCTTCGGGGAAGGGTTAGGGTTAGGGTTCGGGCTAGGATTAGGGTTAGGGGACGGGATCGGTTTAGGGTCCAGTTGAGGGTACGAGAACGCTTTAGGGGGAGAGTACGTGTGAGGGCGCGGGTTAGCGTTAGTGTACGGGTTTGGATTAGGGGACGGGTGAGGGTCAGGCTTCGGGGAAGGGTTAGGGTTAGGGTTCGGGCTAGGGTTAGGGTTAGGGGACGCGGATGGTTTAGGGTTCAGGTGAGGGTACTACAATGCTTTAGGGGGAGCGTACGTGTGAGGGCGCGGGTTAGCGTTAGCATACGGGTTAGGATTAGGGGACGGGTGAGGGTCAGGCTTCGGGGAAGGGTTAGGGTTAGGGTTCGGGCTAGGGTTAGGGTTATGGGACGGGGACGGTTTAGGGTCCAGGTGAGGGTACGACAATGCTTTAGGGGGAGCGTACGTGTGAGGGCGCGGGTTAGCGTTAGCGTACGGGTTCGGATTAGGGGACGGGTGAGGGTCAGGCTTCGGGGAAGGGTTAGGGTTAGGGTTCGGGGTAGGGTTAGGGTTAGGGGATGCGGATAGTTTAGGGTCCAGGTGAGGGTACTACAATGCTTTAGGGGGAGCGTACGTGTGAGGGCGCGGGTTAGCGTTAGCGTACGGGTTAGGATTAGGGGACGGGTGAGGGTCAGGCTTCGGGGAAGGGTTAGGGTTAGGGTTCGGGCTAGGGTTAGGGTTAGGGGACGGGGACGGTTTAGGGTCCAGGTGAGGGTACGACAACGCTTTAGGGGGAGCGTACGTGTGAGGGCGCGGGTTAGCCTTAGCGTACGGGTTAGGATAGGAGACGGGTGAGGGTCAGGCTTCGATGAAGGGTTAGTGTTAGGGTTCGGGCTAGGGTTACGGTTAGGGGACGGGGACGGTTTAGGGTCCAGGTGAGGGTAGGACAGCGCTTTAGGGGGAGCGTACGTGTGAGGGCGCGGGTTAGCGTTAGCGTACGGATTAGGATTAGGAGACGGGTGAGGGTCAGGCTTCGGGGAAAGGTTAGGGTTAGGTATCGGGCTAGGGTTAGGGTTAGGGGACGGGGACGGTTTAGGGTCCAGGTGAGGGTACGGCAACGCTTTAGGGGTAGCGTACGTGTGAGGGCTCGGGTTAGCGTTAGCGTACGGGTTAGGATTAGGGGACGGGTGAGGGTCAGGCTTCGGGGAAGGGTTAGTGTTAGGGTCCGGGCTAGGGTTAGGGTTAGGGGATGGGGACGGTTTAGGGTCCAGGTGAGGGTACGACAACGCTTTAGGGGGAGCGTACGTGTGAGGGCGCGGGTTGGCGTTAGCATACAGGTTAGGATTACGGGACGGGTGAGGGTCAGGTTTCGGGGAAGGGTTAGGGTTAGGGTTCGGCCTGAATTAGGGTTAGGGGACGGGGACGGTTTAGGGTCCAGGTGAGGGTAAGACAATGCTTTAGGGGGAGCGTACGTGTGAGGATGCGGGTTAGCGTTAGCGTACGGGTTAGGATTAGGGGACGGGTGAGGGTCAGGATTCGGGGAAGGGGTAGGGTTAGAGTTCGGGCTAGGGTTAGGGTTAGGGGACGGGGATGGTTTAGGGTCCAGGTGAGGGTAAGACAACGCTTTAGGGGGAGCGTACATGTGAGGGCGCGGGTTAGCGTTAGCGTACGGGTTAGGATTAGGGGACGGGTGAGGGTCAGGCTTCGGGGAAGGGTTAGGGTTAGGGTTCGGGCTAGGGCTAGGGTTAGGGGACGGGGACGGTTTAGGGTCCAGGTGAGGGTACGACAACGCTTTAGGGGGAGCGTACGTGTGAGGGCGTGGGTTAGCGTTAGCGTACGGGTTAGGATTAGGGGACGGGTGAGGGTCAGGCTTCGGGGAAGTGTTAGGGTTAGGGTTCGGGCTAGGGTTAGGGTTAGGGGACGGGGACGGTTTAGGGTCCACGTGACGGTACGACAACACTTTAGGGGGAGCACACGTGTGAGGGCGCGGGTTAGCGTTAGCGTACGGGTTAGGATTAGGGGACGGGTGAGGGTCAGGCTTCGGGGAATGGTTAGGGTTAGGGTTCAAGCTAGGGTTAGGGTTAGGGGACGGGGACGGTTTAGGGTCCAGGTGAGGGTATGGCAACGCTTTAGGGGTAGAGTACGTGTGAGGGCGCGGGTTAGCGTTAGCGTACGGGTTAGGATTAAGGGACGGGTGAGGGTCAGGCGTCGGGGAAGGGTTAGGGTTAGGGTTCGGGCTAGGGTTAGGGTTAGGGGACGGGGACGGTTTAGGGTCCAGGTGAGGGTACGACAACGCTTTAGGGGGAGCGTACGTGTGAGGGCGCGGGTTAGCGTTAGCGTACGGGTTAGGATTAGGGGACGGGTGAGGGTCAGGCTTCGGGGAAGGGTTAGGGTGAGGATTCGGGCTAGGGTTAGGGTTAGGGGACGGGGACGGTTTAGGGTCCAGGTGAGGGTACGACAACGCTTTAGGGGGAGCGTACGTGTGAGGGCGCGGGTTAGCGTTAGCGTACGGGTTAGGATTAGGGGACGGGTGAGGGTCAGGCTTCGGGGAAGGGTTAGGGTTAGGGTTCGGGCTAGGGTTAGGGTTAGGGGACGGGGACGGTTTAGGGTCCAGGTGAGGGTACGAGAATGCTTTAGGTGGAGCGTACGTATGAGGGCGCGGGTTAGCGTTAGCGTACTGGTTAGGATTAGGGGACGGGTGAGGGTCAGGCATCGGGGAAGGGTTAGGGTTAGGGTTCTGGCTAGGGTTAGGGTTAGGGGACGGGGACGGTTTAGGGTCCAGGTGAGGGTACGGCAACGCTTTAGGGGGAGCGTACGTGTGAGGGCGCAGGTTAGCGTTAGCGTACGGGTTAGGATTAGGGGACGGGTGAGGGTCACGCGTCGGGGAAGGGTTAGTGTTAGTGTTCGGGCTAGGGTTAGGGTTATGGGACGGGGACAGTTTAGGGTTCAGGTGAGTGTACGACAGCGCTTTAGGGGGAGCGTACGTGTGAGGGCGCGGGTTAGCGTTAGCGTACGGTTTAGGATTAGGAGACGGGTGAGGGTCAGGCTTCGGGTAAGGGTTAGGGGTAGGGTTCGGGCTAGGGTTAGGGTTAGGGGACGGGGACGGTTTAGGGTCCAGGTGAGAGTAGGACAACGCTTTAGGGGGAGAGTACGTGTGAGGGCGTGGGTTAGCGTTAGCGTACGGGTTAGGATTAGGGGACGGGTGAGGGTCAGGCTTTGGGGAAGTTTTAGGGTTAGGGTTCGGGCTAGGGTTAGGGTTAGGGGACGGGGACGGTTTAAGGTCCAGGTGACGGTACGACAACACTTTAGGGGGAGCACACGTGTGAGGGCACGGGTTAGCGTTAGCGTACGGGTTAGGATTAGGGGACGGGTGAGGGTCAGGCTTCGGGGAAGCGTTAGGGTTAGGGTTCGGGCTAGGGTTAGGGTTAGGTGACGGGGACGGTTTAGGGTCCAGGTGAGCGTATGACAATGCTTTAGGGGGAGCGTACGTGTGAGGGTGTGGGTTAGCGTTAGCGTACGGGTTAGGATTAGGGGACGGGTGGGGGTCAGGCTTCGGGGAAGTGTTAGGGTTAGGGTTCGGGCTAGGGTTAGGGTTAGGGGACGGGGACGGTTTAGGGTCCAGGTGACGGTACGACAACACTTTAGGGGGAGCACACGTGTGAGGGCGCGGGTTAGCGTTAGCGTACGGGTTAGGATTAGGTGACGGGTGAGGGTCAGGCTTCGGGGAAGGGTTAGGGTTAGGGTTCAAGCTAGGGTTAGGCTTAGGGGACGGGGACGGTTTAGGGTCCAGGTGAGGGTACGAGAACGCTTTAGGGGGAGCGTACGTATGAGGGCGCGGGTTAGCGTTAGCGTACGGGTTAGGATTAGGAGACGGGTGAGGGTCAGGCGTCGGGGAAGGGTTAGGTTTAGGGTTCGGGCTAGGGTTAGGGTTAGGGGACGGGGACGGTTTAGGGTCCAGGTGAGGGTACGACAACGCTTTAGGGGGAGCGTACGTGTGAGGGCGCGGGTTAGCGTTAGCTTACGGGTTAGCATTAGGGGACGGGTGAGGGTCTGGCTTCGGGGAAGGGTTAGGGTTCGGGCTAGGGTTAGGGTTAGGGGACGGGGACGGTTTAGGGTCCAGGTGACGGTACGACAACACTTTAGGGGGAGCACACGTGTGAGGGCGCGGGTTAGCGTTAGCGTACGGGTTAGGATTAGGGGACGGGTGAGGGTCAGGCTTCGGGGAAGGGTTAGGGTTAGGATTCGAGCTAGGGTTAGGGTTAGGGGACGGGGACGGTTTAGGGTCCAGGTGAGGGTACGAGAACGCTTTAGGGGGAGCGTACGTATGAGGGCGCGGGTTAGCGTTAGCGTACGGGTTAGCATTAGGGGACGGGTGAGGGTCAGGCGTCGGGGAAGGGTTAGGGTTAGGGTTCGGGCTAGGGTTAGGGTTAGGGGACGGGGACGGTTTAGGGTCCAGGTGAGGGTACGACAACGCTTTAGGGGGAGCGTACGTGTGAGGGCGCGGGTTAGCGTTAGCGTACGGGTTAGGATTAGGGGACGGGTGAGGGTCAGGCTTCGGGGAAGGGTTAGGGTTAGGGTTCGGGCTAGGGTTAGGGTTAGGGGACGGGGACGGTTTAGGGTCCAGGTGAGGGTACGACAACGCTTTATGGGGAGCGTACGTGTGAGGGCGCGGGTTAGCGTTAGCTTACGGGTTAGCATTAGGGGACTGGTGAGGGTCAGGCTTCGGGGAAGGGTTAGGGTTAGGGTTCGGGCTAGGGTTAGGGTTAGGGGACGGGGACGGTTTAGGGTCCAGGTGAGGGTACGAGAACGCTTTAGGGGGAGCGTACGTGTGAGGGCGATGATAGCGTTAGCGTACGGGTTACGATTAGGGGACAGGTGAGGGTCAGGCTTCGGGGAAGGGTTAGGGTTAGGGTTCGGGCTAGGGTTAGGGTTAGGGGACGGGGACGGTTTAGGGTCGGGGTGAGGGTACGGCAACGCTTTAGGGGTAGCGTACGTGTGAGGGCGCGGGTTAGCGTTAGCGTACGGGTTAGGATTAGGGGACAGGTGAGGGTCAGGCGTCGGGGAAGGGTTAGTGTTAGGGTTCGGGCTAGGGTTAGGGTTATGGGACCGGGACGGTTTAGGGTTCAGGTGAGTGTACGACAACGCTTTAGGGGGAGCGTACGTGTGAGGGCGCGGGTTAGCGTTAGCGTACGGGTTATGATTAGGAGACGGGTGAGGGTCAGGCTTCGGGTAAGGGTTAGGGGTAGGGTTCGGGCTAGGGTTAGGGTTAGGGGACGGGGACGGTTTAGGGTCCAGGTGAGGGTACGACAACGCTTTAGGGGGAGCGTACGTGTGAGGGCGTGGGTTAGCGTTAGCGTACGGGTTAGGATTAGGGGACGGGTGAGGGTCAGGCTTCGGGGAAGTGTTAGGGTTAGGGTTCGGGCTAGGGTTAGGGTTAGGGGACGGGGACGGTTAAGGGTCCAGGTGACGGTACGACAACACATTAGGGGGAGCACACGTGTGAGGGCGCGGGTTAGCGTTAGCGTACGGGTTAGGATTAGGGGACGGGTGAGGGTCAGGCTTCGGGAAAGGGTTAGGGTTAGGGTTCAAGCTAGGGTTAGGGTTAGGGGACGGGGACGGTTTAGGGTCCAGGTGAGGGTACGAGAACGCTTTAGGGGGAGCGTACGTATGAGGGCGCGGGTTAGCGTTAGCGTACGGGTTAGGATTAGGGGACGGGTGAGGGTCAGGCGTCGGGGAAGGGTTAGGGTTAGGGTTCGGGCTAGGGTTAGGGTTAGGGGACGGGGACGGTTTAGGGTCCAGGTGAGGGTACGACAACGCTTTAGGGGGAGCGTACGTGTGAGGGCGCGGGTTAGCGTTAGCGTACGGGTTAGGATTAGGGGACGGGTGAGGGTCAGGCTTCGGGGAAGGGTTAGGGTTAGGGTTCGGGCTAGGGTTAGGGTTAGGGGATGGGGACGGTTTAGGGTCCAGGTGAGGGTACGACAACGCTTTAGGGGGAGCGTACGTGTGAGGGCGTGGGTTAGCGTTAGCGTACGGGTTAGGATTAGGGGACGGGTGAGGGTCAGGCTTCGGGGAAGTGTTAGCGTTAGGGTTCGGGCTAGGGTTAGGGTTAGGGGACGGGGACGGTTTAGGGTCCAGGTGAGGGTAGGACAGTGCTTTAGGGGGAGCGTACGTGTGAGGGCGTGGGTTAAGGTTAGCGTACGGGTTAGGATTAGGAGACGGGTGAGGGTCAGGCTTCGGGGAAGGGTTAGGGTTAGGGTTCGGGCTAGGGTTAGGTTTAGGGGACGGGGACTGTTTAGGGTCCAGGTGAGGGTACGACAACGCTTTATGGGGAGCGTACGTGTGAGGGCGCGGGTTAGCGTTAGCGTACGGGTTAGCATTAGGGGACGGGTGAGGGTCAGGCTTCGGGGAAGGGTTAGGGTTAGGGTTCGGGCTAGGGTTAGGGTTAGGGGACGGGGACGGTTTAGGGTCCAGGTGAGGGTACGACAACGCTTTAGGGGGAGAGTACGTGTGAGGGCGCGGGTTAGCGTTAGCGTACGGGTTAGGATTAGGGGACGGGTGAGGGTCAGGCTGCGGGGAAGTGTTAGGGTTAGGGTTCGGGCTAGGGTTAGGGTTAGGGGACGGGGACGGTTTAGGGTCCAGGTGACGGTACGACAACACTTTAGGGGGAGCACACGTGTGAGGGCGCGGGTTAGCGTTAGCGTACGGGTTAGGATTAGGGGACGGGTGAGGGTCAGGCTTCGGGGAAGCGTTAGGGTTAGGGTTCGGGCTAGGGTTAGGGTTAGGGGACGGGGACGGTTTAGGGTCCAGGTGAGGGTATGACAACGCTTTAGGGGGAGCGTACGTGTGAGGGCGTGGGTTAGCGTTAGCGTACGGGTTAGGATTAGGGGACGGGTGAGAGTCAGGCTTCGGGGAAGTGTTAGGGTTAGGGTTCGGGCTAGGGTTAGGGTTAGGGGACGGGGACGGTTTAGGGTCCAGGTGATGGTACGACAACACTTTAGGGGGAGCACACGTGTGAGGGCGCGGGTTAGCGTTAGCGTACGGGTTAGGATTAGGGGACGGGTGAGGGTCAGGCTTCGGGGAAGGGTTAGGGTTAGGGTTCGGGCTAGGGTTAGGGTTAGGGGACGGGGACGGTTTAGGGTCCAGGTGAGGGTAGGACAGCGCTTTAGGGGGAGCGTACGTGCGAGGGCGCGGGTTAGCGTTAGCATACGGGTTAGGATTAGGAGACGGTTGAGGGTCAGGCTTCGGGGAAGGGTTAGGGTTAGGGTTCGGGCTAGGGTTAGGGTTAGGGGACGGGGACGTTTTAGGGTCCAGGTGAGGGTACGACAACGCTTTATGGGGAGCGTACGTGTGAGGGCGCGGGTTAGCGTTAGCTTACGGGTTAGCATTAGGGGACGGGTGAGGGTCTGGCTTCGGGGAAGGGTTAGGGTTCGGGCTAGGGTTAGGGTTAGGGGACGGGGACGGTTTAGGGTCCAGGTGACGGTACGACAACACTTTAGGGGGAGCACACGTGTGAGGGCGCGGGTTAGCGTTAGCGTACGGGTTAGGATTAGGGGACGGGTGAGGGTCAGGCTTCGGGGAAGGGTTAGGGTTAGGATTCGAGCTAGGGTTAGGGTTAGGGGACGGGGACGGTTTAGGGTCCAGGTGAGGGTACGAGAACGCTTTAGGGGGAGCGTACGTATGAGGGCGCGGGTTAGCGTTAGCGTACGGGTTAGCATTAGGGGACGGGTGAGGGTCAGGCGTCGGGGAAGGGTTAGGGTTAGGGTTCGGGCTAGGGTTAGGGTTAGGGGACGGGGACGGTTTAGGGTCCAGGTGAGGGTACGACAACGCTTTAGGGGGAGCGTACGTGTGAGGGCGCGGGTTAGCGTTAGCGTACGGGTTAGGATTAGGGGACGGGTGAGGGTCAGGCTTCGGGGAAGGGTTAGGGTTAGGGTTCGGGCTAGGGTTAGGGTTAGGGGACGGGGACGGTTTAGGGTCCAGGTGAGGGTACGACAACGCTTTATGGGGAGCGTACGTGTGAGGGCGCGGGTTAGCGTTAGCTTACGGGTTAGCATTAGGGGACTGGTGAGGGTCAGGCTTCGGGGAAGGGTTAGGGTTAGGGTTCGGGCTAGGGTTAGGGTTAGGGGACGGGGACGGTTTAGGGTCCAGGTGAGGGTACGAGAACGCTTTAGGGGGAGCGTACGTGTGAGGGCGATGATAGCGTTAGCGTACGGGTTACGATTAGGGGACAGGTGAGGGTCAGGCTTCGGGGAAGGGTTAGGGTTAGGGTTCGGGCTAGGGTTAGGGTTAGGGGACGGGGACGGTTTAGGGTCGGGGTGAGGGTACGGCAACGCTTTAGGGGTAGCGTACGTGTGAGGGCGCGGGTTAGCGTTAGCGTACGGGTTAGGATTAGGGGACAGGTGAGGGTCAGGCGTCGGGGAAGGGTTAGTGTTAGGGTTCGGGCTAGGGTTAGGGTTATGGGACCGGGACGGTTTAGGGTTCAGGTGAGTGTACGACAACGCTTTAGGGGGAGCGTACGTGTGAGGGCGCGGGTTAGCGTTAGCGTACGGGTTATGATTAGGAGACGGGTGAGGGTCAGGCTTCGGGTAAGGGTTAGGGGTAGGGTTCGGGCTAGGGTTAGGGTTAGGGGACGGGGACGGTTTAGGGTCCAGGTGAGGGTACGACAACGCTTTAGGGGGAGCGTACGTGTGAGGGCGTGGGTTAGCGTTAGCGTACGGGTTAGGATTAGGGGACGGGTGAGGGTCAGGCTTCGGGGAAGTGTTAGGGTTAGGGTTCGGGCTAGGGTTAGGGTTAGGGGACGGGGACGGTTAAGGGTCCAGGTGACGGTACGACAACACATTAGGGGGAGCACACGTGTGAGGGCGCGGGTTAGCGTTAGCGTACGGGTTAGGATTAGGGGACGGGTGAGGGTCAGGCTTCGGGAAAGGGTTAGGGTTAGGGTTCAAGCTAGGGTTAGGGTTAGGGGACGGGGACGGTTTAGGGTCCAGGTGAGGGTACGAGAACGCTTTAGGGGGAGCGTACGTATGAGGGCGCGGGTTAGCGTTAGCGTACGGGTTAGGATTAGGGGACGGGTGAGGGTCAGGCGTCGGGGAAGGGTTAGGGTTAGGGTTCGGGCTAGGGTTAGGGTTAGGGGACGGGGACGGTTTAGGGTCCAGGTGAGGGTACGACAACGCTTTAGGGGGAGCGTACGTGTGAGGGCGCGGGTTAGCGTTAGCGTACGGGTTAGGATTAGGGGACGGGTGAGGGTCAGGCTTCGGGGAAGGGTTAGGGTTAGGGTTCGGGCTAGGGTTAGGGTTAGGGGATGGGGACGGTTTAGGGTCCAGGTGAGGGTACGACAACGCTTTAGGGGGAGCGTACGTGTGAGGGCGTGGGTTAGCGTTAGCGTACGGGTTAGGATTAGGGGACGGGTGAGGGTCAGGCTTCGGGGAAGTGTTAGCGTTAGGGTTCGGGCTAGGGTTAGGGTTAGGGGACGGGGACGGTTTAGGGTCCAGGTGAGGGTAGGACAGTGCTTTAGGGGGAGCGTACGTGTGAGGGCGTGGGTTAAGGTTAGCGTACTTGTTAGGATTAGGAGACGGGTGAGGGTCAGGCTTCGGGGAAGGGTTAGGGTTAGGGTTCGGGCTAGGGTTAGGTTTAGGGGACGGGGACTGTTTAGGGTCCAGGTGAGGGTACGACAACGCTTTATGGGGAGCGTACGTGTGAGGGCGCGGGTTAGCGTTAGCGTACGGGTTAGCATTAGGGGACGGGTGAGGGTCAGGCTTCGGGGAAGGGTTAGGGTTAGGGTTCGGGCTAGGGTTAGGGTTAGGGGACGGGGACGGTTTAGGGTCCAGGTGAGGGTACGACAACGCTTTAGGGGGAGAGTACGTGTGAGGGCGCGGGTTAGCGTTAGCGTACGGGTTAGGATTAGGGGACGGGTGAGGGTCAGGCTGCGGGGAAGTGTTAGGGTTAGGGTTCGGGCTAGGGTTAGGGTTAGGGGACGGGGACGGTTTAGGGTCCAGGTGACGGTACGACAACACTTTAGGGGGAGCACACGTGTGAGGGCGCGGGTTAGCGTTAGCGTACGGGTTAGGATTAGGGGACGGGTGAGGGTCAGGCTTCGGGGAAGCGTTAGGGTTAGGGTTCGGGCTAGGGTTAGGGTTAGGGGACGGGGACGGTTTAGGGTCCAGTTGAGGGTATGACAACGCTTTAGGGGGAGCGTACGTGTGAGGGCGTGGGTTAGCGTTAGCGTACGGGTTAGGATTAGGGGACGGGTGAGAGTCAGGCTTCGGGGAAGTGTTAGGGTTAGGGTTCGGGCTAGGGTTAGGGTTAGGGGACGGGGACGGTTTAGGGTCCAGGTGATGGTACGACAACACTTTAGGGGGAGCACACGTGTGAGGGCGCGGGTTAGCGTTAGCGTACGGGTTAGGATTAGGGGACGGGTGAGGGTCAGGCTTCGGGGAAGGGTTAGGGTTAGGGTTCGGGCTAGGGTTAGGGTTAGGGGACGGGGACGGTTTAGGGTCCAGGTGAGGGTACGACAACGCTTTAGGGGGAGCGTACGTGTGAGGGCGTGGGTTAGCGTTAGCGTACGGGTTAGGATTAGGGGACGGGTGAGGGTCAGGCTTCGATAAAGTGTTAGTGTTAGGGTTCGGGCTAGGGTTAGGGTTAGGGGACGGGGACGGTTTAGGGTCCAGGTGAGTGTAGGACAGCGCTTTAGGGGGAGCGTACGTGCGAGGGCGCGGGTTAGCGTTAGCATACGGGTTAGGATTAGGAGACGGTTGAGGGTCAGCCTTCGGGGAAGGGTTAGGGTTAGGGTTCGGGCTAGGGTTAGGGTTAGGGGACGGGGACGTTTTAGGGTCCAGGTGAGGGTACGACAACGCTTTATGGGGAGCGTACGTGTGAGGGCGCGGGTTAGCGTTAGCTTACGGGTTAGCATTAGGGGACGGGTGAGGGTCAGGCTTCGGGGAAGGGTTAGGGTTAGGGTTCGGGCTAGGGTTAGGGTTAGGGGACGGGGACGGTTTAGGGTCCAGGTGACGGTACGACAACACTTTAGGGGGAGCACACGTGTGAGGGCGCGGGTTAGCGTTAGCGTACGGGTTAGGATTAGGGGACGGGTGAGGGTCAGGCTTCGGGGAAGGGTTAGGGTTAGGATTCGAGCTAGGGTTAGGGTTAGGGGACGGGGACGGTTTAGGGTCCAGGTGAGGGTACGAGAACGCTTTAGGGGGAGCGTACGTATGAGGGCGCGGGTTAGCGTTAGCGTACGGGTTAGCATTAGGGGACGGGTGAGGGTCAGGCGTCGGGGAAGGGTTAGGGTTAGGGTTCGGTCTAGGGTTAGGGTTAGGGGACGGGGACGGTTTAGGGTCCAGGTGAGGGTACGACAACGCTTTAGGGGGAGCGTACGTGTGAGGGCGCGGGTTAGCGTTAGCGTACGGGTTAGGATTAGGGGACGGGTGAGGGTCAGGCTTCGGGGAAGGGTTAGGGTTAGGGTTCGGGCTAGGGTTAGGGTTAGGGGACGGGGACGGTTTAGGGTCCAGGTGAGGGTACGACAACGCTTTATGGGGAGCGTACGTGTGAGGGCGCGGGTTAGCGTTAGCTTACGGGTTAGCATTAGGGGACTGGTGAGGGTCAGGCTTCGGGGAAGGGTTAGGGTTAGGGTTCGGGCTAGGGTTAGGGTTAGGGGACGGGGACGGTTTAGGGTCCAGGTGAGGGTACGAGAACGTTTTAGGGGGAGCGTACGTGTGAGGGCGATGATAGCGTTAGCGTACGGGTTACGATTAGGGGACGGGTGAGGGTCAGGCTTCGGGGAAGGGTTAGGGTTAGGGTTCGGGCTAGGGTTAGGGTTAGGGGACGGGGACGGTTTAGGGTCTAGGTGAGGGTACGGCAACGCTTTAGGGGTAGCGTACGTGTGAGGGCGCGGGTTAGCGTTAGCGTACGGGTTAGGATTAGGGGACAGGTGAGGGTCAGGCGTCGGGGAAGGGTTAGTGTTAGGGTTCGGGCTAGGGTTAGGGTTATGGGACGGGGACGGTTTAGGGTTCAGGTGAGTGTACGACAACGCTTTAGTGGGAGCGTACGTGTGAGGGCGCGGGTTAGCGTTAGCGTACGGGTTATGATTAGGAGACGGGTGAGGGTCAGGCTTCGGGTAAGTGTTAGGGGTAGGGTTCGGGCTAGTGTTAGGGTTAGGGGACGGGGACGGTTTAGGGTCCAGGTGAGGGTACGACAACGCTTTAGGGGGAGCGTACGTGTGAGGGCGTGGGTTAGCGTTAGCGTACGGGATAGGATTAGGGGACGGGTGAGGGTCAGGCTTCGGGGAAGTGTTAGGGTTAGGGTTCGGGCTAGGGTTAGGGTTAGGGGACGGGGACGGTTAAGGGTCCAGGTGACGTTACGACAACACATTAGGGGGAGCACACGTGTGAGGGCGCGGGTTAGCGTTAGCGTACGGGTTAGGATTAGGGGACGGGTGAGGGTCAGGCTTCGGGAAAGGGTTAGGGTTAGGGTTCAAGCTAGGGTTAGGGTTAGGGGACGGGGACGGTTTAGGGTCCAGGTGAGGGTACGAGAACACTTTAGGGGGAGCGTACGTATGAGGGCGCGGGTTAGCGTTAGCGTACGGGTTAGGATTAGGGGACGGGTGAGGGTCAGGCGTCGGGGAAGGGTTAGGGTTAGGGTTCGGGCTAGGGTTAGGGTTAGGGGACGGGGACGGTTTAGGGTCCAGGTGAGGGTACGACAACGCTTTAGGGGGAGCATACGTGTGAGGGCGCGGGTTAGCGTTAGCGTACGGGTTAGGATTAGGGGACGGGTGAGGGTCAGGCTTCGGGGAAGGGTTAGGGTTAGGGTTCGGGCTAGGGTTAGGGTTAGGGGACGGGGACGGTTTAGGGTCCAGGTGAGGGTACGACAACGCTTTAGGGGGAGCGTACGTGTGAGGGCGTGGGTTAGCGTTAGCGTACGGGTTAGGATTAGGGGACGGGTGAGGGTCAGGCTTCGGGGAAGTGTTAGCGTTAGGGTTCGGGCTAGGGTTAGGGTTAGGGGACGGGGACGGTTTAGGGTCCAGGTGAGGGTAGGACAGTGCTTTAGGGGGAGCGTACGTGTGAGGGCGTGGGTTAAGGTTAGCGTACGGTTTAGGATTAGGAGACGGGTGAGGGTCAGGCTTCGGGGAAGGGTTAGGGTTAGGGTTCGGGCTAGGGTTAGGGTTAGGGGACGGGGACGGTTTAGGGTCCAGGTGAGGGTACGACAACGCTTTATGGGGAGCGTACGTGTGAGGGCGCGGGTTAGCGTTAGCGTACGGGTTAGCATTAGGGGACGGGTGAGGGTCAGGCTTCGGGGAAGGGTTAGGGTTAGGGTTCGGGCTAGGGTTAGGGTTAGGGGACGGGGACGGTTTAGGGTCCAGGTGAGGGTACGACAACGCTTTAGGGGGAGAGTACGTGTGAGGGCGCGGGTTAGCGTTCGCGTACGGGTTAGGATTAGGGGACGGGTGAGGGTCAGGCTGCGGGGAAGTGTTAGGGTTAGGGTTCGGGCTAGGGTTAGGGTTAGGGGACGGGGACGGTTTAGGGTCCAGGTGACGGTACGACAACACTTTAGGGGGAGCACACGTGTGAGGGCGCGGGTTAGCGTTAGCGTACGGGTTAGGATTAGGGGACGGGTGAGGGTCAGGCTTCGGGGAAGCGTTAGGGTTAGGGTTCGGGCTAGGGTTAGGGTTAGGGGACGGGGACGGTTTAGGGTCCAGGTGAGGGTATGACAACGCTTTAGGGGGAGCGTACGTGTGAGGGCGCGGGTTAGCGTTAGCGTACGGGTTAGGATTAGGGGACGGGTGAGAGTCATGCTTCGGGGAAGTGTTAGGGTTAGGGTTCGGGCTAGGGTTAGGGTTAGGGGACGGGGACGGTTTAGGGTCCAGGTGATGGTACGACAACACTTTAGGGGGAGCACACGTGTGAGGGCGCGGGTTAGCGTTAGCGTACGGGTTAGGATTAGGGGACGGGTGAGGGTCAGGCTTCGGGGAAGGGTTAGGGTTAGGGTTCGGGCTAGGGTTAGGGTTAGGGGACGGGGACGGTTTAGGGTCCAGGTGACGGTACGACAACGCTTTAGGGGGAGCGTACGTGTGAGGGCGTGTGTTAGCGTTAGCGTACGGGTTAGGATTAGGGGACGGGTGAGGGTCAGGCTTCGGGGAAGTGTTAGGGTTAGGGTTCGGGCTAGGGTTAGGGTTAGGGGACGGGGACGGTTTAGGGTCCAGGTGAGGGTAGGACAGTGCTTTACGGGGAGCGTACGTGTGAGGGCGCGGGTTAAGGTTAGCGTACGGGTTAGGATTAGGAGACGGGTGAGGGTCAGGCTTCGGGGAAGGGTTAGGGTTAGGGTTCGGGCTAGGGTTAGGGTTAGGGGACGGGGACGGTTTAGCGTCCAGGTGAGGGTACGACAACGCTTTAGGGGGAGCGTACGTGTGAGGGCGTGGGTTGGCGTTAGCGTACGGGTTAGGATTAGGGGACGGGTGAGGGTCAGGTTTCGGGGAAGGGTTAGGTTTAGGGTTCTGGCTAGGGTTAGGGTTAGGGGACGGGGACGGTTTAGGGTCCAGGTGAGGGTAAGACAACGCTTTATGGGGAGCGTACGTGTGAGGGCGCGGGTTAGCGTTAGCGTACGGGTTAGCATTAGGGGACGGGTGAGGGTCAGGCTTCGGGGAAGGGTTAGGGTTAGGGTTCGGGCTAGGGTTAGGTGACGGGGACGGTTTAGGGTCCAGGTGAGGGTACGACAATGCTTTAGGAGTAGCGTACGTGTTAGGGCGCTGGTTAGCGTTATTGTACGGGTTAGGGTTAGGGGACTGGTGAGGGTCAGGCTTCGGAGAAGGGTTAGGGTTAGGGTTCGGGCTAGGGTTAGGGTAAGGGGATGGGGACGGTTTAGGGTCCAGGTGAGTGTATGAGAACGCTTTAGGGGGAGCGTACGTGTGAGTGCGCGGGTTAGCGTTAGCGTACGGGTTAGGATTAGGGGACGGGTGAGGGTCAGGCTTCGGGGAAGGGTTAGGGTTAGGGTTCGGGCTAGGGCTAGGGTTAGGGGACGGGGACGGTTTAGGGTCCAGGTGAGGGTACGACAACGCTTTAGGGGGAGCGTACGTGTGAGGGCGCGGGTTAGCGTTAGCGTACAGGTTAGGATTAGGGGACGGGTGAGGGTCAGGCGTCGGGGAAGGGTTAGGGTTAGGGTTCGGGCTAGGGTTAGGGTTAGGGGACGGGATCAGTTTAGGGTCCAGTTGAGGGTACGAGAACGCTTTAGGGGCAGAGTACGTGTGAGGGCGCGGTTTAGCGTTAGCGTACGGGTTAGGATTAGGGGACGGGTGAGGGTCAGGCTTCGGGGAAGGGTTAGTGTTAGGGTTCGGGCTAGGGTTAGGGTTAGGGGACGCGGATGGTTTAGGGTCCAGGTGAGGATACTACAATGCTTTAGGGGGAGCGTACGTGTGAGGGCGCGGGTTAGCGTTAGCGTACGGGTTAGGATTAGGGGACGGGTGAGGGTCAGGCTTCGGGGAAGGGTTAGGGTTAGGGTTCGGGCTAGGGTTAGGGTTAGGGGACGGGGACGGTTTAGGGTCCAGGTGAGGGTACGAGAACGCTTTAGGGGGAGCGTACGTATGAGGGCGTGGGTTAGCGTTAGCGTACGGGTTCGGTTTAGGGGACGGGTGAGGGTCAGGCTTCGGGGAAGGGTTAGGGTTAGGGTTCGGGCTAGGGTTAGGGTTAGGGGACGGGGACGGTTTAGGGTCCAGGTGAGGGTACGACAACGCTTTAGGGGGAGCGTACGTGTGAGGGCGCAGGTTAGCGTTAGCGTATGGGTTAGGATTAGGGGACGGGTGAGGGTCAGGCTTCGGGGAAGGGTTAGGGTTAGGGTTCGGGCTAGGGTTAGGGTTAGGGGACGGGGACGGTTTAGGGTCCAGGTGATGGTACGACAACGCTTTAGGGGGAGCGTACGTGTGAGGGCGTGGGTTAGCGTTAGCGTACGGGTTAGGATTAGGGGACGGGTGAGGGTCAGGTTTCGGGGAAGGGTTAGGGTTAGGGTTCTGGCTAGGGTTAGGGTTAGGGGACGGGGACGGTTTAGGGTCCAGGTGAGGGTAAGACAACGCTTTATGGGGAGCGTACGTGTGAGGGCGCGGGTTAGCGTTAGCGTACGGGTTAGGATTAGGGGACGGGTGACGGTCAGGCTTCGGGGAAGTGTTAGGGTTAGGGTTCGGGCTAGGGTTAGGGTTAGGGGACGGGGACCGTTTAGGGTCCAGGTGAGGGTACGACAATGCTTTAGGAGTAGCGTACGTGTTAGGGCGCTGGTTAGCGTTATTGTACGGGTTAGGGTTAGGGGACTGGTGAGGGTCAGGCTTCGGAGAAGGGTTAGGGTTAGGGTTCGGGCTAGGGTTAGGGTTAGGGGACGGGGACGGTTTAGGGTCCAGGTTAGGGTATGACAACGCTTTAGGGGGAGCGTACGTGTGAGGGCGTGGGTTAGCGTTAGCGTACGCGTTAGGATTAGGGGACGGGTGAGGGTCAGGCTTCGGGGAAGGGTTAGGGTTAGGGTTCGGGCTAGGGTTAGGGTTAGGGGACGGGGACGGTTAAGGGTCCAGGTGACGGTACGACAACACTTTAGGGGGAGCACACGTGTGAGGGCGCGGGTTAGCGTTAGCGTACGGGTTAGGATTAGGGGACGGGTGAGGGTCAGGCTTCGGGGAAGGGTTAGGGTTAGGGTTCAAGCTAGGGTTAGGGTTAGGGGACGGGGACGGTTTAGGGTCCAGGTGAGGGTACGAGAACGCTTTAGGGGGAGCGTACGTATGAGGGCGCGGGTTAGCGTTAGCGTACGGGTTAGGATTAGGGGACAGGTGAGGGTCAGGCGTCGGGGAAGGGTTAGGGTTAGGGTTCGGGCTAGGGTTAGGGTTAGGGGACGGGGACGGTTTAGGGTCCAGGTGAGGGTACGACAACGCTTTAGGGGGAGCGTACGTGTGAGGGCGCGGGTTAGCGTTAGCCTACGGGTTAGGATTAGGGGACGGGTGAGGGTCAGGCTTCGGGGAAGGGTTAGGGTTAGGGTTCGGGCTAGGGTTAGGGTTAGGGGACGGGGACGGTTTAGGGTCCAGGTGAGGGTACGACAACGCTTTAGGGGGAGCGTACGTGTGAGGGCGTGGGTTAGCGTTAGCGTACGGGTTAGGATTAGGGGACGGGTGAGGGTCAGGCTTCGGGGAAGTGTTAGCGTTAGGGTTCGGGCTAGGGTTAGGGTTAGGGGACGGGGACGGTTTAGGGTCCAGGTGAGGGTAGGACAGTGCTTTAGGGGGAGCGTACGTGTGAGGGCGCGTGTTAAGGTTAGCGTACGGGTTAGGATTAGGAGACGGGTGAGGGTCAGGCTTCGGGGAAGGGTTAGGGTTAGGGTTCGGGCTAGGGTTAGGGTTAGGGGACGGGGACGGTTTAGGGTCCAGGTGAGGGTACGACAACGCTTTATGGGGAGCGTACGTGTGAGGGCGCGGGTTAGCGTTAGCGTACGGGTTAGCATTAGGGGACGGGTGAGGGTCAGGCTTCGGGGAAGGGTTAGGGTTAGGGTTCGGGCTAGGGTTAGGGTTAGGGGACGGGGACGGTTTAGGGTCCAGGTGAGGGTACGAAAACGCTTTAGGGGGAGAGTACGTGTGAGGGCACGGGTTAGCGTTAGCGTACGGGTTAGGATTAGGGGACGGGTGAGGGTCAGGCTGCTGGGAAGTGTTAGGGTTAGGGTTCGGGCTAGGGTTAGGGTTAGGGGACGGGGACGGTTTAGGGTCCAGGTGACGGTACGACAACACTTTAGGGGGAGCACACGTGTGAGGGCGCGGGTTAGCGTTAGCATACGGGTTAGGATTAGGGGACGGGTGAGGGTCAGGCTTCGGGGAAGCGTTAGGGTTAGGGTTCGGGCTAGGGTTAGGGTTAGGGGACGGGGACGGTTTAGGGTCCAGGTGAGGGTATGACAACGCTTTAGGGGGAGCGTACGTGTGAGGGCGTGGGTTAGCGTTAGCGTACGGGTTAGGATTAGGGGACGGGTGAGAGTCAGGCTTCGGGGAAGTGTTAGGGTTAGGGTTCGGGCTAGGGTTAGGGTTAGGGGACGGGGACGGTTTAGGGTCCAGGTGATGGTACGACAACACTTTAGGGGGAGCACACGTGTGAGGGCGCGGGTTAGCGTTAGCGTACGGGTTAGGATTAGGGGACGGGTGAGGGTCAGGCTTCGGGGAAGGGTTAGGGTTAGGGTTCGGGCTAGGGTTAGGGTTAGGGGACGGGGACGGTTTAGGGTCCAGGTGAGGGTACGACAACGCTTTAGGGGGAGCGTACGTGTGAGGGCGTGGGTTAGCGTTAGCGTACGGGTTAGGATTAGGGGACGGGTGAGGGTCAGGCTTCGAAAAAGTGTTAGTGTTAGGGTTCGGGCTAGGGTTAGGGTTAGGGGACGGGGACGGTTTAGGGTCCAGGTGAGGGTAGGACAGCGCTTTAGGGGGAGCGTACGTGCGAGGGCGCGGGTTAGCGTTAGCATACGGGTTAGGATTAGGAGACGGTTGAGGGTCAGCCTTCGGGGAAGGGTTAGGGTTAGGGTTCGGGCTAGGGTTAGGGTTAGGGGACGGGGACGTTTTAGGGTCCAGGTGAGGGTACGACAACGCTTTATGGGGAGCGTACGTGTGAGGGCGCGGGTTAGCGTTAGCTTACGGGTTAGCATTAGGGGACGGGTGAGGGTCAGGCTTCGGGGAAGGGTTAGGGTTAGGGTTCGGGCTAGGGTTAGGGTTAGGGGACGGGGACGGTTTAGGGTCCAGGTGAGGGTAGGACAGTGCTTTAGGGGGAGCGTACGTGTGAGGGCGCGGGTTAAGGTTAGCGTACGTGTTAGGATTAGGAGACGGGTGAGGGTCAGGCTTCGGGGAAGGGTTAGGGTTAGGGTTCGGGCTAGGGTTAGGGTTAGGGGACGGGGACGGTTTAGGGTCCAGGTGAGGGTACGACAACGCTTTATGGGGAGCGTACGTGTGAGGGCGCAGGTTAGCGTTAGCGTACGGGTTAGCATTAGGGGACGGGTGAGGGTCAGGCTTCGGGGAAGGGTTAGGGTTAGGGTTCGGGCTAGGGTTAGGGTTAGGGGACGGGGACGGTTTAGGGTCCAGTAGAGGGTACGACAACGCTTTAGGGGGAGAGTACGTGTGAGGGCGCGGGTTAGCGTTAGCGTACGGGTTAGGATTAGGGGATGGGTGAGGGTCAGGCTTCGGGGAAGTGTTAGGGTTAGGGTTCGGGCTAGGGTTAGGGTTAGGGGACAGGGACGGTTTAGGGTCCAGGTGAGGGTACGACAATGCTTTAGGGGGAGCGTACGTGTGAGGGCGTGGGTTGGCGTTAGCGTACGGGTTAGGATTAGGGAACGGGTGAGGGTCAGGTTTCGGGGAATGGTTAGGTTTAGGGTTCTGGCTAGGGTTAGGGTTAGGGGACGGGGACGGTTTAGGGTCCAGGTGAGGGTAAGACAACGCTTTATGGGGAGCGTACGTGTGATGGCGCGGGTTAGCGTTAGCGTACGGGTTAGCATTAGGGGACGGGTGAGGGTCAGGCTTCGGGGAAGGGTTAGGGTTAGGGTTCGGGCTAGGGTTAGGGTTAGGGGACGGGGACGGTTTAGGGTCCAGGTTAGGGTACCACAACGCTTCAGGGGGAGCTTACGTGTGAGGGCACGGGTTAGCGTTAGCGTACGGGTTAGGATTAGGGGACGGGTGAGGGTCAGGCTTCGGGGAAGGGTTAGGGTTAGGGTTCGGGCTAGGGTTAGGGTTAGGGGATGGGGACGGTTTAGGGTCCAGGTGAGGGTACGACAACGCTTTAGGGGGAGCGTACGTGTGAGGGCGCGGGTTGGCGTTAGCGTACAGGTTAGGATTAGGGGACGGGTGAGGGTCAGGTTTCGGGGAAGGGTTAGGGTTAGGGTTCGGCCTGGGTTAGGGTTAGGGGACGGAGACGGTTTAGGGTCCAGGTGAGGGTAAGACAATGCTTTAGGGGGAGCGTACGTGTGAGGATGCGGGTTAGCGTTAGCGTACGGGTTAGGATTAGGGGACGGGTGAGGGTCAGGATTCGGGGAAGGGTTAGGGTTAGGGTTCGGGCTAGGGTTAGGGTTAGGGGACGAGGATGGTTTAGGGTACAGGTTAGGGTAAGACAACGCTTTAGGGGGAGCGTACATGTGAGGGCGCGGGTTAGCGTTAGCGTACGGGTTAGGATTAGGGGACGGGTGAGGGTCAGGCTTCGGGGAAGGGTTAGGGTTAGGGTTCGGGCTAGGGTTAGGGTTAGGGGACGGGGACGGTTTAGGGTCCAGGTGAGGGTATGACAACGCTTTAGGGGGAGCGTACGTGTGAGGGCGTCGGTTAGCGTTAGCGTACGGGTTAGGATTAGGGGACGCGTGAGGGTCAGGCTTCGGGGAAGTGTTAGGGTTAGGGTTCGGGCTAGGGTTAGGGTTAGGGGACGGGGACGGTTTAGGGTCCAGGTGACGGTACGACAACACTTTAGGGGGAGCACACGTGTGAGGACGCGGGTTAGCGTTAGCGTACAGGTTACGATTAGGGGACGGGTGAGGGTCAGGCTTCGGGGAAGGGTTAGGGTTAGGGTTCAAGCTAGGGTTAGGGTTAGGGGACGGGGACGGTTTAGGGTCCAGGTGAGGGTACGACAACGCTTTAGGGGGAGCGTACGTGTGAGGGCGCGGGTTAGCGTTAGCGTACGGGTTAGGATTAGGGGACGGGTGAGGGTCAGGCTTCGGGGAAGGGTTAGGGTTAGGGTTCGGGCTAGGGTTAGGGTTAGGGGACGGGGACGGTTTAGGGTCCAGGTGAGTGTACGACAACACTTTAGGGGGAGCGTACGTGTGAGGGCGCGGGTTAGCGTTAGCGTACGGGTTAGGATTAGGGGACGGGTGAGGGTCAGGCTTCGGGGAAGGGTTAGGGTTAGGTTTCGGGCTAGGGTTAGGGTTAGGGGACGGGGACGGTTTAGGGTCCAGGTGAGGGTACGAGAACGCTTTTGGGGGAGCGTACGTGTGAGGGCGTGGGTTAGTGTTAGCGTACGGGTTAGGATTAGGGGACGGGTGAGGGTCAGGCTTCGGGGAAGGGTTAGGGTTAGGGTTCGGGCTAGGGTTAGGGTTAGGGGACGGGGACGGTTTAGGGCCCACGTGAGGGTAAGACAACGCTTTATGGGGAGCGTACATGTGAGGGCGCGGGTTAGCGTTAGCGTACGGGTTAGGATTAGGGGACGGGTGAGGGTCAGGCTTCGGGGAAGTGTTAGGGTTAGGGTTCGGGCTAGGGTTAGGGTTAGGGGACGGGGACGGTTTAGGGTCCAGGTGAGGGTAAGACAATGCTTTAGGGGGAGCGTACGTGTGAGGGCGCGGGTTAGCGTTAGCGTACGGGTTAGGATTAGGGGACGGGTGAGGGTCAGGCTTCGGGGAAGGGTTAGGGTTAGTTTTCGGGCTAGGGTTAGGGTTAGGGGACGGGGACGGTTTAGGGTCCAGGTGAGGGTACGACAACGCTTTTGGGGGAGCGTACGTGTGAGGGCGCGGGTTGGAGTTAGCGTACGGGTTAGGATTAGGGGACGGGTGAGGGTCAGGTTTCGGGGAAGGGTTAGGGTTAGGGTTCGGGCTAGGGTTAGGGTTAGGGGACGGGGACGGTTTAGGGTCCAGGTGAGGGTACGACAATGCTTTAGGGGGAGCGTACGTGTGAGGGCGCGGGTTAGCGTTAGCGTACGGGTTAGGATTAGGGGACGGGTTAGGGTCAGGCTTCGGGGAAGGGTTAGGGTTAGGGTTCGGGCTAGGGTTAGGGTTAGGGGACGGGGACGGTTTAGGGTCCAGGTGAGGGTAAGACAATGCTTTAGGGGGAGCGTACCTGTGAGGGCGCGGGTTAGCGTTAGCGTACGGGTTAGCATTAGGGGACGGGTGAGGGTCAGGCTTCGGGGAAGGGTTAGGGTTAGGGTTCGGGCTAGGGTTAGGGTTAGGGGACGGGGACGGTTTAGGGTCCAGGTTAGGGTACCACAACGCTTCAGGGGGAGCTTACGTGTGAGGGCACGGGTTAGCGTTAGCGTACGGGTTAGGATTAGGGGACGGGTGAGGGTCAGGCTTCGGGGAAGGGTTAGTGTTAGGGTTCGGGCTAGGGTTAGGGTTAGGGGACGCGGATGGTTTAGGGTCCAGGTGAGGATACTACAATGCTTTAGGGGGAGCGTACGTGTGAGGGCGCGGGTTAGCGTTAGCGTACGGGTTAGGATTAGGGGACGGGTGAGGGTCAGGCTTCGGGGAAGGGTTAGGGTTAGGGTTCGGGCTAGGGTTAGGGTTAGGGGACGGGGACGGTTTAGGGTCCAGGTGAGGGTACGAGAACGCTTTAGGGGGAGCGTACGTATGAGGGCGTGGGTTAGCGTTAGCGTACGGGTTCGGTTTAGGGGACGGGTGAGGGTCAGGCTTCGGGGAAGGGTTAGGGTTAGGGTTCGGGCTAGGGTTAGGGTTAGGGGACGGGGACGGTTTAGGGTCCAGGTGAGGGTACGACAACGCTTTAGGGGGAGCGTACGTGTGAGGGCGCAGGTTAGCGTTAGCGTATGGGTTAGGATTAGGGGACGGGTGAGGGTCAGGCTTCGGGGAAGGGTTAGGGTTAGGGTTCGGGCTAGGGTTAGGGTTAGGGGACGGGGACGGTTTAGGGTCCAGGTGATGGTACGACAACGCTTTAGGGGGAGCGTACGTGTGAGGGCGTGGGTTAGCGTTAGCGTACGGGTTAGGATTAGGGGACGGGTGAGGGTCAGGTTTCGGGGAAGGGTTAGGGTTAGGGTTCTGGCTAGGGTTAGGGTTAGGGGACGGGGACGGTTTAGGGTCCAGGTGAGGGTAAGACAACGCTTTATGGGGAGCGTACGTGTGAGGGCGCGGGTTAGCGTTAGCGTACGGGTTAGGATTAGGGGACGGGTGACGGTCAGGCTTCGGGGAAGTGTTAGGGTTAGGGTTCGGGCTAGGGTTAGGGTTAGGGGACGGGGACCGTTTAGGGTCCAGGTGAGGGTACGACAATGCTTTAGGAGTAGCGTACGTGTTAGGGCGCTGGTTAGCGTTATTGTACGGGTTAGGGTTAGGGGACTGGTGAGGGTCAGGCTTCGGAGAAGGGTTAGGGTTAGGGTTCGGGCTAGGGTTAGGGTTAGGGGACGGGGACGGTTTAGGGTCCAGGTTAGGGTATGACAACGCTTTAGGGGGAGCGTACGTGTGAGGGCGTGGGTTAGCGTTAGCGTACGCGTTAGGATTAGGGGACGGGTGAGGGTCAGGCTTCGGGGAAGGGTTAGGGTTAGGGTTCGGGCTAGGGTTAGGGTTAGGGGACGGGGACGGTTAAGGGTCCAGGTGACGGTACGACAACACTTTAGGGGGAGCACACGTGTGAGGGCGCGGGTTAGCGTTAGCGTACGGGTTAGGATTAGGGGACGGGTGAGGGTCAGGCTTCGGGGAAGGGTTAGGGTTAGGGTTCAAGCTAGGGTTAGGGTTAGGGGACGGGGACGGTTTAGGGTCCAGGTGAGGGTACGAGAACGCTTTAGGGGGAGCGTACGTATGAGGGCGCGGGTTAGCGTTAGCGTACGGGTTAGGATTAGGGGACAGGTGAGGGTCAGGCGTCGGGGAAGGGTTAGGGTTAGGGTTCGGGCTAGGGTTAGGGTTAGGGGACGGGGACGGTTTAGGGTCCAGGTGAGGGTACGACAACGCTTTAGGGGGAGCGTACGTGTGAGGGCGCGGGTTAGCGTTAGCCTACGGGTTAGGATTAGGGGACGGGTGAGGGTCAGGCTTCGGGGAAGGGTTAGGGTTAGGGTTCGGGCTAGGGTTAGGGTTAGGGGACGGGGACGGTTTAGGGTCCAGGTGAGGGTACGACAACGCTTTAGGGGGAGCGTACGTGTGAGGGCGTGGGTTAGCGTTAGCGTACGGGTTAGGATTAGGGGACGGGTGAGGGTCAGGCTTCGGGGAAGTGTTAGCGTTAGGGTTCGGGCTAGGGTTAGGGTTAGGGGACGGGGACGGTTTAGGGTCCAGGTGAGGGTAGGACAGTGCTTTAGGGGGAGCGTACGTGTGAGGGCGCGTGTTAAGGTTAGCGTACGGGTTAGGATTAGGAGACGGGTGAGGGTCAGGCTTCGGGGAAGGGTTAGGGTTAGGGTTCGGGCTAGGGTTAGGGTTAGGGGACGGGGACGGTTTAGGGTCCAGGTGAGGGTACGACAACGCTTTATGGGGAGCGTACGTGTGAGGGCGCGGGTTAGCGTTAGCGTACGGGTTAGCATTAGGGGACGGGTGAGGGTCAGGCTTCGGGGAAGGGTTAGGGTTAGGGTTCGGGCTAGGGTTAGGGTTAGGGGACGGGGACGGTTTAGGGTCCAGGTGAGGGTACGAAAACGCTTTAGGGGGAGAGTACGTGTGAGGGCACGGGTTAGCGTTAGCGTACGGGTTAGGATTAGGGGACGGGTGAGGGTCAGGCTGCTGGGAAGTGTTAGGGTTAGGGTTCGGGCTAGGGTTAGGGTTAGGGGACGGGGACGGTTTAGGGTCCAGGTGACGGTACGACAACACTTTAGGGGGAGCACACGTGTGAGGGCGCGGGTTAGCGTTAGCATACGGGTTAGGATTAGGGGACGGGTGAGGGTCAGGCTTCGGGGAAGCGTTAGGGTTAGGGTTCGGGCTAGGGTTAGGGTTAGGGGACGGGGACGGTTTAGGGTCCAGGTGAGGGTATGACAACGCTTTAGGGGGAGCGTACGTGTGAGGGCGTGGGTTAGCGTTAGCGTACGGGTTAGGATTAGGGGACGGGTGAGAGTCAGGCTTCGGGGAAGTGTTAGGGTTAGGGTTCGGGCTAGGGTTAGGGTTAGGGGACGGGGACGGTTTAGGGTCCAGGTGATGGTACGACAACACTTTAGGGGGAGCACACGTGTGAGGGCGCGGGTTAGCGTTAGCGTACGGGTTAGGATTAGGGGACGGGTGAGGGTCAGGCTTCGGGGAAGGGTTAGGGTTAGGGTTCGGGCTAGGGTTAGGGTTAGGGGACGGGGACGGTTTAGGGTCCAGGTGAGGGTACGACAACGCTTTAGGGGGAGCGTACGTGTGAGGGCGTGGGTTAGCGTTAGCGTACGGGTTAGGATTAGGGGACGGGTGAGGGTCAGGCTTCGAAAAAGTGTTAGTGTTAGGGTTCGGGCTAGGGTTAGGGTTAGGGGACGGGGACGGTTTAGGGTCCAGGTGAGGGTAGGACAGCGCTTTAGGGGGAGCGTACGTGCGAGGGCGCGGGTTAGCGTTAGCATACGGGTTAGGATTAGGAGACGGTTGAGGGTCAGCCTTCGGGGAAGGGTTAGGGTTAGGGTTCGGGCTAGGGTTAGGGTTAGGGGACGGGGACGTTTTAGGGTCCAGGTGAGGGTACGACAACGCTTTATGGGGAGCGTACGTGTGAGGGCGCGGGTTAGCGTTAGCTTACGGGTTAGCATTAGGGGACGGGTGAGGGTCAGGCTTCGGGGAAGGGTTAGGGTTAGGGTTCGGGCTAGGGTTAGGGTTAGGGGACGGGGACGGTTTAGGGTCCAGGTGAGGGTAGGACAGTGCTTTAGGGGGAGCGTACGTGTGAGGGCGCGGGTTAAGGTTAGCGTACGTGTTAGGATTAGGAGACGGGTGAGGGTCAGGCTTCGGGGAAGGGTTAGGGTTAGGGTTCGGGCTAGGGTTAGGGTTAGGGGACGGGGACGGTTTAGGGTCCAGGTGAGGGTACGACAACGCTTTATGGGGAGCGTACGTGTGAGGGCGCAGGTTAGCGTTAGCGTACGGGTTAGCATTAGGGGACGGGTGAGGGTCAGGCTTCGGGGAAGGGTTAGGGTTAGGGTTCGGGCTAGGGTTAGGGTTAGGGGACGGGGACGGTTTAGGGTCCAGTAGAGGGTACGACAACGCTTTAGGGGGAGAGTACGTGTGAGGGCGCGGGTTAGCGTTAGCGTACGGGTTAGGATTAGGGGATGGGTGAGGGTCAGGCTTCGGGGAAGTGTTAGGGTTAGGGTTCGGGCTAGGGTTAGGGTTAGGGGACAGGGACGGTTTAGGGTCCAGGTGAGGGTACGACAATGCTTTAGGGGGAGCGTACGTGTGAGGGCGTGGGTTGGCGTTAGCGTACGGGTTAGGATTAGGGAACGGGTGAGGGTCAGGTTTCGGGGAATGGTTAGGTTTAGGGTTCTGGCTAGGGTTAGGGTTAGGGGACGGGGACGGTTTAGGGTCCAGGTGAGGGTAAGACAACGCTTTATGGGGAGCGTACGTGTGATGGCGCGGGTTAGCGTTAGCGTACGGGTTAGCATTAGGGGACGGGTGAGGGTCAGGCTTCGGGGAAGGGTTAGGGTTAGGGTTCGGGCTAGGGTTAGGGTTAGGGGACGGGGACGGTTTAGGGTCCAGGTTAGGGTACCACAACGCTTCAGGGGGAGCTTACGTGTGAGGGCACGGGTTAGCGTTAGCGTACGGGTTAGGATTAGGGGACGGGTGAGGGTCAGGCTTCGGGGAAGGGTTAGGGTTAGGGTTCGGGCTAGGGTTAGGGTTAGGGGATGGGGACGGTTTAGGGTCCAGGTGAGGGTACGACAACGCTTTAGGGGGAGCGTACGTGTGAGGGCGCGGGTTGGCGTTAGCGTACAGGTTAGGATTAGGGGACGGGTGAGGGTCAGGTTTCGGGGAAGGGTTAGGGTTAGGGTTCGGCCTGGGTTAGGGTTAGGGGACGGAGACGGTTTAGGGTCCAGGTGAGGGTAAGACAATGCTTTAGGGGGAGCGTACGTGTGAGGATGCGGGTTAGCGTTAGCGTACGGGTTAGGATTAGGGGACGGGTGAGGGTCAGGATTCGGGGAAGGGTTAGGGTTAGGGTTCGGGCTAGGGTTAGGGTTAGGGGACGAGGATGGTTTAGGGTACAGGTTAGGGTAAGACAACGCTTTAGGGGGAGCGTACATGTGAGGGCGCGGGTTAGCGTTAGCGTACGGGTTAGGATTAGGGGACGGGTGAGGGTCAGGCTTCGGGGAAGGGTTAGGGTTAGGGTTCGGGCTAGGGTTAGGGTTAGGGGACGGGGACGGTTTAGGGTCCAGGTGAGGGTATGACAACGCTTTAGGGGGAGCGTACGTGTGAGGGCGTCGGTTAGCGTTAGCGTACGGGTTAGGATTAGGGGACGCGTGAGGGTCAGGCTTCGGGGAAGTGTTAGGGTTAGGGTTCGGGCTAGGGTTAGGGTTAGGGGACGGGGACGGTTTAGGGTCCAGGTGACGGTACGACAACACTTTAGGGGGAGCACACGTGTGAGGACGCGGGTTAGCGTTAGCGTACAGGTTACGATTAGGGGACGGGTGAGGGTCAGGCTTCGGGGAAGGGTTAGGGTTAGGGTTCAAGCTAGGGTTAGGGTTAGGGGACGGGGACGGTTTAGGGTCCAGGTGAGGGTACGACAACGCTTTAGGGGGAGCGTACGTGTGAGGGCGCGGGTTAGCGTTAGCGTACGGGTTAGGATTAGGGGACGGGTGAGGGTCAGGCTTCGGGGAAGGGTTAGGGTTAGGGTTCGGGCTAGGGTTAGGGTTAGGGGACGGGGACGGTTTAGGGTCCAGGTGAGTGTACGACAACACTTTAGGGGGAGCGTACGTGTGAGGGCGCGGGTTAGCGTTAGCGTACGGGTTAGGATTAGGGGACGGGTGAGGGTCAGGCTTCGGGGAAGGGTTAGGGTTAGGTTTCGGGCTAGGGTTAGGGTTAGGGGACGGGGACGGTTTAGGGTCCAGGTGAGGGTACGAGAACGCTTTTGGGGGAGCGTACGTGTGAGGGCGTGGGTTAGTGTTAGCGTACGGGTTAGGATTAGGGGACGGGTGAGGGTCAGGCTTCGGGGAAGGGTTAGGGTTAGGGTTCGGGCTAGGGTTAGGGTTAGGGGACGGGGACGGTTTAGGGCCCACGTGAGGGTAAGACAACGCTTTATGGGGAGCGTACATGTGAGGGCGCGGGTTAGCGTTAGCGTACGGGTTAGGATTAGGGGACGGGTGAGGGTCAGGCTTCGGGGAAGTGTTAGGGTTAGGGTTCGGGCTAGGGTTAGGGTTAGGGGACGGGGACGGTTTAGGGTCCAGGTGAGGGTAAGACAATGCTTTAGGGGGAGCGTACGTGTGAGGGCGCGGGTTAGCGTTAGCGTACGGGTTAGGATTAGGGGACGGGTGAGGGTCAGGCTTCGGGGAAGGGTTAGGGTTAGTTTTCGGGCTAGGGTTAGGGTTAGGGGACGGGGACGGTTTAGGGTCCAGGTGAGGGTACGACAACGCTTTTGGGGGAGCGTACGTGTGAGGGCGCGGGTTGGAGTTAGCGTACGGGTTAGGATTAGGGGACGGGTGAGGGTCAGGTTTCGGGGAAGGGTTAGGGTTAGGGTTCGGGCTAGGGTTAGGGTTAGGGGACGGGGACGGTTTAGGGTCCAGGTGAGGGTACGACAATGCTTTAGGGGGAGCGTACGTGTGAGGGCGCGGGTTAGCGTTAGCGTACGGGTTAGGATTAGGGGACGGGTTAGGGTCAGGCTTCGGGGAAGGGTTAGGGTTAGGGTTCGGGCTAGGGTTAGGGTTAGGGGACGGGGACGGTTTAGGGTCCAGGTGAGGGTAAGACAATGCTTTAGGGGGAGCGTACCTGTGAGGGCGCGGGTTAGCGTTAGCGTACGGGTTAGCATTAGGGGACGGGTGAGGGTCAGGCTTCGGGGAAGGGTTAGGGTTAGGGTTCGGGCTAGGGTTAGGGTTAGGGGACGGGGACGGTTTAGGGTCCAGGTTAGGGTACCACAACGCTTCAGGGGGAGCTTACGTGTGAGGGCACGGGTTAGCGTTAGCGTACGGGTTAGGATTAGGGGACGGGTGAGGGTCAGGCTTCGGGGAAGGGTTAGGGTTAGGGTTCGGGCTAGGGTTAGGGTTAGGGGATGGGGACGGTTTAGGGTCCAGGTGAGGGTACGACAACGCTTTAGGGGGAGCGTACGTGTGAGGGCGCGGGTTGGCGTTAGCGTACAGGTTAGGATTAGGGGACGGGTGAGGGTCAGGTTTCGGGGAAGGGTTAGGGTTAGGGTTCGGCCTGGGTTAGGGTTAGGGGACGGAGACGGTTTAGGGTCCAGGTGAGGGTAAGACAATGCTTTAGGGGGAGCGTACGTGTGAGGATGCGGGTTAGCGTTAGCGTACGGGTTAGGATTAGGGGACGGGTGAGGGTCAGGATTCGGGGAAGGGTTAGGGTTAGGGTTCGGGCTAGGGTTAGGGTTAGGGGACGAGGATGGTTTAGGGTACAGGTTAGGGTAAGACAACGCTTTAGGGGGAGCGTACATGTGAGGGCGCGGGTTAGCGTTAGCGTACGGGTTAGGATTAGGGGACGGGTGAGGGTCAGGCTTCGGGGAAGGGTTAGGGTTAGGGTTCGGGCTAGGGTTAGGGTTAGGGGACGGGGACGGTTTAGGGTCCAGGTGAGGGTATGACAACGCTTTAGGGGGAGCGTACGTGTGAGGGCGTGGGTTAGCGTTAGCGTACGGGTTAGGATTAGGGGACTGGTGAGGGTCAGGCTTCGGGGAAGTGTTAGGGTTAGGGTTCGGGCTAGGGTTAGGGTTAGGGGACGGGGACGGTTTAGGGTCCAGGTGACGGTACGACAACACTTTAGGGGGAGCACACGTGTGAGGACGCGGGTTAGCGTTAGCGTACGGGTTACGATTAGGGGACGGGTGAGGGTCAGGCTTCGGGGAAGGGTTAGGGTTAGGGTTCAAGCTAGGGTTAGGGTTAGGGGACGGGGACGGTTTAGGGTCCAGGTGAGGGTACGACAACGCTTTAGGGGGAGCGTACGTGTGAGGGCGCGGGTTAGCGTTAGCGTACGGGTTAGGATTAGGGGACGGGTGAGGGTCAGGCTTCGGGGAAGGGTTAGGGTTAGGGTTCGGGCTAGGGTTAGGGTTAGGGGACGGGGACGGTTTAGGGTCCAGGTGAGTGTACGACAACACTTTAGGGGGAGCGTACGTGTGAGGGCGCGGGTTAGCGTTAGCGTACGGGTTAGGATTAGGGGACGGGTGAGGGTCAGGCTTCGGAGAAGGGTTAGGGTTAGGGTTCGGGCTAGGGTTAGGGTTAGGGGACGGGGACGGTTTAGGGTCCAGGTGAGGGTACGACAATGCTTTAGGGGGAGCGTACGTGTGAGGGCGTGGGTTAGCGTTAGCGTACGGGTTAGGATTAGGGGACGGGTGAGGGTCAGGCTTCGGGGAAGTGTTAGGGTTAGGGTTCAAGCTAGGGTTAGGGTTAGGGGACGGGGACGGTTTAGGGTCCAGGTGAGGGTAGGACAGTGCTTTAGGGGGAGCGTACGTATGAGGGCGCGGGTTAGCGTTAGCGTACGGGTTAGGATTAGGGGACAGGTGAGGGTCAGGCTTCGGGGAAGGGTTAGGGTTAGGGTTCGGGCTAGGGTTAGGGTTAGGGGACGGGGACGGTTTAGGGTCCAGGTGAGGGTACGACAACGCTTTAGGGGGAGCGTACGTGTGAGGGCGTGGGTTAGCGTTAGCGTACGGGTTAGGATTAGGAGACGGGTGAGGGTCAGGCTTCGGGGAAGGGTTAGGGTTAGGGTTCGGGCTAGGGTTAGGGTTAGGGGACGGGGACGGTTTAGGGTCCAGGTGAGGGTACGACAACGCTTTATGGGGAGCGTACGTGTGAGGGCGCGGGTTAGCGTTAGCGTACGGGTTAGCATTAGGGGACCGGTGAGGGTCAGGCTTCGGGGAAGGGTTAGGGTTAGGGTTCGGGCTAGGGTTAGGGTTAGGGGACGGGGACGGTTTAGGGTCCAGGTGAGGGTACGACAACGCTTTAGGGGGAGAGTACGTGTGAGGGCGCGGGTTAGCGTTAGCGTACGGGTTAGGATTAGGGTACGGGTGAGGGTCAGGCTTCGGGGAAGCGTTAGGGTTAGGGTTCGGACTAGGGTTAGGGTTAGGGGACGGGGACGGTTTAGGGTCCAGGTGCCGGTACGACAACACTTTAGGGGGAGCAAACGTGTGAGGGCGCGGGTTAGCGTTAGCGTACGGGTTAGGATTAGGGGACGGGTGAGGGTCAGGCTTCGGGGAAGGGTTAGGGTTAGGGTTCAAGCTAGGGTTAGGGTTAGGGGACGGGGACGGTTTAGGGTCCAGGTGAGGGTACGAGAACGCTTTAGGGGGAGCGTACGTATGAGGGCGCGGGTTAGCGTTAGCGTACGGGTTAGGATTAGGGGACGGGTGAGGGTCAGGCGTCGGGGAAGGGTTAGGGTTAGGGTTCGGGCTAGGGTTAGGGTTAGGGGACGGGGACGGTTTAGGGTCCAGGTGAGGGTACGACAACGCTTTATGGGGAGCGTACGTGTGAGGGCGCAGGTTAGCGTTAGCGTACGGGTTAGCATTAGGGGACGGGTGAGGGTCAGGCTTCGGGGAAGTGTTAGGGTTAGGGTTCGGGCTAGGGTTAGGGTTAGGGGACGGGGACGGTTTAGGGTCCAGTAGAGGGTACGACAACGCTTTAGGCGGAGAGTACGTGTGAGGGCGCGGGTTAGCGTTAGCGTACGGGTTAGGATTAGGGGATTTGTGAGGGTCAGGCTTCGGGGAAGTGTTAGGGTTAGGGTTCGGGCTAGGGTTAGGGTTAGGGGACAGGGACGGTTTAGGGTCCAGGTGAGGGTACGACAATGCTTTAGGGGGAGCGTACGTGTGAGGGCGTGGGTTGGCGTTAGCGTACGGGTTAGGATTAGGGAACGGGTGAGGGTCAGGTTTCGGGGAAGGGTTAGGTTTAGGGTTCTGGCTAGGGTTAGGGTTAGGGGACGGGGACGGTTTAGGGTCCAGGTGAGGGTAAAACAACGCTTTATGGGGAGCGTACGTGTGAGGGCGCGGGTTAGCGTTAGCATACGGGTTAGCATTAGGGGACGGGTGAGGGTCAGGCCTCGGGGAATGGTTAGGGTTAGGGTTCGGGCTAGGGTTAGGGTTAGGGGACGGGGACGGTTTAGGGTCCAGGTGAGGGTACGACAACGCTTTAGGGGGAGCGCACGTGTGAGGGCGCGGGTTAGCGTTAGCGTATGGGTTAGGATTAGGGGATGGGTGAGGGTCAGGCTTCGGGGAAGTGTTAGGGTTAGGGTTCGGGCTAGGATTAGGGTTAGGGGACGGGGACGGTTTAGGGTCCAGGTTAGGGTACGACAACGCTTCAGGGGGAGCTTACGTGTGAGGGATCGGGTTAGCGTTAGCGTACGGGTTAGGATTAGGGGACGGGTGAGGGTCAGGCTTCGGGGAAGGGTTAGGGTTAGGGTTCGGGCTAGGGTTAGGGTTAGGGGATGGGGACGGTTTAGGATCCAGGTGAGGGTACGACAACGCTTTAGGGGGAGCGTACGTGTGAGGGCGCGGGTTGGCGTTAGCGTACAGGTTAGGATTAGGGGACGGGTGAGGGTCAGGTTTCGGGGAAGGGTTAGGGTTAGGGTTCGGCCTGGGTTAGGGTTAGGGGACGGGGACGGTTTAGGGTCCAGGTGAGGGTAAGACAATGCTTTAGGGGGAGCGTACGTGTGAGGATGCGGGTTAGCGTTAGCGTACGGGTTAGGATTAGGGGACGGGTGAGGGTCAGGATTCGGGGAAGGGTTAGGGTTAGGGTTCGGGCTAGGGTTAGGGTTAGGGGACGAGGATGGTTTAGGGTACAGGTTAGGGTAAGACAACGCTTTAGGGGGAGCGTACATGTGAGGGCGCGGGTTAGCGTTAGTGTACGGGTTAGGATTAGGGGACGGGTGAGGGTCAGGCTTCGGGGAAGGGTTAGGGTTAGGGTTCGGGCTAGGGTTAGGGTTAGGGGACGGGGACGGTTTAGGGTCCAGGTGAGGGTATGACAACGCTTTAGGGGGAGCGTACATGTGAGGGCGCGGGTTAGCGTTAGCGTACGGGTTAGCATTAGGGGACGGGTGAGGGTCAGGCTTCGGGGAAGGGTTAGGTTTAGGGTTCAAGCTAGGGTTAGGGTTAGGGGACGGGGACGGTTTAGGGTCCAGGTGAGGGTACGAGAACGCTTTAGGGGGAGCGTACGTATGAGGGCGCGGGTTAGCGTTAGCGTACGGGTTAGGATTAGGGGACGGGTGAGGGTTAGGCTTCGGGGAAGGGTTAGGGTTAGGGTTCGGGCTAGGGTTAGGGTTAGGGGACGGGGACGGTTTAGGGTCCAGGTGAGGGTACGACAACGCTTTAGGGGGAGCGTACGTGTGAGGGCGTGGGTTAGTGTTAGCGTACGGGTTAGGATTAGGAGACGGGTGAGGGTCAGGCTTCGGGGAAGGGTTAGGGTTAGGGTTCGGGCTAGGGTTAGGGTTAGGGGACGGGGACGGTTTAGGGTCCAGGTGAGGGTACGACAACGCTTTATGGGGAGCGTACGTGTGAGGGCGCGGGTTAGCGTTAGCGTACGGGTTAGCATTAGGGGACGGGTGAGGGTCAGGCTTCGGGGAAGGGTTAGGGTTAGGGTTCGGGCTAGGGTTAGGGTTAGGGGACGGGGACGGTTTAGGGTCCAGTAGAGGGTACGACAACGCTTTAGGGGGAGCACACGTGTGAGGGCACGGGTTAGCGTTAGCGTACGGGTTAGGATTAGGGGACGGGTGAGGGTCAGGCTTCGGGGAAGCGTTAGGGTTAGGGTTCGGGCTAGGGTTAGGGTTAGGGGACGGGGACGGTTTAGGGTCCAGGTGAGGGTATGACAACGCTTTAGGGGGAGCGTACGTGTGAGGGTGTGGGTTAGCGTTAGCGTACGTGTTAGGATTAGGGGACGGGTGAGGGTCAGGCTTCGGGGAAGGGTTAGGGTTAGGGTTCGGGCTAGGGTTAGGGTTAGGGGACGGGGACGGTTTAGGGTCCAGGTGACGGTACGACAACACTTTAGGGGGAGCACACGTGTGAGGGCGCGGGTTAGCGTTAGCGTACGGGTTAGGATTAGGGGACGGGTGAGGGTCAGGCTTCGGGGAAGGGTTAGGGTTAGGGTTCAAGCTAGGGTTAGGGTTAGGGGACGGGGACGGTTTAGGGTCCAGGTGAGGGTACGAGAACGCTTTAGGGGGAGCGTACGTATGAGGGCGCGGGTTAGCGTTAGCGTACGGGTTAGGATTAGGAGACGGGTGAGGGTCAGGCGTCGGGGAAGGGTTAGGGTTAGGGTTCGGGCTAGGGTTAGGGTTAGGGGACGGGGACGGTTTAGGGTCCAGGTGAGGGTACGACAACGCTTTAGGGGGAGCGTACGTGTGAGGGCGCGGGTTAGCGTTAGCGTACGGGTTAGGATTAGGGGACGGGTGAGGGTCAGGCTTCGGGGAAGAGTTAGGGTTAGGGTTCGGGCTAGGGTTAGGGTTAGGGGACGGGGACGGTTTAGGGTCCAGGTGAGGGTACGACAACACTTTAGGGGGAGCGTACGTGTGAGGGCGCGGGTTAGCGTTAGCGTACGGGTTAGGATTAGGGGACGGGTGAGGGTCAGGCTTCGGGGAAGGGTTAGGGTTAGGGTTCGGGCTAGGGTTAGGGTTAGGGGACGGGGACGGTTTAGGGTCCAGGTGAGGGTACGACAACGCTTTAGGGGGAGCGTACGTGTGAGGGCGTGGGTTAGCGTTAGCGTACGGGTTAGGATTAGGGGACGGGTGAGGGTCAGGCTTCGGGGAAGTGTTAGGGTTAGGGTTCGGGCTAGGGTTAGGGTTAGGGGACGGGGACGGTTTAGGGTCCAGGTGAGGGTAGGACAGTGCTTTAGGGGGAGCGTACGTGTGAGCGCGCGGGTTAAGGTTAGCGTACGGGTTAGGATTAGGAGACGGGTGAGGGTCAGGCTTCGGGGAAGGGTTCGGGTTAGGGTTCGGGCTAGGGTTAGGGTTAGGGGACGGGGACGGTTTAGGGTCCAGGTGAGGGTACGACAACGCTTTATGGGGAGCGTACGTGTGAGGGCGCAGGTTAGCGTTAGCGTACGGGTTAGCATTAGGGGACGGGTGAGGGTCAGGCTTCGGGGAAGGGTTAGGGTTAGGGTTCGGGCTAGGGTTAGGGTTAGGGGACGGGGACGGTTTAGGGTCCAGGTGAGGGTACGACAACGCTTTAGGGGGAGAGTACGTGTGAGGGCGCGGGTTAGCGTTAGCGTACGGGTTAGGATTAGGGGACGGGTGAGGGTCAGGCTTCGGGGAAGTGTTAGGGTTAGGGTTCGGGCTAGGGTTAGGGTTAGGGGACAGGGACGGTTTAGGGTCCAGGTGAGGGTACGACAACGCTTTAGGGGGAGCGTACGTGTGAGGGCGTGGGTTGGCGTTAGCGTACGGGTTAGGATTAGGGGACGGGTGAGGGTCAGGTTTCGGGGAAGGTTTAGGGTTAGGGTTCGGGCTAGGGTTAGGGTTAGGGGACGGGGACGGTTTAGGGTCCAGGTGAGGGTACGACAACACTTTAGGGGGAGCGTACGTGTGAGGGCGCAGGTTAGCGTTAGCGTACGGGTTAGGATTAGGGGATGGGTGAGGGTCAGGCTTCGGGGAAGGGTTAGGGTTAGGGTTCGGGCTAGGGTTAGGGTTAGGGGACGGGGACGGTTTAGGGTCCAGGTGAGGGTACGACAACGCTTTAGGGGGAGCGTACGTGTGAGGGCGTGGGTTAGCGTTAGCGTACGGGTTAGGATTAGGGGACGGGTGAGGGTCAGGCTTCGATAAAGTGTTAGTGTTAGGGTTCGGGCTAGGGTTAGGGTTAGGGGACGGGGACGGTTTAGGGTCCAGGTGAGGGTAGGACAGCGCTTTAGGGGGAGCGTACGTGCGAGGGCGCGGGTTAGCGTTAGCATACGTTTTAGGATTAGGAGATGGTTGAGGGTCAGGCTTCGGGGAAGGGTTAGGGTTAGGGTTCGGTCTAGGGTTAGGGTTAGGGGACGGGGACTGTTTAGGGTCCAGGTGAGGGTACGACAACGCTTTATGGGGAGCGTACGTGTGAGGGCGCGGGTTAGCGTTAGCTTACGGGTTAGCATTAGGGGACGGGTGAGGGTCAGGCTTCGGGGAAGGGTTAGGGTTAGGGTTCGGGCTAGGGTTAGGGTTAGGGGACGGGGATGGTTTAGGGTCCAGGTGACGGTACGACAACACTTTAGGGGGAGCACACGTGTGAGGGCGCGGGTTAGCGTTAGCATACGGGTTAGGATTAGGGGACGGGTGAGGGTCAGGCTTCGGGGAAGGGTTAGGGTTAGGATTCGAGCTAGGGTTAGGGTTAGGGGACGGGGACGGTTTAGGGTCCAGGTGAGGGTACAAGAACGCTTTAGGGGGAGCGTACGTATGAGGGCGCGGGTTAGCGTTAGCGTACGGGTTAGCATTAGGGGACGGGTGAGGGTCAGGCGTCGGGGAAGGGTTAGGGTTAGGGTTCGGGCTAGGGTTAGGGTTAGGGGACGGGGACGGTTTAGGGTCCAGGTGAGGGTACGACAACGCTTTAGGGGGAGCGTACGTGTGAGGGCGCGGGTTAGCGTTAGCGTACGGGTTAGGATTAGGGGACGGGTGAGGGTCAGGCTTCGGGGAAGGGTTAGGGTTAGGGTTCGGGCTAGGGTTAGGGTTAGGGGACGGGGACGGTTTAGGGTCCAGGTGAGGGTACGACAACACTTTAGGGGGAGCGTACGTGTGAGGGCGCGGTTTAGCGTTAGCGTACGGGTTAGGATTAGGGGACGGGTGAGGGTCAGGCTTCGGGGAAGGGTTAGGGTTAGGGTTCGGGCTAGGGTTAGGGTTAGGGGACGGGGATGGTTTAGGGTCCAGGTGACGGTACGACAACGCTTTAGGGGGAGCGTACGTGTGAGGGCGTGGTTTAGCGTTAGCGTACGGGTTAGGATTAGGGGACGGGTGAGGGTCAGGCTTCGATAAAGGGTTAGTGTTAGTGTTCGGGCTAGGGTTAGGGTTAGGGGACGGGGACGGTTTAGGGTCCAGGTGACGGTAGGACAGCGCTTTAGGGGAAGCGTACGTGCGAGGGCGCGGGTTAGCGTTAGCGTACGGGTTAGGATTAGGAGACGGTTGAGGGTCAGGCTTCGGGGAAGGGTTAGGGTTAGGGTTCGGGCTAGGGTTAGGGTTAGGGGACGGGGACGGTTTAGGGTCCAGGTGAGGGTACGACAACGCTTTATGGGGAGCGTACGTGTGAGGGCGCGGGTTAGCGTTAGCTTACGGGTTATCATTAGGGGACTGGTGAGGGTCAGGCTTCGGGGAAGGGTTAGGGTTAGGGTTCGGGCGAGGGTTAGGGTTAGGGGACGGGGACGGTTTAGGGTCCAGGTGAGTGTACGACAACGCTTTAGGGGGAGCGTACGTGTGAGGGCGCGGGTTAGCGTTAGCGTACGGGTTATGATTAGGAGACGGGTGAGGGTCAGGCTTCGGGTAAGGGTTAGGGGTAGGGTTCGGGCTAGGGTTAGGGTTAGGGGACGGGGACGGTTTAGGGTCCAGGTGAGGGTACGACAACGCTTTAGGGGGAGCGTACGTGTGAGGGCGTGGGTTAGCGTTAGCGTACGGGTTAGGATTAGGGGACGGGTGATGGTCAGGCTTCGGGGAAGTGTTAGGGTTAGGGTTCGGGCTAGGGTTAGGGTTAGGGGACGGGGACGGTTAAGGGTCCAGGTGACGGTACGACAACACTTTAGGGGGAGCACACGTGTGAGGGCGCGGGTTAGCGTTAGCGTACGGGTTAGGATTAGGGGACGGGTGAGGGTCAGGCTTCGGGAAAGGGTTAGGGTTAGGGTTCAAGCTAGGGTTAGGGTTAGGGGACGGGGACGGTTTAGGGTCCAGGTGAGGGTACGAGAACGCTTTAGGGGGAGCGTACGTATGAGGGCGCGGGTTAGCGTTAGCGTACGGGTTAGGATTAGGGGACGGGTGAGGGTCAGGCGTCGGGGAAGGGTTAGGGTTAGGGTTCGGGCTAGGGTTAGGGTTAGGGGACGGGGACGGTTTAGGGTCCAGGTGAGGGTACGACAACGCTTTAGGGGGAGCGTACGTGTGAGGGCGCGGGTTAGCGTTAGCGTACGGGTTAGGATTAGGGGACGGGTGAGGGTCAGGCTTCGGGGAAGGGTTAGGGTTAGGGTTCGGGCTAGGGTTAGGGTTAGGGGACGGGGACGGTTTAGGGTCCAGGTGAGGGTACGACAACGCTTTAGGGGGAGCGTACGTGTGAGGGCGTGGGTTAGCGTTAGCGTACGGGTTAGGATTAGGGGACGGGTGAGGGTCAGGCTTCGGGGAAGTGTTAGCGTTAGGGTTCGGGCTAGGGTTAGGGTTAGGGGACGGGGACGGTTTAGGGTCCAGGTGAGGGTAGGACAGTGCTTTAGGGGGAGCGTACGTGTGAGGGCGCGGGTTAAGGTTAGCGTACGGGTTAGGATTAGGAGACGGGTGAGGGTCAGGCTTCGGGGAAGGGTTAGGGTTAGGGTTCGGGCTAGGGTTAGGGTTAGGGGACGGGGACGGTTTAGGGTCCAGGTGAGGGTACGACAACGCTTTATGGGGAGCGTACGTGTGAGGGCGCGGGTTAGCGTTAGCGTACGGGTTAGCATTAGGGGACGGGTGAGGGTCAGGCTTCGGGGAAGGGTTAGGGTTAGGGTTCGGGCTAGGGTTAGGGTTAGGGGACGGGGACGGTTTAGGGTCCAGGTGAGGGTACGACAACGCTTTAGGGGGAGAGTACGTGTGAGGGCGCGGGTTAGCGTTAGCGTACGGGTTAGGATTAGGGGACGGGTGAGGGTCAGGCTGCGGGGAAGTGTTAGGGTTAGGGTTCGGGCTAGGGTTAGGGTTAGGGGACGGGGACGGTTTAGGGTCCAGGTGACGGTACGACAACACTTTAGGGGGAGCACACGTGTGAGGGCGCGGGTTAGCGTTAGCGTACGGGTTAGGATTAGGGGACGGGTGAGGGTCAGGCTTCGGGGAAGCGTTAGGGTTAGGGTTCGGGCTAGGGTTAGGGTTAGGGGACGGGGACGGTTTAGGGTCCAGGTGAGGGTATAACAACGCTTTAGGGGGAGCGTACGTGTGAGGGCGTGGGTTAGCGTTAGCGTACGGGTTAGGATTAGGGGACGGGTGAGAGTCAGGCTTCGGGGAAGTGTTAGGGTTAGGGTTCGGGCTAGGGTTAGGGTTAGGGGACGGGGACGGTTTAGGGTCCAGGTGATGGTACGACAACACTTTAGGGGGAGCACACGTGTGAGGGCGCGGGTTAGCGTTAGCGTACGGGTTAGGATTAGGGGACGGGTGAGGGTCAGGCTTCGGGGAAGGGTTAGGGTTAGGGTTCGGGCTAGGGTTAGGGTTAGGGGACGGGGACGGTTTAGGGTCCAGGTGACGGTACGACAACGCTTTAGGGGGAGCGTACGTGTGAGGGCGTGTGTTAGCGTTAGCGTACGGGTTAGGATTAGGGGACGGGTGAGGGTCAGGCTTCGGGGAAGTGTTAGGGTTAGGGTTCGGGCTAGGGTTAGGGTTAGGGGACGGGATCAGTTTAGGGTCCAGTTGAGGGTACGAGAACGCTTTAGGGGCAGAGTACGTGTGAGGGCGCGGTTTAGCGTTAGCGTACGGGTTAGGATTAGGGGACGGGTGAGGGTCAGGCTTCGGGGAAGGGTTAGGGTTAGGGTTCGGGCTAGGGTTAGGGTTAGGGGACGCGGATGGTTTAGGGTCCAGGTGAGGATACTACAATGCTTTAGGGGGAGCGTACGTGTGAGGGCGCGGGTTAGCGTTAGCGTACGGGTTAGGATTAGGGGACGGGTGAGGGTCAGGCTTCGGGGAAGGGTTAGGGTTAGGGTTCGGGCTAGGGTTAGGGTTAGGGGACGGGGACGGTTTAGGGTCCAGGTGAGGGTACGAGAACGCTTTAGGGGGAGCGTACGTATGAGGGCGCGGGTTAGCGTTAGCGTACGGGTTCGGTTTAGGGGACGGGTGAGGGTCAGGCTTCGGGGAAGGGTTAGGGTTAGGGTTCGGGCTAGGGTTAGGGTTAGGGGACGGGGACGGTTTAGGGTCCAGGTGAGGGTACGACAACGCTTTAGGGGGAGCGTACGTGTGAGGGCGCGGGTTAGCGTTAGCGTATGGGTTAGGATTAGGGGACGGGTGAGGGTCAGGCTTCGGGGAAGGGTTAGGGTTAGGGTTCGGGCTAGGGTTAGGGTTAGGGGACGGGGACGGTTTAGGGTCCAGGTGATGGTACGACAACGCTTTAGGGGGAGCGTACGTGTGAGGGCGTGGGTTAGCGTTAGCGTACGGGTTAGGATTAGGGGACGGGTGAGGGTCAGGTTTCGGGGAAGGGTTAGGGTTAGGGTTCTGGCTAGGGTTAGGGTTAGGGGACGGGGACGGTTTAGGGTCCAGGTGAGGGTAAGACAACGCTTTAGGGGGAGCGTACGTGTGAGGGCGCGGGTTAGCGTTAGCGTACGGGTTAGGATTAGGGGACGGGTGACGGTCAGGCTTCGGGGAAGGGTTAGGGTTAGGGTTCGGGCTAGGGTTAGGGTTAGGGGACGGGGACCGTTTAGGGTCCAGGTGAGGGTACGACAATGCTTTAGGAGTAGCGTACGTGTTAGGGCGCTGGTTAGCGTTATTGTACGGGTTAGGGTTAGGGGACTGGTGAGGGTCAGGCTTCGGAGAAGGGTTAGGGTTAGGGTTCGGGCTAGGGTTAGGGTTAGGGGACGGGGACGGTTTAGGGTCCAGGTTAGGGTATGACAACGCTTTAGGGGGAGCGTACGTGTGAGGGCGTGGGTTAGCGTTAGCGTACGCGTTAGGATTAGGGGACGGGTGAGGGTCAGGCTTCGGGGAAGGGTTAGGGTTAGGGTTCGGGCTAGGGTTAGGGTTAGGGGACGGGGACGGTTAAGGGTCCAGGTGACGGTACGACAACACTTTAGGGGGAGCACACGTGTGAGGGCGCGGGTTAGCGTTAGCGTACGGGTTAGGATTAGGGGACGGGTGAGGGTCAGGCTTCGGGGAAGGGTTAGGGTTAGGGTTCAAGCTAGGGTTAGGGTTAGGGGACGGGGACGGTTTAGGGTCCAGGTGAGGGTACGAGAACGCTTTAGGGGGAGCGTACGTATGAGGGCGCGGGTTAGCGTTAGCGTACGGGTTAGGATTAGGGGACGGGTGAGGGTCAGGCGTCGGGGAAGGGTTAGGGTTAGGGTTCGGGCTAGGGTTAGGGTTAGGGGACGGGGACGGTTTAGGGTCCAGGTGAGGGTACGACAACGCTTTAGGGGGAGCGTACGTGTGAGGGCGTGGGTTAGCGTTAGCCTACGGGTTAGGATTAGGGGACGGGTGAGGGTCAGGCTTCGGGGAAGGTTTAGGGTTAGGGTTCGGGCTAGGGTTAGGGTTAGGGGACGGGGACGGTTTAGGGTCCAGGTGAGGGTACGACAACGCTTTAGGGGGAGCGTACGTGTGAGGGCGTGGGTTAGCGTTAGCGTACGGGTTAGGATTAGGGGACGGGTGAGGGTCAGGCTTCGGGGAAGGTTTAGGGTTAGGGTTCGGGCTAGGGTTAGGGTTAGGGGACGGGGACGGTTTAGGGTCCAGGTGAGGGTACGACAACGCTTTAGGGGGAGCGTACGTGTGAGGGCGTGGGTTAGCGTTAGCGTACGGGTTAGGATTAGGGGACGGGTGAGGGTCAGGCTTCGGGGAAGTGTTAGGGTTAGGGTTCGGGCTAGGGTTAGGGTTAGGGGACGGGGACGGTTTAGGGTCCAGGTGAGGATAGGACAGTGCTTTAGGGGGAGCGTACGTGTGAGGGCGCGGGTTAAGGTTAGCGTACGGGTTAGGATTAGGAGACGGGTGAGGGTCAGGCTTCGGGGAAGGGTTAGGGTTAGGGTTCGGGCTAGGGTTAGGGTTAGGGGACGGGGATGGTTTAGGGTCCAGGTGAGGTTACGACAACGCTTTAGGGGGAGAGTACGTGTGAGGGCGCGGGTTAGCGTTAGCGTACGGGTTAGGATTAGGGGACGGGTGAGGGTCAGGTTTCGGGGAAGGGTTAGGTTTAGGGTTCTGGCTAGGGTTAGGGTTAGGGGACGGGGACGGTTTAGGGTCCAGGTGAGGGTAAGACAACGCTTTATGGGGAGCGTACGTGTGAGGGCGCGGGTTAGCGTTAGCGTACGGGTTAGCATTAGGGGACGGGTGAGGGTCAGGCTTCGGGGAAGGGTTAGGGTTAGGGTTCGGGCTAGAGTTAGGGGACGGGGACGGTTTAGGGTCCAGGTGAGGGTACGACAATGCTTTAGGAGTAGCGTACGTGTTAGGGCGCTGGTTAGCGTTATTGTACGGGTTAGTGTTAGGGGACTGGTGAGGGTCAGGCTTCGGAGAAGGGTTAGGGTTAGGGTTCGGGCTAGGGTTAGGTTTAGGGGATGGGGACGGTTTAGGGTCCAGGTGAGGGTATGAGAACGCTTTAGGGGGAGCGTACGTGTGAGGGCGCGGGTTAGCGTTAGCGTACGGGTTAGGATTAGGGGATGGGTGAGGGTCAGGCTTCGGGAAAGTGTTAGCGTTAGGGTTCGGGCTAGGGTTAGGGTTAGGGGACGGGGACGGTTTAGGGTCCAGTAGAGGGTACGACAACGCTTTAGGGGGAGAGTACGTGTGAGGGCGCGGGTTAGCGTTAGCGTACGGGTTAGGATTAGGGGATGGTTGAGGGTCAGGCTTCGGGGAAGTGTTAGGGTTAGGGTTCGGGCTAGGGTTAGGGTTAGGGGACAGGGACGGTTTAGGGTCCAGGTGAGGGTACGACAATGCTTTAGGGGGAGCGTACGTGTGAGGGCGTGGGTTGGCGTTAGCGTACGGGTTAGGATTAGGGAACGGGTGAGGGTCAGGTTTCGGGGAAGGGTTAGGTTTAGGGTTCTGGCTAGGGTTAGGGTTAGGGGACGGGGACGGTTTAGGGTCCAGGTGAGGGTAAGACAACGCTTTATGGGGAGCGTACGTGTGAGGGCGCGGGTTAGCGTTAGCGTACGGGTTAGCATTAGGGGACGGGTGAGGGTCAGGCTTCGGGGAAGGGTTAGGGTTAGGGTTCGGGCTAGGGTTAGGGTTAGGGGACGGGGACGGTTTAGGGTCCAGGTTAGGGTACCACAACGCTTCAGGGGGAGCTTACGTGTGAGGGCACGGGTTAGCGTTAGCGTACGGGTTAGGATTAGGGGACGGGTGAGGGTCAGGCTTCGGGGAAGGGTTAGGGTTAGGGTTCGGGCTAGGGTTAGGGTTAGGGGATGGGGACGGTTTAGGGTCCAGGTGAGGGTACGACAACGCTTTAGGGGGAGCGTACGTGTGAGGGCGCGGGTTGGCGTTAGCGTACAGGTTAGGATTAGGGGACGGGTGAGGGTCAGGTTTCGGGGAAGGGTTAGGATTAGGGTTCGGCCTGGGTTAGGGTTAGGGGACGGAGACGGTTTAGGGTCCAGGTGAGGGTAAGACAATGCTTTAGGGGGAGCGTACGTGTGAGGATGCGGGTTAGCGTTAGCGTACGGGTTAGGATTAGGGGACGGGTGAGGGTCAGGATTCGGGAAAGGGTTAGGGTTAGGGTTCGGGCTAGGGTTAGGGTTAGGGGACGAGGATGGTTTAGGGTACAGGTTAGGGTAAGACAACGCTTTAGGGGGAGCGTACATGTGAGGGCGCGGGTTAGCGTTAGCGTACGGGTTAGGATTAGGGGACGGGTGAGGGTCAGGCTTCGGGGAAGGGTTAGGGTTAGGGTTCGGGCTAGGGTTAGGGTTAGGGGACGGGGACGGTTTAGGGTCCAGGTGAGGGTATGACAACGCTTTAGGGGGAGCGTACGTGTGAGGGCGTGGGTTAGCGTTAGCGTACGGGTTAGGATTAGGGGACTGGTGAGGGTCAGGCTTCGGGGAAGTGTTAGGGTTAGGGTTCGGGCTAGGGTTAGGGTTAGGGGACGGGGACGGTTTAGGGTCCAGGTGACGGTACGACAACACTTTAGGGGGAGCACACGTGTGAGGACGCGGGTTAGCGTTAGCGTACGGGTTACGATTAGGGGACGGGTGAGGGTCAGGCTTCGGGGAAGGGTTAGGGTTAGGGTTCAAGCTAGGGTTAGGGTTAGGGGACGGGGACGGTTTAGGGTCCAGGTGAGGGTACGACAACGCTTTAGGGGGAGCGTACGTGTGAGGGCGCGGGTTAGCGTTAGCGTACGGGTTAGGATTAGGGGACGGGTGAGGGTCAGGCTTCGGGGAAGGGTTAGGGTTAGGGTTCGGGCTAGGGTTAGGGTTAGGGGACGGGGACGGTTTAGGGTCCAGGTGAGTGTACGACAACACTTTAGGGGGAGCGTACGTGTGAGGGCGCGGGTTAGCGTTAGCGTACGGGTTAGGATTAGGGGACGGGTGAGGGTCAGGCTTCGGGGAAGGGTTAGGGTTAGGGTTCGGGCTAGGGTTAGGGTTAGGGGACGGGGACGGTTTAGGGTCCAGGTGAGGGTACGACAATGCTTTAGGGGGAGCGTACGTGTGAGGGCGTGGGTTAGCGTTAGCGTACGGGTTAGGATTAGGGGACGGGTGAGGGTCAGGCTTCGGGGAAGTGTTAGGGTTAGGGTTCGGGCTAGGGTTAGGGTTAGGGGACGGGGACGGTTTAGGGTCCAGGTGAGGGTAGGACAGTGCTTTAGGGGGAGCGTACGTGTGAGGGCGCGGGTTAAGGTTAGCGTACGTGTTAGGATTAGGAGACGGGTGAGGGTCAGGCTTCGGGGAAGGGTTAGGGTTAGGGTTCGGGCTAGGGTTAGGGTTAGGGGACGGGGACGGTTTAGGGTCCAGGTGAGGGTACGACAACGCTTTATGGGGAGCGTACGTGTGAGGGCGCAGGTTAGCGTTAGCGTACGGGTTAGCATTAGGGGACGGGTGAGGGTCAGGCTTCAGGGAAGGGTTAGGGTTAGGGTTCGGGCTAGGGTTAGGGTTAGGGGACGGGGACGGTTTAGGGTCCAGTAGAGGGTACGACAACGCTTTAGGGGGAGAGTACGTGTGAGGGCGCGGGTTAGCGTTAGCGTACGGGTTAGGATTAGGGGATGGGTGAGGGTCAGGCTTCGGGGAAGTGTTAGGGTTAGGGTTCGGGCTAGGGTTAGGGTTAGGGGACAGGGACGGTTTAGGGTCCAGGTGAGGGTACGACAATGCTTTAGGGGGAGCGTACGTGTGAGGGCGTGGGTTGGCGTTAGCGTACGGGTTAGGATTAGGGAACGGGTGAGGGTCAGGTTTCGGGGAAGGGTTAGGTTTAGGGTTCTGGCTAGGGTTAGGGTTAGGGGACGGGGACGGTTTAGGGTCCAGGTGAGGGTAAGACAACGCTTTATGGGGAGCGTACGTGTGAGGGCGCGGGTTAGCGTTAGCGTACGGGTTAGCATTAGGGGACGGGTGAGGGTCAGGCTTCGGGGAAGGGTTAGGGTTAGGGTTCGGGCTAGGGTTAGGGTTAGGGGACGGGGACGGTTTAGGGTCCAGGTTAGGGTACGACAACGCTTCAGGGGGAGCTTACGTGTGAGGGCACGGGTTAGCGTTAGCGTACGGGTTAGGATTAGGGGACGGGTGAGGGTCAGGCTTCGGGGAAGGGTTAGGGTTAGGGTTCGGGCTAGGGTTAGGGTTAGGGGATGGGGACGGTTTAGGGTCCAGGTGAGGGTACGACAACGCTTTAGGGGGAGCGTACGTGTGAGGGCGCGGGTTGGCGTTAGCGTACAGGTTAGGATTAGGGGACGGGTGAGGGTCAGGTTTCGGGGAAGGGTTAGGGTTAGGGTTCGGCCTGGGTTAGGGTTAGTGGACGGGGACGGTTTACGGTCCAGGTGAGGGTAAGACAATGCTTTAGGGGGAGCGTACGTGTGAGGATGCGGGTTAGCGTTAGCGTACGGGTTAGGATTAGGGGATGGGTGAGGGTCAGGATTCGGGGAAGGGTTAGGGTTAGGGTTCGGGCTACGGTTAGGGTTAGGGGACGAGGATGGTTTAGGGTACAGGTTAGGGTAAGACAACGCTTTAGGGGGAGCGTACATGTGAGGGCGCGGGTTAGCGTTAGCGTACGGGTTAGGATTAGGGGACGGGTGAGGGTCAGGCTTCGGGGAAGGGTTAGGGTTAGGGTTCGGGCTAGGGTTAGGGTTAGGGGACGGGGACGGTTTAGGGTTCAGGTGAGCGTATGACAACGCTTTAGGGGGAGCGTACGTGTGAGGGCGTGGGTTAGCGTTAGCGTACGGGTTAGGATTAGGGGACGGGTGAGGGTCAGGCTTCCGGAAGTGTTAGGGTTAGGGTTCGGGCTAGGGTTAGGGTTAGGGGACGGGGACGGTTTAGGGTCCAGGTGACGGTACGACAACACTTTAGGGGGAGCACACGTGTGAGGACGCGGGTTAGCGTTAGCGTACGGGTTAGGATTAGGGGACGGGTGAGGGTCAGGCTTCGGGGAAGGGTTAGGGTTAGGGTTCAAGCTAGGGTTAGGGTTAGGGGACGGGGACGGTTTAGGGTCCAGGTGAGGGTACGAGAACGCTTTAGGGGGATCGTACGTATGAGGGCGCGGGTTAGCGTTAGCGTACGGGTTAGGATTAGTGGACGGGTGAGGGTCAGGCTTCGGGGAAGGGTTAGGGTTAGGGTTCGGGCTAGGGTTAGGGTTAGGGGACGGGGACGGTTTAGGGTCCAGGTGAGGGTACGACAACGCTTTAGGGGGAGCGCACGTGTGAGGGCGCGGGTTAGCGTTAGCGTATGGGTTAGGATTAGGGGATGGGTGAGGGTCAGGCTTCGGGGAAGTGTTAGGGTTAGGGTTCGGGCTAGGATTAGGGTTAGGGGACGGGGACGGTTTAGGGTCCAGGTTAGGGTACGACAACGCTTCAGGGGGAGCTTACGTGTGAGGGCACGGGTTAGCGTTAGCGTACGGGTTAGGATTAGGGGACGGGTGAGGGTCAGGCTTCGGGGAAGGGTTAGGGTTAGGGGTCGGGCTAGGGTTAGGGTTAGGGGATGGGGACGGTTTAGGGTCCAGGTGAGGGTACGACAACGCTTTAGGGGGAGCGTACGTGTGAGGGCGCGGGTTGGCGTTAGCGTACAGGTTAGGATTAGGGGACGGGTGAGGGTCAGGTTTCGGGGAAGGGTTAGGGTTAGGGTTCGGCCTGGGTTAGGGTTAGGGGACGGGGACGGTTTAGGGTCCAGGTGAGGGTAAGACAATGCTTTAGGGGGAGCGTACGTGTGAGGATGCGGGTTAGCGTTAGCGTACGGGTTAGGATTAGGGGACGGGTGAGGGTCAGGATTCGGGGAAGGGTTAGGGTTAGGGTTCGGGCTAGGGTTAGGGTTAGGGGACGAGGATGGTTTAGGGTACAGGTTAGGGTAAGACAACGCTTTACGGGGAGCGTACATGTGAGGGCGCGGGTTAGCGTTAGCGTACGGGTTAGGATTAGGGGACGGGTGAGGGTCAGGCTTCGGGGAAGGGTTAGGGTTAGGGTTCGGGCTAGGGTTAGGGTTAGAGGACGGGGACGGTTTAGGGTCCAGGTGAGGGTATGACAACGCTTTAGGGGGAGCGTACGTGTGAGGGCGTGGGTTAGCGTTAGCGTACGGGTTAGGATTAGGGGACGGGTGAGGGTCAGGCTTCGGGGAAGTGTTAGGGTTAGGGTTCGGGCTAGGGTTAGGGTTAGGGGACGGGGACGGTTAAGGGTCCAGGTGACGGTACGACAACACTTTAGGGGGAGCACACGTGTGAGGACGCGGGTTAGCGTTAGCGTACGGGTTAGGATTAGGGGACGGGTGAGGGTCAGGCTTCGGGGAAGGGTTAGGGTTAGGGTTCAAGCTAGGGTTAGGGTTAGGGGACGGGGACGGTTTAGGGTCCAGGTGAGGGTACGAGAACGCTTTAGGGGGATCGTACGTATGAGGGCGCGGGTTAGCGTTAGCGTACGGGTTAGGATTAGGGGACGGGTGAGGGTCAGGCGTCGGGGAAGGGTTAGGGTTAGGGTTCGGGCTAGGGTTAGGGTTAGGGGACGGGGACGGTTTAGGGTCCAGGTGAGGGTACGACAACGCTTTAGGGGGAGCGTACGTGTGAGGGCGCGGGTTAGCGTTAGCGTACGGGTTAGGATTAGGGGACGGGTGAGGGTCAGGCTTCGGGGAAGGGTTAGGGTTAGGGTTCGGGCTAGGGTTAGGGTTAGGGGACGGGGACGGTTTAGGGTCCAGGTGAGGGTACGACAATGCTTTAGGGGGAGCGTACGTGTGAGGGCGTGGGTTAGCGTTAGCGTACGGGTTAGGATTAGGGGACGGGTGAGGGTCAGGCTTCGGGGAAGTGTTAGGGTTAGGGTTCGGGCTAGGGTTAGGGTTAGGGGACGGGGACGGTTTAGGGTCCAGGTGAGGGTAGGACAGTGCTTTAGGGGGAGCGTACGTGTGAGGGCGCGGGTTAAGGTTAGCGTACGGGTTAGGATTAGGAGACGGGTGAGGGTCAGGCTTCGGGGAAGGGTTAGGGTTAGGGTTCGGGCTAGGGTTAGGGTTAGGGGACGGGGACGGTTTAGGGTCCAGGTGAGGGTAAGACAACGCTTTATGGGGAGCGTACATGTGAGGGCGCGGGTTAGCGTTAGCGTACGGGTTAGCATTAGGGGACGTGTGAGGGTCAGGCTTCGGGGAAGGGTTAGGGTTAGGGTTCGGGCTAGGGTTAGGGTTAGGGGACGGGGACGGTTTAGGGTCCAGGTGAGGGTACGACAACGCTTTAGGGGGAGAGTACGTGTGAGGGCGCGGGTTAGCGTTAGCGTACGGGTTAGGATTAGGGGACGGGTGAGGGTCAGGCTTCGGGGAAGTGTTAGGGTTAGGGTTCGGGCTAGGGTTAGGGTTAGGGGACGGGGACGGTTTAGGGTCCAGGTGACGGTACGACAACACTTTAGGGGGAGCACACGTGTGAGGGCGCGGGTTAGCGTTAGCGTAAGGGTTAGGATTAGGGGACGGGTGAGGGTCAGGCTTCGGGGAAGCGTTAGGGTTAGGGTTCGGGCTAGGGTTAGGGTTAGGGGACGGGGACGGTTTAGGGTCCAGGTGAGGGTATGACAACGCTTTAGAGGGAGCGTACGTGTGAGGGCGTGGGTTAGCGTTAGCGTACGGGTTAGGATTAGGGGACGGGTGAGGGTCAGGCTTCGGGGAAGTGTTAGGGTTAGGGTTTGGGCTAGGGTTAGGGTTAGGGGACGGGGACGGTTTAGGGTCCAGGTGAGGGTACGAGAACGCTTTAGGGGGAGCGTACGTATGAGGGCGCGGGTTAGCGTTAGCGTACGGGTTAGGATTAGGGGACGGGTGAGGGTCAGGCGTCGGGGAAGGGTTAGGGTTAGGGTTCGGGCTAGGGTTAGGGTTAGGGGACGGGGACGGTTTAGGGTCCAGGTGAGGGTACGACAACGCTTTAGGGGGAGCGTACGTGTGAGGGCGCGGGTTAGCGTTAGCGTACGGGTTAGGATTAGGGGACGGGTGAGGGTCAGGCTTCGGGGAAGGGTTAGGGTTAGGGTTCGGGCTAGTGTTAGGGTTAGGGGACGGGGACGGTTTAGGGTCCAGGTGAGGGTACGACAACACTTTAGGGGGAGCGTACATGTGAGGGCGCGGGTTAGCGTTAGCGTACGGGTTAGGATTAGGGGACGGGTGAGGGTCAGGCTTCGGGGAAGGGTTAGGGTTAGGGTTCGGGCTAGGATTAGGGTTAGGGGACGGGGACGGTTTAGGGTCCAGCTTAGGGTACGACAACGCTTCAGGGGGAGCTTACGTGTGAGGGCACGGGTTAGCGTTAGCGTACGGGTTAGGATTAGGGGACGGGTGAGGGTCAGGCTTCGGGGAAGGGTTAGGGTTAGGGGTCGGGCTAGGGTTAGGGTTAGGGGATGGGGACGGTTTAGGGTCCAGGTGAGGGTACGACAACGCTTTAGGGGGAGCGTACGTGTGAGGGCGCGGGTTGGCGTTAGCGTACAGGTTAGGATTAGGGGACGGGTGAGGGTCAGGTTTCGGGGAAGGGTTAGGGTTAGGGTTCGGCCTGGGTTAGGGTTAGGGGACGGGGACGGTTTAGGGTCCAGGTGAGGGTAAGACAATGCTTTAGGGGGAGCGTACGTGTGAGGATGCGGGTTAGCGTTAGCGTACGGGTTAGGATTAGGGGACGGGTGAGGGTCAGGATTCGGGGAAGGGTTAGGGTTAGGGTTCGGGCTAGGGTTAGGGTTAGGGGACGAGGATGGTTTAGGGTACAGGTTAGGGTAAGACAACGCTTTAGGGGGAGCGTACATGTGAGGGCGCGGGTTAGCGTTAGCGTACGGGTTAGGATTAGGGGACGGGTGAGGGTCAGGCGTCGGGGAAGGGTTAGGGTTAGGGTTCGGGCTAGGGTTAGGGTTAGGGGACGGGGACGGTTTAGGGTCCAGGTGAGGGTACGACAACGCTTTAGGGGGAGCGTACGTGTGAGGGCGTGGGTTAGCGTTAGCGTACGGGTTAGGATTAGGGGACGGGTGAGGGTCAGGCTTCGGGGAAGTGTTAGGGTTAGGGTTCGGGCTAGGGTTAGGGTTAGGGGACGGGGACGGTTTAGGGTCCAGGTGAGGGTAGGACAGTGCTTTAGGGGGAGCGTACGTGTGAGGGCGCGGGTTAAGGTTAGCGTACGGGTTAGGATTAGGAGACGGGTGAGGGTCAGGCTTCGGGGAAGGGTTAGGGTTAGGTTTCGGGCTAGGGTTAGGGTTAGGGGACGGGGACGGTTTAGGGTCCAGGTGAGGGTAAGACAACGCTTTATGGGGAGCGTACATGTGAGGGCGCGGGTTAGCGTTAGCGTACGGGTTAGCATTAAGGGACGTGTGAGGGTCAGGCTTCGGGGAAGGGTTAGGGTTAGGGTTCGGGCTAGGGTTAGGGTTAGGGGACGGGGACGGTTTAGGGTCCAGGTGAGGGTACGACAACGCTTTAGGGGGAGAGTACGTGTGAGGGCGCGGGTTAGCGTTAGCGTACGGGTTAGGATTAGGGGACGGGTGAGGGTCAGGCTTCGGGGAAGTGTTAGGGTTAGGGTTCGGGCTAGGGTTAGGGTTAGGGGACGGGGACGGTTTAGGGTCCAGGTGACGGTACGACAACACTTTAGGGGGAGCACACGTGTGAGGGCGCGGGTTAGCGTTAGCGTACGGGTTAGGATTAGGGGACGGGTGAGGGTCAGGCTTCGGGGAAGCGTTAGGGTTAGGGTTCGGGCTAGGGTTAGGGTTAGGGGACGGGGACGGTTTAGGGTCCAGGTGAGGGTACGAGAACGCTTTAGGGGGAGCGTACGTATGAGGGCGCGGGTTAGCGTTAGCGTACGGGTTAGGATTAGGGGACGGGTGAGGGTCAGGCTTCGGGGAAGGGTTAGGGTTAGGGTTCAAGCTAGGGTTAGGGTTAGGGGACGGGGACGGTTTAGGGTCCAGGTGAGGGTACGAGAACGCTTTAGGGGGATCGTACGTATGAGGGCGCGGGTTAGCGTTAGCGTACGGGTTAGGATTAGGGGACGGGTGAGGGTCAGGCTTCGGGGAAGGGTTAGGGTTAGGGTTCGGGCTAGGGTTAGGGTTAGGGGACGGGGACGGTTTAGGGTCCAGGTGAGGGTACGACAACGCTTTAGGGGGAGCGCACGTGTGAGGGCGCGGGTTAGCGTTAGCGTATGGGTTAGGATTAGGGGATGGGTGAGGGTCAGGCTTCGGGGAAGTGTTAGGGTTAGGGTTCGGGCTAGGATTAGGGTTAGGGGACAGGGACGGTTTAGGGTCCAGGTTAGGGTACGACAACGCTTCAGGGGGAGCTTACGTGTGAGGGCACGGGTTAGCGTTAGCGTACGGGTTAGGATTAGGGGACGGGTGAGGGTCAGGCTTCGGGGAAGGGTTAGGGTTAGGGGTCGGGCTAGGGTTAGGGTTAGGGGATGGGGACGGTTTAGGGTCCAGGTGAGGGTACGACAACGTTTTAGGGGGAGCGTACGTGTGAGGGCGCGGGTTGGCGTTAGCGTACAGGTTAGGATTAGGGGACGGGTGAGGGTCAGGTTTCGGGGAAGGGTTAGGGTTAGGGTTCGGCCTGGGTTAGGGTTAGGGGACGGGGACGGTTTAGGGTCCAGGTGAGGGTAAGACAATGCTTTAGGGGGAGCGTACGTGTGAGGATGCGGGTTAGCGTTAGCGTACGGGTTAGGATTAGGGGACGGGTGAGGGTCAGGATTCGGGGAAGGGTTAGGGTTAGGGTTCGGGCTAGGGTTAGGGTTAGGGGACGAGGATGGTTTAGGGTACAGGTTAGGGTAAGACAACGCTTTAGGGGGAGCGTACATGTGAGGGCGCGGGTTAGCGTTAGCGTACGGGTTAGGATTAGGGGACGGGTGAGGGTCAGGCTTCGGGGAAGGGTTAGGGTTAGGGTTCGGGCTAGGGTTAGGGTTAGAGGACGGGGACGGTTTAGGGTCCAGGTGAGGGTATGACAACGCTTTAGGGGGAGCGTACGTGTGAGGGCGTGGGTTAGCGTTAGCGTACGGGTTAGGATTAGGGGACGGGTGAGGGTCAGGCTTCGGGGAAGTGTTAGGGTTAGGGTTCGGGCTAGGGTTAGGGTTAGGGGACGGGGACGGTTAAGGGTCCAGGTGACGGTACGACAACACTTTAGGGGGAGCACACGTGTGAGGACGCGGGTTAGCGTTAGCGTACGGGTTAGGATTAGGGGACGGGTGAGGGTCAGGCTTCGGGGAAGGGTTAGGGTTAGGGTTCGGGCTAGGGTTAGGGTTAGGGGACGGGATCGGTTTGGGGTCCAATTGAGGGTACGAGAACGCTTTAGGGGGATCGTACGTATGAGGGCGCGGGTTAGCGTTAGCGTACGGGTTAGGATTAGGGGACGGGTGAGGGTCAGGCGTCGGGGAAGGGTTAGGGTTAGGGTTCGGGCTAGGGTTAGGGTTAGGGGACGGGGACGGTTTAGGGTCCAGGTGAGGGTACGACAACGCTTTAGGGGGAGCGTACGTGTGAGGGCGCGGGTTAGCGTTAGCGTACGGGTTAGGATTAGGGGACGGGTGAGGGTCAGGCTTCGGGGAAGGGTTAGGGTTAGGGTTCGGGCTAGGGTTAGGGTTAGGGGACGGGGACGGTTTAGGGTCCAGGTGAGGGTACGACAACGCTTTAGGGGGAGCGTACGTGTGAGGGCGTGGGTTAGCGTTAGCGTACGGGTTAGGATTAGGGGACGGGTGAGGGTCAGGCTTCGGGGAAGTGTTAGGGTTAGGGTTCGGGCTAGGGTTAGGGTTAGGGGACGGGGACGGTTTAGGGTCCAGGTGAGGGTAGGACAGTGCTTTAGGGGGAGCGTACGTGTGAGGGCGCGGGTTAAGGTTAGCGTACGGGTTAGGATTAGGAGACGGGTGAGGGTCAGGCTTCGGGGAAGGGTTAGGGTTAGGTTTCGGGCTAGGGTTAGGGTTAGGGGACGGGGACGGTTTAGGGTCCAGGTGAGGGTAAGACAACGCTTTATGGGGAGCGTACATGTGAGGGCGCGGGTTAGCGTTAGCGTACGGGTTAGCATTAAGGGACGTGTGAGGGTCAGGCTTCGGGGAAGGGTTAGGGTTAGGGTTCGGGCTAGGGTTAGGGTTAGGGGACGGGGACGGTTTAGGGTCCAGGTGAGGGTACGACAACGCTTTAGGGGGAGAGTACGTGTGAGGGCGCGGGTTAGCGTTAGCGTACGGGTTAGGATTAGGGGACGGGTGAGGGTCAGGCTTCGGGGAAGTGTTAGGGTTAGGGTTCGGGCTAGGGTTAGGGTTAGGGGACGGGGACGGTTTAGGGTCCAGGTGACGGTACGACAACACTTTAGGGGGAGCACACGTGTGAGGGCGCGGGTTAGCGTTAGCGTACGGGTTAGGATTAGGGGACGGGTGAGGGTCAGGCTTCGGGGAAGCGTTAGGGTTAGGGTTCGGGCTAGGGTTAGGGTTAGGGGACGGGGACGGTTTAGGGTCCAGGTGAGGGTACGAGAACGCTTTAGGGGGAGCGTACGTATGAGGGCGCGGGTTAGCGTTAGCGTACGGGTTAGGATTAGGGGACGGGTGAGGGTCAGGCGTCGGGGAAGGGTTAGGGTTAGGGTTAGGGCTAGGGTTAGGGTTAGGGGACGGGGACGGTTTAGGGTCCAGGTGAGGGTACGACAACGCTTTAGGGGGAGCGTACGTGTGAGGGCGCGGGTTAGCGTTAGCGTACGGGTTAGGATTAGGGGACGGGTGAGGGTCAGGCTTCGGGGAAGGGTTAGGGTTAGGGTTCGGGCTAGGGTTAGGGTTAGGGGACGGGGACGGTTTAGGGTCCAGGTGAGGGTACGACAACACTTTAGGGGGAGCGTACGTGTGAGGGCGCGGGTTAGCGTTAGCGTACGGGTTAGGATTAGGGGACGGGTGAGGGTCAGACTTCGGGGAAGGGTTAGGGTTAGGGTTCGGGCTAGGGTTAGGGTTAGGGGACGGGGACGGTTTAGGGTCCAGGTGAGAGTACGACAACGCTTTAGAGGGAGCGTACGTGTGAGGGCGTGGGTTAGCGTTAGCGTACGGGTTAGGATTAGGGGACGGGTGAGGGTCAGGCTTCGGGGAAGTGTTAGGGTTAGGGTTCGGGCTACGGTCAGGGTTAGGGGACGGGGACGGTTTAGGGTCCAGGTGAGGGTAGGACCGTGCTTTAGGAGGAGCGTACTTGTGAGGGCGCGGGTTAAGGTTAGCGTACGGGTTAGGATTAGGAGACGGGTGAGGGTCAGGCTTCGGGGAAGGGTTAGGGTTAGGGTTCGGGCTAGGGTTAGGGTTAGGGGACGGGGACGGTTTAGGGTCCAGGTGAGGGTACGACAACGCTTTATGGGGAGCGTACGTGTGAGGGCGCAGGTTAGCGTTAGCGTACGGGTTAGCATTAGGGGACGGGTGAGGGTCAGGCTTCGGGGAAGGGTTAGGGTTAGGGTTCGGGCTAGGGTTAGGGTTAGGGGACGGGGACGGTTTAGGGTCCAGGTGAGGGTACGACAACGCTTTAGGGGGAGAGTACGTGTGAGGGCGCGGTTTAGCGTTAGCGTACGGGTTAGGATTAGGGGACGGGTGAGGGTCAGGCTTCGGGGAAGGGTTAGGGTTAGGGTTCGGGCTAGGGTTAGGGTTAGGGGACAGGGACGGTTTAGGGTCCAGGTGAGGGTACGACAATGCTTTAGGGGGAGCGTACGTGTGAGGGCGTGGGTTGGCGTTAGCGTACGGGTTAGGATTAGGGAACGGGTGAGGGTCAGGTTTCGGGGAAGGGTTAGGTTTAGGGTTCTGGCTAGGGTTAGGGTTAGGGGACGGGGACGGTTTAGGGTCCAGGTGAGGGTAAGACAACGCTTTATGGGGAGCGTACGTGTGAGGGCGCGGGTTAGCGTTAGCGTACGGGTTAGCATTAGGGGACGGGTGAGGGTCAGGCTTCGGGGAAGGGTTAGGGTTAGGGTTCGGGCTAGGGTTAGGGTTAGGGGACGGGGACGGTTTAGGGTCCAGGTGAGGGTATGACAACGCTTTAGGGGGAGCGCACGTGTGAGGGCGCGGGTTAGCGTTAGCGTATGGGTTAGGATTAGGGGATGGGTGAGGGTCAGGCTTCGGGGAAGTGTTAGGGTGAGGGTTCGGGCTAGGATTAGGGTTAGGGGACGGGGACGGTTTAGGGTCCAGGTGAGGGTACGACAACGCTTTAGGGGGAGCCTACGAGTGAGGGCGTGGGTTAGTGTTAGCGTACGGCTTAGGATTAGGGGACTGGTGAGGGTCAGGCTTCGGGGAAGGGTTAGGGTTAGGGTTCGGGCTAGGGTTAGGGTTAGGGGATGGGGACGGTTTAGGGTCCAGGTGAAGGTACGACAATGCTTTAGGGGGAGCGTACGTGTAAGGGCGTGGGTTAGTGTTAGCGTACGGGTTAGGATTAGGGGACGGGTGAGGGTCAGGCTTCGGGGAAGGGTTAGGGTTAGGGTTCGGGCTAGGGTTAGGGTTAGGGGACGGGGACGGTTTAGGGTCCAGGTGAGGGTACGACAACGCTTTAGGGGGAGCGTACGTGTGAGGGCGCGGGTTAGCGTTAGCGTACGGGTTACGATTAGGGGACGGGTGAGGGTCAGGCTTCGGGGAAGGGTTAGGGTTAGGGTTCGGGCTAGGGTTAGGGTTAGGGGACGGGGACGGTTTAGGGTCCAGGTGATGGTACGACAACGCTTTAGGGGGAGCGTACGTGTGAGGGCGTGGGTTAGCGTTAGCGTACGGGTTAGGATTAGGGGACGGGTGAGGGTCAGGTTTCGGGGAAGGGTTAGGGTTAGGGTTCTGGCTAGGGTTAGGGTTAGGGGACGGGGACGGTTTAGGGTCCAGTTGAGGGTAAGACAACGCTTTATGGGGAGCGTATGTGTGAGGGCGCGGGTTAGCGTTAGCGTACGGGTTAGGATTAGGGGACGGGTGAGGGTCAGGCTTCGGGGAAGGGTTAGGGTTAGGGTTCGGGCTAGGGTTAGGGTTAGGGGACGGGGACCGTTTAGGGTCCAGGTGAGGGTACGACAATGCTTTAGGAGTAGCGTACGTGTTAGGGCGCTGGTTAGCGTTATTGTACGGGTTAGGTTAGGGGACTGGTGAGGGTCAGGCTTCGGAGAAGGGTTAGGGTTAGGGTTCGGGCTAGGGTTAGGGTTAGGGGATGGGGATGGTTTAGGGTCCAGGTGAGGGTATGAGAACGCTTTAGGGGGAGCGTACGTGTGAGGGCGCGGGTTAGCGTTAGCGTACGGGTTAGGATTAGGGGACGGGTGAGGGTCAGGCTGCGGGGAAGTGTTAGGGTTAGGGTTCGGGCTAGGGTTAGGGTTAGGGGACGGGGTCGGTTTAGGGTCCAGGTGAGGGTACGAGAACGCTTTTGGGGGAACGTACGTGTGAGGGGGCGGGTTAGCGTTAGCATACGGGTTAGGATTAGGGGACGGGTGAGGGTCAGGCTTCGGGGTAGGGTTAGGGTTAGGGTTCGGGCTAGGGTTAGTGTTAGGGCCGGGTCGGTTTAGGGTCCAGGTGAGGGTACGAGAACGCTTTAGGAGGAGAGTACGTGTGAGGGCTCGGGTTAGCGTTAGCGTACGGGTTCGGATTAGGGGACGGGTGAGGGTCAGGCTTCGGGGAAGGGTTAGGGTTAGGGTTCGGGCTAGGGTTAGGGTTAGGGGACGGGGACGGTTTAGGGTCCAGGTGAGGGTAGGACAACGCTTTAGGGGGAGCGTACGTGTGAGGGCGCAGGTTAGCGTTAGTGTATGGGTTAGGATTAGGGGACGGGTGAGGGTCAGGCTTCGGGGAAGGGTTAGGGTTAGGGTTCGGGCTAGGATTAGGGTTAGGGGACGGGGACGGTTTAGGGTGCAGGTGAGGGTACGACAACGCTTTAGGGGGAGCGTACGTGTGAGGGCGCGGGTTGGAGTTAGCATACGGGTTAGGATTAGGGGACGGGTGAGGGTCAGGTTTCGGAGAAGGGTTAGGGTTAGGGTTCGGGCTAGGGTTAGGGTTAGGGGATGGGGACGGTTTAGGGTCCAGGTGAGGGTAATACAATGCTTTAGGGGGAGCGTACGTGTGAGGGCACGGGTTAGCGTTAGCGTACGGGTTAGGATTAGGGGACGGGTGAGGGTCAGGCTTCGGGGAAGGGTTAGGGTTAGGGTTCGGGCTAGGGTTAGGGTTAGGGGCCGGGGACGGTTTAGGGTCCAGGTGAGGGTACGACAACGCTTTAGGGGGAGCGTACATGTGAGGGCGCGGGTTAGCGTTAGCGTACGGGTTAGGATTAGGGGACGGGTGAGGGTCAGGCTTCGGGGAAGGGTTAGGGTTAGGGTTCGGGCTAGGGTTAGGGTTAGGGGACGGGGACGGTTTAGGGTCAGGTGATGGTACGACAACGCTTTAGGGGGAGCGTACGTGTGAGGGCGTGGGTTAGCGTTAGCGTACGGGTTAGGATTAGGGGACGGGTGAGGGTCAGGCTTCGGGGAAGGGTTAGGGTTAGGGTTCGGGCTAGGGTTAGGGTTAGGGGACGGGGACGGTTTAGGGTCCAGGTGAGAGTACGTCAACACTTTAGGGGGAGCGTACGTGTGAGGGCGCGGGTTAGCGTTAGCGTACGGGTTAGGATTAGGTGACGGGTGAGGGTCAGGCTTCGGGGAAGGGTTAGGGTTAGGGTTCGGGCTAAGGTTAGGGTTAGGGGACGGTGACGGTTTAGGGTCCAGGTGAGGGTACGAGAACGCTTTAGGGGGAGCGTACGTATGAGGGCGCGGGTTAGCGTTAGCGTACGGGTTAGGATTAGGGGACGGGTGAGGGTCAGGCGTCGGGGAAGGGTTAGGGTTAGGGTTCGGGCTAGGGTTAGGGTTAGGGGACGGGGACGGTTTAGGGTCCAGGTGAGGGTACGACAACGCTTTAGGGGGAGCGTACGTGTGAGGGCGTGGGTTAGCGTTAGCGTACGGGTTAAGATTAGGGGAAGGGTGAGGGTCAGGCTTCGATAAAGGGTTAGTGTTAGGGTTTGGGCTAAGGTTAGTGTTAGGGGACGGGGACGGTTTAGGGTCTCGGTGAGGGTAGGACAGCGCTTTAGGGGGAGCGTACGTGTGAGGGCACGGGTTAGCGTTAGCGTACGGGTTAGGATTAGGAGACGGTTGAGGGTCAGGCTTCGGGGAAGGGTTAGGGTTAGGGTTCGGGCTGGGGTTAGGGTTAGGGGACGGGGACGGTTTAGGGTCCAGGTGAGGGTACGACAACACTTTATGGGGAGCGTACGTGTGAGGGCGCAGGTTAGCGTTAGCGTACGGGTTAGCATTAGGGGACGGGTGAGGGTCAGGCTTCGGGGAAGGGTTAGGGTTAGGGTTCGGGCTAGGGTTAGGGTTAGGGGACGGGGACGGTTTAGGGTCCAGGTGAGGGTACGACAACGCTTTAGGGGGAGAGTACGTGTGAGGGCGCGGGTTAGCGTTAGCGTACGGGTTAGGATTAGGGGACGGGTGAGGGTCAGGCTTCGGGGAAGTGTTAGGGTTAGGGTTCGGGCTAGGGTTAGGGTTAGGGGACAGGGACGGTTTAGGGTCCAGGTGAGGGTACGACAATGCTTTAGGGGGAGCGTACGTGTGAGGGCGTGGGTTGGCGTTAGCGTACGGGTTAGGATTAGGGGACGGGTGAGGGTCAGGTTTCGGGGAAGGGTTAGGTTTAGGGTTCGGGCTAGGGTTAGGGTTAGGGGACGGGCACGGTTTAGGGTCCAGGTGAGGGTAAGACAACGCTTTATGGGGAGCGTACGTGTGAGGGCGCGGGTTAGCGTTAGCGTACGGGTTAGCATTAGGGGACGGGTGAGGGTCAGGCTTCGGGGAAGGGTTAGGGTTAGGGTTCGGGCTAGTGTTAGGGGACGGGGACGGTTTAGGGTTCAGGTGAGGGTACGACAATGCTTTAGGAGTAGCGTACGTGTTAGGGCGCTGGTTAGCGTTATTGTACGGGTTAGGGTTATGGGACTGGTGAGGGTCAGGCTTCGGAGAAGGGTTAGGGTTAGGGTTCGGGCTAGGGTTAGGGTTAGGGGATGGGGACGGTTTAGGGTCCAGGTAAGGGTATGAGAACGCTTTAGGGGGAGCGTACGTGTGAGGGCGCGGGTTAGCGTTAGCGTACGGGTTAGGATTAGGGGACGGGTGAGGGTCAGGCTTCGGGGAAGTGTTAGGGTTAGGGTTCGGGCTAGGGTTAGGGTTAGGGGACGGGGTCGGTTTAGGGTCCAGGTGAGGGTACGAGAACGCTTTAGGGGGAGAGTACGTGTGAGTGCGTGGGTTAGCGTTAGCGTACGGGTTAGGATTAGGGGACGGGTGAGGGTCAGGCTTCGGGGAAGGGTTAGGGTTAGGGTTCGGGCTAGGGCTAGGGTTAGGGGACGGGGACGGTTTAGGGTCCAGTTGAGGGTACGACAACGCTTTAGGGGGAGCGTACGTGTGAGGGCGCGGGTTAGCGTTAGCGTACAGGTTAGGATTAGGGGATGGGTGAGGGTCAGGCTTCGGGGAAGGGTTAGGGTTAGGGTTCGGGCTAGGGTTAGGGTTAGGGGACGGGATCAGTTTAGGGTCCAGTTGAGGGTACGAGAACGCTTTAGGCGGAGAGTACGTGTGAGGGCGCGGTTTAGCGTTAGCGTACGGGTTAGGATTAGGGGACGGGTGAGGGTCAGGCTTCGGGGAAGGGTTAGTGTTAGGGTTCGGGCCAGGGTTAGGGTTATGGGACGGAGAAGGTTTAGGGTCCAGGTGAGGGTACGACAACGCTTTAGGGGGAGCGTACGTGTGAGGGCGCGGGTTAGCATTAGCGTACGGGTTAGGATTAGGGGACGGGTGAGAGTCAGGCTTCGGGGAAGGGTTAGGGTTAGGGTTCGGGCTAGGGTTAGGGGACGGGGACGGTTTAGGGTGCAGGTGAGGGTACGACAACGCTTTAGGGGGAGCTTACGTGTGAGGGCACGGGTTAGCCTTAGCGTACGGGTTAGGATTAGGGGACGGGTGAGGGTCAGGCTTCGGGAAAGGGTTAGGGTTAGGGTTCGGGCTAGGGTTAGGGTTAGGGGACGGGGACGGTTTAGGGTCCAGGTGAGGGTACGACAACGCTTTAGGGGGAGCGTACGTGTGAGAGCGCGGGTTGGCGTTAGCGTACGGGTTAGGATTAGGGGACGGGTGAGGGTCAGGTTTCGGGGAAGGGTTAGGGTTAGGGTTCGGGCTAGGGTTAGGGTTAGGGGACGGGGACGGTTTAGGGTCCAGGTGAGGGTAAGACAACGCTTTAGGGGGAGCGTACGTGTGAGGGCGCGGGTTAGCGTTAGCGAAAGGGTTAGGATTAGGGGACGGGTGAGGGTCAGGCTTCGGGGAAGGGTTAGGGTTAGGGTTCGGGCTAGGGTTAGGGTTAGGGGACGGGGACGGTTTAGGGTCCAGGTGAGGGTACGACAACGCTTTAGGGGGAGCGTACCTGTGAGGGCGCGGGTTGGAGTTAGCGTACGGGTTAGGATTAGGGGACGGGTGAGGGTCAGGCTTCGGGGAAGGGTTAGGGTTAGGGTTCGGGCTAGGGTTAGGGTTAGGGGACGGGGAAGGTTTAGGGTCCAGGTGAGGGTACGACAACGCTTTAGGGGGAGCGTACGTGTGAGGGCGTGGGTTAGCGTTAGCGTACGGGTTAGGATTAGGGAACGGGTGAGGGTCAGGCTTCGGGGAAGGGTTAGGGTTAGGGTTTGGGCTAGGGTTAGGGTTAGGGGACGGGGACGGTTTAGGGTCCAGGTGAGGGTACGACAACACTTTAGGGGGAGCGTACGTGTGAGGGCGCGGGTTAGCGTTAGCGTACGGGTTAGGATTAGGGGACAGGTGAGGGTCAGGCGTCGGGGAAGGGTTAGGGTTAGGGTTCGGGCTAGGGTTAGGTTAGGGTACGGGGACGGTTTAGGGTCCAGGTGAGGGTACGACAACGCTTTAGGGGGAGCGTACGTGTGAGGGCGCGGGTTAGCGTTAGCGTACGGGTTCGGATTAGGGGACGGGTGAGGGTCAGGCTTCGGGGAAGGGTTAGGGTTAGGTTTCGGGCTAGGGTTAGGGTTAGGGGACGGGGACGGTTTAGGGTCCAGGTGAGGGTACGACAACGCTTTAGAGGGAGCGTACGTGTGAGGGCGTGGGTTAGCGTTAGCGTACGGTTTACGATAGGGGACGGGTGAGGGTCAGGCTTCGGGGAAGGGTTAGGGTTAGGGTTCGGGCTAGGGTTAGGGTTAGGGGACGGGGACGGTTTAGGGTCCAGGTGAGGGTACGAGAACGCTTTAGGGGGAGCGTATGTATGAGGGCGCGGGTTAGCCTTAGCGTACGGTTTAGGATTAGGGGACGAGTGAGGGTCAGGCGTCGGGGAAGGGTTAGGGTTAGGGTTCGGGCTAGGGTTAGGATTATGGGACGGGGACGGTTTAGGGTCCAGGTGAGGGTACGACAACGCTTTATGGGGAGTGTACGTGTGAGGGCGCGGGTTAGCGTTAGCGTACGGGTTAGGATTAGGGGACGGGTGAGGGTCAGGCTTCGGGGAAGGGTTAGGGTTAGGGTTCGGGCTAGGGTTAGGGTTAGGGGACGGGGACGGTTTAGGGTCCAGGTTAGGGTAAGACAATGCTTTAGGGGGAGCGTACCTGTGAGGGCGCGGGTTAGCGTTAGCGTACGGGTTAGGATTAGGGGACGGGTGAGGGTCAGGCTTCGGGGAAGTGTTAGGGTTAGGGTTCGGGCTAGGGTTAGGGTCAGGGGACGGGGACGGTTTAAGGTCCAGGTGAGGGTACGACAACGCTTTAGGGGGAGCGTACGTGTGAGGGCGTGGGTTAGCGTTAGCGTACGGGTTAGGATTAGGGGACGGGTGAGGGTCAGGCTTCAGGGAAGGGTTAGGGTTAGGGTTCGGGCTAGGGTTAGGGTTAGGGGACGGGGACGGTTTAGGGTCCAGGTGAGGGTACGACGACACTTTAGGGGGAGCGTACGTGTGAGGGCGCGGGTTAGCGTTAGCGTACGGGTTAGGATTAGGGGACGGGTGAGGGTCAGACTTCGGGGAAGTGTTAGGGTTAGGGTTCGGGCTAGCGTTAGGGTTAGGGGACGGGGACGGTTTAGGGTCCAGGTGAGGGTACGAGAATGCTTTAGGGGGAGCCTACATATGAGGGTGCGGGTTAGCGTTAGCGTACGGGTTAGGATTAGGGGACGGGTGAGGGTCAGGCGTCGGGGAAGGGTTAGGGTTAGGGTTCGGGCTAGGGTTAGGGTTATGGGACGGGGACGGTTTAGGGTCCAGGTGAGGGTACGACAACGCTTTAGGGGGAGCGTACGTGTGAGGGCGCGGGTTAGCGTTAGCGTACGGGTTCGGATTAGGGGACAGGTGAGGGTCAGGCTTCGGGGAAGGGTTAGGGTTTGCGTTCGGGCTAGGGTTAGGGTTAGGGGACGGGGACGGTTTAGGGTCCAGGTGAGGGCACGACAACGCTTTAGAGGGAGCGTACGTGTGAGGGCGTGGGTTAGCGTTAGCGTACGGTTTACGATTAGGGGACGGGTGAGGGTCAGGCTTCGGGGAAGGGTTAGGGTTAGGGTTCGGGCTAGGGTTAGGGTTAGGGGACAGGGACGGTTTAGGGTCCAGGAGAGGGTACGAGAACGCTTTAGGGGGAGCGTACGTATGAGGGCGCGGGTTAGCCTTAGCGTACGGTTTAGGATTAGGGGACGAGTGAGGGTCAGGCGTCGGGGAAGGGTTAGGGTTAGGGTACGGGCTAGGGTTAGGGTTATGGGACGGGGACGGTTTAGGGTCCAGGTGAGGGTACGACAACGCTTTATGGGGAGCGTACGTGTGAAGGCGCGGGTTAGCGTTAGCGTACGGGTTAGCATTAGGGGACGGGTGAGAGTCAGGCTTCGGGGAAGGGTTAGGGTTAGGGTTCGGGCTAGGGTTAGGGTTAGGGGACGGGGACGGTTTAGGGTCCAGGTGAGGGTACGACAACGCTTTAAGGGGAGAGTACGTGTGAGGGCGCGGGTTAGCGTTAGCGTACGGGTTAGGATTAGGGGACGGGTGAGGGTCAGGCTTCGGGGAAGTGTTAGGGTTAGGGTTCGGGCTAGGGTTAGGGTTAGGGGACGGGGACGGTTTAGGGTCCAGGTGAGGGTACGACAACGATTTGGGGGAGCATACGTGTGAGGGCGCAGGTTAGCATTAACGTACAGGTTAGGATTCTAGGACGGGTGAGGGTCAGGCTTCGGGGAAGTGTTAGGGTTAGGGTTCGGGCTAGGGTTAGGGTTAGGGGATGCGGATGGTTTAGGGTCCAGGTGAGGGTACTACAATGCTTTAGGGGGAGCGTACGTGTGAGGGCGCGGGTTAGCGTTAGCGTACGGGTTAGGATTAGGGGACGGGTGAGGGTCAGGCTTCGGGGAAGGGTTAGGGTTAGGGTTCGGGCTAGGGTTAGGGTTAGGGGACGGGGACGGTTTAGGGTCCAGGTGAGGGTACGAGAACGCTTTAGGGGGAGCGTACGTATGAGGGCGCGGGTTAGCGTTAGCGTACGGGTTCGGTTTAGGGGACGGGTGAGGGTCAGGCTTCGGGGAAGGGTTAGGGTTAGGGTTCGGTCTAGGGTTAGGGTTAGGGGACGGGGACGGTTTAGGGTCCAGGTGAGGGTACGAGAACGCTTTAGGGGGAGCGTACGTGTGAGGGCGCGGGTTGGCGTTAGCGTACGGGTTAGGATTAGGGGACGGGTGAGGGTCAGGTTTCCGGGAAGTGTTAGGGTTAGGGTTCTGGCTAGGGTTAGGGTTAGGGGACGGGGACGGTTTAGGGCCCAGGTGAGGTTAAGACAACGCTTTATGGGGAGCGTACGTGTGAGGGCGCGGGTTAGCGTTAGCGTACGGGTTAGGATTAGGGGACGGGTGAGGTTCAGGCTTCGAGGAAGGGTTAGGGTTAGGGTTCGGGCTAGGGTTAGGGTTAGGGGACGGGGACGGTTTAGGGTCCAGGTGAGGGTAAGACAATGCTTTAGGGGGAGCGTACGTGTGAGGGCGCTGGTTAGCGTTAGCGTACGGGTTAGGATTAGGGGACGGGTGAGGGTCAGGCGTCGGGGAAGGGTTAGGGTTAGGGTTCGGGCTAGGGTTAGGGTTAGGGGACGGGGACGGTTTAGGGTCCAGGTGAGGGTACGACAACGCTTTAGGGGGAGCGTACGTGTGAGGGCGCGGGTTGGAGTTAGCGTACGGGTTAGGATTAGGGGACGGGTGAGGGTCAGGCTTCGGGGAAGTGTTAGGGTTAGGGTTCGGGCTAGGGTTAGGGTTAGGGGACGGGGTCGGTTTAGGGTCCAGGTGAGGGTACGAGAACGCTTTAGGGGGAGAGTACGTGTGAGGGCGCGGGTTAGCGTTAGCGTACGGGTTAGGATTAGGGGACGGGTGAGCGTCAGGCTTCGGGGAAGGGTTAGGGTTAGGGTTCGGGCTAGGGTTAGGGTTAGGGGACGGGGACGGTTTAGGGTCCAGGTGAGGGTACGACAACGCTTTAGGGGGAGCGTACGTGTGAGGGCGCGGGTTAGCGTTAGCGTACGGGTTAGGATTAGGGGACGGGTGAGGGTCAGGCTTCGGGGAAGGGTTAGGGTTAGGGTTCGGGCTAGGGTTAGGGTTAGGGGACGGGGACGGTTTAGGGTCCAGGTGAGGGTACGAGAACGCTTTAGGGGGAGCGTACGTATGAGGGCGCGGGTTAGCGTTAGCGTACGGGTTCGGTTTAGGGGACGGGTGAGGGTCAGGCTTCGGGGAAGGGTTAGGGTTAGGGTTCGGTCTAGGGTTAGGGTTAGGGGACGGGGACGGTTTAGGGTCCAGGTGAGGGTACGACAATGCTTTAGGGGGAGCGTACGTGTGAGGGCGCGGGTTAGCGTTAGCGTACGGGTTAGGATTAGGGGACGGGTGAGGGTCAGGCTTCGGGGAAGGGTTAGGGTTAGGGTTCGGGCTAGGGTTAGGGTTAGGGGACGGGGACGGTTTAGGGTCCAGGTGAGGCTAAGATAATGCTTTAGGGGGAGCGTACCTGTGAGGGCGCGGGTTAGCGTTAGCGTACGGGTTAGGATTAGGGGACGGGTGAGGGTCAGGCTTCGGGGAAGGGTTAGGGTTAGGGTTCGGGCTAGGGTTAGGGTTAGGGGACGGGGACGGTTTAAGGTCCAGGTGAAGGTACGACAACGCTTTAGGGGGAGCGTACGTGTGAGGGCGTGGGTTAGCGTTAGCGTACGGGTTAGGATTAGGGGACGGGTGAGGGTCAGGCTTCGGGGAAGGGTTAGGGTTAGGGTTCGGGCTAGGGTTAGGGTTATGGGACGGGGACGGTTTAGGGTCCAGGTGAGGGTACGACAACGCTTTATGGGGAGTGTACGTGTGAGGGCGTGGGTTAGCGTTAGCGTACGGGTTAGCATTAGGGGACGGGTGAGGGTCAGGCTTCGGGGAAGGGTTAGGGTTAGGGTTCGGGCTAGGGTTAGGGTTAGGGGACGGGGACGGTTTAGGGTCCAGGTGAGGGTACGACAACGCTTTAAGGGGAGAGTACGTGTGAGGGCGCGGGTTAGCGTTAGCGTACGGGTTAGGATTAGGGGACGGGTGAGGGTCAGGCTTCGGGGAAGTGTTAGGGTTAGGGTTCGGTCTAGGGTTAGGGTTAGGGGACGGGGACGGTTTAGGGTCCAGGTGAGGGTACGACAACGCTTTAGGGGGTGCATACGTGTGAGGGCGCAGGTTAGCATTAACGTACAGGTTAGGATTAGAGGACGGGTGAGGGTCAGGCTTCGGGGAAGTGTTAGGGTTAGGGTTCGGGCTAGGGTTAGGGTTAGGGGACGGGGTCGGTTTAGGGTCCAGGTGAGGGTACGAGAACGCTTTAGGGGGAGAGTACGTGTGAGGGCGCGGGTTAGCGTTAGCGTACGGGTTAGGATTAGGGGACGGGTGAGGGTCAGGCTTCGGGGAAGGGTTAGGGTTAGGGTTCGGGCTAGGGTTAGGGTTAGGGGACGGGGAAGGTTTAGGGTCCAGGTGAGGGTACGACAACGCTTTAGGGGGAGCGTACGTGTGAGGGCGCGGGTTAGCGTTAGCGTACGGGTTAGGATTAGGGGACGGGTGAGGGTCAGGCTTCGGGGAAGGGTTAGGGTTAGGGTTCGGGCTAGGGTTAGGGTTAGGGGACGGGGACGGTTTAGGGTCCAGGTGAGGGTAAGACAACGCTTTAGGGGGAGAGTACGTGTGAGGGCGCGGGTTAGCGTTAGCGTACGGGTTAGGATTAGGGGACGGGTGAGGGTCAGGCTTCGGGGAAGGGTTAGGGTTAGGGTTCGGGCTAGGGTTAGGGTTAGGGGATGCGGATGGTTTAGGGTCCAGGTGAGGGTACTACAATGCTTTAGGGGGAGCGTACGTGTGAGGGCGCGGGTTAGCGTTAGCGTACGGGTTAGGATTAGGGGACGGGTGAGGGTCAGGCTTCGGGGAAGGGTTAGGGTTAGGGTTCGGGCTAGGGTTAGGGTTAGGGGACGGGGACGGTTTAGGGTCCAGGTGAGGGTACGAGAACGCTTTAGGGGGAGCGTACGTATGAGGGCGCGGGTTAGCGTTAGCGTACGGGTTCGGTTTAGGGGACGGGTGAGGGTCAGGCTTCGGGGAAGGGTTAGGGTTAGGGTTCGGTCTAGGGTTAGGGTTAGGGGACGGGGACGGTTTAGGGTCCAGGTGAGGGTACGACAATGCTTTAGGGGGAGCGTACGTGTGAGGGCGCGGGATAGCGTTAGCGTACGGGTTAGGATTAGGGGACGGGTTAGGGTCAGGCTTCGGGGAAGGGTTAGGGTTAGGGTTCGGGCTAGGGTTAGGGTTAGGGGACGGGGACGGTTTACGGTCCAGGTGAGGCTAAGATAATGCTTTAGGGGGAGCGTACCTGTGAGGGCGCGGGTTAGCGTTAGCGTACGGGTTAGGATTAGGGGACGGGTGAGGGTCAGACTTCGGGGAAGGGTTAGGGTTAGGGTTCGGGCTAGGTTTAGGGTTAGGGGACGGGGACGGTTTAAGGTCCAGGTGAAGGTACGACAACGCTTTAGGGGGAGCGTACGTGTGAGGGCGTGGGTTAGCGTTAGCGTACGGGTTAGGATTAGGGGACGGGTGAGGGTCAGGCTTCGGAGAAGGGTTAGGGTTAGGGTTCGGGCTACGGTTAGGGTTAGGGGACGCGGACGGTTTAGGGTCCAGGTGAGGGTACGACAACACTTTAGGGGGAGCGTACGTGTGAGGGCCTGGGTTAGCGTTAGCGTACGGGTTAGGATTAGGGGACGGGTGAGGGTCAGGCTTCGGGGAAGGGTTAGGGTTAGGGTTCGGGCTAGGGTTAGGGTTAGGGGACGGGATCGGCTTGGGGTCCAGTTGAGGGTACGAGAACGCTTTAGGGGGAGAGTACGTGTGAGGGCGCGGGTTAGCGTTAGCGTACGGGTTAGGATTAGGGGACGGGTTAGGGTCAGGCTTCGGGGAAGGGTTAGGGTTAGGGTTCGGGCTAGGGTTAGAGTTAGGGGATGCGGATGGTTTAGGGTCCAGGTGAGGGTACTACAATGCTTTAGGGGGAGCGTACGTGTGAGGGCGCGGGTTAGCGTTAGCGTACGGGTTAGGATTAGGGGACGGGTGAGGGTCAGGCTTCGGGGAAGGGTTAGGGTTAGGGTTCGGGCTAGGGTTAGGGTTAGGGGACGGGGACGGTTTAGGGTCCAGGTGAGGGTACGAGAACGCTTTAGGGGGAGCGTACGTATGAGGGCGCGGGTTAGCGTTAGCGTACGGGTTCGGTTTAGGGGACGGGTGAGGGTCAGGCTTCGGGGAAGGGTTAGGGTTAGGGTTCGGTCTAGGGTTAGGGTTAGGGGACGGGGACGGTTTAGGGTCCAGGTGAGGGTACGACAATGCTTTAGGGGGAGCGTACGTGTGAGGGCGCGGGTTAGCGTTAGCGTACGGGTTAGGATTAGGCGACGGGTTAGGGTCAGGCTTCGGGGAAGGGTTAGGGTTAGGGTTCGGGCTAGGGTTAGGGTTAGGGGACGGGGACGGTTTAGGGTCCAGGTGAGGGTAAGACAATGCTTTAGGGGGAGCGTACCTGTGAGGGCGCGGGTTAGCGTTAGCGTACGGGTTAGGATTAGGGGACGGGTGAGGGTCAGGCTTCGGGGAAGGGTTAGGGTTTGCGTTCGGGCTAGGGTTAGGGTTAGGGGACGGGGACGGTTTAAGGTCCAGGTGAGGGTACGACAACGCTTTAGGGGGAGCGTACGTGTGAGGGCGTGGGTTAGCGTTAGCGTACGGGTTAGGATTAGGGGACGGGTGAGGGTCAGGCTTCGGGGAAGGGTTAGGGTTAGGGTTCGGGCTAGGGTTAGGGTTAGGGGACGGGGACGGTTTAGGGTCCAGGTGAGGGTACGACAACACTTTAGGGGGAGCGTACGTGTGAGGGCGCGGGTTAGCGTTAGCGTACGGGTTAGGATTAGGGGACGGGTGAGGGTCAGGCTTCGGGGAAGGGTTAGGGTTAGGGTTCGGGCTAGGGTTAGGGTTAGGGGACGGGGACGGTTTAGGGTCCAGGTGAGGGTACGAGAACGCTTTAGGGGGAGCCTACGTATGAGGGCGCGGGTTAGCGTTAGCGTACGGGTTAGGATTAGGGGACGGGTGAGGGTCAGGCGTCGGGGAAGGGTTAGGGTTAGGTTTCGGGCTAGGGTTAGGGTTAGGGGACGGGGACGGTTTAGGGTCCAGGTGAGGGTACGAGAACGCTTTAGGGGGAGCGTACGTGTGAGGGCGCGGGATAGCGTTAGCGTACGGGTTAGGATTAGGGGACGGGTGAGGGTCAGGCTTCGGGGAAGGGTTAGGGTTAGGTTTCGGGCTAGGGTTAGGGTTAGGGGACGGGGACGGTTTAGGGTCCAGGTGAGGGTACGAGAACGCTTTTGGGGGAGCGTACGTGTGAGGGCGTGGGTTAGTGTTAGCGTACGGGTTAGGATTACGGGACGGGTGAGGGTCAGGGTTCGTGGAAGGGTTAGGGTTAGGGTTCGGGCTAGGGTTAGGGTTAGGGAACATGCACGGTTTAGGGTCCAGGTGAGGGTACGACAACGCTTTAGGGGGAGCGTACGTGTGAGGGCGCGGGTTAGCGTTAGCGTACGGGTTAGGATTAGGGGACGGGTGAGGGTCAGGCTTCGGGGAAGGGTTAGGGTTAGGGTTCGGGCTAGGGTTAGGGTTAGGGGACGGGGACGGTTTACGGTCCAGGTGAGGGTACGACAACGCTTTAGGGGGAGCGTACGTGTGAGGGCGCGGGTTGGCGTTAGCGTACGGGTTAGGATTAGGGGACGGGTGAGGTTCAGGTTTCGGGGAAGGGTTAGGGTTAGGGTTCTGGCTAGGGTTAGGGTTAGGGGACGGGGACGGTTTAGGGCCCAGGTGAGGGTAAGACAACGCTTTATGGGGAGCGTACGTGTGAGGGCGCGGGTTAGCGTTAGCGTATGGGTTAGGATTAGGGGACGGGTGAGGGTCAGGCTTCGGGGAAGGGTTAGGGTTAGGGTTCGGGCTAGGGTTAGGGTTAGGGGACGGGGACGGTTTAGGGTCCAGGTGAGGGTAAGACAATGCTTTAGGGGGAGCGTACCTGTGAGGGCGCGGGTTAGCGTTAGCGTACGGGTTAGGATTAGGGGACGGGTGAGGGTCAGGCTTCGGGGAAGGGTTAGGGTTTGCGTTCGGGCTAGGGTTAGGGTTAGGGGACGGGGACGGTTTAAGGTCCAGGTGAGGGTACGACAACGCTTTAGGGGGAGCGTACGTGTGAGGGCGTGGGTTAGCGTTAGCGTACGGGTTAGGATTAGGGGACGGGTGAGGGTCAGGCTTCGGGGAAGGGTTAGGGTTAGGGTTCGGGCTAGGGTTAGGGTTAGGGGACGGGGACGGTTTAGGGTCCAGGTGAGGGTACGACAACACTTTAGGGGGAGCGTACGTGTGAGGGCGCGGGTTAGCGTTAGCGTACGGGTTAGGATTAGGGGACGGGTGAGGGTCAGGCTTCGGGGAAGGGTTAGGGTTAGGGTTCGGGCTAGGGTTAGGGTTAGGGGACGGGGACGGTTTAGGGTCCAGGTGAGGGTACGAGAACGCTTTAGGGGGAGCCTACGTATGAGGGCGCGGGTTAGCGTTAGCGTACGGGTTAGGATTAGGGGACGGGTGAGGGTCAGGCGTCGGGGAAGGGTTAGGGTTAGGTTTCGGGCTAGGGTTAGGGTTAGGGGACGGGGACGGTTTAGGGTCCAGGTGAGGGTACGAGAACGCTTTAGGGGGAGCGTACGTGTGAGGGCGCGGGATAGCGTTAGCGTACGGGTTAGGATTAGGGGACGGGTGAGGGTCAGGCTTCGGGGAAGGGTTAGGGTTAGGTTTCGGGCTAGGGTTAGGGTTAGGGGACGGGGACGGTTTAGGGTCCAGGTGAGGGTACGAGAACGCTTTTGGGGGAGCGTACGTGTGAGGGCGTGGGTTAGTGTTAGCGTACGGGTTAGGATTACGGGACGGGTGAGGGTCAGGGTTCGTGGAAGGGTTAGGGTTAGGGTTCGGGCTAGGGTTAGGGTTAGGGAACATGCACGGTTTAGGGTCCAGGTGAGGGTACGACAACGCTTTAGGGGGAGCGTACGTGTGAGGGCGCGGGTTAGCGTTAGCGTACGGGTTAGGATTAGGGGACGGGTGAGGGTCAGGCTTCGGGGAAGGGTTAGGGTTAGGGTTCGGGCTAGGGTTAGGGTTAGGGGACGGGGACGGTTTACGGTCCAGGTGAGGGTACGACAACGCTTTAGGGGGAGCGTACGTGTGAGGGCGCGGGTTGGCGTTAGCGTACGGGTTAGGATTAGGGGACGGGTGAGGTTCAGGTTTCGGGGAAGGGTTAGGGTTAGGGTTCTGGCTAGGGTTAGGGTTAGGGGACGGGGACGGTTTAGGGCCCAGGTGAGGGTAAGACAACGCTTTATGGGGAGCGTACGTGTGAGGGCGCGGGTTAGCGTTAGCGTATGGGTTAGGATTAGGGGACGGGTGAGGGTCAGGCTTCGGGGAAGGGTTAGGGTTAGGGTTCGGGCTAGGGTTAGGGTTAGGGGACGGGGACGGTTTAGGGTCCAGTTGAGGGTAAGACAATGCTTTAGGGGGAGCGTACGTGTGAGGGCGCGGGTTAGCGTTAGCGTACGGGTTAGGATTAGGGGACGGGTGAGGGTCAGGCTTCGGGGAAGAGTTAGGGTTAGGGTTCGGGCTAGAGTTAGGGTTAGGGGACGGGGACGGTTTAGGGTCCAGGTGAGGGTACGACAACGCTTTAGGGGGAGCGTACGTGTGAGGGCGCGGGTTGGAGTTAGCGTACGGGTTAGGATTAGGGGACGGGTGAGGGTCAGGTTTCGGGGAAGCGTTAGGGTTAGGGTTCGGGCTAGGGTTAGGGTTAGGGGACAGGGACGGTTTAGGGTCCAGGTGAGGGTACGACAATGATTTAGGGGGAGCGTACGTGTGAGGGCGCGGGTTAGCGTTAGCGTACGGGTTAGGATTAGGGGACGGGTTAGGGTCAGGCTTCGGGGAAGGGTTAGGGTTAGGGTTCGGTCTAGGGTTAGGGTTAGGGGACGGGGACGGTTTAGGGTCCAGGTGAGGGTAAGACAATGCTTTAGGGGGAGCGTACCTGTGAGGGCGCGGGTTAGCGTTAGCGTACGGGTTAGGATTAGGGGACGGGTGAGGGTCAGGCTTCGGGGAAGGGTTAGGGTTAGGGTTCGGGCTAGGGTTAGGGTTAGGGGACGGGGACGGTTTAAGGTCCAGGTGAGGGTACGACAACGCTTTAGGGGGAGCGTACGTGTGAGGGCGTGGGTTAGCGTTAGCGTACGGGTTAGGATTAGGGGACGGGTGAGGGTCAGGCTTCGGGGAAGGGTTAGGGTTAGGGTTCGGGCTAGGGTTAGGGTTAGGGGACAGGGACGGTTTAGGGTCCAGGTGAGGGTACGACAACACTTTAGGGGGAGCGTACGTGTGAGGGCGCGGGTTAGCGTTAGCGTACGGGTTAGGATTAGGGGACGGGTGAGGGTCAGGCTTCGGGGAAGGGTTAGGGTTAGGGTTCGGGCTAGGGTTAGGGTTAGGGGACGGGGACGGTTTACGGTCCAGGTGAGGGTACGAGAACGCTTTAGGGTGAGCCTACGTATGAGGGCGCGAGTTAGCGTTAGCGTACGGGTTAGGATTAGGGGACGGGTGAGGGTCAGGCATCGGGGAAGGGTTAGGGTTAGGGTTCGGGCTAGGGTTAGGGTTAGGGGACGGGGACGGTTTAGGGTCCAGGTGAGGGTACGACAACGCTTTAGGGGGAGCGTACGTGTGAGGGCGCGGGTTAGCGTTAGCGTACGGGTTCGGATTAGGGGACAGGTGAGGGTCAGGCTTCGGGGAAGGGTTAGGGTTAGGGTTCTGGCTAGGGTTAGGGTTAGGGGACGGGGACGGTTTAGGGTCTAGGTGAGGGTACGACAACGCTTTAGAGGGAGCGTACGTGTGAGGGCGTGGGTTAGCGTTAGCGTACGGTTTACGATTAGGGGACGGGTGAGGGTCAGGCTTCGGGGAAGGGTTAGGGTTAGGGTTCGGGCTAGGGTTAGGGTTAGGGGACGGGGACGGTTTAGGGTCCAGGTGAGGGTACGACAACGCTTTATGGGGAGCGTACGTGTGAGGGCGCGGGTTAGCGTTAGCGTACGGGTTAGCATTAGGGGACGGGTGAGGGTCAGGCTTCGGGGAAGGGTTAGGGTTAGGGTTCGGGCTAGGGTTAGGGTTAGGGGACGGGGACGGTTTAGGGTCCAGGTGAGGGTACGACAACGCTTTAAGGGGAGAGTACGTGTGAGGGCGCGGGTTAGCGTTAGCGTACGGGTTAGGATTAGGGGACGGGTGAGGGTCAGGCTTCGGGGAAGGGTTAGGGTTAGGGTTCGGGCTAGGGTTAGGGTTAGGGGACGGGGACGGTTTAGGGTCCAGGTGAGGGTACGACAACGATTTAGGGGGAGCATACGTGTGAGGGCGCAGGTTAGCATTAACGTACAGGTTAGGATTACAGGACGGGTGAGGGTCAGGCTTCGGGGAAGTGTTAGGGTTAGGGTTCGGGCTAGGGTTAGGGTTAGGGGACGGGGTCGGTTTAGGGTCCAGGTGAGGGTACGAGAACGCTTTAGGGGGAGAGTACGTGTGAGGGCGCGGGTTAGCGTTAGCGTACGGGTTCGGATTAGGGGACGGGTGAGGGTCAGGCTTCGGGGAAGGGTTAGGGTTAGGGTTCGGGCTAGGGTTAGGGTTAGGGGACGGGGACGGTTTAGGGTCCAGGTGAGGGTACGACAACGCTTTAGGGGGAGCGTACGTGTGAGGGCGCGGGTTAGCGTTAGCGTACGGGTTAGGATTAGGGGACGGGTGAGGGTCAGGCTTCGGGGAAGGGTTAGGGTTAGGGTTCGGGCTAGGGTTAGGGTTAGGGGACGGGATCGGTTTGGGGTCCAGTTGAGGGTACGAGAACGCTTTAGGGGGAGAGTACGTGTGAGGGCGCGGGTTAGCGTTAGCGTACGGGTTAGGATTAGGGGACGGGTGAGGGTCAGGCTTCGGGGAAGGGTTAGGGTTAGGGTTCGGGCTAGGGTTAGGGTTAGGGGACGGGGACGGTTTAGGGCCCAGGTGAGGGTAAGACAACGCTTTATGGGGAGCGTACGTGTGAGGGCGCGGGTTAGCGTTAGCGTACGGGTTAGGATTAGGGGACGGGTGAGGGTCAGGCTTCGGGGAAGGGTTAGGGTTAGGGTTCGGGCTAGGGTTAGGGTTAGGGGACGGGGACGGTTTAGGGTCCAGGTGATGGTACGACAACGCTTTAGGGGGAGCGTACGTGTGAGGGCGCGGGTTGGAGTTAGCATACGGGTTAGGATTAGGGGACGGGTGAGGGTCAGGTTTCGAGGAAGGGTTAGGGTTAGGGTTCGGGCTAGGGTTAGGGTTAGGGGACGGGGACGGTTTAGGGTCCAGGTGAGGGTAATACAATGCTTTAGGGGGAGCGTACGTGTGAGGGCACGGGTTAGCGTTAGCGTACTGGTTAGGATTAGGGGACGGGTGAGGGTCAGGCTTCGGGGAAGGGTTAGGGTTAGGGTTCGGGCTAGGGTTAGGGTTAGGGGCCGGGGACGGTTTAGGGTACAGGTGAGGGTAAGACAACGCTTTAGGGGGAGCGTACGTGTGAGGGCGCGGGTTAGTGTTAGCGTACGGGTTAGGATTAGGGGACGGGTTAGGGTCAGGCTTCGGGGAAGGGTTAGGGTTAGGGTTCGGGCTAGGGTTAGGGTTAGGGGACGGGGACGGTTTAGGGTCCAGGTGAGGGTAAGACAATGCTTTAGGGGGAGCGTACCTGTGAGGGCGCGGGTTAGCGTTAGCGTACGGGTTAGGATTAGGGCACGGGTGAGGGTCAGGCTTCGGGGAACGGTTAGGGTTAGGGTTCGGGCTAGGGTTAGGGTTAGGGGACGGGGACGGTTTAAGGTCCAGGTGAGGGTACGACAACGCTTTAGGGGGAGCGTACGTGTGAGGGCGTGGGTTAGCGTTAGCGTACGGGTTAGGATTAGGGGACGGGTGAGGGTCAGGCTTCGGGGAAGGTTTAGGGTTAGGGTTCGGGCTAGGGTTAGGGTTAGGGGACGGGGACGGTTTAGGGTCCAGGTGAGGGTACGACAACACTTTAGGGGGAGCGTACGTGTGAGGGCGCGGGTTAGCGTTAGCGTACGGGTTAGGATTAGGGGACGGGTGAGGGTCATGCTTCGGGGAAGGGTTAGGGTTAGGGTTCGGGCTAGGGTTAGGGTTAGGGGACGGGGACGGTTTAGGGTCCAGGTGAGGGTACGACAACGCTTTAGGGGGAGCGTACGTGTGAGGGCGCAGGTTAGCGTTAGCGTACGGGTTAGGATTAGGGGACGGGTGAGGGTCAGGCTTCGGGGAAGGGTTAGGGTTAGGGTTCGGGCTAGGGTTAGGGTTAGGGGACGGGATCGGTTTGGGGTCCAGTTGAGAGTACGAGAACGCTTTAGGGGGAGAGTACGTGTGAGGGCGCGGGTTAGCGTTAGCGTACGGGTTAGGATTAGGGGACGGGTGAGGGTCAGGCTTCGGGGAAGGGTTAGGGTTAGGGTTCGGGCTAGGGTTAGGGTTAGGGGATGCGGATGGTTTAGGGTCCAGGTGAGGGTACTACAATGCTTTAGGGGGAGCGTACATGTGAGGGCGCGGGTTAGCGTTAGCGTACGGGTTAGGATTAGGGGACGGGTGAGGGTCAGGCTTCGGGGAAGGGTTAGGGTTAGGGTTCGGGCTAGGGTTAGGGTTAGGGGACGGGGACGGTTTAGGGTCCAGGTGAGGGTAAGAGAACGCTTTAGGGGGAGCGTACGTATGAGGGCGCGGGTTAGCGTTAGCGTACGGGTTTGGTTTAGGGGACGGGTGAGGGTCAGGCTTCGGGGAAGGGTTAGGGTTAGGGTTCAGTCTAGGGTTAGGGTTAGGGGACGGGGACGGTTTAGGGTCCAGGTGAGGGTACGACAATGCTTTAGGGGGAGCGTACGTATGAGGGCGCGGGTTAGCGTTAGCGTACGGGTTAGGATTAGGGGACGGGTTAGGGTCAGGCTTCGGGGAAGGGTTAGGGTTAGGGTTCGGGCTAGGGTTAGGGTTAGGGGACGGGGACGGTTTAGGGTCCAGGTGAGGGTAAGACAATGCTTTAGGGGGAGCGTACCTGTGAGGGCGCGGGTTAGCGTTAGCGTACGGGTTAGGATTAGGGCACGGGTGAGGGTCAGGCTTCGGGGAACGGTTAGGGTTAGGGTTCGGGCTAGGGTTAGGGTTAGGGGACGGGGACGGTTTAAGGTCCAGGTGAGGGTACGACAACGCTTTAGGGGGAGCGTACGTGTGAGGGCGTGGGTTAGCGTTAGCGTACGGGTTAGGATTAGGGGACGGGTGAGGGTCAGGCTTCGGGGAAGGGTTAGGGTTAGGGTTCGGGCTAGGGTTAGGGTTAGGGGACGGGGACGGTTTAGGGTCCAGGTGAGGGTACGACAACGCTTTAGGGGGAGCGTACGTGTGAGGGCGTGGGTTAGCGTTAGCGTACGGGTTAGGATTAGGGGACGGGTGAGGGTCAGGCTTCAGGGAAGGGTTAGGGTTAGGGTTCGGGCTAGGGTTAGGGTTAGGGGACGGGGACGGTTTAGGGTCCAGGTGAGGGTACGACGACACTTTAGGGGGAGCGTACGTGTGAGGGCGCGGGTTAGCGTTAGCGTACGGGTTAGGATTAGGGGACGGGTGAGGGTCAGGCTTCGGGGAAGTGTTAGGGTTAGGGTTCGGGCTAGGGTTAGGGTTAGGGGACGGGGACGGTTTAGGGTCCAGGTGAGGGTACGAGAATGCTTTAGGGGGAGCCTACGTATGAGGGCGCGGGTTAGCGTTAGCGTACGGGTTAGGATTAGGGGACGGGTGAGGGTCAGGCGTCGGGGAAGGGTTAGGGTTAGGGTTCGGGCTAGGGTTAGGGTTATGGGACGGGGACGGTTTAGGGTCCAGGTGAGGGTACGACAACGCTTTAGGGGGAGCGTACGTGTGAGGGCGCGGGTTAGCGTTAGCGTACTGGTTCGGATTAGGGGACAGGTGAGGGTCAGGCTTCGGGGAAGGGTTAGGGTTTGCGTTCGGGCTAGGGTTAGGGTTAGGGGACGGGGACGGTTTAGGGTCCAGGTGAGGGTAATACAATGCTTTAGGGGGAGCGTACGTGTGAGGGCACGGGTTAGCGTTAGCGTACTGGTTAGGATTAGGGGACGGGTGAGGGTCAGGCTTCGGGGAAGGGTTAGGGTTAGGGTTCGGGCTAGGGTTAGGGTTAGGGGCCGGGGACGGTTTAGGGTACAGGTGAGGGTAAGACAACGCTTTAGGGGGAGCGTACGTGTGAGGGCGCGGGTTAGCGTTAGCGTACGGGTTAGGATTAGGGGACGGGTTAGGGTCAGGCTTCGGGGAAGGGTTAGGGTTAGGGTTCGGGCTAGGGTTAGGGTTAGGGGACGGGGACGGTTTAGGGTCCAGGTGAGGGTAAGACAATGCTTTAGGGGGAGCGTACCTGTGAGGGCGCGGGTTAGCGTTAGCGTACGGGTTAGGATTAGGGCACGGGTGAGGGTCAGGCTTCGGGGAACGGTTAGGGTTAGGGTTCGGGCTAGGGTTAGGGTTAGGGGACGGGGACGGTTTAAGGTCCAGGTGAGGGTACGACAACGCTTTAGGGGGAGCGTACGTGTGAGGGCGTGGGTTAGCGTTAGCGTACGGGTTAGGATTAGGGGACGGGTGAGGGTCAGGCTTCGGGGAAGGGTTAGGGTTAGGGTTCGGGCTAGGGTTAGGGTTAGGGGACGGGGACGGTTTAGGGTCCAGGTGAGGGTACGACAACACTTTAGGGGGAGCGTACGTGTGAGGGCGCGGGTTAGCGTTAGCGTACGGGTTAGGATTAGGGGACGGGTGAGGGTCATGCTTCGGGGAAGGGTTAGGGTTAGGGTTCGGGCTAGGGTTAGGGTTAGGGGACGGGGACGGTTTAGGGTCCAGGTGAGGGTACGACAACGCTTTAGGGGGAGCGTACGTGTGAGGGCGCAGGTTAGCGTTAGCGTACGGGTTAGGATTAGGGGACGGGTGAGGGTCAGGCTTCGGGGAAGGGTTAGGGTTAGGGTTCGGGCTAGGGTTAGGGTTAGGGGACGGGATCGGTTTGGGGTCCAGTTGAGAGTACGAGAACGCTTTAGGGGGAGAGTACGTGTGAGGGCGCGGGTTAGCGTTAGCGTACGGGTTAGGATTAGGGGACGGGTGAGGGTCAGGCTTCGGGGAAGGGTTAGGGTTAGGGTTCGGGCTAGGGTTAGGGTTAGGGGATGCGGATGGTTTAGGGTCCAGGTGAGGGTACTACAATGCTTTAGGGGGAGCGTACATGTGAGGGCGCGGGTTAGCGTTAGCGTACGGGTTAGGATTAGGGGACGGGTGAGGGTCAGGCTTCGGGGAAGGGTTAGGGTTAGGGTTCGGGCTAGGGTTAGGGTTAGGGGACGGGGACGGTTTAGGGTCCAGGTGAGGGTAAGAGAACGCTTTAGGGGGAGCGTACGTATGAGGGCGCGGGTTAGCGTTAGCGTACGGGTTTGGTTTAGGGGACGGGTGAGGGTCAGGCTTCGGGGAAGGGTTAGGGTTAGGGTTCAGTCTAGGGTTAGGGTTAGGGGACGGGGACGGTTTAAGGTCCAGGTGAGGGTACGACAATGCTTTAGGGGGAGCGTACGTATGAGGGCGTGGGTTAGCGTTAGCGTACGGGTTAGGATTAGGGGACGGGTTAGGGTCAGGCTTCGGGGAAGGGTTAGGGTTAGGGTTCGGGCTAGGGTTAGGGTTAGGGGACGGGGACGGTTTAGGGTCCAGGTGAGGGTAAGACAATGCTTTAGGGGGAGCGTACCTGTGAGGGCGCGGGTTAGCGTTAGCGTACGGGTTAGGATTAGGGGACGGGTGAGGGTCAGGCTTCGGGGAAGGGTTAGGGTTAGGGTTCGGGCTAGGGTTAGGGTTAGGGGACGGGGACGGTTTAACGTCCAGGTGAGGGTACGAAAACGCTTTAGGGGGAGCGTACGTGTGAGGGCGTGGGTTAGCGTTAGCGTACGGGTTAGGATTAGGGGACGGGTGAGGGTCAGGCTTCAGGGAAGGGTTAGGGTTAGGGTTCGGGCTAGGGTTAGGGTTAGGGGACGGGGACGGTTTAGGGTCCAGGTGAGGGTACGACGACACTTTAGGGGGAGCGTACGTGTGAGGGCGCGGGTTAGCGTTAGCGTACGGGTTAGGATTAGGGGACGGGTGAGGGTCAGGCTTCGGGGAAGTGTTAGGGTTAGGGTTCGGGCTAGGGTTAGGGTTAGGGGACGGGGACGGTTTAGGGTCCAGGTGAGGGTACGAGAACGCTTTAGGGGGAGCCTACGTATGAGGGCGCGGGTTAGCGTTAGCGTACGGGTTAGGATTAGGGGACGGGTGAGGGTCATGCTTCGGGGAAGGGTTAGGGTTAGGGTTCGGGCTAGGGTTAGGGTTAGGGGACGGGGACGGTTTAGGGTCCAGGTGAGGGTACGACAACGCTTTAGGGGGAGCGTACGTGTGAGGGCGCAGGTTAGCGTTAGCGTACGGGTTAGGATTAGGGGACGGGTGAGGGTCAGGCTTCGGGGAAGGGTTAGGGTTAGGGTTCGGGCTAGGGTTAGGGTTAGGGGACGGGATCGGTTTGGGGTCCAGTTGAGAGTACGAGAACGCTTTAGGGGGAGAGTACGTGTGAGGGCGCGGGTTAGCGTTAGCGTACGGGTTAGGATTAGGGGACGGGTGAGGGTCAGGCTTCGGGGAAGGGTTAGGGTTAGGGTTCGGGCTAGGGTTAGGGTTAGGGGATGCGGATGGTTTAGGGTCCAGGTGAGGGTACTACAATGCTTTAGGGGGAGCGTACATGTGAGGGCGCGGGTTAGCGTTAGCGTACGGGTTAGGATTAGGGGACGGGTGAGGGTCAGGCTTCGGGGAAGGGTTAGGGTTAGGGTTCGGGCTAGGGTTAGGGTTAGGGGACGGGGACGGTTTAGGGTCCAGGTGAGGGTAAGAGAACGCTTTAGGGGGAGCGTACGTATGAGGGCGCGGGTTAGCGTTAGCGTACGGGTTTGGTTTAGGGGACGGGTGAGGGTCAGGCTTCGGGGAAGGGTTAGGGTTAGGGTTCAGTCTAGGGTTAGGGTTAGGGGACGGGGACGGTTTAGGGTCCAGGTGAGGGTACGACAATGCTTTAGGGGGAGCGTACGTATGAGGGCGTGGGTTAGCGTTAGCGTACGGGTTAGGATTAGGGGACGGGTTAGGGTCAGGCTTCGGGGAAGGGTTAGGGTTAGGGTTCGGGCTAGGGTTAGGGTTAGGGGACGGGGACGGTTTAGGGTCCAGGTGAGGGTAAGACAATGCTTTAGGGGGAGCGTACCTGTGAGGGCGCGGGTTAGCGTTAGCGTACGGGTTAGGATTAGGGGACGGGTGAGGGTCAGGCTTCGGGGAAGGGTTAGGGTTAGGGTTCGGGCTAGGGTTAGGGTTAGGGGACGGGGACGGTTTAACGTCCAGGTGAGGGTACGACAACGCTTTAGGGGGAGCGTACGTGTGAGGGCGTGGGTTAGCGTTAGCGTACGGGTTAGGATTAGGGGACGGGTGAGGGTCAGGCTTCAGGGAAGGGTTAGGGTTAGGGTTCGGGCTAGGGTTAGGGTTAGGGGACGGGGACGGTTTAGGGTCCAGGTGAGGGTACGACGACACTTTAGGGGGAGCGTACGTGTGAGGGCGCGGGTTAGCGTTAGCGTACGGGTTAGGATTAGGGGACGGGTGAGGGTCAGGCTTCGGGGAAGTGTTAGGGTTAGGGTTCGGGCTAGGGTTAGGGTTAGGGAACAGGCACGGTTTAGGGTCCAGGTGAGGGTACGACAACGCTTTAGGGGGAGCGTACGTGTGAGGGCGCGGGTTAGCGTTAGCGTACGGGTTAGGATTAGGGGACGGGTGAGGGTCAGGCGTCGGGGAAGGGTTAGGGTTAGGGTTCGGGCTAGGGTTAGGGTTAGGGGACGGGGACGGTTTACGGTCCAGGTGAGGGTACGACAACGCTTTAGGGGGAGCGTACGTGTGAGGGCGCGGGTTGGCGTTAGCGTACGGGTTAGGATTAGGGGACGGGTGAGGTTCAGGTTTCGGGGAAGGGTTAGGGTTAGGGTTCTGGCTAGGGTTAGGGTTAGGGGACGGGGACGGTTTAGGGCCCAGGTGAGGGTAAGACAACGCTTTATGGGGAGCGTACGTGTGAGGGCGCGGGTTAGCGTTAGCGTATGGGTTAGGATTAGGGGACGGGTGAGGGTCAGGCTTCGGGGAAGGGTTAGGGTTAGGGTTCGGGCTAGGGTTAGGGTTAGGGGACGGGGACGGTTTAGGGTCCAGGTGAGGGTAAGACAATGCTTTAGGGGGAGCGTACGTGTGAGGGCGCGGGTTAGCGTTAGCGTACGGGTTAGGATCAGGGGACGGGTGAGGGTCAGGCTTCGGGGAAGGGTTAGGGTTAGGGTTCGGGCTAGGGTTAGGGTTAGGGGACGGGGACGGTTTAGGGTCCAGGTGAGGGTACGACAACGCTTTAGGGGGAGCGTACGTGTGAGGGCGCGGGTTGGAGTTAGCGTACGGGTTAGGATTAGGGGACGGGTGAGGGTCAGGTTTCGGGGAAGAGTTAGGGTTAGGGTTCGGGCTAGGGTTAGGGTTAGGGGACAGGGACGGTTTAGGGTCCAGGTGAGGGTACGACAATGATTTAGGGGGAGCGTACGTGTGAGGGCGCGGGTTAGCGTTAGCGTACGGGTTAGGATTAGGGGACGGGTTAGGGTCAGGCTTCGGGGAAGGGTTAGGGTTAGGGTTCGGTCTAGGGTTAGGGTTAGGGGACCGGGACGGTTTAGGGTCCAGGTGAGGGTAAGACAATGCTTTAGGGGGAGCGTACATGTGAGGGCGCGGGTTAGCGTTAGCGTACGGGTTAGGATTAGGGGACGGGTGAGGGTCAGGCTTCGGGGAAGGGTTAGGGTTAGGGTTCGGGCTAGGGTTAGGGTTAGGGGACGGGGACGGTTTAAGGTCCAGGTGAGGGTACGACAACGCTTTAGGGGGAGCGTACGTGTGAGGGCGTGGGTTAGCGTTAGCGTACGGGTTAGGATTAGGGGACGGGTGAGGGTCAGGCTTCGGGGAAGGGTTAGGGTTAGGGTTCGGGCTAGGGTTAGGGTTAGGGGACAGGGACGGTTTAGGGTCCAGGTGAGGGTACGACAACACTTTAGGGGGAGCGTACGTGTGAGGGCGCGGGTTAGCGTTAGCGTACGGGTTAGGATTAGGGGACGGGTGAGGGTCAGGCTTCGGGGAAGGGTTAGGGTTAGGGTTCGGGCTAGGGTTAGGGTTAGGGGACGGGGACGGTTTAGGGTCCAGGTGAGGGTACGAGAACGCTTTAGGGGGAGCGTACGTATGAGGGCGCGGGTTAGCCTTAGCGTACGGTTTAGGATTAGGGGACGAGTGAGGGTCAGGCTTCGGGGAAGGGTTAGGGTTAGGGTTCGGGCTAGGGTTAGGGTTATGGGACGGGGACGGTTTAGGGTCCAGGTGAGGGTACGACAACGCTTTATGGGGAGTGTACGTGTGAGGGCGCGGGTTAGCGTTAGCGTACGGGTTAGCATTAGGGGACGGGTGAGGGTCAGGCTTCGGGGAAGGGTTAGGGTTAGGGTTCGGGCTAGGGTTAGGGTTAGGGGACGGGGACGGTTTAGGGTCCAGGTGAGGGTACGACAACGCTTTAAGGGGAGAGTACGTGTGAGGGCGCGGGTTAGCGTTAGCGTACGGGTTAGGATTAGGGGACGGGTGAGGGTCAGGCTTCGGGGAAGTGTTAGGGTTAGGGTTCGGTCTAGGGTTAGGGTTAGGGGACGGGGACGGTTTAGGGTCCAGGTGAGGGTACGACAACGCTTTAGGGGGTGCATACGTGTGAGGGCGCAGGTTAGCATTAACGTACAGGTTAGGATTACAGGACGGGTGAGGGTCAGGCTTCGGGGAAGTGTTAGGGTTAGGGTTCGGGCTAGGGTTAGGGTTAGGGGACGGGGTCGGTTTAGGGTCCAGGTGAGGGTACGAGAACGCTTTAGGGAGAGAGTACGTGTGAGGGCGCGGGTTAGCGTTAGCGTACGGGTTAGGATTAGGGGACGGGTGAGGGTCAGGCTTCGGGGAAGGGTTAGGGTTAGGGTTCGGGCTAGGGTTAGGGTTAGGGGACGGGGAAGGTTTAGGGTCCAGGTGAGGGTACGACAACGCTTTAGGGGGAGCGTACGTGTGAGGGCGCGGGTTAGCGTTAGCGTACGGGTTAGGATTAGGGGACGGGTGAGGGTCAGGCTTCGGGGAAGGGTTAGGGTTAGGGTTCGGGCTAGGGTTAGGGTTAGGGGACGGGGACGGTTTAGGGTCCAGGTGAGGCTAAGATAATGCTTTAGGGGGAGCGTACCTGTGAGGGCGCGGGTTAGCGTTAGCGTACGGGTTAGGATTAGGGGACGGGTGAGGGTCAGGCTTCGGGGAAGGGTTAGGGTTAGGGTTCGGGCTAGGGTTAGGGTTAGGGGACGGGGACGGTTTAAGGTCCAGGTGAAGGTACGACAACGCTTTAGGGGGAGCGTACGTGTGAGGGCGTGGGTTAGCGTTAGCGTACGGGTTAGGATTAGGGGACGGGTGAGGGTCAGGCTTCGGGGAAGGGTTAGGGTTAGGGTTCGGGCTAGGGTTAGGGTTAGGGGACGCGGACGGTTTAGGGTCCAGGTGAGGGTACGACAACACTTTAGGGGGAGCGTACGTGTGAGGGCGTGGGTTAGCGTTAGCGTACGGGTTAGGATTAGGGGACGGGTGAGGGTCAGGCTTCGGGGAAGGGTTAGGGTTAGGGTTCGGGCTAGGGTTAGGGTTAGGGGACGGGATCGGTTTGGGGTCCAGTTGAGGGTACGAGAACGCTTTAGGGGGAGAGTACGTGTGAGGGCGCGGGTTAGCGTTAGCGTACGGGTTAGGATTAGGGGACGGGTGAGGGTCAGGCTTCGGGGAAGGGTTAGGGTTAGGGTTCGGGCTAGGGTTAGGGTTAGGGGATGCGGATGGTTTAGGGTCCAGGTGAGGTACTACAATGCTTTAGGGGGAGCGTACGTGTGAGGGCGCGGGTTAGCGTTAGCGTACGGGTTAGGATTAGGGGACGGGTGAGGGTCAGGCTTCGGGGAAGGGTTAGGGTTAGGGTTCGGGCTAGGGTTAGGGTTAGGGGACGGGGACGGTTTAGGGTCCAGGTGAGGGTACGAGAACGCTTTAGGGGGAGCGTACGTATGAGGGCGCGGGTTAGCGTTAGCGTACGGGTTCGGTTTAGGGGACGGGTGAGGGTCAGGCTTCGGGGAAGGGTTAGGGTTAGGGTTCGGTCTAGGGTTAGGGTTAGGGGACGGGGACAGTTTAGGGTCCAGGTGAGGGTACGACAATGCTTTAGGGGGAGCGTACGTGTGAGGGCGCGGGTTAGCGTTAGCGTACGGGTTAGGATTAGGCGACGGGTTAGGGTCAGGCTTCGGGGAAGGGTTAGGGTTAGGGTTCGGGCTAGGGTTAGGGTTAGGGGACGGGGACGGTTTAAGGTCCAGGTGAGGGTACGACAACGCTTTAGGGGGAGCGTACGTGTGAGGGCGTGGGTTAGCGTTAGCGTACGGGTTAGGATTAGGGGACGGGTGAGGGTCAGGCTTCGGGGAAGGGTTAGGGTTAGGGTTCGGGCTAGGGTTAGGGTTAGGGGACGGGGACGGTTTAGGGTCCAGGTGAGGGTACGACAACACTTTAGGGGGAGCGTACGTGTGAGGGCGCGGGTTAGCGTTAGCGTACGGGTTAGGATTAGGGGACGGGTGAGGGTCAGGCTTCGGGGAAGGGTTAGGGTTAGGGTTCGGGCTAGGGTTAGGGTTAGGGGACGGGGACGGTTTAAGGTCCAGGTGAGGGTACGACAACGCTTTAGGGGGAGCGTACGTGTGAGGGCGTGGGTTAGCGTTAGCGTACGGGTTAGGATTAGGGGACGGGTGAGGGTCAGGCTTCGGGGAAGGGTTAGGGTTAGGGTTCGGGCTAGGGTTAGGGTTAGGGGACAGGGACGGTTTAGGGTCCAGGTGAGGGTACGACAACACTTTAGGGGGAGCGTACGTGTGAGGGCGCGGGTTAGCGTTAGCGTACGGGTTAGGATTAGGGGACGGGTGAGGGTCAGGCTTCGGGGAAGGGTTAGGGTTAGGGTTCGGGCTAGGGTTAGGGTTAGGGGACGGGGACGGTTTAGGGTCCAGGTGAGGGTACGAGAACGCTTTAGGGTGAGCCTACGTATGAGGGCGCGGGTTAGCGTTAGCGTACGGGTTAGGATTAGGGGACGGGTGAGGGTCAGGCGTCGGGGAAGGGTTAGGGTTAGGGTTCGGGCTAGGGTTAGGGTTATGGGACGGGGACGGTTTAGGGTCCAGGTGAGGGTACGACAACGCTTTAGGGGGAGCGTACGTGTGAGGGCGCGGGTTAGCGTTAGCGTACGGGTTCGGATTAGGGGACAGGTGAGGGTCAGGCTTCGGGGAAGGGTTAGGGTTAGGGTTCTGGCTAGGGTTAGGGTTAGGGGACGGGGACGGTTTAGGGTCTAGGTGAGGGTACGACAACGCTTTAGAGGGAGCGTACGTGTGAGGGCGTGGGTTAGCGTTAGCGTACGGTTTACGATTAGGGGACGGGTGAGGGTCAGGCTTCGGGGAAGGGTTAGGGTTAGGGTTCGGGCTAGGGTTAGGGTTAGGGGACGGGGACGGTTTAGGGTCCAGGTGAGGGTACGACAACGCTTTATGGGGAGCGTACGTGTGAGGGCGCGGGTTAGCGTTAGCGTACGGGTTAGCATTAGGGGACGGGTGAGGGTCAGGCTTCGGGGAAGGGTTAGGGTTAGGGTTCGGGCTAGGGTTAGGGTTAGGGGACGGGGACGGTTTAGGGTCCAGGTGAGGGTACGACAACGCTTTAAGGGGAGAGTACGTGTGAGGGCGCGGGTTAGCGTTAGCGTACGGGTTAGGATTAGGGGACGGGTGAGGGTCAGGCTTCGGGGAAGGGTTAGGGTTAGGGTTCGGGCTAGGGTTAGGGTTAGGGGACGGGGACGGTTTAGGGTCCAGGTGAGGGTACGACAACGATTTAGGGGGAGCATACGTGTGAGGGCGCAGGTTAGCATTAACGTACAGGTTAGGATTACAGGACGGGTGAGGGTCAGGCTTCGGGGAAGTGTTAGGGTTAGGGTTCGGGCTAGGGTTAGGGTTAGGGGACGGGGTCGGTTTAGGGTCCAGGTGAGGGTACGAGAACGCTTTAGGGGGAGAGTACGTGTGAGGGCGCGGGTTAGCGTTAGCGTACGGGTTCGGATTAGGGGACGGGTGAGGGTCAGGCTTCGGGGAAGGGTTAGGGTTAGGGTTCGGGCTAGGGTTAGGGTTAGGGGACGGGGACGGTTTAGGGTCCAGGTGAGGGTACGACAACGCTTTAGGGGGAGCGTACGTGTGAGGGCGCGGGTTAGCGTTAGCGTACGGGTTAGGATTAGGGGACGGGTGAGGGTCAGGCTTCGGGGAAGGGTTAGGGTTAGGGTTCGGGCTAGGGTTAGGGTTAGGGGACGGGATCGGTTTGGGGTCCAGTTGAGGGTACGAGAACGCTTTAGGGGGAGAGTACGTGTGAGGGCGCGGGTTAGCGTTAGCGTACGGGTTAGGATTAGGGGACGGGTGAGGGTCAGGCTTCGGGGAAGGGTTAGGGTTAGGGTTCGGGCTAGGGTTAGGGTTAGGGGACGGGGACGGTTTAGGGCCCAGGTGAGGGTAAGACAACGCTTTATGGGGAGCGTACGTGTGAGGGCGCGGGTTAGCGTTAGCGTACGGGTTAGGATTAGGGGACGGGTGAGGGTCAGGCTTCGGGGAAGGGTTAGGGTTAGGGTTCGGGCTAGGGTTAGGGTTAGGGGACGGGATCGGTTTGGGGTCCAGTTGAGAGTACGAGAACGCTTTAGGGGGAGAGTACGTGTGAGGGCGCGGGTTAGCGTTAGCGTACGGGTTAGGATTAGGGGACGGGTGAGGGTCAGGCTTCGGGGAAGGGTTAGGGTTAGGGTTCGGGCTAGGGTTAGGGTTAGGGGATGCGGATGGTTTAGGGTCCAGGTGAGGGTACTACAATGCTTTAGGGGGAGCGTACATGTGAGGGCGCGGGTTAGCGTTAGCGTACGGGTTAGGATTAGGGGACGGGTGAGGGTCAGGCTTCGGGGAAGGGTTAGGGTTAGGGTTCGGGCTAGGGTTAGGGTTAGGGGACGGGGACGGTTTAGGGTCCAGGTGAGGGTAAGAGAACGCTTTAGGGGGAGCGTACGTATGAGGGCGCGGGTTAGCGTTAGCGTACGGGTTTGGTTTAGGGGACGGGTGAGGGTCAGGCTTCGGGGAAGGGTTAGGGTTAGGGTTCAGTCTAGGGTTAGGGTTAGGGGACGGGGACGGTTTAGGGTCCAGGTGAGGGTACGACAATGCTTTAGGGGGAGCGTACGTATGAGGGCGCGGGTTAGCGTTAGCGTACGGGTTAGGATTAGGGGACGGGTTAGGGTCAGGCTTCGGGGAAGGGTTAGGGTTAGGGTTCGGGCTAGGGTTAGGGTTAGGGGACGGGGACGGTTTAGGGTCCAGGTGAGGGTAAGACAATGCTTTAGGGGGAGCGTACCTGTGAGGGCGCGGGTTAGCGTTAGCGTACGGGTTAGGATTAGGGGACGGGTGAGGGTCAGGCTTCGGGGAAGGGTTAGGGTTAGGGTTCGGGCTAGGGTTAGGGTTAGGGGACGGGGACGGTTTAAGGTCCAGGTGAGGGTACGACAACGCTTTAGGGGGAGCGTACGTGTGAGGGCGTGGGTTAGCGTTAGCGTACGGGTTAGGATTAGGGGACGGGTGAGGGTCAGGCTTCAGGGAAGGGTTAGGGTTAGGGTTCGGGCTAGGGTTAGGGTTAGGGGACGGGGACGGTTTAGGGTCCAGGTGAGGGTACGACGACACTTTAGGGGGAGCGTACGTGTGAGGGCGCGGGTTAGCGTTAGCGTACGGGTTAGGATTAGGGGACGGGTGAGGGTCAGGCTTCGGGGAAGTGTTAGGGTTAGGGTTCGGGCTAGGGTTAGGGTTAGGGGACGGGGACGGTTTAGGGTCCAGGTGAGGGTACGAGAATGCTTTAGGGGGAGCCTACGTATGAGGGCGCGGGTTAGCGTTAGCGTACGGGTTAGGATTAGGGGACGGGTGAGGGTCAGGCGTCGGGGAAGGGTTAGGGTTAGGGTTCGGGCTAGGGTTAGGGTTATGGGACGGGGACGGTTTAGGGTCCAGGTGAGGGTACGACAACGCTTTAGGGGGAGCGTACGTGTGAGGGCGCGGGTTAGCGTTAGCGTACGGGTTCGGATTAGGGGACAGGTGAGGGTCAGGCTTCGGGGAAGGGTTAGGGTTTGCGTTCGGGCTAGGGTTAGGGTTAGGGGACGGGGACGGTTTAGGGTCCAGGTGAGGGTACGACAACGCTTTAGAGGGAGCGTACGTGTGAGGGCGTGGGTTAGCGTTAGCGTACGGTTTACGATTAGGGGACGGGTGAGGGTCAGGCTTCGGGGAAGTGTTAGGGTTAGGGTTCGGGCTAGGGTTAGGGTTAGGGGACGGGGACGGTTTAGGGTCCAGGAGAGGGTACGAGAACGCTTTAGGGGGAGCGTACGTATGAGGGCGCGGGTTAGCCTTAGCGTACGGTTTAGGATTAGGGGACGAGTGAGGGTCAGGCGTCGGGGAAGGGTTAGGGTTAGGGTTCGGGCTAGGGTTAGGGTTATGGGACGGGAACGTTTAGGGTCCAGGTGAGGGTACGACAACGCTTTATGGGGAGCGTACGTGTGAGGGCGCGGGTTAGCGTTAGCGTACGGGTTAGCATTAGGGGACGGGTGAGGGTCAGGCTTCGGGGAAGGGTTAGGGTTAGGGTTCGGGCTAGGGTTAGGGTTAGGGGACGGGGACGGTTTAGGGTCCAGGTGAGGGTACGACAACGCTTTAAGGGGAGAGTACGTGTGAGGGCGCGGGTTAGCGTTAGCGTACGGGTTAGGATTAGGGGACGGGTGAGGGTCAGGCTTCGGGGAAGTGTTAGGGTTAGGGTTCGGGCTAGGGTTAGGGTTAGGGGACGGGGACGGTTTAGGGTCCAGGTGAGGGTACGACAACGATTTAGGGGGAGCATACGTGTGAGGGCGCAGGTTAGCATTAACGTACAGGTTAGGATTACAGGACGGGTGAGGGTCAGGCTTCGGGGAAGTGTTAGGGTTAGGGTTCGGGCTAGGGTTAGGGTTAGGGGATGCGGATGGTTTAGGGTCCAGGTGAGGGTACTACAATGCTTTAGGGGGACTGTACGTGTGAGGGCGCGGGTTAGCGTTAGCGTACGGGTTAGGATTAGGGGACGGGTGAGGGTCAGGCTTCGGGGAAGGGTTAGGGTTAGGGTTCGGGCTAGGGTTAGGGTTAGGGGACGGGGACGGTTTAGGGTCCAGGTGAGGGTACGAGAACGCTTTAGGGGGAGCGTACGTATGAGGGCGCGGGTTAGCGTTAGCGTACGGGTTCGGTTTAGGGGACGGGTGAGGGTCAGGCTTCGGGGAAGGGTTAGGGTTAGGGTTCGGTCTAGGGTTAGGGTTAGGGGACGGGGACGGTTTAGGGTCCAGGTGAGGGTACGACAACGCTTTAGGGGGAGCGTACGTGTGAGGGCGCGGGTTGGCGTTAGCGTACGGGTTAGGATTAGGGGACGGGTGAGGGTCAGGTTTCCGGGAAGTGTTAGGGTTAGGGTTCTGGCTAGGGTTAGGGTTAGGGGACGGGGACGGTTTAGGGCCCAGGTGAGGTTAAGACAACGCTTTATGGGGAGCGTACGTGTGAGGGCACGGGTTAGCGTTAGCGTACGGGTTAGGATTAGGGGACGGGTGAGGGTCAGGCTTCGAGGAAGGGTTAGGGTTAGGGTTCGGGCTAGGGTTAGGGTTAGGGGACGGGGACGGTTTAGGGTCCAGGTGAGGGTAAGACAATGCTTTAGGGGGAGCGTACGTGTGAGGGCGCGGGTTAGCGTTAGCGTACGGGTTAGGATTAGGGGACGGGTGAGGGTCAGGCGTCGGGGAAGGGTTAGGGTTAGGGTTCGGGCTAGGGTTAGGGTTAGGGGACGGGGACGGTTTAGGGTCCAGGTGAGGGTACGACAACGCTTTAGGGGGAGCGTACGTGTGAGGGCGCGGGTTGGAGTTAGCGTACGGGTTAGGATTAGGGGACGGGTGAGGGTCAGGCTTCGGGGAAGTGTTAGGGTTAGGGTTCGGGCTAGGGTTAGGGTTAGGGGACGGGGTCAGTTTAGGGTCCAGGTGAGGGTACGAGAACGCTTTAGGGGGAGAGTACGTGTGAGGGCGCGGGTTAGCGTTAGCGTACGGGTTAGGATTAGGGGACGTGTGAGGGTCAGGCTTCGGGGAAGGGTTAGGGTTAGGGTTCGGGCTAGGGTTAGGGTTAGGGGACGGGGACGGTTTAGGGTCCAGGTGAGGGTACGACAACGCTTTAGGGGGAGCGTACGTGTGAGGGCGCCGGTTAGCGTTAGCGTACGGGTTAGGATTAGGGGACGGGTGAGGGTCAGGCTTCGGGGAAGGGTTAGGGTTAGGGTTCGGGCTAGGGTTAGGGTTAGGGGACGGGGACGGTTTAGGGTCCAGGTGAGGGTAAGACAACGCTTTAGGGGGAGAGTACGTGTGAGGGCGCGGGTTAGCGTTAGCGTACGGGTTAGGATTAGGGGACGGGTGAGGGTCAGGCTTCGGGGAAGGGTTAGGGTTAGGGTTCGGGCTAGGGTTAGGGTTAGGGGATGCGGATGGTTTAGGGTCCAGGTGAGGGTACTACAATGCTTTAGGGGGAGCGTACGTGTGAGGGCGCGGGTTAGCGTTAGCGTACAGGTTAGGATTAGGGGACGGGTGAGGGTCAGGCTTCGGGGAAGGGTTAGGGTTAGGGTTCGGGCTAGGGTTAGGGTTAGGGGACGGGGACGGTTTAGGGTCCAGGTGAGGGTACGAGAACGCTTTAGGGGGAGCGTACGTATGAGGGCGCGGGTTAGCGTTAGCGTACGGGTTCGGTTTAGGGGACGGGTGAGGGTCAGGCTTCGGGGAAGGGTTAGGGTTAGGGTTCGGTCTAGGGTTAGGGTTAGGGGACGGGGACGGTTTAGGGTCCAGGTGAGGGTACGACAATGCTTTAGGGGGAGCGTACGTGTGAGGGCGCGGGTTAGCGTTAGCGTACGGGTTAGGATTAGGGGACGGGTGAGGGTCAGGCTTCGGGGAAGGGTTAGGGTTAGGGTTCGGGCTAGGGTTAGGGTTAGGGGACGGGGACGGTTTAAGGTCCAGGTGAAGGTACGACAACGCTTTAGGGGGAGCGTACGTGTGAGGGCGTGGGTTAGCGTTAGCGTACGGGTTAGGATTAGGGGACGGGTGAGGGTCAGGTTTCGGGGAAGGGTTAGGGTTAGGGTTCGGGCTAGGGTTAGGGTTAGGGGACGGGGACGGTTTAGGGTCCAGGTGAGGGTACGACAACACTTTAGGGGGAGCGTACGTGTGAGGGCGCGGGTTAGCGTTAGCGTACGGGTTAGGATTAGGGGACGGGTGAGGGTCAGGCTTCGGGGAAGGGTTAGGGTTAGGGTTCGGGCTAGGGTTAGGGTTAGGGGACGGGGACGGTTTAGGGTCCAGGTGAGGGTACGAGAACGCTTTAGGGGGAGCGTACGTATGAGGGCGCGGGTTAGCCTTAGCGTACGGTTTAGGATTAGGGGACGAGTGAGGGTCAGGCGTCGGGGAAGGGTTAGGGTTAGGGTTCGGGCTAGGGTTAGGGTTATGGGACGGGGACGGTTTAGGTTCCAGGTGAGGGTACGACAACGCTTTATGGGGAGTGTACGTGTGAGGGCGCGGGTTAGCGTTAGCGTACGGGTTAGCATTAGGGGACGGGTGAGGGTCAGGCTTCGGGGAAGGGTTAGGGTTAGGGTTCGGGCTAGGGTTAGGGTTAGGGGACGGGGACGGTTTAGGGTCCAGGTGAGGGTACGACAACGCTTTAAGGGGAGAGTACGTGTGAGGGCGCGGGTTAGCGTTAGCGTACGGGTTAGGATTAGGGGACGGGTGAGGGTCAGGCTTCGGGGAAGTGTTAGGGTTAGGGTTCGGTCTAGGGTTAGGGTTAGGGGACGGGGACGGTTTAGGGTCCAGGTGAGGGTACGACAACACTTTAGGGGGTGCATACGTGTGAGGGCGCAGGTTAGCATTAACGTACAGGTTAGGATTACAGGACGGGTGAGGGTCAGGCTTCGGGGAAGTGTTAGGGTTAGGGTTCGGGCTAGGGTTAGGGTTAGGGGACGGGGTCGGTTTAGGGTCCAGGTGAGGGTACGAGAACGCTTTAGGGGGAGAGTACGTGTGAGGGCGCGGGTTAGCGTTAGCGTACGGGTTAGGATTAGGGGACGGGTGAGGGTCAGGCTTCGGGGAAGGGTTAGGGTTAGGGTTCGGGCTAGGGTTAGGGTTAGGGGACGGGGAAGGTTTAGGGTCCAGGTGAGGGTACGACAACGCTTTAGGGGGAGCGTACGTGTGAGGGCGCGGGTTAGCGTTAGCGTACGGGTTAGGATTAGGGGACGGGTGAGGGTCAGGCTTCGGGGAAGGGTTAGGGTTAGGGTTCGGGCTAGGGTTAGGGTTAGGGGACGGGGACGGTTTAGGGTCCAGGTGAGGGTAAGACAACGCTTTAGGGGGAGAGTACGTGTGAGGGCGCGGGGTAGCGTTAGCATACGGGTTAGGATTAGGGGACGGGTGAGGGTCAGGCTTCGGGGAAGGGTTAGGGTTAGGGTTCGGGCTAGGGTTAGGGTTAGGGGATGCGGATGGTTTAGGGTCCAGGTGAGGGTACTACAATGCTTTAGGGGGAGCGTACGTGTGAGGGCGCGGGTTAGCGTTAGCGTACGGGTTAGGATTAGGGGACGGGTGAGGGTCAGGCTTCGGGGAAGGGTTAGGGTTAGGGTTCGGGCTAGGGTTAGGGTTAGGGGACGGGGACGGTTTAGGGTCCAGGTGAGGGTATGAGAACGCTTTAGGGGGAGCGTACGTATGAGGGCGCGGGTTAGCGTTAGCGTACGGGTTCGGTTTAGGGGACGGGTGAGGGTCAGGCTTCGGGGAAGGGTTAGGGTTAGGGTTCGGTCTAGGGTTAGGGTTAGGGGACGGGGACGGTTTAGGGTCCAGGTGAGGGTACGACAATGCTTTAGGGGGAGCGTACGTGTGAGGGCGCGGGTTAGCGTTAGCGTACGGGTTAGGATTAGGGGACGGGTTAGGGTCAGGCTTCGGGGAAGGGTTAGGGTTAGGGTTCGGGCTAGGGTTAGGGTTAGGGGACGGGGACGGTTTAGGGTCCAGGTCGGGCTAAGATAATGCTTTAGGGGGAGCGTACCTGTGAGGGCGCGGGTTAGCGTTAGCGTACGGGTTAGGATTAGGGGACGGGTGAGGGTCAGGCTTCGGGGAAGGGTTAGGGTTAGGGTTCGGGCTAGGGTTAGGGTTAGGGGACGGGGACGGTTTAAGGTCCAGGTGAAGGTACGACAACGCTTTAGGGGGAGCGTACGTGTGAGGGCGTGGGTTAGCGTTAGCGTACGGGTTAGGATTAGGGGACGGGTGAGGGTCAGGCTTCGGGGAAGGGTTAGGGTTAGGGTTCGGGCTAGGGTTAGGGTTAGGGGACGGGGACGGTTTAGGGTCCAGGTGAGGGTACGACAACACTTTAGGGGGAGCGTACGTGTGAGGGCGCGGGTTAGCGTTAGCGTACGGGTTAGGATTAGGGGACGGGTGAGGGTCAGGCTTCGGGGAAGGGTTAGGGTTAGGGTTCGGGCTAGGGTTAGGGTTAGGGGACGGGGACGGTTTAGGGTCCAGGTGAGGGTACGAGAACGCTTTAGGGGGAGCGTACGTATGAGGGCGCGGGTTTGCCTTAGCGTACGGTTTAGGATTAGGGGACGAGTGAGGGTCAGGCGTCGGGGAAGGGTTAGGGTTAGGGTTCGGGCTAGGGTTAGGGTTATGGGACGGGGACGGTTTAGGGTCCAGGTGAGGGTACGACAACGCTTTATGGGGAGTGTACGTGTGAGGGCGCGGGTTAGCGTTAGCGTACGGGTTAGCATTAGGGGACGGGTGAGGGTCAGGCTTCGGGGAAGGGTTAGGGTTAGGGTTCGGGCTAGGGTTAGGGTTAGGGGACGGGGACGGTTTAGGGTCCAGGTGAGGGTACGACAACGCTTTAAGGGGAGAGTACGTGTGAGGGCGCGGGTTAGCGTTAGCGTACGGGTTAGGATTAGGGGACGGGTGAGGGTCAGGCTTCGGGGAAGTGTTAGGGTTAGGGTTCGGTCTAGGGTTAGGGTTAGGGGACGGGGACGGTTTAGGGTCCAGGTGAGGGTACGACAACGCTTTAGGGGGTGCATACGTGTGAGGGCGCAGGTTAGCATTAACGTACAGGTTAGGATTACAGGACGGGTGAGGGTCAGGCTTCGGGGAAGTGTTAGGGTTAGGGTTCGGGCTAGGGTTAGGGTTAGGGGACGGGGTCGGTTTAGGGTCCAGGTGAGGGTACGAGAACGCTTTAGGGGGAGAGTACGTGTGAGGGCGCGGGTTAGCGTTAGCGTACGGGTTAGGATTAGGGGACGGGTGAGGGTCAGGCTTCGGGGAAGGGTTAGGGTTAGGGTTCGGGCTAGGGTTAGGGTTAGGGGACGGGGAAGGTTTAGGGTCCAGGTGAGGGTACGACAACGCTTTAGGGGGAGCGTACGTGTGAGGGCGCGGGTTAGCGTTAGCGTACGGGTTAGGATTAGGGGACGGGTGAGGGTCAGGCTTCGGGGAAGGGTTAGGGTTAGGGTTCGGGCTAGGGTTAGGGTTAGGGGACGGGGACGGTTTAGGGTCCAGGTGAGGGTAAGACAACGCTTTAGGGGGAGAGTACGTGTGAGGGCGCGGGGTAGCGTTAGCATACGGGTTAGGATTAGGGGACGGGTGAGGGTCAGGCTTCGGGGAAGGGTTAGGGTTAGGGTTCGGGCTAGGGTTAGGGTTAGGGGATGCGGATGGTTTAGGGTCCAGGTGAGGGTACTACAATGCTTTAGGGGGAGCGTACGTGTGAGGGCGCGGGTTAGCGTTAGCGTACGGGTTAGGATTAGGGGACGGGTGAGGGTCAGGCTTCGGGGAAGGGTTAGGGTTAGGGTTCGGGCTAGGGTTAGGGTTAGGGGACGGGGACGGTTTAGGGTCCAGGTGAGGGTATGAGAACGCTTTAGGGGGAGCGTACGTATGAGGGCGCGGGTTAGCGTTAGCGTACGGGTTCGGTTTAGGGGACGGGTGAGGGTCAGGCTTCGGGGAAGGGTTAGGGTTAGGGTTCGGTCTAGGGTTAGGGTTAGGGGACGGGGACGGTTTAGGGTCCAGGTGAGGGTACTACAATGCTTTAGGGGGAGCGTACGTGTGAGGGCGCGGGTTAGCGTTAGCGTACGGGTTAGGATTAGGGGACGGGTTAGGGTCAGGCTTCGGGGAAGGGTTAGGGTTAGGGTTCGGGCTAGGGTTAGGGTTAGGGGACGGGGACGGTTTAGGGTCCAGGTCGGGCTAAGATAATGCTTTAGGGGGAGCGTACCTGTGAGGGCGCGGGTTAGCGTTAGCGTACGGGTTAGGATTAGGGGACGGGTGAGGGTCAGGCTTCGGGGAAGGGTTAGGGTTAGGGTTCGGGCTAGGGTTAGGGTTAGGGGACGGGGACGGTTTAAGGTCCAGGTGAAGGTACGACAACGCTTTAGGGGGAGCGTACGTGTGAGGGCGTGGGTTAGCGTTAGCGTACGGGTTAGGATTAGGGGACGGGTGAGGGTCAGGCTTCGGGGAAGGGTTAGGGTTAGGGTTCGGGCTAGGGTTAGGGTTAGGGGACGCGGACGGTTTAGGGTCCAGGTGAGGCTACGACAACACTTTAGGGGGAGCGTACGTGTGAGGGCGTGGGTTAGCTTTAGCGTACGGGTTAGGATTAGGGGACGGGTGAGGGTCAGGCTTCGGGGAAGGGTTAGGGTTAGGGTTCGGGCTAGGGTTAGGGTTAGGGGACGGGATCGGTTTGGGGTCCAGTTGAGGGTACGAGAACGCTTTAGGAGGAGAGTACGTGTGAGGGCGCGGGTTAGCGTTAGCGTACGGGTTAGGATTAGGGGACGGGTGAGGGTCAGGCTTCGGGGAAGTGTTAGGGTTAGGTTTCGGGCTAAGGTTAGGGTTAGGGGATGCGGATGGTTTAGGGTCCAGGTGAGGGTACTACAATGCTTTAGGGGGAGCGTACGTGTGAGGGCGCGGGTTAGCGTTAGCGTACGGGTTAGGATTAGGGGACGGGTGAGGGTCAGGCTTCGGGGAAGGGTTAGGGTTAGGGTTCGGGCTAGGGTTAGGGTTAGGGGACGGGGACGGTTTAGGGTCCAGGTGAGGGTACGAGAACGCTTTAGGGGGAGCGTACGTATGAGGGCGCGGGTTAGCGTTAGCGTACGGGTTCGGTTTAGGGGACGGGTGAGGGTCAGGCTTCGGGGAAGGGTTAGGGTTAGGGTTCGGGCTAGGGTTAGGGTTAGGGGACGGGGACGGTTTAGGGTCCAGGTGAGGGTACGACAATGCTTTAGGGGGAGCGTACGTGTGAGGGCGCGGGTTAGCGTTAGCGTACGGGTTAGGATTAGGCGACGGGTTAGGGTCAGGCTTCGGGGAAGGGTTAGGGTTAGGGTTCGGGCTAGGGTTAGGGTTAGGGGACGGGGACGGTTTAAGGTCCAGGTGAGGGTACGACAACGCTTTAGGGGGAGCGTACGTGTGAGGGCGTGGGTTAGCGTTAGCGTACGGGTTAGGATTAGGGGACGGGTGAGGGTCAGGCTTCGGGGAAGGGTTAGGGTTAGGGTTCGGGCTAGGGTTAGGGTTAGGGGACGGGGACGGTTTAGGGTCCAGGTGAGGGTACGACAACACTTTAGGGGGAGCGTACGTGTGAGGGCGCGGGTTAGCGTTAGCGTACGGGTTAGGATTAGGGGACGGGTGAGGGTCAGGCTTCGGGGAAGGGTTAGGGTTAGGGTTCGGGCTAGGGTTAGGGTTAGGGGACGGGGACGGTTTAGGGTCCAGGTGAGGGTACGAGAACGCTTTAGGGGGAGCCTACGTATGAGGGCGCGGGTTAGCGTTAGCGTACGGGTTAGGATTAGGGGACGGGTGAGGGTCAGGCGTCGGGGAAGGGTTAGGGTTAGGTTTCGGGCTAGGGTTAGGGTTAGGGGACGGGGACGGTTTAGGGTCCAGGTGAGGGTACGAGAACGCTTTAGGGGGAGCGTACGTGTGAGGGCGCGGGATAGCGTTAGCGTACGGGTTAGGATTAGGGGACGGGTGAGGGTCAGGCTTCGGGGAAGGGTTAGGGTTAGGTTTCGGGCTAGGGTTAGGGTTAGGGGACGGGGACGGTTTAGGGTCCAGGTGAGGGTACGAGAACGCTTTTGGGGGAGCGTACGTGTGAGGGCGTGGGGTAGTGTTAGCGTACGGGTTAGGATTACGGGACGGGTGAGGGTCAGGGTTCGTGGTAGGGTTAGGGTTAGGGTTCGGGCTAGGGTTAGGGTTAGGGAACAGGCACGGTTTAGGGTCCAGGTGAGGGTACGACAACGCTTTAGGGGGAGCGTACGTGTGAGGGCGCGGGTTAGCGTTAGCGTACGGGTTAGGATTAGGGGACGGGTGAGGGTCAGGCTTCGGGGAAGGGTTAGGGTTAGGGTTCGGGCTAGGGTTAGGGTTAGGGGACGGGGACGGTTTACGGTCCAGGTGAGGGTACGACAACGCTTTAGGGGGAGCGTACGTGTGAGGGCGCGGGTTGGCGTTAGCGTACGGGTTAGGATTAGGGGACGGGTGAGGTTCAGGTTTCGGGGAAGGGTTAGGGTTAGGGTCCTGGCTAGGGTTAGGGTTAGGGGACGGGGACGGTTTAGGGCCCAGGTGAGGGTAAGACAACGCTTTATGGGGAGCGTACGTGTGAGGGCGCGGGTTAGCGTTAGCGTATGGGTTAGGATTAGGGGACGGGTGAGGGTCAGGCTTCGGGGAAGGGTTAGGGTTAGGGTTCGGGCTAGGGTTAGGGTTAGGGGACGGGGACGGTTTAGGGTCCAGGTGAGGGTAAGACAATGCTTTAGGGGGAGCGTACGTGTGAGGGCGCGGGTTAGCGTTAGCGTACGGGTTAGGATTAGGGGACGGGTGAGGGTCAGGCTTCGGGGAAGGGTTAGGGTTAGGGTTCGGGCTAGGGTTAGGGTTAGGGGACGGGGACGGTTTAGGGTCCAGGTGAGGGTACGACAACGCTTTAGGGGGAGCGTACGTGTGAGGGCGCGGGTTGGAGTTAGCGTACGGGTTAGGATAAGGGGACGGGTGAGGGTCAGGTTTCGGGGAAGCGTTAGGGTTAGGGTTCGGGCTAGGGTTAGGGTTAGGGGACAGGGACGGTTTAGGGTCCAGGTGAGGGTACGACAATGATTTAGGGGGAGCGTACGTGTGAGGGCGCGGGTTAGCGTTAGCGTACGGGTTAGGATTAGGGGACGGGTTAGGGTCAGGCTTCGGGGAAGGGTTAGGGTTAGGGTTCGGTCTAGGGTTAGGGTTAGGGGACGGGGACGGTTTAGGGTCCAGGTGAGGGTAAGACAATGCTTTAGGGGGAGCGTACCTGTGAGGGCGCGGGTTAGCGTTAGCATACGGGTTAGGATTAGGGGACGGGTGAGGGTCAGGCTTCGGGGAAGGGTTAGGGTTAGGGTTCGGGCTAGGGTTAGGGTTAGGGGACGGGGACGGTTTAAGGTCCAGGTGAGGGTACGACAACGCTTTAGGGGGAGCGTACGTGTGAGGGCGTGGGTTAGCGTTAGCGTACGGGTTAGGATTAGGGGACGGGTGAGGGTCAGGCTTCGGGGAAGGGTTAGGGTTAGGGTTCGGGCTAGGGTTAGGGTTAGGGGACAGGGACGGTTTAGGGTCCAGGTGAGGGTACGACAACACTTTAGGGGGAGCGTACGTGTGAGGGCGCGGGTTAGCATTAGCGTACGGGTTAGGATTAGGGTTCGGGTGAGGGTCAGGCTTCGGGGAAGGGTTAGGGTTAGGGTTCGGGCTAGGGTTAGGGTTAGGGGACGGGGACGGTTTAGGGTCCAGGTGAGGGTACGAGAACGCTTTAGGGTGAGCCTACGTATGAGGGCGCGGGTTAGCGTTAGCGTACGGGTTAGGATTAGGGGACGGGTGAGGGTCAGGCGTCGGGGAAGGGTTAGGGTTAGGGTTCGGGCTAGGGTTAGGGTTATGGGACGGGGACGGTTTAGGGTCCAGGTGAGGGTACGACAACGCTTTAGGGGGAGCGTACGTGTGAGGGCGCGGGTTAGCGTTAGCGTACGGGTTCGGATTAGGGGACAGGTGAGGGTCAGGCTTCGGGGAAGGGTTAGGGTTAGGGTTCTGGCTAGGGTTAGGGTTAGGGGACGGGGACGGTTTAGGGTCTAGGTGAGGGTACGACAACGCTTTAGAGGGAGCGTACGTGTGAGGGCGTGGGTTAGCGTTAGCGTACGGTTTACGATTAGGGGACGGGTGAGGGTCAGGCTTCGGGGAAGGGTTAGGGTTAGGGTTCGGGCTAGGGTTAGGGTTAGGGGACGGGGACGGTTTAGGGTCCAGGTCAGGGTACGACAACGCTTTATGGGGAGCGTACGTGTGAGGGCGCGGGTTAGCGTTAGCGTACGGGTTAGCATTAGGGGACGGGTGAGGGTCAGGCTTCGGGGAAGGGTTAGGGTTAGGGTTCGGGCTAGGGTTAGGGTTAGGGGACGGGGACGGTTTAGGGTCCAGGTGAGGGTACGACAACGCTTTAAGGGGAGAGTACGTGTGAGGGCGCGGGTTAGCGTTAGCGTACGGGTTAGGATTAGGGGACGGGTGAGGGTCAGGCTTCGGGGAAGTGTTAGGGTTAGGGTTCGGGCTAGGGTTAGGGTTAGGGGACGGGGACGGTTTAGGGTCCAGGTGAGGGTACGACAACGATTTAGGGGGAGCATACGTGTGAGGGCGCAGGTTAGCATTAACGTACGGGTTAGGATTACGGGACGGGTGAGGGTCAGGCTTCGGGGAAGTGTTAGGGTTAGGGTTCGGGCTAGGGTTAGGGTTAGGGGACGGGGTCGGTTTAGGGTCCAGGTGAGGGTACGAGAACGCTTTAGGGGGAGAGTACGTGTGAGGGCGCGGGTTAGCGTTAGCGTACGGGTTCGGATTAGGGGACGGGTGAGGGTCAGGCTTCGGGGAAGGGTTAGGGTTAGGGTTCGGGCTAGGGTTAGGGTTAGGGGACGGGGACGGTTTAGGGTCCAGGTGAGGGTACGACAACGCTTTAGGGGGAGCGTACGTGTGAGGGCGCGGGTTAGCGTTAGCGTACGGGTTAGGATTAGGGGACGGGTGAGGGTCAGGCTTCGGGGAAGGGTTAGGGTTAGGGTTCGGGCTAGGGTTAGGGTTAGGGGACGGGATCGGTTTGGGGTCCAGTTGAGGGTACGAGAACGCTTTAGGGGGAGAGTACGTGTGAGGGCGCGGGTTAGCGTTAGCGTACGGTTTAGGATTAGGGGACGGGTGAGGGTCAGGCTTCGGGGAAGGGTTAGGGTTAGGGTTCGGGCTAGGGTTAGGGTTAGGGGACGGGGACGGTTTAGGGCCCAGGTGAGGGTAAGACAACGCTTTATGGGGAGCGTACGTGTGAGGGCGCGGGTTAGCGTTAGCGTACGGGTTAGGATTAGGGGACGGGTGAGGGTCAGGCTTCGGGGAAGGGTTAGGGTTAGGGTTCGGGCTAGGGTTAGGGTTAGGGGACGGGGACGGTTTAAGGTCCAGGTGAAGGTACGACAACGCTTTAGGGGGAGCGTACGTGTGAGGGCGTGGGTTAGCGTTAGCGTACGGGTTAGGATTAGGGGACGGGTGAGGGTCAGGCTTCGGGGAAGGGTTAGGGTTAGGGTTCGGGCTAGGGTTAGGGTTAGGGGACGGGGACGGTTTAGGGTCCAGGTGAGGGTACGACAACACTTTAGGGGGAGCGTACGTGTGAGGGCGCGGGTTAGCGTTAGCGTACGGGTTAGGATTAGGGGACGGGTGAGGGTCAGGCTTCGGGGAAGGGTTAGGGTTAGGGTTCGGGCTAGGGTTAGGGTTAGGGGACGGGGACGGTTTAGGGTCCAGGTGAGGGTACGAGAACGCTTTAGGGGGAGCGTACGTATGAGGGCGCGGGTTAGCCTTAGCGTACGGTTTAGGATTAGGGGACGAGTGAGGGTCAGGCGTCGGGGAAGGGTTAGGGTTAGGGTTCAGGCTAGGGTTAGGGTTATGGGACGGGGACGGTTTAGGGTCCAGGTGAGGGTACGACAACGCTTTATGGGGAGTGTACGTGTGAGGGCGCGGGTTAGCGTTAGCGTACGGGTTAGCATTAGGGGACGGGTGAGGGTCAGGCTTCGGGGAAGGGTTAGGGTTAGGGTTCGGGCTAGGGTTAGGGTTAGGGGACGGGGACGGTTTAGGGTCCAGGTGAGGGTACGACAACGCTTTAAGGGGAGAGTACGTGTGAGGGCGCGGGTTAGCGTTAGCGTACGGGTTAGGATTAGGGGACGGGTGAGGGTCAGGCTTCGGGGAAGTGTTAGGGTTAGGGTTCGGTCTAGGGTTAGGGTTAGGGGACGGGGACGGTTTAGGGTCCAGGTGAGGGTACGACAACGCTTTAGGGGGTGCATACGTGTGAGGGCGCAGGTTAGCATTAACGTACAGGTTAGGATTACAGGACGGGTGAGGGTCAGGCTTCGGGGAAGTGTTAGGGTTAGGGTTCGGGCTAGGGTTAGGGTTAGGGGACGGGGTCGGTTTAGGGTCCAGGTGAGGGTACGAGAACGCTTTAGGGGGAGAGTACGTGTGAGGGCGCGGGTTAGCGTTAGCGTACGGGTTAGGATTAGGGGACGGGTGAGGGTCAGGCTTCGGGAAGGGTTAGGGTTAGGGTTCGGGCTAGGGTTAGGGTTAGGGGACGGGGAAGGTTTAGGGTCCAGGTGAGGGTACGACAACGCTTTAGGGGGAGCGTACGTGTGAGGGCGCGGGTTAGCGTTAGCGTACGGGTTAGGATTAGGGGACGGGTGAGGGTCAGGCTTCGGGGAAGGGTTAGGGTTAGGGTTCGGGCTAGGGTTAGGGTTAGGGGACGGGGACGGTTTAGGGTCCAGGTGAGGGTAAGACAACGCTTTAGGGGGAGAGTACGTGTGAGGGCGCGGGGTAGCGTTAGCATACGGGTTAGGATTAGGGGACGGGTGAGGGTCAGGCTTCGGGGAAGGGTTAGGGTTAGGGTTCGGGCTAGGGTTAGGGTTAGGGGATGCGGATGGTTTAGGGTCCAGGTGAGGGTACTACAATGCTTTAGGGGGAGCGTACGTGTGAGGGCGCGGGTTAGCGTTAGCGTACGGGTTAGGATTAGGGGACAGGTGAGGGTCAGGCTTCGGAGAAGGGTTAGGGTTAGGGTTCGGGCTAGGGTTAGGGGACGGGGACGGTTTAGGGTCCAGGTGAGGGTACGAGAACGCTTTAGGGGGAGCGTACGTATGAGGGCGCGGGTTAGCGTTAGCGTACGGGTTCGGTTTAGGGGACGGGTGAGGGTCAGGCTTCGGGGAAGGGTTAGGGTTAGGGTTCGGTCTAGGGTTAGGGTTAGGGGACGGGGACGGTTTAGGGTCCAGGTGAGGGTACGACAATGCTTTAGGGGGAGCGTACGTGTGAGGGCGCGGGTTAGCGTTAGCTTCCGGTTAGGATTAGGGGACGGGTTAGGGTCAGGCTTCGGGGAAGGGTTAGGGTTAGGGTTCGGGCTAGGGTTAGGGTTAGGGGACGGGGACGGTTTAGGGTCCAGGTGAGGCTAAGATAATGCTTTAGGGGGAGCGTACCTGTGAGGGCGCGGGTTAGCGTTAGCGTACGGGTTAGGATTAGGGGACGGGTGAGGGTCAGGCTTCGGGGAAGGGTTAGGGTTAGGGTTCGGGCTAGTGTTAGGGTTAGGGGACGGGGACGGTTTAAGGTCCAGGTGAAGGTACGACAACGCTTTAGGGGGAGCGTACGTGTGAGGGCGTGGGTTAGCGTTAGCGTACGGGTTAGGATTAGGGGACGGGTGAGGGTCAGGCTTCGGGGAAGGGTTAGGGTTAGGGTTCGGGCTAGGGTTAGGGTTAGGGGACGCGGACGGTTTAGGGTCCAGGTGAGGGTACGACAACACTTTAGGGGGAGCGTACGTGTGAGGGCGTGGGTTAGCGTTAGCGTACGGGTTAGGATTAGGGGACGGGTGAGGGTCAGGCTTCGGGGAAGGGTTAGGGTTAGGGTTCGGGCTAGGGTTAGGGTTAGGGGACGGGATCGGTTTGGGGTCCAGTTGAGGGTACGAGAACGCTTTAGGAGGAGAGTACGTGTGAGGGCGCGGGTTAGCGTTAGCGTACGGGTTAGGATTAGGGGACGGGTGAGGGTCAGGCTTCGGGGAAGTGTTAGGGTTAGGTTTCGGGCTAGGGTTAGGGTTAGGGGATGCGGATGGTTTAGGGTCCAGGTGAGGGTACTACAATGCTTTAGGGGGAGCGTACGTGTGAGGGCTCGGGTTAGCGTTAGCGTACGGGTTAGGATTAGGGGACGGGTGAGGGTCAGGCTTCGGGGAAGGGTTAGGGTTAGGGTTCGGGCTAGGGTTAGGGTTAGGGGACGGGGACGGTTTAGGGTCCAGGTGAGGGTACGAGAACGCTTTAGGGGGAGCGTACGTATGAGGGCGCGGGTTAGCGTTAGCGTACGGGTTCGGTTTAGGGGACGGGTGAGGGTCAGGCTTCGGGGAAGGGTTAGGGTTAGGGTTCGGGCTAGGGTTAGGGTTAGGGGACGGGGACGGTTTAGGGTCCAGGTGAGGGTACGACAATGCTTTAGGGGGAGCGTACGTGTGAGGGCGCGGGTTAGCGTTAGCGTACGGGTTAGGATTAGGCGACGGGTTAGGGTCAGGCTTCGGGGAAGGGTTAGGGTTAGGGTTCGGGCTAGGGTTAGGGTTAGGGGACGGGGACGGTTTAAGGTCCAGGTGAGGGTACGACAACGCTTTAGGGGGAGCGTACGTGTGAGGGCGTGGGTTAGCGTTAGCGTACGGGTTAGGATTAGGGGACGGGTGAGGGTCAGGCTTCGGGGAAGGGTTAGGGTTAGGGTTCGGGCTAGGGTTAGGGTTAGGGGACGGGGACGGTTTAGGGTCCAGGTGAGGGTACGACAACACTTTAGGGGGAGCGTACGTGTGAGGGCGCGGGTTAGCGTTAGCGTACGGGTTAGGATTAGGGGACGGGTGAGGGTCAGGCTTCGGGGAAGGGTTAGGGTTAGGGTTCGGGCTAGGGTTAGGGTTAGGGGACGGGGACGGTTTAGGGTCCAGGTGAGGGTACGAGAACGCTTTAGGGGGAGCCTACGTATGAGGGCGCGGGTTAGCGTTAGCGTACGGGTTAGGATTAGGGGACGGGTGAGGGTCAGGCGTCGGGGAAGGGTTAGGGTTAGGTTTCGGGCTAGGGTTAGGGTTAGGGGACGGGGACGGTTTAGGGTCCAGGTGAGGGTACGAGAACGCTTTAGGGGGAGCGTACGTGTGAGGGCGCGGGATAGCGTTAGCGTACGGGTTAGGATTAGGGGACGGGTGAGGGTCAGGCTTCGGGGAAGGGTTAGGGTTAGGTTTCGGGCTAGGGTTAGGGTTAGGGGACGGGGACGGTTTAGGGTCCAGGTGAGGGTACGAGAACGCTTTTGGGGGAGCGTTCGTGTGAGGGCGTGGGGTAGTGTTAGCGTACGGGTTAGGATTACGGGACGGGTGAGGGTCAGGGTTCGTGGTAGGGTTAGGGTTAGGGTTCGGGCTAGGGTTAGGGTTAGGGAACAGGCACGGTTTAGGGTCCAGGTGAGGGTACGACAACGCTTTAGGGGGAGCGTACGTGTGAGGGCGCGGGTTAGCGTTAGCGTACGGGTTAGGATTAGGGGACGGGTGAGGGTCAGGCTTCGGGGAAGGGTTAGGGTTAGGGTTCGGGCTAGGGTTAGGGTTAGGGGACGGGGACGGTTTACGGTCCAGGTGAGGGTACGACAACGCTTTAGGGGGAGCGTACGTGTGAGGGCGCGGGTTGGCGTTAGCGTACGGGTTAGGATTAGGGGACGGGTGAGGTTCAGGTTTCGGGGAAGGGTTAGGGTTAGGGTTCTGGCTAGGGTTAGGGTTAGGGGACGGGGACGGTTTAGGGCCCAGGTGAGGGTAACACAACGCTTTATGGGGAGCGTACGTGTGAGGGCGCGGGTTAGCGTTAGCGTATGGGTTAGGATTAGGGGACGGGTGAGGGTCAGGCTTCGGGGAAGGGTTAGGGTTAGGGTTCGGGCTAGGGTTAGGGTTAGGGGACGGGGACGGTTTAGGGTCCAGGTGAGGGTAAGACAATGCTTTAGGGGGAGCGTACGTGTGAGGGCGCGGGTTAGCGTTAGCGTACGGGTTAGGATTAGGGGACGGGTGAGGGTCAGGCTTCGGGGAAGGGTTAGGGTTAGGGTTCGGGCTAGGGTTAGGGTTAGGGGACGGGGACGGTTTAGGGTCCAGGTGAGGGTACGACAACGCTTTAGGGGGAGCGTACGTGTGAGGGCGCGGGTTGGAGTTAGCGTACGGGTTAGGATAAGGGGACGGGTGAGGGTCAGGTTTCGGGGAAGCGTTAGGGTTAGGGTTCGGGCTAGGGTTAGGGTTAGGGGACAGGGACGGTTTAGGGTCCAGGTGAGGGTACGACAATGATTTAGGGGGAGCGTACGTGTGAGGGCGCGGGTTAGCGTTAGCGTACGGGTTAGGATTAGGGGACGGGTTAGGGTCAGGCTTCGGGGAAGGGTTAGGGTTAGGGTTCGGTCTAGGGTTAGGGTTAGGGGACGGGGACGGTTTAGGGTCCAGGTGAGGGTAAGACAATGCTTTAGGGGGAGCGTACCTGTGAGGGCGCGGGTTAGCGTTAGCGTACGGGTTAGGATTAGGGGACGGGTGAGGGTCAGGCTTCGGGGAAGGGTTAGGGTTAGGGTTCGGGCTAGGGTTAGGGTTAGGGGACGGGGACGGTTTAAGGTCCAGGTGAGGGTACGACAACGCTTTAGGGGGAGCGTACGTGTGAGGGCGTGGGTTAGCGTTAGCGTACGGGTTAGGATTAGGGGACGGGTGAGGGTCAGGCTTCGGGGAAGGGTTAGGGTTAGGGTTCGGGCTAGGGTTAGGGTTAGGGGACAGGGACGGTTTAGGGTCCAGGTGAGGGTACGACAACACTTTAGGGGGAGCGTACGTGTGAGGGCGCGGGTTAGCGTTAGCTTACGGGTTAGGATTAGGGGACGGGTGAGGGTCAGGCTTCGGGGAAGGGTTAGGGTTAGGGTTCGGGCTAGGGTTAGGGTTAGGGGACGGGGACGGTTTAGGGTCCAGGTGAGGGTACGAGAACGCTTTAGGGTGAGCCTACGTATGAGGGCGCGGGTTAGCGTTAGCGTACGGGTTAGGATTAGGGGACGGGTGAGGGTCAGGCGTCGGGGAAGGGTTAGGGTTAGGGTTCGGGCTAGGGTTAGGGTTATGGGACGGGGACGGTTTAGGGTCCAGGTGAGGGTACGACAACGCTTTAGGGGGAGCGTACGTGTGAGGGCGCGGGTTAGCGTTAGCGTACGGGTTCGGATTACGGGACAGGTGAGGGTCAGGCTTCGGGGAAGGGTTAGGGTTAGGGTTCTGGCTAGGGTTAGGGTTAGGGGACGGGGACGGTTTAGGGTCTAGGTGAGGGTACGACAACGCTTTAGAGGGAGCGTACGTGTGAGGGCGTGGGTTAGCGTTAGCGTACGGTTTACGATTAGGGGACGGGTGAGGGTCAGGCTTCGGGGAAGGGTTAGGGTTAGGGTTCGGGCTAGGGTTAGGGTTAGGGGACGGGGACGGTTTAGGGTCCAGGTCAGGGTACGACAACGCTTTATGGGGAGCGTACGTGTGAGGGCGCGGGTTAGCGTTAGCGTACGGGTTAGCATTAGGGGACGGGTGAGGGTCAGGCTTCGGGGAAGGGTTAGGGTTAGGGTTCGGGCTAGGGTTAGGGTTAGGGGACGGGGACGGTTTAGGGTCCAGGTGAGGGTACGACAACGCTTTAAGGGGAGAGTACGTGTGAGGGCGCGGGTTAGCGTTAGCGTACGGGTTAGGATTAGGGGACGGGTGAGGGTCAGGCTTCGGGGAAGTGTTAGGGTTAGGGTTCGGGCTAGGGTTAGGGTTAGGGGACGGGGACGGTTTAGGGTCCAGGTGAGGGTACGACAACGATTTAGGGGGAGCATACGTGTGAGGGCGCAGGTTAGCATTAACGTACAGGTTAGGATTACAGGACGGATGAGGGTCAGGCTTCGGGGAAGTGTTAGGGTTAGGGTTCGGGCTAGGGTTAGGGTTAGGGGACGGGGTCGGTTTAGGGTCCAGGTGAGGGTACGAGAACGCTTTAGGGGGAGAGTACGTGTGAGGGCGCGGGTTAGCGTTAGCGTACGGGTTCGGATTAGGGGACGGGTGAGGGTCAGGCTTCGGGGAAGGGTTAGGGTTAGGGTTCGGGCTAGGGTTAGGGTTAGGGGACGGGGACGGTTTAGGGTCCAGGTGAGGGTACGACAACGCTTTAGGGGGAGCGTACGTGTGAGGGCGCGGGTTAGCGTTAGCGTACGGGTTAGGATTAGGGGACGGGTGAGGGTCAGGCTTCGGGGAAGGGTTAGGGTTAGGGTTCGGGCTAGGGTTAGGGTTAGGGGACGGGATCGGTTTGGGGTCCAGTTGAGGGTACGAGAACGCTTTAGGGGGAGAGTACGTGTGAGGGCGCGGGTTAGCGTTAGCGTACGGTTTAGGATTAGGGGACGGGTGAGGGTCAGGCTTCGGGGAAGGGTTAGGGTTAGGGTTCGGGCTAGGGTTAGGGTTAGGGGACGGGGACGGTTTAGGGCCCAGGTGAGGGTAAGACAACGCTTTATGGGGAGCGTACGTGTGAGGGCGCGGGTTAGCGTTAGCGTACGGGTTAGGATTAGGGGACGGGTGAGGGTCAGGCTTCGGGGAAGGGTTAGGGTTAGGGTTCGGGCTAGGGTTAGGGTTAGGGGACGGGGACGGTTTAGGGTCCAGGTGATGGTACGACAACGCTTTAGGGGGAGCGTACGTGTGAGGGCGCGGGTTGGAGTTAGCATACGGGTTAGGATTAGGGGACGGGTGAGGGTCAGGTTTCGAGGAAGGGTTAGGGTTAGGGTTCGGGCTAGGGTTAGGGTTAGGGGACGGGGACGGTTTAGGGTCCAGGTGAGGGTAATACAATGCTTTAGGGGGAGCGTACGTGTGACGGCACGGGTTAGCGTTAGCGTACGGGTTAGGATTAGGGGACGGGTGAGGGTCAGGCTTCGGGGAAGGGTTAGGGTTAGGGTTCGGGCTAGGGTTAGGGTTAGGGGCCGGGGACGGTTTAGGGTACAGGTGAGGGTAAGACAACGCTTTAGGGGGAGCGTACGTGTGAGGGTGCGGGTTAGCGTTAGCGTACGGGTTAGGATTAGGGGACGGGTGAGGGTCAGGCTTCGGGGAAGGGTTAGGGTTAGGGTTCGGGCTAGGGTTAGGGTTAGGGGACGGGGACGGTTTAGGGTCCAGGTGAGGGTACGACAACGCTTCAGGGGGAGCGTACGTGTGAGGGCGTGGGTTAGCGTTAGCGTACGGGTTAGGATTAGGGGACGGGTGAGGGTCAGGCTTCGGGGAAGGGTTAGGGTTAGGGTTCGGGCTAGGGTTAGGGTTAGGGGACGGGGACGGTTTAGGGTCCAGGTGAGGGTATGACAACACTTTAGGGGGAGCGTACGTGTGAGGGCGCAGGTTAGCGTTAGCGTACGGGTTAGGATTAGGGGACGGGTGAGGGTCAGGCTTCGGGGAAGGGTTAGGGTTAGGGTTCGGGCTAGGATTAGGGTTAGGGGCCTGGGACGGTTTAGGGTCCAGGTGAGGGTACGAGAACGCTTTAGGGGTAGCGTACGTATGAGAGCGCGGGTTAGCATTAGCGTACGGGTTAGGATTAGGGGACGGGTGAGGGTCAGGCGTCGGGGAAGGGTTAGGGTTAGGGTTCAGGCTAGGGTTAGGGTTAGGGGACGGGGACGGTTTAGGGTCCAGGTGAGGGTACGACAACGCTTTAGGGGGAGCGTACGTGTGAGGTCGTGGGTTAGCGTTAGCGTACGGGTTAGGATTAGGGGAAGGGTGAGGGTCAGGCTTCGATAAAGGGTTAGTGTTAGGGTTCGGGCTAGGGTTAGGGTTAGGGGACGGGGACGGTTTAGGGTCCAGGTGAGGGTAGGACAGCGCTTTAGGGGGAGCGTACGTGTGAGGGCACGGGTTAGCGTTAGCGTACGGGTTAGGATTAGGAGACGGTTGAGGGTCAGGCTTCGGGGAAGGGTTAGGGTTAGGGTTAGGGCTGGGGTTAGGTTTAGGGGACGGGGACGGTTTAAGGTCCAGGTGAGGGTACGACAACGCTTTACGGGGAGCGTTCGTGTGAGGGCGTGGGTTAGCGTTAGCGTACGGGTTAGGATTAGGGGACGGGTGAGGGTCAGGCTTCGGGGAAGGGTTAGGGTTAGGGTTCGGGCTACGTTAGGGTTAGGGGACGGGGACGGTTTAGGGTCCAGGTGAGGGTACGACAACACTTTAGGGGGAGCGTACGTGTGAGGGCGCGGGTTAGCGTTAGCGTACGGGTTAGGATTAGGGGACGGGTGAGGGTCAGGCTTCGGGGAAGGGTTAGGGTTAGGGTTCGGGCTAGGGTTAGGGTTAGGGGATGCGGACGGTTTAGGGTCCAGGTGAGGGTACGACAACGCTTTATGGGGAGCGTACGTGTGAGGGCGCGGGTTAGCGTTAGCGTACGGGTTAGCATTAGGGGACGGGTGAGGGTCAGGCTTCGGGGAAGGGTTAGGGTTAGGGTTCGGGCTAGGGTTAGGGTTAGGGGACGGGGACGGTTTAGGGTCCAGGTGAGGGTACGACAACGCTTTAGGGGGAGCATACGTGTGAGGGCGCAGGTTAGCATTAACGTACAGGTTAGGATTAGAGGACGGGTGAGGGTCAGGCTTCGGGGAAGTGTTAGGGTTAGGGTTCGGGCTAGGGTTAGGGTTAGGGGACGGGGACGGTTTAGGGTCCAGGTGAGGGTACGACAACGCTTTAGGGGGAGCATACGTGTGAGGGCGCAGGTTAGCATTAACGTACAGGTTAGGATTAGAGGACGGGTGAGGGTCAGGCTTCGGGGAAGTGTTAGGGTTAGGGTTCGGGCTAGGGTTAGGGTTAGGGGACGGGGTCGGTTTAGGGTCCAGGTGAGGGTACGAGAACGCTTTAGGGGGAGAGTACGTGTGAGGGCGCGGGTTAGCGTTAGCGTACGGGTTAGGATTAGGGGACGGGTGAGGGTCAGGCTTCGGGGAAGGGTTAGGGTTAGGGTTCGGGCTAGGGTTAGGGTTAGGGGATGCGGATGGTTTAGGGTCCAGGTGAGGGTACTACAATGCTTTAGGGGGAGCGTACGTGTGAGGGCGCGGGTTAGCGTTAGCGTACAGGTTAGGATTAGGGGACGGGTGAGGGTCAGGCTTCGGGGAAGGGTTAGGGTTAGGGTTCGGGCTACGGTTAGGGTTAGGGGACGGGGACGGTTTAGGGTCCAGGTGAGGGTACGAGAACGCTTTAGGGGGAGCGTACGTATGAGGGCGCGGGTTAGCGTTAGCGTACGGGTTCGGTTTAGGGGACGGGTGAGGGTCAGGCTTCGGGGAAGTGTTAGGGTTAGGGTTCGGTCTAGGGTTAGGGTTAGGGGACGGGGACGGTTTAGGGTCCAGGTGAGGGTACGACAACGCTTTAGGGGGAGCATACGTGTGAGGGCGTGGGTTAGTGTTAGCGTACGGGTTAGGATTACGGGACGGGTGAGGGTCAGGCTTCGGGGAAGGGTTAGGGTTAGGGTTCGGGCTAGGGTTAGGGTTAGGGAACGGGCACGGTTTAGGGTCCAGGTGAGGGTACGACAACGCTTTAGGGGGAGCGTACGTGTGAGGGCGCGGGTTAGCGTTAGCGTACGGGTTAGGATTAGGGGACGGGTGAGGGTCAGGCTTCGGGGAAGGGTTAGGGTTAGGGTTCGGGCTAGGGTTAGGGTTAGGGGACGGGGACGGTTTACGGTCCAGGTGAGGGTACGACAACGCTTTAGGGGGAGCGTACGTGTGAGGGCGCGGGTTGGCGTTAGCGTACGGGTTAGGATTAGGGGACGGGTGAGGGTCAGGCTTCGGGGAAGGGTTAGGGTTAGGGTTCGGGCTAGGGTTAGGGTTAGGGGACGGGGACGGTTTAGGGTCCAGGTGAGGGTACGACAACGCTTTAGGGGGAGCGTACGTGTGAGGGCGCGGGTTGGAGTTACTGTACGGGTTAGGATTAGGGGACGGGTGAGGGTCAGGTTTCGGGGAAGGGTTAGGGTTAGGGTTCGGGCTAGGGTTAGGGTTAGGGGACGGGGACGGTTTAGGGTCCAGGTGAGGGTACGACAATGATTTAGGGGGAGCGTACATGTGAGGGCGCGGGTTAGCGTTAGCGTACGGGTTAGGATTAGGGGACGGGTTAGGGTCAGGCTTCGGGGAAGGGTTAGGGTTAGGGTTCGGGCTAGGGTTAGGGTTAGGGGACGGGGACGGTTTAGGGTCCAGGTGAGGGTAAGACAATGCTTTAGGGGGAGCGTACCTGTGAGGGCGCGGGTTAGTGTTAGCATACGGGTTAGGATTAGGGGACGGGTGAGGGTCAGGCTTCGGGGAAGGGTTAGGGTTAGGGTTCGGGCTAGGGTTAGGGTTAGGGGACGGGGACGGTTTAAGGTCCAGGTGAGGGTACGACAACGCTTTAGGGGGAGCGTACGTGTGAGGGCGTGGGTTAGCGTTAGCGTACGGGTTAGGATTAGGGGACGGGTGAGGGTCAGGCTTCGGGGAAGGGTTAGGGTTAGGGTTCGGGCTAGGGTTAGGGTTAGGGGACGGGGACGGTTTAGGGTCCAGGTGAGGGTACGACAACACTTTAAGGGGAGCGTACGTGTGAGGGCGCGGGTTAGCGTTAGCGTACGGGTTAGGATTAGGGGACTGGTGAGGGTCAGGCTTCGGGGAAGGGTTAGGGTTAGGGTTCGGTCTAGGGTTAGGGTTAGGGGACGGGGACGGTTTAGGGTCCAGGTGAGGGTATGAGAACGCTTTAGGGGGAGCCTACGTATGAGGGCGCGGGTTAGCGTTAGCGTACGGGTTAGGATTAGGGGACAGGTGAGGGTCAGGCGTCGGGGAAGGGTTAGGGTTAGGGCTAGGGTTAGGGTTATGGGACGGGGACGGTTTAGGGTCCAGGTGAGGGTACGACAACGCTTTAGGGGGAGCGTACGTGTGAGGGCGCGGGTTAGCGTTAGCGTACGGGTTCGGATTAGGGGACCAGTGAGGGTCAGGCTTCGGGGAAGGGTTAGGGTTAGGGTTCGGGCTAGGGTTAGGGTTAGGGGACGGGGACAGTTTAGGGTCCAGGTGAGGGTACGACAACGCTTTAGAGGGAGCGTACGTGTGAGGGCGTGGGTTAGCGTTAGCGTACGGTTTACGATTAGGGGACGGGTGAGGGTCAGGCTTCGCGGAAGGGTTAGGGTTAGGGTTCGGGCTAGGGTTAGGGTTAGGGGACGGGGACGGTTTAGGGTCCAGGTGAGGGTACGACAACGCTTTAAGGGGAGAGTACGTGTGAGGGCGCGGGTTAGCGTTAGCGTACGGGTTAGGATTAGGGGACGGGTGAGGGTCAGGCTTCGGGGAAGTGTTAGGGTTAGGGTTCGGGCTAGGGTTAGGGTTAGGGGACGGGGACGGTTTAGGGTCCAGGTGAGGGTACGACAACGCTTTAGGGGGAGCATACGTGTGAGGGCGCAGGTTAGCATTAACGTGCAGGTTAGGATTAGAGGACGGGTGAGGGTCAGGCTTCGGGGAAGTGTTAGGGTTAGGGTTCGGGCTAGGGTTAGGGTTAGGGGACGGGGTCGGTTTAGGGTCCAGGTGAGGGTACGAGAACGCTTTAGGGGGAGAGTACGTGTGAGGGCGCGGGTTAGCGTTAGCGTACGGGTTAGGATTAGGGGACGGGTGAGGGTCAGGCTTCGGGGAAGGGTTAGGGTTAGGGTTCGGGCTAGGGTTAGGGTTAGGGGACGGGGACGGTTTAGGGTCCAGGTGAGGGTACGACAACGCTTTAGGGGGAGCGTACGTGTGAGGGCGCGGCTTAGCGTTAGCGTACGGTTTAGGATTAGGGTCGGGTTAGGGTCAGGCTTCGGGGAAGGGTTAGGGTTAGGGTTCGGGCTAGGGTTAGGGTTAGGGGACGGGGACGGTTTAGGGTCCAGGTGAGGGTACGAGAACGCTTTAGGGGGAGCCTACGTATGAGGGCGCGGGTTAGCGTTAGCGTACGGGTTAGGATTAGGGGACGGGTGAGGGTCAGGCTTCGGGGAAGGGTTAGGGTTAGGGTTCGGGCTAGGGTTAGGGTTAGGGGACGGGGACGGTTTAGGGTCCAGGTGAGGGTACGACAACGCTTTAGGGGGAGCGTACGTGTGAGGGCGCGGGTTGGAGTTAGCGTACGGGTTAGGATTAGGGGACGGGTGAGGTTCAGGTTTCGGGGCAGGGTTAGGGTTAGGGTTCGGGCTAGGGTTAGGGTTAGGGGACGGGGACGGTTTAGGGTCCAGGTGAGGGTACGACAATGATTTAGGGGGAGCGTACGTGTGAGGGCGCGGGTTAGCGTGAGCGTACGGGTTAGGATTAGGGGACGGGTTAGGGTCAGGCTTCGGGGAAGGGTTAGGGTTAGGGTTCGGGCTAGGGTTAGGGTTAGGGGACGGGGACGGTTTAGGGTCCAGGTGAGGGTAAGACAATGCTTTAGGGGGAGCGTACCTGTGAGGGCGCGGGTTAGCGTTAGCGTACGGGTTAGGATTAGGGGACGGGTGAGGGTCAGGCTTCGGGGAAGGGTTAGGGTTAGGGTTCGGGCTAGGGTTAGGGTTAGGGGACGGGGACGGTTTAAGGTCCAGGTGAGGGTACGACAACGCTTTAGGGGGAGCGTACGTGTGAGGGCGTGGGTTAGCGTTAGCGTACGGGTTAGAATTAGGGGACGGGTGAGGGTCAGGCTTTGGGGAAGGGTTAGGGTTAGGGTTCGGGCTAGGGTTAGGGTTAGGGGACGGGGACGGTTTAGGTGCCAGGTGAGGGTACGACGACACTTTAGGGGGAGCGTACGTGTGAGGGCGCGGGTTAGCGTTAGCGTACGGGTTAGGATTAGGGGACGGGTGAGGGTCAGGCTTCGGGGAAGCGTTAGGGTTAGGGTTCGGGCTAGGGTTAGGGTTAGGGGACGGGGACGGTTTAGGGTCCAGGTGAGGGTACGAGAACGCTTTAGGGGGAGCCTACGTATGAGGGCGCGGGTTAGCGTTACCGTACGGGTTAGGATTAGGGGACGGGTGAGGGTCAGGCGTCGGGGAAGGGTTAGGGTTAGGGTTCGGGCTAGGGTTAGGGTTATGGGACGGGGACGGTTTAGGGTCCAGGTGAGGGTACGACAACGCTTTAGGGGGAGCGTACGTGTGAGGGCGCGGGTTAGCGTTAGCATACGGGTTCGGATTAGGGGACAGGTGAGGGTCAGGCTTCGGGGAAGGGTTAGGGTTTGCGTTCGGGCTAGGGTTAGGGTTAGGGGACGGGGACGGTTTAGGGTCCAGGTGAGGGTACGACAACGCTTTAGGGGGAGCGTACGTGTGAGGGCGCGGGTTGGAGTTAGCGTACGGGTTAGGATTAGGGGACGGGTGAGGGTCAGGTTTCGGGGAAGTGTTAGGGTTAGGGTTCGGGCTAGGGTTAGGGTTAGGGGACAGGGACGGTTTAGGGTCAAGTTGAGGGTACGACAACGATTTAGGGGGAGCGTACGTGTGAGGGCGCGGGTTAGCGTTAGCGTACGGGTTAGGATTAGGGGACGGGTGAGGGTCAGGCTTCGGGGAAGGGTTAGGTTTAGGGTTCGGGCTAGGGTTAGGGTTAGGGGACGGGGACGGTTTAGGGTCCAGGTGAGGGTACGACAACACTTTAGGGGGAGCGTACGTGTGAGGGCGCGGGTTAGCGTTAGCGTACGGCTTAGGATTAGGGGACGGGTGAGGGTCAGGCTTCGGGGAAGGGTTAGGGTTAGTGTTCGGGCTAGGGTTAGGGTTAGGGGACGGGGACTGTTTAGGGTCCAGGTGAGGGTACGACAATGCTTTAGGGGGAGCGTACGTGTGAGGGCGTGGGTTAGCGTTAGCGTACGGGTTAGGATTAGGGGACGGGTGAGGGTCAGGCTTCGATGAAGGGTTAGTGTTAGGGTTCGGGCTAGGGTTAGGGTTAGGGGACGGGGACGGTTTAGGGTCCAGGTGAGGGTACGAGAACGCTTTAGGGGGAGCGTACGTGTGAGGGCGTGGGATAGCGTTAGCGTACGGGTTAGGATTAGGGGACGGGTGAGGGTCAGGCTTCGGGGAAGGGTTAGGGTTAGGTTTCGGGCTAGGGTTAGAGTTAGGGGACGGGGACGGTTTAGGGTCCAGGTGAGGGTACGAGAACGCTTTTGGGGGAGCGTACGTGTGAGGGGGCGGGTTAGCGTTAGCGAACGGGTTAGGATTAGGGGACGGGTGAGGGTCAGGCTTCGGGGAAGGGTTAGGGTTAGGGTTCGGGCTAGGGATAGGGTTAGGGGACGGGGACGGTTTAGGGTCCAGGTGAGGGTACGACCATGCTTTAGGAGTAGCGTACGTGTTAGGGCGCTGGTTAGCGTTATTGTACGGGTTAGGGTTAGGGGACTGGTGAGGGTCAGGCTTCGGAGAAGGGTTAGGGTTAGGGTTCGGGCTAGGGTTAGGGTTAGGGGACGGGGACGGTTTAGGGTCCAGGTGAGGGTACGAGAACCCTTTAGGGAGAGCGTACGTGTGAGGGCGCGGGTTAGCGTTAGCGTACGGGTTAGGATTAGGGGACGGGTGAGGGTCAGGCTTCGGGGAAGGGTTAGGTTTAGGGTTCGGGCTAGGGTTAGGGTTAGGGGACGGAGACGGTTTAGGGTCCAGGTGAGGGTACGACAACGCTTTAGGGGGAGCGTACGTGTGAGAGCGCGGGTTAGCGTTAGCGTACGGGTTAGGATTAGGGGACTGTTGAGGGTCAGGGTTCGGGCTAGGGTTAGGGTTAGGGGACGGGGACGGTTTAGGGTCCAGGTGAGGGTACGACAACGCTTTAGGGGGAGCGTACGTGTGAGAGCGCGGGTTAGCGTTAGCGTACGGGTTAGGATTAGGGGACTGTTGAGGGTCAGGGTTCGGGCTAGGGTTAGGGTTAGGGGACGGGGACGGTTTAGAGTCCAGGTGAGGGTACGACAACGCTTTAGGGGGAGCGTAAGTGTGAGGGCCCGGGTTAGCGTTAGCGTACGGGTTACGATTAGGGGACGGGTGAGGGTCAGGCTTCGGGGAAGGGTTAGGGTTAGGGTTCGGGCTAGGATTAGGGTTAGGGGACGGGGACGGTTTAGGGTCCAGGTGAGGGTACGGCAACGCTTTAGGGGTAGCGTACGTGTGAGGGTGCGGGTTAGCGTTAGCGTACGGGTTAGGATTAGGGGACGGGTGAGGGTCAGGCTTCGGGGAAGGGTTAGTGTTAGGGTTCGGGCTAGGGTTAGGGTTATGGGACGGAGACGGTTTAGGGTCCAGGTGAGGGTACGACAACGCTTTAGGGGGAGCGTACGTGTGAGGGCGCGGGTTAGCGTTAGCGTACGGGTTAGGATTAGGGGACGGGTGAGAGTCAGGCTTCGGGGAAGGGTTAGGGTTAGGGTTCGGGCTAGGGTTAGGGGACGGGGACGGTTTAGGGTGCAGGTGAGGGTACGACAACTCTTTAGGGGGAGCTTACGTGTGAGGGCACGGATTAGCCTTAGCGTACGGGTTAGGATTAGGGGACGGGTGAGGGTCAGGCTTCGGGAAAGGGTTAGGGTTAGGGTTCGGGCTAGGGTTAGGGTTAGGGGACAGGGACGGTTTAGGTTCCAGGTGAGGGTACGACAACGCTTTAGGGGGAGCGTACCTGTGAGGGCGCGGGTTGGAGTTAGCGTACGGGTTAGGATTAGGGGACGGGTGAGGGTCAGGCTTCGGGGAAGGGTTAGGGTTAGGGTTCGGGCTAGGGTTAGGGTTAGGGGACGGGGAAGGTTTAGGGTCCAGGTGAGGGTACGACAACGCTTTAGGGGGAGCGTACGTGTGAGGGCGTGGGTTAGCGTTAGCGTACGGGTTAGGATTAGGGAACGGGTGAGGGTCAGGCTTCGGGGAAGGGTTAGGGTTAGGGTTCGGGCTAGGGTTAGGGTTAGGGGACGGGGACGGTTTAGGGTCCAGGTGAGGGTACGAGAACCCTTTAGGGAGAGCGTACGTGTGAGGGCGCGGGTTAGCGTTAGCGTACGGGTTAGGATTAGGGGACGGGTGAGGGTCAGGCTTCGGGGAAGGGTTAGGTTTAGGGTTCGGGCTAGGGTTAGGGTTAGGGGACGGAGACGGTTTAGGGTCCAGGTGAGGGTACGACAACGCTTTAGGGGGAGCGTACGTGTGAGAGCGCGGGTTAGCGTTAGCGTACGGGTTAGGATTAGGGGACTGTTGAGGGTCAGGGTTCGGGCTAGGGTTAGGGTTAGGGGACGGGGACGGTTTAGGGTCCAGGTGAGGGTACGACAACGCTTTAGGGGGAGCGTACGTGTGAGAGCGCGGGTTAGCGTTAGCGTACGGGTTAGGATTAGGGGACTGTTGAGGGTCAGGGTTCGGGCTAGGGTTAGGGTTAGGGGACGGGGACGGTTTAGGGTCCAGGTGAGGGTACGACAACGCTTTAGGGGGAGCGTAAGTGTGAGGGCCCGGGTTAGCGTTAGCGTACGGGTTACGATTAGGGGACGGGTGAGGGTCAGGCTTCGGGGAAGGGTTAGGGTTAGGGTTCGGGCTAGGATTAGGGTTAGGGGACGGGGACGGTTTAGGGTCCAGGTGAGGGTACGGCAACGCTTTAGGGGTAGCGTACGTGTGAGGGTGCGGGTTAGCGTTAGCGTACGGGTTAGGATTAGGGGACGGGTGAGGGTCAGGCTTCGGGGAAGGGTTAGTGTTAGGGTTCGGGCTAGGGTTAGGGTTATGGGACGGAGACGGTTTAGGGTCCAGGTGAGGGTACGACAACGCTTTAGGGGGAGCGTACGTGTGAGGGCGCGGGTTAGCGTTAGCGTACGGGTTAGGATTAGGGGACGGGTGAGAGTCAGGCTTCGGGGAAGGGTTAGGGTTAGGGTTCGGGCTAGGGTTAGGGGACGGGGACGGTTTAGGGTGCAGGTGAGGGTACGACAACTCTTTAGGGGGAGCTTACGTGTGAGGGCACGGATTAGCCTTAGCGTACGGGTTAGGATTAGGGGACGGGTGAGGGTCAGGCTTCGGGAAAGGGTTAGGGTTAGGGTTCGGGCTAGGGTTAGGGTTAGGGGACAGGGACGGTTTAGGTTCCAGGTGAGGGTACGACAACGCTTTAGGGGGAGCGTACCTGTGAGGGCGCGGGTTGGAGTTAGCGTACGGGTTAGGATTAGGGGACGGGTGAGGGTCAGGCTTCGGGGAAGGGTTAGGGTTAGGGTTCGGGCTAGGGTTAGGGTTAGGGGACGGGGAAGGTTTAGGGTCCAGGTGAGGGTACGACAACGCTTTAGGGGGAGCGTACGTGTGAGGGCGTGGGTTAGCGTTAGCGTACGGGTTAGGATTAGGGAACGGGTGAGGGTCAGGCTTCGGGGAAGGGTTAGGGTTAGGGTTTGGGCTAGGGTTAGGGTTAGGGGACGGGGACGGTTTAGGGTCCAGGTGAGGGTACGACAACACTTTAGGGGGAGCGTACGTGTGAGGGCGCGGGTTAGCGTTAGCGTACGGGTTAGGATTAGGGGACAGGTGAGGGTCAGGCGTCGGGGAAGGGTTAGGGTTAGGGTTCGGGCTAGGGTTAGGGTTAGGGTACGGGGACGGTTTAGGGTCCAGGTGAGGGTACGACAACGCTTTAGGGGGAGCGTACGTGTGAGGGCGCGGGTTAGCGTTAGCGTACGGGTTCGGATTAGGGGACGGGTGAGGGTCAGGCTTCGGGGAAGGGTTAGGGTTAGGTTTCGACTAGGGTTAGGGTTAGGGGACGGGGACGGTTTAGGGTCCAGGTGAGGGTACGACAACGCTTTAGAGGGAGCGTACGTGTGAGGGCGTGGGTTAGCGTTAGCGTACGGTTTACGATTAGCGGACGGGTGAGGGTCAGGCTTCGGGGAAGGGTTAGGGTTAGGGTTCGGGCTAGGGTTAGGGTTAGGGGACGGGGACGGTTTAGGGTCCAGGTGAGGGTACGAGAACGCTTTAGGTGGAGCGTACGTATGAGGGCGCGGGTTAGCCTTAGCGTACGGTTTAGGATTAGGGGACGAGTGAGGGTCAGGAGTCGGGGAAGGGTTAGGGTTAGGGTTCGGGCTAGGGTTAGGGTTATGGGACGGGGACGGTTTAGGGTCCAGGTGAGGGTACGACAACGCTTTATGGGGAGTGTACGTGTGAGGGCGCGGGTTAGCGTTAGCGTACGGGTTAGCATTAGGGGACGGGTGAGGTTCAGGCTTCGGGGAAGGGTTAGGGTTAGGGTTCGGGCTAGGGTTAGGGTTAGGGGACGGGGACGGTTTAGGGTCCAGGTGAGGGTACGACAACGCTTTAAGGGGAGAGTACGTGTGAGGGCGTGGGTTAGCGTTAGCGTACGGGTTAGGATTAGGGGACGGGTGAGGGTCAGGCTTCGGGGAAGTGTTAGGGTTAGGGTTCGGGCTAGGGTTAGGGTTAGGGGACGGGGACGGTTTAGGGTCCAGGTGAGGGTACGACAACGCTTTAGGGGGAGCATACGTGTGAGGGCGCGGGTTAGCATTAACGTACAGGTTAGGATTAGAGGACGGGTGAGGGTCAGGCTTCGGGGAAGTGTTAGGGTTAGGGTTCGGGCTAGGGTTAGGGTTAGGGGACGGGGTCGGTTTAGGGTCCAGGTGAGGGTACGAGAACGCTTTAGGGGGAGAGTACGTGTGAGGGCGCGGGTTAGCGTTAGCGTACGGGTTAGGATTAGGGGACGGGTGAGGGTCAGGCTTCGGGGAAGGGTTAGGGTTAGGGTTCAGGCTAGGGTTAGGGTTAGGGGACGGGGACGGTTTAGGGTCCAGGTGAGGGTACGACAACGCTTTAGGGGGAGCGTACGTGTGAGGGCGCGGGTTAGCGTTAGCGTACGGGTTAGGATTAGGGGACGGGTGAGGGTCAGGCTTCGGGGAAGGGTTAGGTTTAGGGTTCGGGCTAGGGTTAGGGTTAGGGGATGGGGACGGTTTAGGGTCCAGGTGAGGGTAAGACAACGCTTTAGGGGGAGAGTACGTGTGAGGGCGCGGGTTAGCGTTAGCGTACGGGTTAGGATTAGGGGACGGGTGAGGGTCAGGCTTCGGGGAAGGGTTAGGGTTAGGGTTCGGGCTAGGGTTAGGGTTAGGGGATGCGGATGGTTTAGGGTCCAGGTGAGGGTACTACAATGCTTTAGGGGGAGCGTACGTGTGAGGGCGCGGGTTAGCGTTAGCGTACGGGTTAGGATTAGGGGACGGGTGAGGGTCAGGCTTCGGGAAAGGGTTAGGGTTAGGGTTCGGGCTAGGGTTAGGGTTAGGGGACGGGGACGGTTTAGGGTCCAGGTGAGGGTACGAGAACGCTTTAGGGGGAGCGTACGTATGAGGGCGCGGGTTAGCGTTAGCGTACGGGTTCGGTTTAGGGGACGGGTGAGGGTCAGGCTTCGGGGAAGGGTTAGGGTTTGCGTTCGGGCTAGGGTTAGGGTTAGGGGACGGGGACGGTTTAGGGTCCAGGTGAGGGTACGACAACGCTTTAGGGGGAGCGTACGTGTGAGGGCGCGGGTTGGAGTTAGCGTATGGGTTAGGATTAGGGGACGGGTGAGGGTCAGGTTTCGGGGAAGGGTTAGGGTTAGGGTTCGGGCTAGGGTTAGGGTTAGGGGACAGGGACGGTTTAGGGTCAAGGTGAGGGTACGACAATGATTTAGGGGGAGCGTACGTGTGAGGGCGCGGGTTAGCGTTAGCGTACGGGTTAGGATTAGGGGACGGGTTAGGGTCAGGCTTCGGGGAAGGGTTAGGGTTAGGGTTCGGGCTAGGGTTATGGTTAGGGGACGGGGACGGTTTAGGGTCCAGGTGAGGGTAAGACAATGCTTTAGGGGGAGCGTACCTGTGAGGGCGCGGGTTGGCGTTAGCGTACGGGTTAGGATTAGGGGATGGGTGAGGGTCAGGCTTCGGGGAAGTGTTAGGGTTAGGGTTCGGGCTAGGGTTAGGGTTAGGGGACGGGGACGGTTTAAGGTCCAGGTGAGGGTACGACAACGCTTTAGGGGGAGCGTACGTGTGAGGGCGTGGGTTAGCGTTAGCGTACGGGTTAGGATTAGGGGACGGGTGAGGGTCAGGCTTTGGGGAAGGGTTAGGGTTAGGGTTCGGGCTAGGGTTAGGGTTAGGGGATGGGGACGGTTTAGGGTCCAGGTGAGGGTACGAGAACGCTTTAGGGGGAGCCTACGTATGAGGGCGCGGGTTAGCGTTAGCGTACGGGTTAGAATTAGGGGACGGGTGAGGGTCAGGCTTCGATGAAGGGTTAGTGTTAGGGTTCGGGCTAGGGTTAGGGTTAGGGGACGGGGACGGTTTAGGGTCCAGGTGAGGGTACGAGAACGCTTTAGGGGGAGTGTACGTGACAGGGCGCGGGATAGCGTTAGCGTACGGGTTAGGATTAGGGGACGGGTGAGGGTCAGGCTTCGGGGAAGGGTTAGGGTTAGGTTTCGGGCTAGGGTTAGGGTTAGGGGACGGGGACGGTTTAGGGTCCAGGTGAGGGTACGACAACGCTTTAGGGGGAGCGTACGTGTGAGGGGGCGGGTTAGCGTTAGCGTACGGGTTAGGATTAGGGGACGGGTGAGGGTCAGGCTTCGGGGAAGGGTTAGGGTTAGGGTTCGGGCTAGGGTTAGGGTTAGGGGACGGGGACGGTTTAGGGTCCAGGTGAGGGTACGACCATGCTTTAGGAGTAGCGTACGTGTTAGGGCGCTGGTTAGCGTTATTGTACGGGTTAGGGTTAGGGGACTCGTGAGGGTCAGGCTTCGGAGAAGGGTTAGGGTTAGGGTTCGGGCTAGGGTTAGGGTTAGGGGACGGGGACGGTTTAGCGTCCAGGTGAGGGTACGAGAACCCTTTAGGGAGAGCGTACCTGTGAGGGCGTGGGTTAGCGTTAGCGTACGGGTTAGGATTAGGGGACGGGTGAGGGTCAGGCTTCGGGGAAGGGTTAGGGTTAGGGTTCGGGCTAGGGTTAGGGTTAGGGGACGGGATCGGTTTGGGGTCCAGTTGAGGGTACGAGAACGCTTTAGGGGGAGAGTACGTGTGAGGGCGCGGGTTAGCATAGCGTACGGGTTAGGATTAGGGGACGGGTGAGGGTCAGGCTTCGGGGAAGGGTTAGGGTTAGGGTTCGGGCTAGGGTTAGGGTTAGGGGACGCGGATGGTTTAGGGTCCAGGTGAGGGTACTACAATGCTTTAGGGGGAGCATACGTGTGAGGGCGCGGGTTAGCGTTAGCGTACAGGTTAGGATTAGGGGACGGGTGAGGGTCAGGCTTCGGGGAAGGGTTAGGTTTAGGGTTCGGGCTAGGGTTAGGGTTAGGGGACGGGGACGGTTTAGGGTCCAAGTGAGGGTACGAGAACGCTTTAGGGGGAGCGTACGTATGAGGGCGCGGGTTAGCGTTAGCGTACGGGTTAGGATTAGGGGACGGGTGAGGGTCAGGCTTCGGGGAAGGGTTAGGGTTAGGGTTCGGGCTAGGGTTAGGGTTAGGGGACGGGGACGATTTAGGGTCCAGGTGAGGGTACGACAACGCTTTAGGGGGAGCGTACGTGTGAGGGCATGGGTTAGCGTTAGCGTACGGGTTAGGATTAGGGGACGGGTGAGGGTCAGGCTTCGGGGAAGGGTTAGGTTTAGGGTTCGGGCTAGGGTTAGGGTTAGGGGACGGGGACGGTTTAGGGTCCAGGTGAGGGTACGACAACACTTTAGGGGGAGCGTACGTGTGAGGGCGCGGGTTAGCGTTAGCGTACGGCTTAGGATTAGGGGACGGGTGAGGGTCAGGCTTCGGGGAAGGGTTAGGGTTAGTGTTCGGGCTAGGGTTAGGGTTAGGGGACGGGGACGGTTTAGGGTCCAGGTGAGGGTACGACAACGCTTTAGGGGGAGCGTACGTGTGAGGGCGTGGGTTAGCGTTAGCGTACGGGTTAGGATTAGGGGACGGGTGAGGGTCAGGCTTCGATGAAGGGTTAGTGTTAGGGTTCGGGCTAGGGTTAGGGTTAGGGGACGGGGACGGTTTAGGGTCCAGGTGAGGGTACGATAACGCTTTAGGGGGAGCGTACGTGTGAGGGCGCGGGATAGCGTTAGCGTACGGGTTAGGATTAGGGGACGGGTGAGGGTCAGGCTTCGGGGAAGGGTTAGGGTTAGGTTTCGGGCTAGGGTTAGAGTTAGGGGACGGGGACGGTTTAGGGTCCAGGTGAGGGTACGAGAACGCTTTTGGGGGAGCGTACGTGTGAGGGGGCGGGTTAGCGTTAGCGTACGGGTTAGGATTAGGGGACGGGTGAGGGTCAGGCTTCGGGGAAGGGTTAGGGTTAGGGTTCGGGCTAGGGATAGGGTTAGGGGACGGGGACGGTTTAGGGTCCAGGTGAGGGTACGACCATGCTTTAGGAGTAGCGTACGTGTTAGGGCGCTGGTTAGCGTTATTGTACGGGTTAGGGTTAGGGGACTGGTGAGGGTTGGGCTTCGGAGAAGGGTTAGGGTTAGGGTTCGGGCTAGGGTTAGGGTTAGGGGACGGAGACGGTTTAGGGTCCAGGTGAGGGTACGACAACGCTTTAGGGGGAGCGTACGTGTGAGAGCGCGGGTTAGCGTTAGCGTACGGGTTAGGATTAGGGGACTGTTGAGGGTCAGGGTTCGGGCTAGGGTTAGGGTTAGGGGACGGGGACGGTTTAGGGTCCAGGTGAGGGTACGACAACGCTTTAGGGGGAGCGTACGTGTGAGAGCGCGGGTTAGCGTTAGCGTACGGGTTAGGATTAGGGGACTGTTGAGGGTCAGGGTTCGGGCTAGGGTTAGGGTTAGGGGACGGGGACGGTTTAGGGTCCAGGTGAGGGTACGACAACGCTTTAGGGGGAGCGTAAGTGTGAGGGCCCGGGTTAGCGTTAGCGTACGGGTTAGGATTAGGGGACGGGTGAGGGTCAGGCTTCGGGGAAGGGTTAGGGTTAGGGTTCGGGCTAGGATTAGGGTTAGGGGACGGGGACGGTTTAGGGTCCAGGTGAGGGTACGGCAACGCTTTAGGGGTAGCGTACGTGTGAGGGTGCGGGTTAGCGTTAGCGTACGGGTTAGGATTAGGGGACGGGTGAGGGTCAGGCTTCGGGGAAGGGTTAGTGTTAGGGTTCTGGCTAGGGTTAGGGTTATGGGACGGAGACGGTTTAGGGTCCAGGTGAGGGTACGACAACGCTTTAGGGGGAGCGTACGTGTGAGGGCGCGGGTTAGCGTTAGCGTACGGGTTAGGATTAGGGGACGGGTGAGAGTCAGGCTTCGGGGAAGGGTTAGGGTTAGGGTTCGGGCTAGGGTTAGGGGACGGGGACGGTTTAGGGTGCAGGTGAGGGTACGACAACGCTTTAGGGGGAGCTTACGTGTGAGGGCACGGATTAGCCTTAGCGTACGGGTTAGGATTAGGGGACGGGTGAGGGTCAGGCTTCGGGAAAGGGTTAGGGTTAGGGTTCGGGCTAGGGTTAGGGTTAGGGGACAGGGACGGTTTAGGTTCCAGGTGAGGGTACGACAACGCTTTAGGGGGAGCGTACCTGTGAGGGCGCGGGTTGGAGTTAGCGTACGGGTTAGGATTAGGGGACGGGTGAGGGTCAGGCTTCGGGGAAGGGTTAGGGTTAGGGTTCGGGCTAGGGTTAGGGTTAGGGGACGGGGAAGGTTTAGGGTCCAGGTGAGGGTACGACAACGCTTTAGGGGGAGCGTACGTGTGAGGGCGTGGGTTAGCGTTAGCGTACGGGTTAGGATTAGGGAACGGGTGAGGGTCAGGCTTCGGGGAAGTGTTAGGGTTAGGGTTTGGGCTAGGGTTAGGGTTAGGGGACGGGGACGGTTTAGGGTCCAGGTGAGGGTACGACAACACTTTAGGGGGAGCGTACGTGTGAGGGCGCGGGTTAGCGTTAGCGTACGGGTTAGGATTAGGGGACAGGTGAGGGTCAGGCGTCGGGGAAGGGTTAGGGTTAGGGTTCGGGCTAGGGTTAGGGTTAGGGTACGGGGACGGTTTAGGGTCCAGGTGAGGTACGACAACGCTTTAGGGGGAGCGTACGTGTGAGGGCGCGGGTTAGCGTTAGCGTACGGGTTCGGATTAGGGGACGGGTGAGGGTCAGGCTTCGGGGAAGGTTTAGGGTTAGGTTTCGGGCTAGGGTTAGGGTTAGGGGACGGGGACGGTTTAGGGTCCAGGTGAGGGTACGACAACGCTTTAGAGGGAGCGTACGTGTGAGGGCGTGGGTAGGCGTTAGCGTACGGTTTACGATTAGGGGACGGGTGAGGGTCAGGCTTCGGGGAAGGGTTAGGGTTAGGGTTCGGGCTAGGGTTAGGGTTAGGGGACGGGTACGGTTTAGGGTCCAGGTGAGGGTACGAGAACGCTTTAGGTGGAGCGTACGTTTGAGGGCGCGGGTTAGCCTTAGCGTACGGTTTAGGATTAGGGGACGGGTGAGGGTCAGGAGTCGGGGAAGGGTTAGGGTTAGGGTTCGGGCTAGGGTTAGGGTTAGGGGATGGGGACGGTTTAGGGTCCAGGTGAGGGTACGAGAACGCTTTAGGGGGAGCCTACGTATGAGGGCGCGGGTTAGCGTTAGCGTACGGGTTAGAATTAGGGGACGGGTGAGGGTCAGGCTTCGATGAAGGGTTAGTGTTAGGGTTCGGGCTAGGGTTAGGGTTAGGGGACGGGGACGGTTTAGGGTCCAGGTGAGGGTACGAGAACGCTTTAGGGGGAGTGTACGTGACAGGGCGCGGGATAGCGTTAGCGTACGGGTTAGGATTAGGGGACGGGTGAGGGTCAGGCTTCGGGGAAGGGTTAGGGTTAGGGTTCGGGCTAGGGTTAGGGTTAGGGGACGGGGACGGTTTAGGGTCCAGGTGAGGGTACGACAACGCTTTAGGGGGAGCGTACGTGTGAGGGGGCGGGTTAGCGTTAGCGTACGGGTTAGGATTAGGGGACGGGTGAGGGTCAGGCTTCGGGGAAGGGTTAGGGTTAGGGTTCGGGCTAGGGTTAGGGTTAGGGGACGGGGACGGTTTAGGGTCCAGGTGAGGGTACGACCATGCTTTAGGGGGAGCGTACGTGTGAGGGCGCGGGTTAGCGTTAGCGTACGGGTTAGGATTAGGGGACGGGTGAGGGTCAGGCTTCGGGGAAGGGTTAGGGTTAGGGTTCGGGCTAGGGTTAGGGTTAGGGGACGGGGACGGTTTAGGGTCCAGGTGAGGGTACGACAACGCTTTAGGGGGAGCGTACGTGTGAGGGCGCGGGTTAGCGTTAGCGTACGGGTTAGGATTAGGGGACGGGTGAGGGTCAGGCTTCGGGGAAGGGTTAGGTTTAGGGTTCGGGCTAGGGTTAGGGTTAGGGGACGGGGACGGTTTAGGGTCCAGGTGAGGGTAAGACAACGCTTTAGGGGGAGAGTACGTGTGAGGGCACGGGTTAGCGTTAGCGTACGGGTTAGGATTAGGGGACGGGTGAGGGTCAGGCTTCGGGGAAGGGTTAGGGTTAGGGTTCGGGCTAGGGTTAGGGTTAGGGGATGCGGATGGTTTAGGGTCCAGGTGAGGGTACTACAATGCTTTAGGGGGAGCGTACGTGTGAGGGCGCGGGTTAGCGTTAGCGTACGGGTTAGGATTAGGGGACGGGTGAGGGTCAGGCTTCGGGGAAGGGTTAGGGTTAGGGTTCGGGCTAGGGTTAGGGTTAGGGGACGGGGTCGGTTTAGGGTCCAGGTGAGGGTACGAGAACGCTTTAGGGGGAGAGTACGTGTGAGGGCGCGGGTTAGCGTTAGCGTACGGGTTAGGATTAGGGGACGGGTGAGGGTCAGGCTTCGGGGAAGGGTTAGGGTTAGGGTTCGGGCTAGGGTTAGGGTTAGGGGACGGGGACGGTTTAGGGTCCAGGTGAGGGTACGACAACGCTTTAGGGGGAGCGTACGTGTGAGGGCGCGGGTTAGCGTTAGCGTACGGCTTAGGATTAGGGGACGGGTGAGGGTCAGGCTTCGGGGAAGGGTTAGGGTTAGTTTTCGGGCTAGGGTTAGGGTTAGGGGACGGGGACGGTTTAGGGTCCAGGTGAGGGTACGACAACGCTTTAGGGGGAGCGTACGTGTGAGGGCGCGGGTTAGCGTTAGCGTACGGGTTAGGATTAGGGGACGGGTGAGGGTCAGGCTTCGATGAAGGGTTAGTGTTAGGGTTCGGGCTAGGGTTAGGGTTAGGGGACGGGGACGGTTTAGGGTCCAGGTGAGGGTACGAGAACGCTTTAGGGGGAGCGTACGTGTGAGGGCGCGGGATAGCGTTAGCGTACGGGTTAGGATTAGGGGACGGGTGAGGGTCAGGCTTCGGGGAAGGGTTAGGGTTAGGTTTCGGGCTAGGGTTAGAGTTAGGGGACGGGGACGGTTTAGGGTCCAGGTGAGGGTACGAGAACGCTTTTGGGGGAGCGTACGTGTGAGGGGGCGGGTTAGCGTTAGCGTACGGGTTAGGATTAGGGGACGGGTGAGGGTCAGGCTTCGGGGAAGGGTTAGGGTTAGGGTTCGGGCTAGGGATAGGGTTAGGGGACGGGGACGGTTTAGGGTCCAGGTGAGGGTACTACCATGCTTTAGGAGTAGCGTACGTGTTAGGGCGCTGGTTAGCGTTATTGTACGGGTTAGGGTTAGGGGACTGGTGAGGGTTGGGCTTCGGAGAAGGGTTAGGGTTAGGGTTCGGGCTAGGGTTAGGGTTAGGGGACGGAGACGGTTTAGGGTCCAGGTGAGGGTACGACAACGCTTTAGGGGGAGCGTACGTGTGAGAGCGCGGGTTAGCGTTAGCGTACGGGTTAGGATTAGGGGACTGTTGAGGGTCAGGGTTCGGGCTAGGGTTAGGGTTAGGGGACGGGGACGGTTTAGGGTCCAGGTGAGGGTACGACAACGCTTTAGGGGGAGCGTACGTGTGAGAGCGCGGGTTAGCGTTAGCGTACGGGTTAGGATTAGGGGACTGTTGAGGGTCAGGGTTCGGGCTAGGGTTAGGGTTAGGGGACGGGGACGGTTTAGGGTCCAGGTGAGGGTACGACAACGCTTTAGGGGGAGCGTAAGTGTGAGGGCCCGGGTTAGCGTTAGCGTACGGGTTAGGATTAGGGGACGGGTGAGGGTCAGGCTTCGGGGAAGGGTTAGGGTTAGGGTTCGGGCTAGGATTAGGGTTAGGGGACGGGGACGGTTTAGGGTCCAGGTGAGGGTACGGCAACGCTTTAGGGGTAGCGTACGTGTGAGGGTGCGGGTTAGCGTTAGCGTACGGGTTAGGATTAGGGGACGGGTGAGGGTCAGGCTTCGGGGAAGGGTTAGTGTTAGGGTTCGGGCTAGGGTTAGGGTTATGGGACGGAGACGGTTTAGGGTCCAGGTGAGGGTACGACAACGCTTTAGGGGGAGCGTACGTGTGAGGGCGCGGGTTAGCGTTAGCGTACGGGTTAGGATTAGGGGACGGGTGAGAGTCAGGCTTCGGGGAAGGGTTAGGGTTAGGGTTCGGGCTAGGGTTAGGGGACGGGGACGGTTTAGGGTGCAGGTGAGGGTACGACAACGCTTTAGGGGGAGCTTACGTGTGAGGGCATGGATTAGCCTTAGCGTACGGGTTAGGATTAGGGGACGGGTGAGGGTCAGGCTTCGGGAAAGGGTTAGGGTTAGGGTTCGGGCTAGGGTTAGGGCTAGGGGACAGGGACGGTTTAGGTTCCAGGTGAGGGTACGACAACGCTTTAGGGGGAGCGTACCTGTGAGGGCGCGGGTTGGAGTTAGCGTACGGGTTAGGATTAGGGGACGGGTGAGGGTCAGGCTTCGGGGAAGGGTTAGGGTTAGGGTTCGGGCTAGGGTTAGGGTTAGGGGACGGGGAAGGTTTAGGGTCCAGGTGAGGGTACGACAACGCTTTAGGGGGAGCGTACGTGTGAGGGCGTGGGTTAGCGTTAGCGTACGGGTTAGGATTAGGGGACGGGTGAGGGTCAGGCTTCGGGGAAGGTTTAGGGTTAGGGTTCGGGCTAGGGTTAGGGTTAGGGGACGGGGTCGGTTTAGGGTCCAGGTGAGGGTACGAGAACGCTTTAGGGGGAGAGTACGTGTGAGGGCGCGGGTTAGCGTTAGCGTACGGGTTAGGATTAGGGGACGGGTGAGGGTCAGGCTTCGGGGAAGGGTTAGGGTTAGGGTTCGGGCTAGGGTTAGGGTTAGGGGACGGGGACGGTTTAGGGTCCAGGTGAGGGTACGACAACGCTTTAGGGGGAGCGTACGTGTGAGGGCGCGGGTTAGCGTTAGCGTACGGGTTAGGATTAGGGGACGGGTGAGGGTCAGGCTTCGGGGAAGGGTTAGGTTTAGGGTTCGGGCTAGGGTTAGGGTTAGGGGACGGGGACGGTTTAGGGTCCAGGTGAGGGTAAGACAACGCTTTAGGGGGAGAGTACGTGTGAGGGCGCGGGTTAGCGTTAGCGTACGGGTTAGGATTAGGGGACGGGTGAGGGTCAGGCTTCGGGGAAGGGTTAGGGTTAGGGTTCGGGCTAGGGTTAGGGTTAGGGGATGCGGATGGTTTAGGGTCCAGGTGAGGGTACTACAATGCTTTAGGGGGAGCGTACGTGTGAGGGCGCGGGTTAGCGTTAGCGTACGGGTTAGGATTAGGGGACGGGTGAGGGTCAGGCTTCGGGGAAGGGTTAGGGTTAGGGTTCGGGCTAGGGTTAGGGTTAGGGGACGGGGACGGTTTAGGGTCCAGGTGAGGGTACGAGAACGCTTTAGGGGGAGCGTACGTGTGAGAGCGTGGGTTAGCGTTAGCGTACGGGTTAGGATTAGGGGACTGTTGAGGGTCAGGGTTCGGGCTAGGGTTAGGGTTAGGGGACGGGGACGGTTTAGGGTCCAGGTGAGGGTACGACAACGCTTTAGGGGGAGCGTACGTGTGAGAGCGCGGGTTAGCGTTAGCGTACGGGTTAGGATTAGGGGACTGTTGAGGGTCAGGGTTCGGGCTAGGGTTAGGGTTAGGGGACGGGGACGGTTTAGGGTCCAGGTGAGGGTACGACAACGCTTTAGGGGGAGCGTAAGTGTGAGGGCCCGGGTTAGCGTTAGCGTACGGGTTACGATTAGGGGACGGGTGAGGGTCAGGCTTCGGGGAAGGTTTAGGGTTAGGGTTCGGGCTAGGATTAGGGTTAGGGGACGGGGACGGTTTAGGGTCCAGGTGAGGGTACGGCAACGCTTTAGGGGTAGCGTACGTGTGAGGGTGCGGGTTAGCGTTAGCGTACGGGTTAGGATTAGGGGACGGGTGAGGGTCAGGCTTCGGGGAAGGGTTAGTGTTAGGGTTCGGGCTAGGGTTAGGGTTATGGGACGGAGACGGTTTAGGGTCCAGGTGAGGGTACGACAACGCTTTAGGGGGAGCGTACGTGTGAGGGCGCGGGTTAGCGTTAGCGTACGGGTTAGGATTAGGGGACGGGTGAGAGTCAGGCTTCGGGGAAGGGTTAGGGTTAGGGTTCGGGCTAGGGTTAGGGGACGGGGACGGTTTAGGGTGCAGGTGAGGGTACGACAACGCTTTAGGGGGAGCTTACGTGTGAGGGCACGGATTAGCCTTAGCGTACGGGTTAGGATTAGGGGACGGGTGAGGGTCAGGCTTCGGGAAAGGGTTAGGGTTAGGGTTCGGGCTAGGGTTAGGGTTAGGGGACAGGGACGGTTTAGGTTCCAGGTGAGGGTACGACAACGCTTTAGGGGGAGCGTACCTGTGAGGGCGCGGGTTGGAGTTAGCGTACGGGTTAGGATTAGGGGACGGGTGAGGGTCAGGCTTCGGGGAAGGGTTAGGGTTAGGGTTCGGGCTAGGGTTAGGGTTAGGGGACGGGGACGGTTTAGGGTCCAGGTGAGGGTACGACAACGCTTTAAGGGGAGAGTACGTGTGAGGGCGTGGGTTAGCGTTAGCGTACGGGTTAGGATTAGGGGACGGGTGAGGGTCAGGCTTCGGGGAAGTGTTAGGGTTAGGGTTCGGGCTAGGGTTAGGGTTAGGGGACGGGGACGGTTTAGGGTCCAGGTGAGGGTACGACAACGCTTTAGGGGGAGCATACGTGTGAGGGCGCAGGTTAGCATTAACGTACAGGTTAGGATTAGAGGACGGGTGAGGGTCAGGCTTCGGGGAAGTGTTAGGGTTAGGGTTCGGGCTAGGGTTAGGGTTAGGGGACGGGGTCGGTTTAGGGTCCAGGTGAGGGTACGAGAACGCTTTAGGGGGAGAGTACGTGTGAGGGCGCGGGTTAGCGTTAGCGTACGGGTTAGGATTAGGGGACGGGTGAGGGTCAGGCTTCGGGGAAGGGTTAGGGTTAGGGTTCGGGCTAGGGTTAGGGTTAGGGGACGGGGACGGTTTAGGGTCCAGGTGAGGGTACGACAACGCTTTAGGGGGAGCGTACGTGTGAGGGCGCGGGTTAGCGTTAGCGTACGGGTTAGGATTAGGGGACGGGTGAGGGTCAGGCTTCGGGGAAGGGTTAGGTTTAGGGTTCGGGCTAGGGTTAGGGTTAGGGGACGGGGACGGTTTAGGGTCCAGGTGAGGGTAAGACAACGCTTTAGGGGGAGAGTACGTGTGAGGGCGCGGGTTAGCGTTAGCGTACGGGTTAGGATTAGGGGACGGGTGAGGGTCAGGCTTCGGGGAAGGGTTAGGGTTAGGGTTCGGGCTAGGGTTAGGGTTAGGGGATGCGGATGGTTTAGGGTCCAGGTGAGGGTACTACAATGCTTTAGGGGGAGCGTACGTGTGAGGGCGCGGGTTAGCGTTAGCGTACGGGTTAGGATTAGGGGACGGGTGAGGGTCAGGCTTCGGGGAAGGGTTAGGGTTAGGGTTCGGGCTAGGGTTAGGGTTAGGGGACGGGGACGGTTTAGGGTCCAGGTGAGGGTACGAGAACGCTTTAGGGGGAGCGTACGTATGAGGACGCGGGTTAGCGTTAGCGTACGGGTTCGGTTTAGGGGACGGGTGAGGGTCAGGCTTCGGGGAAGGGTTAGGGTTAGGGTTCGGTCTAGGGTTAGGGTTAGGGGACGTGGACGGTTTAGGGTCCAGGTGAGGGTACGACAATGCTTTAGGGGGAGCGTACGTGTGAGGGCGCGGGTTAGCGTTAGCGTACGGGTTAGGATTAGGGGACGGGTTAGGGTCAGGCTTCGGGGAAGGGTTAGGGTTAGGGTTCGGGCTAGGGTTAGGGTTAGGGGACGGGGACGGTTTAGGGTCCAAGTGAGGGTAAGACAATGCTTTAGGGGGAGCGTACCTGTGAGGGCGCGGGTTAGCGTTAGCGTACGGGTTAGGATTAGGGGACGGGTGAGGGTCAGGCTTCGGGGAAGGGTTAGGGTTAGGGTTCGGGCTAGGGTTAGGGTTAGGGGACGGGGACGGTTTAGGGTCCAGGTGAGGGTACGACAACGCTTTAGGGGGAGCGTACGTGTGAGGGCGTGGGTTAGCGTTAGCGTACGGGTTAGGATTAGGGGACGGGTGAGAGTCAGGCTTCGGGGAAGGGTTAGGGTTAGGGTTCGGGCTAGGGTTAGGGGACGGGGACGGTTTAGGGTGCAGGTGAGGGTACGACAACGCTTTAGGGGGAGCTTACGTGTGAGGGCACGGATTAGCCTTAGCGTACGGGTTAGGATTAGGGGACGGGTGAGGGTCAGGCTTCGGGAAAGGGTTAGGGTTAGGGTTCGGGCTAGGGTTAGGGTTAGGGGACAGGGACGGTTTAGGTTCCAGGTGAGGGTACGACAACGCTTTAGGGGGAGCGTACCTGTGAGGGCGCGGGTTGGAGTTAGCGTACGGGTTAGGATTAGGGGACGGGTGAGGGTCAGGCTTCGGGGAAGGGTTAGGGTTAGGGTTCGGGCTAGGGTTAGGGTTAGGGGACGGGGACGGTTTAGGGTCCAGGTGAGGGTACGACAACGCTTTAAGGGGAGAGTACGTGTGAGGGCGTGGGTTAGCGTTAGCGTACGGGTTAGGATTAGGGGACGGGTGAGGGTCAGGCTTCGGGGAAGTGTTAGGGTTAGGGTTCGGGCTAGGGTTAGGGTTAGGGGACGGGGACGGTTTAGGGTCCAGGTGAGGGTACGACAACGCTTTAGGGGGAGCATACGTGTGAGGGCGCAGGTTAGCATTAACGTACAGGTTAGGATTAGAGGACGGGTGAGGGTCAGGCTTCGGGGAAGTGTTAGGGTTAGGGTTCGGGCTAGGGTTAGGGTTAGGGGACGGGGTCGGTTTAGGGTCCAGGTGAGGGTACGAGAACGCTTTAGGGGGAGAGTACGTGTGAGGGCGCGGGTTAGCGTTAGCGTACGGGTTAGGATTAGGGGACGGGTGAGGGTCAGGCTTCGGGGAAGGGTTAGGGTTAGGGTTCGGGCTAGGGTTAGGGTTAGGGGACGGGGACGGTTTAGGGTCCAGGTGAGGGTACGACAACACTTTAGGGGGAGCGTACGTGTGAGGGCGCGGGTTAGCGTTAGCGTACGGGTTAGGATTAGGGGACGGGTGAGGGTCAGGCTTCGGGGAAGGGTTAGGGTTAGGGTTCGGGCTAGGGTTAGGGTTAGGGGACGGGGACGGTTTAGGGTCCAGGTGAGGGTACGACAACGCTTTAGGGGGAGCGTACGTGTGAGGGCGCGGCTTAGCGTTAGCGTACGGGTTAGGATTAGGGGACGGGTGAGGGTCAGGCTTCGGGGAAGTGTTAGGGTTAGGGTTCGGGCTAGGGTTAGGGTTAGGGGACGGGGACGGTTTAGGGTCCAGGTGAGGGTACGACAACGCTTTAGGGGGAGCATACGTGTGAGGGCGCAGGTTAGCATTAACGTACAGGTTAGGATTAGAGGACGGGTGAGGGTCAGGCTTCGGGGAAGTGTTAGGGTTAGGGTTCGGGCTAGGGTTAGGGTTAGGGGACGGGGTCGGTTTAGGGTCCAGGTGAGGGTACGAGAACGCTTTAGGGGGAGAGTACGTGTGAGGGCGCGGGTTAGCGTTAGCGTACGGGTTAGGATTAGGGGACGGGTGAGGGTCAGGCTTCGGGGAAGGGTTAGGGTTAGGGTTCGGGCTAGGGTTAGGGTTAGGGGACGGGGACGGTTTAGGGTCCAGGTGAGGGTACGACAACGCTTTAGGGGGAGCGTACGTGTGAGGGCGCGGGTTAGCGTTAGCGTACGGGTTAGGATTAGGGGACGGGTGAGGGTCAGGCTTCGGGGAAGGGTTAGGTTTAGGGTTCGGGCTAGGGTTAGGGTTAGGGGACGGGGACGGTTTAGGGTCCAGGTGAGGGTAAGACAACGCTTTAGGGGGAGAGTACGTGTGAGGGCGCGGGTTAGCGTTAGCGTACGGGTTAGGATTAGGGGACGGGTGAGGGTCAGGCTTCGGGGAAGGGTTAGGGTTAGGGTTCGGGCTAGGGTTAGGGTTAGGGGATGCGGATGGTTTAGGGTCCAGGTGAGGGTACTACAATGCTTTAGGGGGAGCGTACGTGTGAGGGCGCGGGTTAGCGTTAGCGTACGGGTTAGGATTAGGGGACGGGTGAGGGTCAGGCTTCGGGGAAGGGTTAGGGTTAGGGTTCGGGCTAGGGTTAGGGTTAGGGGACGGGGACGGTTTAGGGTCCAGGTGAGGGTACGAGAACGCTTTAGGGGGAGCGTACGTATGAGGACGCGGGTTAGCGTTAGCGTACGGGTTCGGTTTAGGGGACGGGTGAGGGTCAGGCTTCGGGGAAGGGTTAGGGTTAGGGTTCGGTCTAGGGTTAGGGTTAGGGGACGTGGACGGTTTAGGGTCCAGGTGAGGGTACGACAATGCTTTAGGGGGAGCGTACGTGTGAGGGCGCGGGTTAGCGTTAGCGTACGGGTTAGGATTAGGGGACGGGTTAGGGTCAGGCTTCGGGGAAGGGTTAGGGTTAGGGTTCGGGCTAGGGTTAGGGTTAGGGGACGGGGACGGTTTAGGGTCCAAGTGAGGGTAAGACAATGCTTTAGGGGGAGCGTACCTGTGAGGGCGCGGGTTAGCGTTAGCGTACGGGTTAGGATTAGGGGACGGGTGAGGGTCAGGCTTCGGGGAAGGGTTAGGGTTAGGGTTCGGGCTAGGGTTAGGGTTAGGGGACGGGGACGGTTTAGGGTCCAGGTGAGGGTACGACAACGCTTTAGGGGGAGCGTACGTGTGAGGGCGTGGGTTAGCGTTAGCGTACGGGTTAGGATTAGGGGACGGGTGAGAGTCAGGCTTCGGGGAAGGGTTAGGGTTAGGGTTCGGGCTAGGGTTAGGGGACGGGGACGGTTTAGGGTGCAGGTGAGGGTACGACAACGCTTTAGGGGGAGCTTACGTGTGAGGGCACGGATTAGCCTTAGCGTACGGGTTAGGATTAGGGGACGGGTGAGGGTCAGGCTTCGGGAAAGGGTTAGGGTTAGGGTTCGGGCTAGGGTTAGGGTTAGGGGACAGGGACGGTTTAGGTTCCAGGTGAGGGTACGACAACGCTTTAGGGGGAGCGTACCTGTGAGGGCGCGGGTTGGAGTTAGCGTACGGGTTAGGATTAGGGGACGGGTGAGGGTCAGGCTTCGGGGAAGGGTTAGGGTTAGGGTTCGGGCTAGGGTTAGGGTTAGGGGACGGGGACGGTTTAGGGTCCAGGTGAGGGTACGACAACGCTTTAAGGGGAGAGTACGTGTGAGGGCGTGGGTTAGCGTTAGCGTACGGGTTAGGATTAGGGGACGGGTGAGGGTCAGGCTTCGGGGAAGTGTTAGGGTTAGGGTTCGGGCTAGGGTTAGGGTTAGGGGACGGGGACGGTTTAGGGTCCAGGTGAGGGTACGACAACGCTTTAGGGGGAGCATACGTGTGAGGGCGCAGGTTAGCATTAACGTACAGGTTAGGATTAGAGGACGGGTGAGGGTCAGGCTTCGGGGAAGTGTTAGGGTTAGGGTTCGGGCTAGGGTTAGGGTTAGGGGACGGGGTCGGTTTAGGGTCCAGGTGAGGGTACGAGAACGCTTTAGGGGGAGAGTACGTGTGAGGGCGCGGGTTAGCGTTAGCGTACGGGTTAGGATTAGGGGACGGGTGAGGGTCAGGCTTCGGGGAAGGGTTAGGGTTAGGGTTCGGGCTAGGGTTAGGGTTAGGGGACGGGGACGGTTTAGGGTCCAGGTGAGGGTACGACAACACTTTAGGGGGAGCGTACGTGTGAGGGCGCGGGTTAGCGTTAGCGTACGGGTTAGGATTAGGGGACGGGTGAGGGTCAGGCTTCGGGGAAGGGTTAGGGTTAGGGTTCGGGCTAGGGTTAGGGTTAGGGGACGGGGACGGTTTAGGGTCCAGGTGAGGGTACGACAACGCTTTAGGGGGAGCGTACGTGTGAGGGCGCGGCTTAGCGTTAGCGTACGGGTTAGGATTAGGGGACGGGTGAGGGTCAGGCTTCGGGGAAGGGTTAGGGTTAGGGTTCGGGCTAGGGTTAGGGTTAGGGGACGGGATCGGTTTGGGGTCCAGTTGAGGGTACGAGAACGCTTTAGGGGGAGAGTACGTGTGAGGGCGCCGGTTAGCGTTAGCGTACGGGTTAGGATTAGGGGACGGGTGAGGGTCAGGCTTCGGGGAAGTGTTAGGGTTAGGGTTCGGGCTAGGGTTAGGGTTAGGGGATGCGGATGGTTTAGGGTCCAGGTGAGGGTACTACAATGCTTTAGGGGGAGCGTACGTGTGAGGGCGCGGGTTAGCGTTAGCGTACGGGTTAGGATTAGGGGACGGGTGAGGGTCAGGCTTCGGGGAAGGGTTAGGGTTAGGGTTCGGGCTAGGGTTAGGGTTAGGGGACGGGGACGGTTTAGGGTCCAGGTGAGGGTACGAGAACGCTTTAGGGGGAGCGTACGTATGAGGGCGCGGGTTAGCGTTAGCGTACGGGTTCGGTTTAGGGGACGGGTGAGGGTCAGGCTTCGGGGAAGGGTTAGGGTTAGGGTTCGGTCTAGGGTTAGGGTTAGGGGACGGGGACGGTTTAGGGTTCAGGTGAGGGTACGACAATGCTTTAGGGGGAGGGTACGTGTGAGGGCGCAGGTTAGCGTTAGCGTACGGGTTAGGATTAGGGGACGGGTTAGGGTCAGGCTTCGGGGAAGGGTTAGGGTTAGGGTTCGGGCTAGGGTTAGGGTTAGGGGACGGGGACGGTTTAGGGTCCAGGTGAGGGTAAGACAATGCTTTAGGGGGAGCGTACCTGTGAGGGCGCGGGTTAGCGTTAGCGTACGGGTTAGGATTAGGGGACGGGTGAGGGTCAGGCTTCGGGGGGGGTTAGGGTTAGGGTTCGGGCTAGGGTTAGGGTTAGGGGACGGGGACGGTTTAAGGTCCAGGTGAGGGTACGACAACGCTTTAGGGGGAGCGTACGTGTGAGGGCGTGGGTTAGCGTTAGCGTACGGGTTAGGATTAGGGGACGGGTGAGGGTCAGGCTTCGGGGAAGGGTTAGGGTTAGGGTTCGGGCTAGGGTTAGGGTTAGGGGACGGGGACGGTTTAGGGTCCAGGTGAGGGTACGACAACACTTTAGGGGGAGCGTACGTGTGAGGGCGCGGGTTAGCGTTAGCGTACGGGTTAGGATTAGGGGACGGATGAGGGTCAGGCTTCGGGGAAGGGTTAGGGTTAGGGTTCGGGCTAGGGTTAGGGTTAGGGGACGGGGACGGTTTAGGGTCCAGGTGAGGGTACGAGAACGCTTTAGGGGGAGCCTACGTATGAGGGCGCGGGTTAGCGTTAGCGTACGGGTTAGGATTAGGGGACGGGTGAGGGTCAGGCGTCGTGGAAGGGTTAGGGTTAGGTTGCGGGCTAGGGTTAGGGTTAGGGGACGGGGACGGTTTAGGGTCCAGGTGAGGGTACGAGAACGCTTTAGGGGGAGCCTACGTATGAGGGCGCGGGTTAGCGTTAGCGTACGGGTTAGGATTAGGGGACGGGTGAGGGTCAGGCGTCGGGGAAGGGTTAGGGTTAGGGTTCGGGCTAGGGTTAGGGTTAGGGGACAGGGACGGTTTAGGGTCCAGGTGAGGGTACGACAACACTTTAGGGGGAGCGTACGTGTGAGGGCGCGGGTTAGCGTTAGCGTACGGGTTAGGATTAGGGGACGGGTGAGGGTCAGGCTTCGGGGAAGGGTTAGCGTTAGGGTTCGGGCTAGGGTTAGGGTTAGGGGACGGGGACGGTTTAGGGTCCAGGTGAGGGTACGAGAACGCTTTAGGGGGAGCCTACGTATGAGGGCGCGGGTTAGCGTTAGCGTACGGGTTAGGATTAGGGGACGGGTGAGGGTCAGGCGTCGGGGAAGGGTTAGGGTTAGGGTTCGGGCTAGGGTTAGGGTTATGGGACGGGGACGGTTTAGGGTCCAGGTGAGGGTACGACAACGCTTTAGGGGGAGCGTACGTGTGAGGGCGCGGGTTAGCGTTAGCGTACGGGTTCGGATTAGGGGACAGGTGAGGGTCAGGCTTCGGGGAAGGGTTAGGGTTAGGGTTCGGGCTAGGGTTAGGGTTAGGGGACGGGGCGGTTTAGGGTCTAGGTGAGGGTACGACAACGCTTTAGAGGGAGCGTACGTGTGAGGGCGTTGGTTAGCGTTAGCGTACGGTTTACGATTAGGGGACGGGTGAGGGTCAGGCTTCGGGGAAGGGTTAGGGTTAGGGTTCGGGCTAGGGTTAGGGTTAGGGGACGGGGACGGTTTAGGGTCCAAGTGAGGGTACGAGAACGCTTTAGGGGGAGCCTACGTATGAGGGCGCGGGTTAGCCTTAGCGTACGGTTTAGGATTAGGGGACGAGTGAGGGTCAGGCTTCGGGGAAGGGTTAGGGTTAGGGTTCGGGCTAGGGTTAGGGTTATGGGACGGGGACGGTTTAGGGTCCAGGTGAGGGTACGACAACGCTTTATGGGGAGCGTACGTGTGAGGGCGCGGGTTAGCGTTTGCGTACGGGTTAGCATTAGGGGACGGGTGAGGGTCAGGCTTCGGGGAAGGGTTAGGGTTAGGGTTAGGGCTAGGGTTAGGGTTAGGGGACGGGGACGGTTTAGGGTCCAGGTGAGGGTACGACAACGCTTTAAGGGGAGAGTACGTGTGAGGGCGCGGGTTAGCGTTAGCGTACGGGTTAGGATTAGGGGACGGGTGAGGGTCAGGCTTCGGGGAAGGGTTAGGGTTAGGGGACGGGGACGGTTTAGGGTCCAGGTGAGGGTACGACAACGATTTAGGGGGAGCATACGTGTGAGGGCGCAGGTTAGCATTAACGTACAGGTTAGGATTACAGGACGGGTGAGGGTCAGGCTTCGGGGAAGTGTTAGGGTTAGGGTTCGGGCTAGGGTTAGGGTTAGGGGACGGGGTCGGTTTAGGGTCGAGATGAGGGTACGAGAACGCTTTAGGGGGAGATTACGTGTGAGGGCGCGGGTTAGCGTTAGCGTACGGGTTAGGATTAGGGGACGGGTGAGGGTCAGGCTTCGGGGAAGGGTTAGGGTTAGGGTTCAGGCTAGGGTTAGGGTTAGGGGACGGGGACGGTTTAGGGTCCAGGTGAGGGTACGACAACGCTTTAGGGGGAGCGTACGTGTGAGGGCGCGGGTTAGCGTTAGCGTACGGGTTAGGATTAGGGGACGGGTGAGGGTCAGGCTTCGGGGAAGGGTTAGGGTTAGGGTTCGGGCTAGGGTTAGGGTTAGGGGACGGGATCGGTTTGGGGTCCAATTGAGGGTACGAGAACGCTTTAGGGGGAGAGTACGTGTGAGGGCGCGGGTTAGCGTTAGCGTACGGGTTAGGATTAGGGGACGGGTGAGGGTCAGGCTTCGGGGAAGGGTTAGGGTTAGGGTTCGGGCTAGGGTTAGGGTTAGGGGATGCGGATGGTTTAGGGTCCAGGTGAGGGTACTACAATGCTTTAGGGGGAGCGTACGTGTGAGGGCGCGGGTTAGCGTTAGCGTACGGGTTAGGATTAGGGGACGGGTGAGGGTCAGGCTTCGGGGAAGGGTTAGGGTTAGGGTTCGGGCTAGGGTTAGGGTTAGGGGACGGGGACGGTTTAGGGTCCAGGTGAGGGTACGAGAACGCTTTAGCGGGAGCCTACGTATGAGGGCGCGGGTTAGCGTTAGCGTACGGGTTAGGATTAGGGGACGGGTGAGGGTCAGGCGTCGGGGAAGGGTTAGGGTTAGGGTTCGGGCTAGGGTTAGGGTTAGGGGACGGGGACGGTTTAGGGTCCAGGAGAGGGTACGACAACGCTTTAGGGGGAGCGTACGTGTGAGGGCGCGGGTTAGCGTTAGCGTACGGGTTCGGATTAGGGGACAGGTGAGGGTCAGGCTTCGGGGAAGGGTTAGGGTTTGCGTTCGGGCTAGGGTTAGGGTTAGGGGACGGGGACGGTTTAGGGTCCAGGTGAGGGTACGACAACGCTTTAGAGGGAGCGTACGTGTGAGGGCGTGGGTTAGCGTTAGCGTACGGTTTACGATTAGGGGACGGGTGAGGGTCAGGCTTCGGGGAAGGGTTAGGGTTAGGGTTCGGGCTAGGGTTAGGGTTAGGGGACGGGGACGGTTTAGGTTCCAGGTGAGGGTACGAGAACGCTTTAGGGGGAGCGTACGTATGAGGGCGCGGGTTAGCCTTAGCGTACGGTTTAGGATTAGGGGACGAGTGAGGGTCAGGCGTCGGGGAAGGGTTAGGGTTAGGGTTCGGGCTAGGGTTAGGGTTATGGGACGGGGACGGTTTAGGGTCCAGGTGAGGGTACGACAACGCTTTATGGGGAGCGTACGTGTGAGGGCGCGGGTTAGCGTTAGCGTACGGGTTAGCATTAGGGGACGGGTGAGGGTCAGGCTTCGGGGAAGGGTTAGGGTTAGGGTTCGGGCTAGGGTTAGGGTTAGGGGACGGGGACGGTTTAGGGTCCAGGTGAGGGTACGAGAACGCTTTAGGGGGAGCCTACGTATGAGGGCGCGGGTTAGCGTTAGCGTACGGGTTAGGATTAGGGGACGGGTGAGGGTCAGGCTTCGGGGAAGGGTTAGGGTTAGGGTTCGGGCTAGGGTTAGGGTTAGGGGACGGGGACGGTTTAGGGTCCAGGTCAGGGTACGACAATGATTGAGGGGGAGCGTACGTGTGAGGGCGCGGGTTAGCGTTAGCGTACGGGTTAGGATTAGGGGACGGGTTAGGGTCAGGCTTCGGGGAAGGGTTAGGGTTAGGGTTCGGGCTAGGGTTAGGGTTAGGGGACGGGGACGGTTTAGGGTCCAGGTGAGGGTAAGACAATGCTTTAGGGGGAGCGTACCTGTGAGGGCGCGGGTTAGCGTTAGCGTACGGGTTAGGATTAGGGGACGGTTGAGGGTCAGGCTTCGGGGAAGGGTTAGGGTTAGGGTTCGGGCTAGGGTTAGGGTTAGGGGACGGGGACGGTTTAAGGTCCAGGTGAGGGTACGACAACGCTTTAGGGGGAGCGTACGTGTGAGGGCGTGGGTTAGCGTTAGCGTACGGGTTAGGATTAGGGGACGGGTGAGGGTCAGGCTTCGGGGAAGGGTTAGGGTTAGGGTTCGGGCTAGGGTTAGGGTTAGGGGACGGGGACGGTTTAGGGTCTAGGTGAGGGTACGACAACGCTTTAGAGGGAGCGTACGTGTGAGGGCGTTGGTTAGCGTTAGCGTACGGTTTACGATTAGGGGACGGGTGAGGGTCAGGCTTCGGGGAAGGGTTAGGGTTAGGGTTCGGGCTAGGGTTAGGGTTAGGGGACGGGGACGGTTTAGGGTCCAAGTGAGGGTACGAGAACGCTTTAGGGGGAGCCTACGTATGAGGGCGCGGGTTAGCCTTAGCGTACGGTTTAGGATTAGGGGACGAGTGAGGGTCAGGCTTCGGGGAAGGGTTAGGGTTAGGGTTCGGGCTAGGGTTAGGGTTATGGGACGGGGACGGTTTAGGGTCCAGGTGAGGGTACGACAACGCTTTATGGGGAGCGTACGTGTGAGGGCGCGGGTTAGCGTTAGCGTACGGGTTAGCATTAGGGGACGGGTGAGGGTCAGGCTTCGGGGAAGGGTTAGGGTTAGGGTTCGGGCTAGGGTTAGGGGACGGGGACGGTTTAGGGTCCAGGTGAGGGTACGACAACGCTTTAAGGGGAGAGTACGTGTGAGGGCGCGGGTTAGCGTTAGCGTACGGGTTAGGATTAGGGGACGGGTGAGGGTCAGGCTTCGGGGAAGGGTTAGGGTTAGGGGACGGGGACGGTTTAGGGTCCAGGTGAGGGTACGACAACGATTTAGGGGGAGCATACGTGTGAGGGCGCAGGTTAGCATTAACGTACAGGTTAGGATTACAGGACGGGTGAGGGTCAGGCTTCGGGGAAGTGTTAGGGTTAGGGTTCGGGCTAGGGTTAGGGTTAGGGGACGGGGTCGGTTTAGGGTCGAGATGAGGGTACGAGAACGCTTTAGGGGGAGAGTACGTGTGAGGGCGCGGGTTAGCGTTAGCGTACGGGTTCGGATTAGGGGACGGGTGAGGGTCAGGCTTCGGGGAAGGGTTAGGGTTAGGGTTCGGGCTAGGGTTAGGGTTAGGAGACGGGGACGGTTTAGGGCCCAGGTGAGGGTAAGACAACGTTTTATGGGGAGCGTACGTGTGAGGGCGCGGGTTAGCGTTAGCGTACGGGTTAGGATTAGGGGACGGGTGAGGGTCAGGCTTCGGGGAAGTGTTAGGGTTAGGGTTCGGGCTAGGGTTAGGGTTAGGGGACGGGGACGGTTTAGGGTCCAGGTGATGGTACGACAACGCTTTAGGGGGAGCGTACGTGTGAGGGCGCGGGTTGGAGTTAGCATACGGGTTAGGATTAGGGGACGGGTGAGGGTCAGTTTTCGGGGAAGGGTTAGGCTTAGGGTTCGGGCTAGGGTTAGGGTTAGGGGACGGGGACGGTTTAGGGTCCAGGTGAGGGTAATACAATGCTTTAGGGGGAGCGAACGTGTGAGGGCACGGGTTAGCGTTAGCGTACGGGTTAGGATTAGGGGACGGGTGAGGGTCAGGCTTCGGGGAAGGGTTAGGGTTAGGGTTCAGGCTAGGGTTAGGGTTAGGGGACGGGGACGGTTTAGGGTCCAGGTGAGGGTACGACAACGCTTTAGGGGGAGCGTACGTGTGAGGGCGCGGGTTAGCGTTAGCGTACGGGTTAGGATTAGGGGACGGGTGAGGGTCAGGCTTCGGGGAAGGGTTAGGGTTAGGGTTCGGGCTAGGGTTAGGGTTAGGGGACGGGATCGGTTTGGGGTCCAATTGAGGGTACGAGAACGCTTTAGGGGGAGAGTACGTGTGAGGGCGCGGGTTAGCGTTAGCGTACGGGTTAGGATTAGGGGACGGGTGAGGGTCAGGCTTCGGGGAAGGGTTAGGGTTAGGGTTCGGGCTAGGGTTAGGGTTAGGGGATGCGGATGGTTTAGGGTCCAGGTGAGGGTACTACAATGCTTTAGGGGGAGCGTACGTGTGAGGGCGCGGGTTAGCGTTAGCTTACGGGTTAGGATTAGGGGACGGGTGAGGGTCAGGCTTCGGGGAAGGGTTAGGGTTAGGGTTCGGGCTAGGGTTAGGGTTAGGGGACGGGGACGGTTTAGGGTCCAGGTGCGGGTACGAGAACGCTTTAGCGGGAGCCTACGTATGAGGGCGCGGGTTAGCGTTAGCGTACGGGTTAGGATTAGGGGACGGGTGAGGGTCAGGCGTCGGGGAAGGGTTAGGGTTAGGGTTCGGGCTAGGGTTAGGGTTAGGGGACGGGGACGGTTTAGGGTCCAGGAGAGGGTACGACAACGCTTTAGGGGGAGCGTACGTGTGAGGGCGCGGGTTAGCGTTAGCGTACGGGTTCGGATTAGGGGACAGGTGAGGGTCAGGCTTCGGGGAAGGGTTAGGGTTTGCGTTCGGGCTAGGGTTAGGGTTAGGGGACGGGGACGGTTTAGGGTCCAGGTGAGGGTACGACAACGCTTTAGAGGGAGCGTACGTGTGAGGGCGTGGGTTAGCGTTAGCGTACGGTTTACGATTAGGGGACGGGTGAGGGTCAGGCTTCGGGGAAGGGTTAGGGTTAGGGTTCGGGCTAGGGTTAGGGTTAGGGGACGGGGACGGTTTAGGTTCCAGGTGAGGGTACGAGAACGCTTTAGGGGGAGCGTACGTATGAGGGCGCGGGTTAGCCTTAGCGTACGGTTTAGGATTAGGGGACGAGTGAGGGTCAGGCGTCGGGGAAGGGTTAGGGTTAGGGTTCGGGCTAGGGTTAGGGTTATGGGACGGGGACGGTTTAGGGTCCAGGTGAGGGTACGACAACGCTTTATGGGGAGCGTACGTGTGAGGGCGCGGGTTAGCGTTAGCGTACGGGTTAGCATTAGGGGACGGGTGAGGGTCAGGCTTCGGGGAAGGGTTAGGGTTAGGGTTCGGGCTAGGGTTAGGGTTAGGGGACGGGGACGGTTTAGGGTCCAGGTGAGGGTACGAGAACGCTTTAGGGGGAGCCTACGTATGAGGGCGCGGGTTAGCGTTAGCGTATGGGTTAGGATTAGGGGACGGGTGAGGGTCAGGCTTCGGGGAAGGGTTAGGGTTAGGGTTCGGGCTAGGGTTAGGGTTAGGGGACGGGGACGGTTTAGGGTCCAGGTGAGGGTACGACAACGCTTTAGGGGGAGCGTACGTGTGAGGGCGTGGGTTGGAGTTAGCGTACGGGTTAGGATTAGGGGACGGGTGAGGGTCAGGTTTCGGGGCAGGGTTAGGGTTAGGGTTCGGGCTAGGGTTAGGGTTAGGGGACGGGGACGGTTTAGGGTCCAGGTGAGGGTACGACAATGATTGAGGGGGAGCGTACGTGTGAGGGCGCGGGTTAGCGTTAGCGTACGTGTTAGGATTAGGGGACGGGTTAGGGTCAGGCTTCGGGGAAGGGTTAGGGTTAGGGTTCGGGCTAGGGTTAGGGTTAGGGGACGGGGACGGTTTAGGGTCCAGGTGAGGGTAAGACAATGCTTTAGGGGGAGCGTACCTGTGAGGGCGCGGGTTAGCGTTAGCGTACGGGTTAGGATTAGGGGACGGGTGAGGGTCAGGCTTCGGGGAAGGGTTAGGGTTAGGGTTCGGGCTAGGGTTAGGGTTAGGGGACGGGGACGGTTTAGGGTCCAGGTGAGGGTACGACAACGCTTTAGGGGGAGCGTACGTGTGAGGGCGTGGGTTAGCGTTAGCGTACGGGTTAGGATTAGGGAACGGGTGAGGGTCAGGCTTCGGGGAAGGGTTAGGGTTAGGGTTTGGGCTAGGGTTAGGGTTAGGGGACGGGGACGGTTTAGGGTCCAGGTGAGGGTACGACAACGCTTTAGGGGGAGCGTACGTGTGAGGGCGCGGGTTAGCGTTAGCGTACGGGTTAGGATTAGGGGACGGGTGAGGGTCAGGCTTCGGGGAAGGGTTAGGGTTAGGGTTCGGGCTAGGGTTAGGGTTAGGGGACGGGGACGGTTTAGGGTCCAGGTGAGGGTACGAGAACGCTTTAGGGGGAGCCTACGTATGAGGGCGCGGGTTAGCGTTAGCGTACGGGTTAGGATTAGGGGACGGGTGAGGGTCAGGCGTCGGGGAAGGGTTAGGGTTAGGGTTCGGGCTAGGGTTAGGGTTATGGGATGGGGACGGTTTAGGGTCCAGGTGAGGGTACGACAACGCTTTAGGGGGAGCGTACGTGTGAGGGCGCGGGTTAGCGTTAGCGTACGGGTTCGGATTAGGGGACAGGTGAGGGTCAGGCTTCGGGGAAGGGTTAGGGTTTGCGTTCGGGCTAGGGTTAGGGTTAGGGGACGGGGACGGTTTAGGGTCCAGGTGAGGGTACGACAACGCTTTAGAGGGAGCGTACGTGTGAGGGCGTGGGTTAGCGTTAGCGTACGGTTTACGATTAGGGGACGGGTGAGGGTCAGGCTTCGGGGAAGGGTTAGGGTTAGGGTTCGGGCTAGGGTTAGGGTTAGGGGACGGGGACGGTTTAGGGTCCAGGTGAGGGTACGACAACGCTTTAAGGGGAGAGTACGTGTGAGGGCGCGGGTTAGCGTTAGCGTACGGGTGAGGATTAGGGGACGGGTGAGGGTCAGGCTTCGGGGAAGTGTTAGGGTTAGGGTTCGGGCTAGGGTTAGGGTTAGGGGACGGGGACGGTTTAGGGTCAATGTGAGGGTACGACAACGATTTAGGGGGAGCATACGTGTGAGGGCGCAGGTTAGCATTAACGTACAGGTTAGGATTACAGGACGGGTGAGGGTCAGGCTTCGGGGAAGGGTTAGGGTTAGGGTTCGGCCTAGGGTTAGGGTTAGGGGACGCAGATGGTTTAGGGTCCAGGTGAGGGTACTACAATGCTTTAGGGGGAGCATACGTGTGAGGGCGCGGGTTAGCGTTAGCGTACAGGTTAGGATTAGGGGACGGGTGAGGGTCAGGCTTCGGGGAAGGGTTAGGGTTAGGGTTCGGGCTCAGGTTAGGGTTAGGGGACGGGGACGGTTTAGGGTCCAGGTGAGGGTACGAGAACGCTTTAGGGGGAGCGTACGTATGAGGGCGCGGGTTAGCGTTAGCGTACAGGTTAGGATTAGGGGACGGGTGAGGGTCAGGCTTCGGGGAAGGGTTAGGGTTAGGGTTCGGGCTAGGGTTAGGGTTAGGGGACGGGGACGGTTTAGGGTCCAGGTGAGGGTACGACAACACTTTAGGGGGAGCGTACGTGTGAGGGCGCGGGTTAGCGTTAGCGTACGGCTTAGGATTAGGGGACGGGTGAGGGTCAGGCTTCGGGGAAGGGTTAGGGTTAGGGTTCGGGCTAGGGTTAGGGTTAGGGGACGGGGACGGTTTAGGGTCCAGGTGAGGGTATGACAACGCTTTAGGGGGAGCGTACGTGTGAGGGCGTGGGTTAGCATTAGCGTACGGGTTAGGATTAGGGGACGGGTGAGGGTCAGGCTTCGATGAAGGGTTAGTGTTAGGGTTCGGGCTAGGGTTAGGGTTAGGGGACGGGGACGGTTTAGGGTCCAGGTGAGGGTACGAGAACGCTTTAGGGGGAGCGTACGTGTGAGTGCGCGGGTTAGCGTTAGCGTACGGGTTAGGATTAGGGGACGGGTGAGCGTCAGGCTTCGGGGAAGGGTTAGGGTTAGGGTTCAGGCTAGGGTTAGGGTTAGGGGACAGGGACGGTTTAGGGTCCAGGTAATGGTACGACAACGCTTTAGGGGGAGCGTACGTGTGACGGCGCGGGTTAGCGTTAGCGTATGGGTTAGGATTAGGGGACGGGTGAGGGTCAGGCTTCGGGGAAGGGTTAGGGTTAGGGTTCGGGCTAGGGTTAGGGTTAGGGGACGGGGACGGTTTAGGGTCCAGGTGAGGGTACGACAACGCTTTAGGGGGAGCTTACGTGTGAGGGCGCGGGTTGGAGTTACCGTACGGGTTAGGATTAGGGGACGGGTGAGGGTCAGGTTTCGGGGAAGGGTTAGGGTTAGGGTTCGGGCTAGGGTTAGGGTTAGGGGACGGGGACGGTTTAGGGTCCAGGTGAGGGTACGACAATGATTTAGGGGGAGCGTACATGTGAGGGCGCGGGTTAGCGTTAGCGTACGGGTTAGGATTAGGGGACGGGTTAGGGTCAGGCTTCGGGGAAGGGTTAGGGTTAGGGTTCGGGCTAGGGTTAGGGTTAGGGGACGGGGACGGTTTAGGGTCCAGGTGAGGGTAAGACAATGCTTTAGGGGGAGCGTACCTGTGAGGGCGCAGGTTAGCGTTAGCGTACGGGTTAGGATTAGGGGACGGGTGAGGGTCAGGCTTCGGGGAAGGGTTAGGGTTAGGGTTCGGGCTAGTGTTAGGGTTAGGGGACGGGGACGGTTTAAGGTCCAGGTGAGGGTACGACAACGCTTTAGGGGGAGCGGACGTGTGAGGGCGTGGGTTAGCGTTAGCGTACGGGTTAGGATTAGGGGACGGGTGAGGGTCAGGCTTCGGGGAAGGGTTAGGGTTAGGGTTCGGGCTAGGGTTAGGGTTAGGGGACGGGGACGGTTTAGGGTCCAGGTGAGGGTACGACAACACTTTAGGGGGAGCGTACGTGTGAGGGCGCGGGTTAGCGTTAGCGTACGGGTTAGGATTAGGGGACGGGTGAGGGTCAGGCTTCGGGGAAGGGTTAGGGTTAGGGTTCGGGCTAGGGTTAGGGTTAGGGGACGGGGACGGTTTAGGGTCCAGGTGAGGGTACGAGAACGCTTTAGGGGGAGCCTACGTATGAGGGCGCGGGTTAGCGTTAGCGTACGGGTTAGGATTAGGGGACGGGTGAGGGTCAGGCGTCTGGGAAGGGTTAGGGTTAGGGCTAGGGTTAGGGTTATGGGACGGGGACGGTTTAGGGTCCAGGTGAGGGTACGACAACGCTTTAGGGGGAGCGTACGTGTGAGGGCGCGGGTTAGCGTTAGCGTACAGGTTCGGATTAGGGGACCAGTGAGGGTCAGGCTTCGGGGAAGGTTTAGGGTTAGGGTTCGGGCTAGGGTTAGGGTTAGGGGACGGGGACGGTTTAGGGTCCAGGTGAGGGTACGACAACGCTTTAGAGGGAGAGTACGTGTGAGGGCGTGGGTTAGCGTTAGCGTACGGTTTACGATTAGGGGACGGGTGAGGGTCAGGCTTCGCGGAAGGGTTAGGGTTAGGGTTCGGGCTAGGGTTAGGGTTAGGGGACGGGGACGGTTTAGGGTCCAGGTGAGGGTACGAGAACGCTTTAGGGGGAGCGTACGTATGAGTGCGCGGGTTAGCCTTAGCGTACGGTTTAGGATTAGGGGACGAGTGAGGGTCAGGCGTCGGGGAAGGGTTAGGGTTAGGGTTCGGGCTAGGGTTAGGGTTATGGGATGGGGACGGTTTAGGGTCCAGGTGAGGGTACGACAACGCTTTATGGGGAGTGTACGTGTGAGGGCGCGGGTTAGCGTTAGCGTACGGGTTAGCATTAGGGGACGGGTGAGGGTCAGGCTTCGGGGAAGGGTTAGGGTTAGGGTTCGGGCTAGGGTTAGGGTTAGGGGACGGGGACGGTTTAGGGTCCAGGTGAGGGTACGACAACGCTTTAAGGGGAGAGTACGTGTGAGGGCGCGGGTTAGCGTTAGCGTACGGGTTAGGATTAGGGGACGGGTGAGGGTCAGGCTTCGGGGAAGTGTTAGGGTTAGGGTTCGGGCTAGGGTTAGGGGACGGGGACGGGGACGGTTTAGGGTCCAGGTGAGGGTACGACAACGCTTTAGGGGGAGCATACGTGTGAGGGCACAGGTTAGCATTAACGTACAGGTTAGGATTAGAGGACGGGTGAGGGTCAGGCTTCGGGGAAGTGTTAGGGTTAGGGTTCGGGCTAGGGTTAGGGTTAGGGGACGGGGTCGGTTTACGGTCCAGGTGAGGGTACGAGAACGCTTTAGGGGGAGAGTACGTGTGAGGGCGCGGGTTAGCGTTAGCGTACGGGTTAGGATTAGGGGACGGGTGAGGGTCAGGCTTCGGGGAAGTGTTAGGGTTAGGGTTCGGGCTAGGGTTAGGGTTAGGGGACGGGGACGGTTTAGGGTCCAGGTGAGGGTACGACAACGCTTTAGGGGGAGCGTACGTGTGAGGGCGCGGGTTAGCGTTAGCGTACGGGTTAGGATTACGGGACGGGTTAGGGTCAGGCTTCGGGGAAGGGTTAGGGTTAGGGTTCGGGCTAGGGTTAGGGTTAGGGGACGGGGACGGTTTAGGGTCCAGGTGAGGGTAAGACAATGCTTTAGGGGGAGCGTACCTGTGAGGGCGCGGGTTAGCGTTAGCGTACGGGTTATGATTAGAGGATGGGTGAGGGTCAGGCTTCGGGGAAGGGTTAGGGTTAGGGTTCGGGCTAGGGTTAGGGTTAGGGGACGGGGACGGTTTAAGGTCCAGGTGAGGGTACGACAACGCTTTAGGGGGAGCGTACGTGTGAGGGCGTGGGTTAGCGTTAGCGTACGGGTTAGGATTAGGGGACAGGTGAGGGTCAGGCTTCGGGGAAGGGTTAGGGTTAGGGTTCGGGCTAGGGTTAGGGTTAGGGGACGGGGACGGTTTAGGGTCCAGGTGAGGGTACGACAACACTTTAGGGGGAGCGTACGTGTGAGGGCGCGGGTTAACGTTAGCGTACGGGGTAGGATTAGGGGACGGGTGAGGGTCAGGCTTCGGGGAAGGGTTAGGGTTAGGGTTCAGGCTAGGGTTAGGGTTAGGGGACGGGGACGGTTTAGGGTCCAGGTGAGGGTACGACAACGCTTTAGGGGGAGCGTACGTGTGAGGGCGCGGGTTAGCGTTAGCGTACGGGTTAGGATTAGGGGACGGGTGAGGGTCAGGCTTCGGGGAAGGGTTAGGGTTAGGGTTCGGGCTAGGGTTAGGGTTAGGGGACGGGATCGGTTTGGGGTCCAATTGAGGGTACGAGAACGCTTTAGGGGGAGAGTACGTGTGAGGGCGCGGGTTAGCGTTAGCGTACGGGTTAGGATTAGGGGACGGGTGAGGGTCAGGCTTCGGGGAAGGGTTAGGGTTAGGGTTCGGGCTAGGGTTAGGGTTAGGGGATGCGGATGGTTTAGGGTCCAGGTGAGGGTACTACAATGCTTTAGGGGGAGCGTACGTGTGAGGGCGCGGGTTAGCGTTAGCGTACGGGTTAGGATTAGGGGACGGGTGAGGGTCAGGCTTCGGGGAAGGGTTAGGGTTAGGGTTCGGGCTAGGGTTAGGGTTAGGGGACGGGGACGGTTTAGGGTCCAGGTGAGGGTACGAGAACGCTTTAGCGGGAGCCTACGTATGAGGGCGCGGGTTAGCGTTAGCGTACGGGTTAGGATTAGGGGACGGGTGAGGGTCAGGCGTCGGGGAAGGGTTAGGGTTAGGGTTCGGGCTAGGGTTAGGGTTAGGGGACGGGGACGGTTTAGGGTCCAGGAGAGGGTACGACAACGCTTTAGGGGGAGCGTATGTGTGAGGGCGCGGGTTAGCGTTAGCGTACGGGTTCGGATTAGGGGACAGGTGAGGGTCAGGCTTCGGGGAAGGGTTAGGGTTTGCGTTCGGGCTAGGGTTAGGGTTAGGGGACGGGGACGGTTTAGGGTCCAGGTGAGGGTACGACAACGCTTTAGAGGGAGCGTACGTGTGAGGGCGTGGGTTAGCGTTAGCGTACGGTTTACGATTAGGGGACGGGTGAGGGTCAGGCTTCGGGGAAGGGTTAGGGTTAGGGTTCGGGCTAGGGTTAGGGTTAGGGGACGGGGACGGTTTAGGGTCCAGGTGAGGGTACGAGAACGCTTTAGGGGGAGCGTACGTATGAGGGCGCGGGTTAGCCTTAGCGTACGGTTTAGGATTAGGGGACGAGTGAGGGTCAGGCTTCGGGGAAGGGTTAGGGTTAGGGTTCGGGCTAGGGTTAGGGTTATGGGACGGGGACGGTTTAGGGTCCAGGTGAGGGTACGACAACGCTTTATGGGGAGCGTACGTGTGAGGGCGCGGGTTAGCGTTAGCGTACGGGTTAGCATTAGGGGACGGGTGAGGGTCAGGCTTCGGGGAAGGGTTAGGGTTAGGGTTCGGGCTAGGGTTAGGGTTAGGGGACGGGGACGGTTTAGGGTCCAGGTGAGGGTACGAGAACGCTTTAGGGGGAGCCTACGTATGAGGGCGCGGGTTAGCGTTAGCGTACGGGTTAGGATTAGGGGACGGGTGAGGGTCAGGCTTCGGGGAAGGGTTAGGGTTAGGGTTCGGGCTAGGGTTAGGGTTAGGGGACGGGGACGGTTTAGGGTCCAGGTGAGGGTACGACAACGCTTTAGGGGGAGCATACGTGTGAGGGCGCGGGTTGGAGTTAGCGTACGGGTTAGGATTAGGGGACGGGTGAGGGTCAGGTTTCGGGGCAGGGTTAGGGTTAGGGTTCGGGCTAGGGTTAGGGTTAGGGGACGGGGACGGTTTAGGGTCCAGGTGAGGGTACGACAATGATTGAGGGGGAGCGTACGTGTGAGGGCGCGGGTTAGCGTTAGCGTACGGGTTAGGATTAGGGGACGGGTTAGGGTCAGGCTTCGGGGAAGGGTTAGGGTTAGGGTTCGGGCTAGTGTTAGGGTTAGGGGACGGGGACGGTTTAGGGTCCAGGTGAGGGTAAGACAATGCTTTAGGGGGAGCGTACCTGTGAGGGCGCGGGTTAGCGTTAGCGTACGGGTTAGGATTAGGGGACGGGTGAGGGTCAGGCTTCGGGGAAGGGTTAGGGTTAGGGTTCGGGCTAGGGTTAGGGTTAGGGGACGGGGACGGTTTAAGGTCCAGGTGAGGGTACGACAACGCTTTAGGGGGAGCGTACGTGTGAGGGCGTGGGTTAGCGTTAGCGTACGGGTTAGGATTAGAGGACGGGTGAGGGTCAGGCTTCGGGGAAGGGTTAGGGTTAGGGTTCGGGCTAGGGTTAGGGTTAGGGGACGGGGACGGTTTAGGGTCCAGGTGAGGGTACGACGACGCTTTAGGGGGAGCGTACGTGTGAGGGCGCGGGTTAGCGTTAGCGTACGGGTTAGGATTAGGGGACGGGTGAGGGTCAGGCTTCGGGGAAGGGTTAGGGTTAGGGTTCGGGCTAGGGTTAGGGTTAGGGGACGGGGACGGTTTAGGGTCCAGGTGAGGGTACGAGAACGCTTTAGGGGGAGCCTACGTATGAGGGCGCGGGTTAGCGTTAGCGTACGGGTTAGGATTAGGGGACGGGTGAGGGTCAGGCGTCGGGGAAGGGTTAGGGTTAGGGTTCGGGCTAGGGTTAGGGTTATGGGATGGGGACGGTTTAGGGTCCAGGTGAGGGTACGACAACGCTTTAGGGGGAGCGTACGTGTGAGGGCGTGGGTTAGCTTTAGCGTACGGGTTCGGATTAGGGGACAGGTGAGGGTCAGGCTTCGGGGAAGGGTTAGGGTTTGCGTTCGGGCTAGGGTTAGGGTTAGGGGACGGGGACGGTTTAGGGTCCAGGTGAGGGTACGACAATGATTGAGGGGGAGCGTACGTGTGAGGGCGTGGGTTAGCGTTAGCGTACGGTTTACGATTAGGGGACGGGTGAGGGTCAGGCTTCGGGGAAGGGTTAGGGTTAGGGTTCGGGCTAGGGTTAGGGTTAGGGGACGGGGACGGTTTAGGGTCCAGGTGAGGGTACGAGAACGCTTTAGGGGGAGCGTACGTATGAGGGCGCGGGTTAGCCTTAACGTACGGTTTAGGATTAGGGGACGAGTGAGGGTCAGGCGTCGGGGAAGGGTTAGGGTTAGGGTTCGGGCTAGGGTTAGGGTTATGGGACGGGGACGGTTTAGGGTCCAGGTGAGGGTACGACAACGCTTTATGGGGAGTGTACGTGTGAGGGCGCGGGTTAGCGTTAGCGTACGGGTTAGCATTAGGGGACGGGTGAGGGTCAGGCTTCGGGGAAGGGTTAGGGTTAGGGTTCGGGCTAGGGTTAGGGTTAGGGGACGGGGACGGTTTAGGGTCCAGGTGAGGGTACGACAACGCTTTAAGGGGAGAGTACGTGTGAGGGCGCGGGTTAGCGTTAGCGTACGGGTTAGGATTAGGGGACGGGTGAGGGTCAGGCTTCGGGGAAGTGTTAGGGTTAGGGTTCGGGCTAGGGTTAGGGTTAGGGGACGGGGACGGCTTAGGGTCCAGGTGAGGGTACGACAACGCTTTAGGGGGAGCATACGTGTGAGGGCGCAGGTTAGCATTAACGTACAGGTTAGGATTAGAGGACGGGTGAGGGTCAGGCTTCGGGGAAGTGTTAGGGTTAGGGTTCGGGCTAGGGTTAGGGTTAGGGGACGGGATCGGTTTAGGGTCCAGGTGAGGGTACGAGAACGCTTTAGGGGGAGAGTACGTGTGAGGGCGCGGGTTAGCGTTAGCGTACGGGTTAGGATTAGGGGACGGGTGAGGGTCAGGCTTCGGGGAAGGGTTAGGGTTAGGGTTCGGGCTAGGGTTAGGGTTAGGGGACGGGGACGGTTTAGGGTCCAGGTGAGGGTACGACAACGCTTTAGGGGGAGCGTACGTGTGAGGGCGCGGGTTAGCGTTAGCGTACGGGTTAGGATTAGGGGACGGGTGAGGGTCAGGCTTCGGGGAAGGGTTAGGGTTAGGGTTCGGGCTAGGGTTAGGGTTAGGGGACGGGGACGGTTTAGGGTCCAGGTGAGGGTAAGACAACGCTTTAGGGGGAGAGTACGTGTGAGGGCGCGGGTTAGCGTTAGTGTACGGGTTAGGATTAGGGGACGGGTGAGGGTCAGGCTTCGGGGAAGGGTTAGGGTTAGGGTCCGGGCTAGGGTTAGGGTTAGGGGATGCGGATGGTTTAGGGTCCAGGTGAGGGTACTACAATGCTTTAGGGGGAGCATACGTGTGAGGGCGCAGGTTAGCGTTAGCGTACGGGTTAGGATTAGGGGACGGGTGAGGGTCAGGCTTCGGGGAAGGGTTAGGGTTAGGGTTCGGGCTAGGGTTAGGGTTAGGGGACGGGGACGGTTTAGGGTCCAGGTGAGGGTACGACAACGCTTTAGAGGGAGCGTACGTGTGAGGGCGTGGGTAGGCGTTAGCGTACGGTTTACGATTAGGGGACGGGTGAGGGTCAGGCTTCGGGGAAGGGTTAGGGTTAGGGTTCGGGCTAGGGTTAGGGTTAGGGGACGGGTACGGTTTAGGGTCCAGGTGAGGGTACGAGAACGCTTTAGGTGGAGCGTACGTGTGAGGGCGCGGGTTAGCCTTAGCGTACGGTTTAGGATTAGGGGACGGGTGAGGGTCAGGAGTCGGGGAAGGGTTAGGGTTAGGGTTCGGGCTAGGGTTAGGGTTAGGGGATGGGGACGGTTTAGGGTCCAGGTGAGGGTACGAGAACGCTTTAGGGGGAGCCTACGTATGAGGGCGCGGGTTAGCGTTAGCGTACGGGTTAGAATTAGGGGACGGGTGAGGGTCAGGCTTCGATGAAGGGTTAGTGTTAGGGTTCGGGCTAGGGTTAGGGTTAGGGGACGGGGACGGTTTAGGGTCCAGGTGAGGGTACGAGAACGCTTTAGGGGGAGTGTACGTGACAGGGCGCGGGATAGCGTTAGCGTACGGGTTAGGATTAGGGGACGGGTGAGGGTCAGGCTTCGGGGAAGGGTTAGGGTTAGGGTTCGGGCTAGGGTTAGGGTTAGGGGACGGGGACGGTTTAGGGTCCAGGTGAGGGTACGACAACGCTTTAGGGGGAGCGTACGTGTGAGGGCGCGGGTTAGCGTTAGCGTACGGGTTAGGATTAGGGGACGGGTGAGGGTCAGGCTTCGGGGAAGGGTTAGGTTTAGGGTTCGGGCTAGGGTTAGGGTTAGGGGACGGGGACGGTTTAGGGTCCAGGTGAGGGTAAGACAACGCTTTAGGGGGAGAGTACGTGTGAGGGCACGGGTTAGCGTTAGCGTACGGGTTAGGATTAGGGGACGGGTGAGGGTCAGGCTTCGGGGAAGGGTTAGGGTTAGGGTTCGGGCTAGGGTTAGGGTTAGGGGATGCGGATGGTTTAGGGTCCAGGTGAGGGTACTACAATGCTTTAGGGGGAGCGTACGTGTGAGGGCGCGGGTTAGCGTTAGCGTACGGGTTAGGATTAGGGGACGGGTGAGGGTCAGGCTTCGGGGAAGGGTTAGGGTTAGGGTTCGGGCTAGGGTTAGGGTTAGGGGACGGGGTCGGTTTAGGGTCCAGGTGAGGGTACGAGAACGCTTTAGGGGGAGAGTACGTGTGAGGGCGCGGGTTAGCGTTAGCGTACGGGTTAGGATTAGGGGACGGGTGAGGGTCAGGCTTCGGGGAAGGGTTAGGGTTAGGGTTCGGGCTAGGGTTAGGGTTAGGGGACGGGGACGGTTTAGGGTCCAGGTGAGGGTACGACAACGCTTTAGGGGGAGCGTACGTGTGAGGGCGCGGGTTAGCGTTAGCGTACGGCTTAGGATTAGGGGACGGGTGAGGGTCAGGCTTCGGGGAAGGGTTAGGGTTAGTGTTCGGGCTAGGGTTAGGGTTAGGGGACGGGGACGGTTTAGGGTCCAGGTGAGGGTACGACAACGCTTTAGGGGGAGCGTACGTGTGAGGGCGCGGGTTAGCGTTAGCGTACGGGTTAGGATTAGGGGACGGGTGAGGGTCAGGCTTCGATGAAGGGTTAGTGTTAGGGTTCGGGCTAGGGTTAGGGTTAGGGGACGGGGACGGTTTAGGGTCCAGGTGAGGGTACGAGAACGCTTTAGGGGGAGCGTACGTGTGAGGGCGCGGGATAGCGTTAGCGTACGGGTTAGGATTAGGGGACGGGTGAGGGTCAGGCTTCGGGGAAGGGTTAGGGTTAGGTTTCGGGCTAGGGTTAGAGTTAGGGGACGGGGACGGTTTAGGGTCCAGGTGAGGGTACGAGAAAGCTTTTGGGGGAGCGTACGTGTGAGGGGGCGGGTTAGCGTTAGCGTACGGGTTAGGATTAGGGGACGGGTGAGGGTCAGGCTTCGGGGAAGGGTTAGGGTTAGGGTTCGGGCTAGGGATAGGGTTAGGGGACGGGGACGGTTTAGGGTCCAGGTGAGGGTACGACCATGCTTTAGGAGTAGCGTACGTGTTAGGGCGCTGGTTAGCGTTATTGTACGGGTTAGGGTTAGGGGACTGGTGAGGGTTGGGCTTCGGAGAAGGGTTAGGGTTAGGGTTCGGGCTAGGGTTAGGGTTAGGGGACGGAGACGGTTTAGGGTCCAGGTGAGGGTACGACAACGCTTTAGGGGGAGCGTACGTGTGAGAGCGCGGGTTAGCGTTAGCGTACGGGTTAGGATTAGGGGACTGTTGAGGGTCAGGGTTCGGGCTAGGGTTAGGGTTAGGGGACGGGGACGGTTTAGGGTCCAGGTGAGGGTACGACAACGCTTTAGGGGGAGCGTACGTGTGAGAGCGCGGGTTAGCGTTAGCGTACGGGTTAGGATTAGGGGACTGTTGAGGGTCAGGGTTCGGGCTAGGGTTAGGGTTAGGGGACGGGGACGGTTTAGGGTCCAGGTGAGGGTACGACAACGCTTTAGGGGGAGCGTAAGTGTGAGGGCCCGGGTTAGCGTTAGCGTACGGGTTAGGATTAGGGGACGGGTGAGGGTCAGGCTTCGGGGAAGGGTTAGGGTTAGGGTTCGGGCTAGGATTAGGGTTAGGGGACGGGGACGGTTTAGGGTCCAGGTGAGGGTACGGCAACGCTTTAGGGGTAGCGTACATGTGAGGGTGCGGGTTAGCGTTAGCGTACGGGTTAGGATTAGGGGACGGGTGAGGGTCAGGCTTCGGGGAAGGGTTAGTGTTAGGGTTCGGGCTAGGGTTAGGGTTATGGGACGGAGACGGTTTAGGGTCCAGGTGAGGGTACGACAACGCTTTAGGGGGAGCGTACGTGTGAGGGCGCGGGTTAGCGTTAGCGTACGGGTTAGGATTAGGGGACGGGTGAGAGTCAGGCTTCGGGGAAGGGTTAGGGTTAGGGTTCGGGCTAGGGTTAGGGGACGGGGACGGTTTAGGGTGCAGGTGAGGGTACGACAACGCTTTAGGGGGAGCTTACGTGTGAGGGCACGGATTAGCCTTAGCGTACGGGTTAGGATTAGGGGACGGGTGAGGGTCAGGCTTCGGGAAAGGGTTAGGGTTAGGGTTCGGGCTAGGGTTAGGGTTAGGGGACAGGGACGGTTTAGGTTCCAGGTGAGGGTACGACAACGCTTTAGGGGGAGCGTACCTGTGAGGGCGCGGGTTGGAGTTAGCGTACGGGTTAGGATTAGGGGACGGGTGAGGGTCAGGCTTCGGGGAAGGGTTAGGGTTAGGGTTCGGGCTAGGGTTAGGGTTAGGGGTCGGGGAAGGTTTAGGGTCCAGGTGAGGGTACGACAACGCTTTAGGGGGAGCGTACGTGTGAGGGCGTGGGTTAGCGTTAGCGTACGGGTTAGGATTAGGGAACGGGTGAGGGTCAGGCTTCGGGGAAGGGTTAGGGTTAGGGTTTGGGCTAGGGTTAGGGTTAGGGGACGGGGACGGTTTAGGGTCCAGGTGAGGGTACGACAACACTTTAGGGGGAGCGTACGTGTGAGGGCGCGGGTTAGCGTTAGCGTACGGGTTAGGATTAGGGGACAGGTGAGGGTCAGGCGTCGGGGAAGGGTTAGGGTTAGGGTTCGGGCTAGGGTTAGGGTTAGGGTACGGGGACGGTTTAGGGTCCAGGTGAGGGTACGACAACGCTTTAGGGGGAGCGTACGTGTGAGGGCGCGGGTTAGCGTTAGCGTACGGGTTCGGATTAGGGGACGGGTGAGGGTCAGGCTTCGGGGAAGGTTTAGGGTTAGGTTTCGGGCTAGGGTTAGGGTTAGGGGACGGGGACGGTTTAGGGTCCAGGTGAGGGTACGACAACGCTTTAGAGGGAGCGTACGTGTGAGGGCGTGGGTAGGCGTTAGCGTACGGTTTACGATTAGGGGACGGGTGAGGGTCAGGCTTCGGGGAAGGGTTAGGGTTAGGGTTCGGGCTAGGGTTAGGGTTAGGGGACGGGTACGGTTTAGGGTCCAGGTGAGGGTACGAGAACGCATTAGGTGGAGCGTACGTATGAGGGCGCGGGTTAGCCTTAGCGTACGGTTTAGGATTAGGGGACGAGTGAGGGTCAGGAGTCGGGGAAGGGTTAGGGTTAGGGTTCGGGCTAGGGTTAGGGTTATGGGACGGGGACAGTTTAGGGTCCAGGTGAGGGTACGACAACGCTTTATGGGGAGTGTACGTGTGAGGGCGCGGGTTAGCGTTAGCGTACGGGTTAGCATTAGGGGACAGGTGAGGGTCAGGATTCGGGGAAGGGTTAGGGTTAGGGTTTGGGCTAGGGTTAGGGTTAGGGGACGGGGACGGTTTAGGGTCCAGGTGAGGGTACGACAACGCTTTAAGGGGAGAGTACGTGTGAGGGCGTGGGTTAGCGTTAGCGTACGGGTTAGGATTAGGGGACGGGTGAGGGTCAGGCTTCGGGGAAGTGTTAGGGTTAGGGTTCGGGCTAGGGTTAGGGTTAGGGGACGGGGACGGTTTAGGGTCCAGGTGAGGGTACGACAACGCTTTAGGGGGAGCATACGTGTGAGGGCGCAGGTTAGCATTAACGTACATGTTAGGATTAGAGGACGGGTGAGGGTCAGGCTTCGGGGAAGTGTTAGGGTTAGGGTTCGGGCTAGGGTTAGGGTTAGGGGACGGGGTCGGTTTAGGGTCCAGGTGAGGGTACGAGAACGCTTTAGGGGGAGCGTACGTGTGAGGGCGCGGGTTAGCGTTAGCGTACGGGTTAGGATTAGGGGACGGGTGAGGGTCAGGCTTCGGGGAAGGGTTAGGGTTAGGGTTCGGGCTAGGGTTAGGGTTAGGGGACGGGGACGGTTTAGGGTCCAGGTGAGGGTACGACAACGCTTTAGGGGGAGCGTACGTGTGAGGGCGCGGGTTAGCGTTAGCGTACGGGTTAGGATTAGGGGACGGGTGAGGGTCAGGCTTCGGGGAAGGGTTAGGTTTAGGGTTCGGGCTAGGGTTAGGGTTAGGGGACGGGGACGGTTTAGGGTCCAGGTGAGGGTAAGACAACGCTTTAGGGGGAGAGTACGTGTGAGGGCACGGGTTAGCGTTAGCGTACGGGTTAGGATTAGGGGACGGGTGAGGGTCAGGCTTCGGGGAAGGGTTAGGGTTAGGGTTCGGGCTAGGGTTAGGGTTAGGGGATGCGGATGGTTTAGGGTCCAGGTGAGGGTACTACAATGCTTTAGGGGGAGCGTACGTGTGAGGGCGCGGGTTAGCGTGAGCGTACGGGTTAGGATTAGGGGACGGGTGAGGGTCAGGCTTCGGGGAAGGGTTAGGGTTAGGGTTCGGGCTAGGGTTAGGGTTAGGGGACGGGGTCGGTTTAGGGTCCAGGTGAGGGTACGAGAACGCTTTAGGGGGAGAGTACGTGTGAGGGCGCGGGTTAGCGTTAGCGTACGGGTTAGGATTAGGGGACGGGTGAGGGTCAGGCTTCGGGGAAGGGTTAGGGTTAGGGTTCGGGCTAGGGTTAGGGTTAGGGGACGGGGACGGTTTAGGGTCCAGGTGAGGGTACGACAACGCTTTAGGGGGAGCGTACGTGTGAGGGCGCGGGTTAGCGTTAGCGTACGGGTTAGGATTAGGGGACGGGTGAGGGTCAGGCTTCGGGGAAGTGTTAGGTTTAGGGTTCGGGCTAGGGTTAGGGTTAGGGGACGGGGACGGTTTAGGGTCCAGGTGAGGGTAAGACAACGCTTTAGGGGGAGAGTACGTGTGAGGGCGCGGGTTAGCGTTAGCGTACGGGTTAGGATTAGGGGACGGGTGAGGGTCAGGCTTCGGGGAAGGGTTAGGGTTAGGGTTCGGGCTAGGGTTAGGGTTAGGGGATGCGGATGGTTTAGGGTCCAGGTGAGGGTACTACAATGCTTTAGGGGGAGCGTACGTGTGAGGGCGCGGGTTAGCGTTAGCGTACGGGTTAGGATTAGGGGACGCGTGAGGGTCAGGCTTCGGGGAAGGGTTAGGGTTAGGGTTCGGGCTAGGGTTAGGGTTAGGGGACGGGGACGGTTTAGGGTCCAGGTGAGGGTACGAGAACGCTTTAGGGGGAGCGTACGTGTGAGAGCGCGGTTAGCGTTAGCGTACGGGTTAGGATTAGGGGACTGTTGAGGGTCAGGGTTCGGGCTAGGGTTAGGGTTAGGGGACGGGGACGGTTTAGGGTCCAGGTGAGGGTACGACAACGCTTTAGGGGGAGCGTACGTGTGAGAGCGCGGGTTAGCGTTAGCGTACGGGTTAGGATTAGGGGACTGTTGAGGGTCAGGTTTCGGGCTAGGGTTAGGGTTAGGGGACGGGGACGGTTTAGGGTCCAGGTGAGGGTACGACAACGCTTTAGGGGGAGCGTAAGTGTGAGGGCCCGGGTTAGCGTTAGCGTACGGGTTACGATTAGGGGACGGGTGAGGGTCAGGCTTCGGGGAAGGGTTAGGGTTAGGGTTCGGGCTAGGATTAGGGTTAGGGGACGGGGACGGTTTAGGGTCCAGGTGAGGGTACGGCAACGCTTTAGGGGTAGCGTACGTGTGAGGGTGCGGGTTAGCGTTAGCGTACGGGTTAGGATTAGGGGACGGGTGAGGGTCAGGCTTCGGGGAAGGGTTAGTGTTAGGGTTCGGGCTAGGGTTAGGGTTATGGGACGGAGACGGTTTAGGGTCCAGGTGAGGGTACGACAACGCTTTAGGGGGAGCGTACGTGTGAGGGCGCGGGTTAGCGTTAGCGTACGGGTTAGGATTAGGGGACGGGTGAGAGTCAGGCTTCGGGGAAGGGTTAGGGTTAGGGTTCGGGCTAGGGTTAGGGGACGGGGACGGTTTAGGGTGCAGGTGAGGGTACGACAACGCTTTAGGGGGAGCTTACGTGTGAGGGCACGGATTAGCCTTAGCGTACGGGTTAGGATTAGGGGACGGGTGAGGGTCAGGCTTCGGGAAAGGGTTAGGGTTAGGGTTCGGGCTAGGGTTAGGGTTAGGGGACAGGGACGGTTTAGGTTCCAGGTGAGGGTACGACAACGCTTTAGGGGGAGCGTACCTGTGAGGGCGCGGGTTGGAGTTAGCGTACGGGTTAGGATTAGGGGACGGGTGAGGGTCAGGCTTCGGGGAAGGGTTAGGGTTAGGGTTCGGGCTAGGGTTAGGGTTAGGGGACGGGGAAGGTTTAGGGTCCAGGTGAGGGTACGACAACGCTTTAGGGGGAGCGTACGTGTGAGGGCGTGGGTTAGCGTTAGCGTACGGGTTAGGATTAGGGAACGGGTGAGGGTCAGGCTTCGGGGAAGGGTTAGGGTTAGGGTTTGGGCTAGGGTTAGGGTTAGGGGACGGGGACGGTTTAGGGTCCAGGTGAGGGTACGACAACACTTTAGGGGGAGCGTACGTGTGAGGGCGCGGGTTAGCGTTAGCGTACGGGTTAGGATTAGGGGACAGGTGAGGGTCAGGCGTCGGGGAAGGGTTAGGGTTAGGGTTCGGGCTAGGGTTAGGGTTAGGGTACGGGGACGGTTTAGGGTCCAGGTGAGGGTACGACAACGCTTTAGGGGGAGCGTACGTGTGAGGGCGCGGGTTAGCGTTAGCGTACGGGTTCGGATTAGGGGACGGGTGAGGGTCAGGCTTCGGGGAAGGGTTAGGGTTAGGTTTCGGGCTAGGGTTAGGGTTAGGGGACGGGGACGGTTTAGGGTCCAGGTGAGGGTACGACAACGCTTTAGAGGGAGCGTACGTGTGAGGGCGTGGGTAGGCGTTAGCGTACGGTTTACGATTAGGGGACGGGTGAGGGTCAGGCTTCGGGGAAGGGTTAGGGTTAGGGTTCGGGCTAGGGTTAGGGTTAGGGGACGGGGACGGTTTAGGGTCCAGGTGAGGGTACGAGAACGCTTTAGGTGGAGCGTACGTATGAGGGCGTGGGTTAGCCTTAGCGTACGGTTTAGGATTAGGGGACGAGTGAGGGTCAGGAGTCGGGGAAGGGTTAGGGTTAGGGTTCGGGCTAGGGTTAGGGTTATGGGACGGGGACGGTTTAGGGTCCAGGTGAGGGTACGACAACGCTTTATGGGGAGTGTACGTGTGAGGGCGCGGGTTAGCGTTAGCGTACGGGTTAGCATTAGGGGACGGGTGAGGGTCAGGCTTCGGGGAAGGGTTAGGGTTAGGGTTCGGGCTAGGGTTAGGGTTAGGGGACGGGGACGGTTTAGGGTCCAGGTGAGGGTACGACAACGCTTTAAGGGGAGAGTACGTGTGAGGGCGTGGGTTAGCGTTAGCGTACGGGTTAGGATTAGGGGACGGGTGAGGGTCAGGCTTCGGGGAAGTGTTAGGGTTAGGGTTCGGGCTAGGGTTAGGGTTAGGGGACGGGGACGGTTTAGGGTCCAGGTGAGGGTACGACAACGCTTTAGGGGGAGCATACGTGTGAGGGCGCAGGTTAGCATTAACGTACAGGTTAGGATTAGAGGACGGGTGAGGGTCAGGCTTCGGGGAAGTGTTAGGGTTAGGGTTCGGGCTAGGGTTAGGGTTAGGGGACGGGGTCGGTTTAGGGTCCAGGTGAGGGTACGAGAACGCTTTAGGGGGAGAGTACGTGTGAGGGCGCGGGTTAGCGTTAGCGTACGGGTTAGGATTAGGGGACGGGTGAGGGTCAGGCTTCGGGGAAGGGTTAGGGTTAGGGTTCGGGCTAGGGTTAGGGTTAGGGGACGGGGACGGTTTAGGGTCCAGGTGAGGGTACGACAATGCTTTAGGGGGAGCGTACGTGTGAGGGCGCGGGTTAGTGTTAGCGTACGGGTTAGGATTAGGGGACGGGTGAGGGTCAGGCTTCGGGGAAGGGTTAGGTTTAGGGTTCGGGCTAGGGTTAGGGTTAGGGGACGGGGACGGTTTAGGGTCCAGGTGAGGGTAAGACAACGCTTTAGGGGGAGAGTACGTGTGAGGGCGCGGGTTAGCGTTAGCGTACGGGTTAGGATTAGGGGACGGGTGAGGGTCAGGCTTCGGGGAAGGGTTAGGGTTAGGGTTCGGGCTAGGGTTAGGGTTAGGGGATGCGGATGGTTTAGGGTCCAGGTGAGGGTACTACAATGCTTTAGGGGGAGCGTACGTGTGAGGGCGCGGGTTAGCGTTAGCGTACGGGTTAGGATTAGGGGACGGGTGAGGGTCAGGCTTCGGGGAAGGGTTAGGGTTAGGGTTCGGGCTAGGGTTAGGGTTAGGGGACGGGGACGGTTTACGGTCCAGGTGAGGGTACGAGAACGCTTTAGGGGGAGCGTACGTATGAGGACGCGGGTTAGCGTTAGCGTACGGGTTCGGTTTAGGGGACGGGTGAGGGTCAGGCTTCGGGGAAGGGTTAGGGTTAGGGTTCGGTCTAGGGTTAGGGTTAGGGGACGTGGACGGTTTAGGGTCCAGGTGAGGGTACGACAATGCTTTAGGGGGAGCGTACGTGTGAGGGCGCGGGTTAGCGTTAGCGTACGGGTTAGGATTAGGGGACGGGTTAGGGTCAGGCTTCGGGGAAGGGTTAGGGTTAGGGTTCGGGCTAGGGTTAGGGTTAGGGGACGGGGACGGTTTAGGGTCCAAGTGAGGGTAAGACAATGCTTTAGGGGGAGCGTACCTGTGAGGGCGCGGGTTAGCGTTAGCGTACGGGTTAGGATTAGGGGACGGGTGAGGGTCAGGCTTCGGGGAAGGGTTAGGGTTAGGGTTCGGGCTAGGGTTAGGGTTAGGGGACGGGGACGGTTTAGGGTCCAGGTGAGGGTACGACAACGCTTTAGGGGGAGCGTACGTGTGAGGGCGTGGGTTAGCGTTAGCGTACGGGTTAGGATTAGGGGACGGGTGAGGGTCAGGCTTCGGGGAAGGGTTAGGGTTAGGGTTCGGGCTAGGGTTAGGGTTAGGGGACGGGGACGGTTTAGGGTCCAGGTGAGGGTACGACAACACTTTAGGGGGAGCGTACGTGTGAGGGCGCGGGTTAGCGTTAGCGTACGGGTTAGGATTAGGGGACGGGTGAGGGTCAGGCTTCGGGGAAGGGTTAGGGTTAGGGTTCGGGCTAGGGTTAGGGTTAGGGGACGGGGACGGTTTAGGGTCCAGGTGAGGGTACGACAACGCTTTAGGGGGAGCGTACGTGTGAGGGCGCGGGTTAGCGTTAGCGTACGGGTTAGGATTAGGGGACGGGTGAGGGTCAGGCTTCGGGGAAGGGTTAGGGTTAGGGTTCGGGCTAGGGTTAGGGTTAGGGGACGGGATCGGTTTGGGGTCCAGTTGAGGGTACGAGAACGCTTTAGGGGGAGAGTACGTGTGAGGGCGCCGGTTAGCGTTAGCGTACGGGTTAGGATTAGGGGACGGGTGAGGGTCAGGCTTCGGGGAAGTGTTAGGGTTAGGGTTCGGGCTAGGGTTAGGGTTAGGGGATGCGGATGGTTTAGGGTCCAGGTGAGGGTACTACAATGCTTTAGGGGGAGCGTACGTGTGAGGGCGCGGGTTAGCGTTAGCGTACGGGTTAGGATTAGGGGACGGGTGAGGGTCAGGCTTCGGGGAAGGGTTAGGGTTAGGGTTCGGGCTAGGGTTAGGGTTAGGGGACGGGGACGGTTTAGGGTTCAGGTGAGGGTACGACAATGCTTTAGGGGGAGCGTACGTGTGAGGGCGCAGGTTAGCGTTAGCGTACGGGTTAGGATTAGGGGACGGGTTAGGGTCAGGCTTCGGGGAAGGGTTAGGGTTAGGGTTCGGGCTAGGGTTAGGGTTAGGGGACGGGGACGGTTTAGGGTCCAGGTGAGGGTAAGACAATGCTTTAGGGGGAGCGTACCTGTGAGGGCGCGGGTTAGCGTTAGCGTACGGGTTAGGATTAGGGGACGGGTGAGGGTCAGGCTTCGGGGGGGGTTAGGGTTAGGGTTCGGGCTAGGGTTAGGGTTAGGGGACGGGGACGGTTTAAGGTCCAGGTGAGGGTACGACAACGCTTTAGGGGGAGCGTACGTGTGAGGGCGTGGGTTAGCGTTAGCGTACGGGTTAGGATTAGGGGACGGGTGAGGGTCAGGCTTCGGGGAAGGGTTAGGGTTAGGGTTCGGGCTAGGGTTAGGGTTAGGGGACGGGGACGGTTTAGGGTCCAGGTGAGGGTACGACAACACTTTAGGGGGAGCGTACGTGTGAGGGCGCGGGTTAGCGTTAGCGTACGGGTTAGGATTAGGGGACGGGTGAGGGTCAGGCTTCGGGGAAGGGTTAGGGTTAGGGTTCGGGCTAGGGTTAGGGTTAGGGGACGGGGACGGTTTAGGGTCCAGGTGAGGGTACGAGAACGCTTTAGGGGGAGCCTACGTATGAGGGCGCGGGTTAGCGTTAGCGTACGGGTTAGGATTAGGGGACGGGTGAGGGTCAGGCGTCGTGGAAGGGTTAGGGTTAGGTTGCGGGCTAGGGTTAGGGTTAGGGGACGGGGACGGTTTAGGGTCCAGGTGAGGGTACGAGAACGCTTTAGGGGGAGCCTACGTATGAGGGCGCGGGTTAGCGTTAGCGTACGGGTTAGGATTAGGGGACGGGTGAGGGTCAGGCTTCGGGGAAGGGTTAGGGTTAGGGTTCGGGCTAGGGTTAGGGTTAGGGGACAGGGACGGTTTAGGGTCCAGGTTAGGGTACGACAACACTTTAGGGGGAGCGTACGTGTGAGGGCGCGGGTTAGCGTTAGCGTACGGGTTAGGATTAGGGGACGGGTGAGGGTCAGGCTTCGGGGAAGGGTTAGCGTTAGGGTTCGGGCTAGGGTTAGGGTTAGGGGACGGGGACGGTTTAGGGTCCAGGTGAGGGTACGAGAACGCTTTAGGGGGAGCCTACGTATGAGGGCGCGGGTTAGCGTTAGCGTACGGGTTAGGATTAGGGGACGGGTGAGGGTCAGGCGTCGGGGAAGGGTTAGGGTTAGGGTTCGGGCTAGGGTTAGGGTTATGGGACGGGGACGGTTTAGGGTCCAGGTGAGGGTACGACAATGCTTTAGGGGGAGCGTACGTGTGAGGGCGCGGGTTAGCGTTAGCGTACGGGTTCGGATTAGGGGACAGGTGAGGGTCAGGCTTCGGGGAAGGGTTAGGGTTAGGGTTCGGGCTAGGGTTAGGGTTGGGGACGGGGCGGTTTAGGGTCTAGGTGAGGGTACGACAACGCTTTAGAGGGAGCGTACGTGTGAGGGCGTTGGTTAGCGTTAGCGTACGGTTTACGATTAGGGGACGGGTGAGGGTCAGGCTTCGGGGAAGGGTTAGGGTTAGGGTTCGGGCTAGGGTTAGGGTTAGGGGACGGGGACGGTTTAGGGTCCAAGTGAGGGTACGAGAACGCTTTAGGGGGAGCCTACGTATGAGGGCGCGGGTTAGCCTTAGCGTACGGTTTAGGATTAGGGGACGAGTGAGGGTCAGGCTTCGGGGAAGGGTTAGGGTTAGGGTTCGGGCTAGGGTTAGGGTTATGGGACGGGGACGGTTTAGGGTCCAGGTGAGGGTACGACAACGCTTTATGGGGAGCGTACGTGTGAGGGCGCGGGTTAGCGTTAGCGTACGGGTTAGCATTAGGGGACGGGTGAGGGTCAGGCTTCGGGGAAGGGTTAGGGTTAGGGTTAGGGCTAGGGTTAGGGTTAGGGGACGGGGACGGTTTAGGGTCCAGGTGAGGGTACGACAACGCTTTAAGGGGAGAGTACGTGTGAGGGCGCGGGTTAGCGTTAGCGTACGGGTTAGGATTAGGGGACGGGTGAGGGTCAGGCTTCGGGGAAGGGTTAGGGTTAGGGGACGGGGACGGTTTAGGGTCCAGGTGAGGGTACGACAACGATTTAGGGGGAGCATACGTGTGAGGGCGCAGGTTAGCATTAACGTACAGGTTAGGATTACAGGACGGGTGAGGGTCAGGCTTCGGGGAAGTGTTAGGGTTAGGGTTCGGGCTAGGGTTAGGGTTAGGGGACGGGGTCGGTTTAGGGTCGAGATGAGGGTACGAGAACGCTTTAGGGGGAGAGTACGTGTGAGGGCGCGGGTTAGCGTTAGCGTACGGGTTAGGATTAGGGGACGGGTGAGGGTCAGGCTTCGGGGAAGGGTTAGGGTTAGGGTTCAGGCTAGGGTTAGGGTTAGGGGACGGGGACGGTTTAGGGTCCAGGTGAGGGTACGACAACGCTTTAGGGGGAGCGTACGTGTGAGGGCGCGGGTTAGCGTTAGCGTACGGGTTAGGATTAGGGGACGGGTGAGGGTCAGGCTTCGGGGAAGGGTTAGGGTTAGGGTTCGGGCTAGGGTTAGGGTTAGGGGACGGGATCGGTTTGGGGTCCAATTGAGGGTACGAGAACGCTTTAGGGGGAGAGTACGTGTGAGGGCGCGGGTTAGCGTTAGCGTACGGGTTAGGATTAGGGGACGGGTGAGGGTCAGGCTTCGGGGAAGGGTTAGGGTTAGGGTTCGGGCTAGGGTTAGGGTTAGGGGATGCGGATGGTTTAGGGTCCAGGTGAGGGTACTACAATGCTTTAGGGGGAGCGTACGTGTGAGGGCGCGGGTTAGCGTTAGCGTACGGGTTAGGATTAGGGGACGGGTGAGGGTCAGGCTTCGGGGAAGGGTTAGGGTTAGGGTTCGGGCTAGGGTTAGGGTTAGGGGACGGGGACGGTTTAGGGTCCAGGTGAGGGTACGAGAACGCTTTAGCGGGAGCCTACGTATGAGGGCGCGGGTTAGCGTTAGCGTACGGGTTAGGATTAGGGGACGGGTGAGGGTCAGGCGTCGGGGAAGGGTTAGGGTTAGGGTTCGGGCTAGGGTTAGGGTTAGGGGACGGGGACGGTTTAGGGTCCAGGAGAGGGTACGACAACGCTTTAGGGGGAGCGTACGTGTGAGGGCGCGGGTTAGCGTTAGCGTACGGGTTCGGATTAGGGGACAGGTGAGGGTCAGGCTTCGGGGAAGGGTTAGGGTTTGCGTTCGGGCTAGGGTTAGGGTTAGGGGACGGGGACGGTTTAGGGTCCAGGTGAGGGTACGACAACGCTTTAGAGGGAGGGTACGTGTGAGGGCGTGGGTTAGCGTTAGCGTACGGTTTACGATTAGGGGACGGGTGAGGGTCAGGCTTCGGGGAAGGGTTAGGGTTAGGGTTCGGGCTAGGGTTAGGGTTAGGGGACGGGGACGGTTTAGGTTCCAGGTGAGGGTACGAGAACGCTTTAGGGGGAGCGTACGTATGAGGGCGCGGGTTAGCCTTAGCGTACGGTTTAGGATTAGGGGACGAGTGAGGGTCAGGCGTCGGGGAAGGGTTAGGGTTAGGGTTCGGGCTAGGGTTAGGGTTATGGGACGGGGACGGTTTAGGGTCCAGGTGAGGGTACGACAACGCTTTATGGGGAGCGTACGTGTGAGGGCGCGGGTTAGCGTTAGCGTACGGGTTAGCATTAGGGGACGGGTGAGGGTCAGGCTTCGGGGAAGGGTTAGGGTTAGGGTTCGGGCTAGGGTTAGGGTTAGGGGACGGGGACGGTTTAGGGTCCAGGTGAGGGTACGAGAACGCTTTAGGGGGAGCCTACGTATGAGGGCGCGGGTTAGCGTTAGCGTACGGGTTAGGATTAGGGGACGGGTGAGGGTCAGGCTTCGGGGAAGGGTTAGGTTTAGGGTTCGGGCTAGGGTTAGGGTTAGGGGACGGGGACGGTTTAGGGTCCAGGTGAGGGTACGACAACGCTTTAGGGGGAGCGTACGTGTGAGGGCGTGGGTTGGAGTTAGCGTACGGGTTAGGATTAGGGGACGGGTGAGGGTCAGGTTTCGGGGCAGGGTTAGGGTTAGGGTTCGGGCTAGGGTTAGGGTTAGGGGACGGGGACGGTTTAGGGTCCAGGTCAGGGTACGACAATGATTGAGGGGGAGCGTACGTGTGAGGGCGCGGGTTAGCGTTAGCGTACGGGTTAGGATTAGGGGACGGGTTAGGGTCAGGCTTCGGGGAAGGGTTAGGGTTAGGGTTCGGGCTAGGGTTAGGGTTAGGGGACGGGGACGGTTTAGGGTCCAGGTGAGGGTAAGACAATGCTTTAGGGGGAGCGTACCTGTGAGGGCGCGGGTTAGCGTTAGCGTACGGGTTAGGATTAGGGGACGGGTGAGGGTCAGGCTTCGGGGAAGGGTTAGGGTTAGGGTTCGGGCTAGGGTTAGGGTTAGGGGACGGGGACGGTTTAAGGTCCAGGTGAGGGTACGACAACGCTTTAGGGGGAGCGTACGTGTGAGGGCGTGGGTTAGCGTTAGCGTACGGGTTAGGATTAGGGGACGGGTGAGGGTCAGGCTTCGGGGAAGGGTTAGGGTTAGGGTTCGGGCTAGGGTTAGGGTTAGGGGACGGGGACGGTTTAGGGTCTAGGTGAGGGTACGACAACGCTTTAGAGGGAGCGTACGTGTGAGGGCGTTGGTTAGCGTTAGCGTACGGTTTACGATTAGGGGACGGGTGAGGGTCAGGCTTCGGGGAAGGGTTAGGGTTAGGGTTCGGGCTAGGGTTAGGGTTAGGGGACGGGGACGGTTTAGGGTCCAAGTGAGGGTACGAGAACGCTTTAGGGGGAGCCTACGTATGAGGGCGCGGGTTAGCCTTAGCGTACGGTTTAGGATTAGGGGACGAGTGAGGTTCAGGCTTCGGGGAAGGGTTAGGGTTAGGGTTCGGGCTAGGGTTAGGGTTATGGGACGGGGACGGTTTAGGGTCCAGGTGAGGGTACGACAACGCTTTATGGGGAGCGTACGTGTGAGGGCGCGGGTTAGCGTTAGCGTACGGGTTAGCATTAGGGGACGGGTGAGAGTCAGGCTTCGGGGAAGGGTTAGGGTTAGGGTTCGGGCTAGGGTTAGGGGACGGGGACGGTTTAGGGTCCAGGTGAGGGTACGACAACGCTTTAAGGGGAGAGTACGTGTGAGGGCGCGGGTTAGCGTTAGCGTACGGGTTAGGATTAGGGGACGGGTGAGGGTCAGGCTTCGGGGAAGGGTTAGGGTTAGGGGACGGGGACGGTTTAGGGTCCAGGTGAGGGTACGACAACGATTTAGGGGGAGCATACGTGTGAGGGCGCAGGTTAGCATTAACGTACAGGTTAGGATTACAGGACGGGTGAGGGTCAGGCTTCGGGGAAGTGTTAGGGTTAGGGTTCGGGCTAGGGTTAGGGTTAGGGGACGGGGTCGGTTTAGGGTCGAGATGAGGGTACGAGAACGCTTTAGGGGGAGAGTACGTGTGAGGGCGCGGGTTAGCGTTAGCGTACGGGTTCGGATTAGGGGACGGGTGAGGGTCAGGCTTCGGGGAAGGGTTAGGGTTAGGGTTCGGGCTAGGGTTAGGGTTAGGAGACGGGGACGGTTTAGGGCCCAGGTGAGGGTTAGACAACGTTTTATGGGGAGCGTACGTGTGAGGGCGCGGGTTAGCGTTAGCGTACGGGTTAGGATTAGGGGACGGGTGAGGGTCAGGCTTCGGGGAAGGGTTAGGGTTAGGGTTCGGGCTAGGGTTAGGGTTAGGGGACGGGGACGGTTTAGGGTCCAGGTGATGGTACGACAACGCTTTAGGGGGAGCGTACGTGTGAGGGCGCGGGTTGGAGTTAGCATACGGGTTAGGATTAGGGGACGGGTGAGGGTCAGTTTTCGGGGAAGGGTTAGGCTTAGGGTTCGGGCTAGGGTTAGGGTTAGGGGACGGGGACGGTTTAGGGTCCAGGTGAGGGTAATACAATGCTTTAGGGGGAGCGTACGTGTGAGGGCACGGGTTAGCGTTAGCGTACGGGTTAGGATTAGGGGACGGGTGAGGGTCAGGCTTCGGGGAAGGGTTAGGGTTAGGGTTCAGGCTAGGGTTAGGGTTAGGGGACGGGGACGGTTTAGGGTCCAGGTGAGGGTACGACAACGCTTTAGGGGGAGCGTACGTGTGAGGGCGCGGGTTAGCGTTAGCGTACGGGTTAGGATTAGGGGACGGGTGAGGGTCAGGCTTCGGGGAAGGGTTAGGGTTAGGGTTCGGGCTAGGGTTAGGGTTAGGGGACGGGATCGGTTTGGGGTCCAATTGAGGGTACGAGAACGCTTTAGGGGGAGAGTACGTGTGAGGGCGCGGGTTAGCGTTAGCGTACGGGTTAGGATTAGGGGACGGGTGAGGGTCAGGCTTCGGGGAAGGGTTAGGGTTAGGGTTCGGGCTAGGGTTAGGGTTAGGGGATGCGGATGGTTTAGGGTCCAGGTGAGGGTACTACAATGCTTTAGGGGGAGCGTACGTGTGAGGGCGCGGGTTAGCGTTAGCGTACGGGTTAGGATTAGGGGACGGGTGAGGGTCAGGCTTCGGGGAAGGGTTAGGGTTAGGGTTCGGGCTAGGGTTAGGGTTAGGGGACGGGGACGGTTTAGGGTCCTGGTGAGGGTACGAGAACGCTTTAGCGGGAGCCTACGTATGAGGGCGCGGGTTAGCGTTAGCGTACGGGTTAGGATTAGGGGACGGGTGAGGGTCAGGCGTCGGGGAAGGGTTAGGGTTAGGGTTCGGGCTAGGGTTAGGGTTAGGGGACGGGGACGGTTTAGGGTCCAGGAGAGGGTACGACAACGCTTTAGGGGGAGCGTACGTGTGAGGGCGCGGGTTAGCGTTAGCGTACGTGTTCGGATTAGGGGACAGGTGAGGGTCAGGCTTCGGGGAAGGGTTAGGGTTTGCGTTCGGGCTAGGGTTAGGGTTAGGGGACGGGGACGGTTTAGGGTCCAGGTGAGGGTACGACAACGCTTTAGAGGGAGCGTACGTGTGAGGGCGTGGGTTAGCGTTAGCGTACGGTTTACGATTAGGGGACGGGTGAGGGTCAGGCTTCGGGGAAGGGTTAGGGTTAGGGTTCGGGCTAGGGTTAGGGTTAGGGGACGGGGACGGTTTAGGTTCCAGGTGAGGGTACGAGAACGCTTTAGGGGGAGCGTACGTATGAGGGCGCGGGTTAGCCTTAGCGTACGGTTTAGGATTAGGGGACGAGTGAGGGTCAGGCGTCGGGGAAGGGTTAGGGTTAGGGTTCGGGCTAGGGTTAGGGTTATGGGACGGGGACGGTTTAGGGTCCAGGTGAGGGTACGACAACGCTTTATGGGGAGCGTACGTGTGAGGGCGCGGGTTAGCGTTAGCGTACGGGTTAGCATTAGGGGACGGGTGAGGGTCAGGCTTCGGGGAAGGGTTAGGGTTAGGGTTCGGGGTAGGGTTAGGGTTAGGGGACGGGGACGGTTTAGGGTCCAGGTGAGGGTACGAGAACGCTTTAGGGGGAGCCTACGTATGAGGGCGCGGGTTAGCGTTAGCGTACGGGTTAGGATTAGGGGACGGGTGAGGGTCAGGCTTCGGGGAAGGGTTAGGGTTAGGGTTCGGGCTAGGGTTAGGGTTAGGGGACGGGGACGGTTTAGGGTCCAGGTGAGGGTACGACAACGCTTTAGGGGGAGCGTACGTGTGAGGGCGTGGGTTGGAGTTAGCGTACGGGTTAGGATTAGGGGACAGGTGAGGGTCAGGTTTCGGGGAAGGGTTAGGGTTAGGGTTCGGGCTAGGGTTAGGGTTAGGGGACGGGGACGGTTTAGGGTCCAGGTGAGGGTACGACAATGATTGAGGGGGAGCGTACGTGTGAGGGCGCGGGTTAGCGTTAGCGTACGGGTTAGGATTAGGGGACGGGTTAGGGTCAGGCTTCGGGGAAGGGTTAGGGTTAGGGTTCGGGCTAGGGTTAGGGTTAGGGGACGGGGACGGTTTAGGGTCCAGGTGAGGGTAAGACAATGCTTTAGGGGGAGCGTACCTGTGAGGGCGCGGGTTAGCGTTAGCGTACGGGTTAGGATTAGGGGACGGGTGAGGGTCAGGCTTCGGGGAAGGGTTAGGGTTAGGGTTCGGGCTAGGGTTAGGGTTAGGGGACGGGGACGGTTTAAGGTCCAGGTGAGGGTACGACAACGCTTTAGGGGGAGCGTACGTGTGAGGGCGTGGGTTAGCGTTAGCGTACGGGTTAGGATTAGGGGACGGGTGAGGGTCAGGCTTCGGGGAAGGGTTAGGGTTAGGGTTCGGGCTAGGGTTAGGGTTAGGGGACGGGGACGGTTTAGGGTCCAGGTGAGGGTACGACAACGCTTTAGGGGGAGCGTACGTGTGAGGGCGTGGGTTAGCGTTAGCGTACGGGTTAGGATTAGGGAACGGGTGAGGGTCAGGCTTCGGGGAAGGGTTAGGGTTAGGGTTTGGGCTAGGGTTAGGGTTAGGGGACGGGGACGGTTTAGGGTCCAGGTGAGGGTACGACAACGCTTTAGGGGGAGCGTACGTGTGAGGGCGCGGGTTAGCGTTAGCGTACGGGTTAGGATTAGGGGACGGGTGAGGGTCAGGCTTCGGGGAAGGGTTAGGGTTAGGGTTCGGGCTAGGGTTAGGGTTAGGGGACGGGGACGGTTTAGGGTCCAGGTGAGGGTACGAGAACGCTTTAGGGGTAGCCTACGTATGAGGGCGCGGGTTAGCGTTAGCGTACGGGTTAGGATTAGGGGACGGGTGAGGGTCAGGCGTCGGGGAAGGGTTAGGGTTAGGGTTCGGGCTAGGGTTAGGGTTATGGGATGGGGACGGTTTAGGGTCCAGGTGAGGGTACAACAACGCTTTAGGGGGAGCGTACGTGTGAGGGCGCGGGTTAGCGTTAGCGTACGGGTTCGGATTAGGGGACAGGTGAGGGTCAGGCTTCGGGGAAGGGTTAGGGTTTGCGTTCGGGCTAGGGTTAGGGTTAGGGGACGGGGACGGTTTAGGGTCCAGGTGAGGGTACGACAACGCTTTAGAGGGAGCGTACGTGTGAGGGCGTGGGTTAGCGTTAGCGTACGGTTTACGATTAGGGGACGGGTGAGGGTCAGGCTTCGGGGAAGGGTTAGGGTTAGGGTTCGGGCTAGGGTTAGGGTTAGGGGACGGGGACGGTTTAGGGTCCAGGTGAGGGTACGAGAACGCTTTAGGGGGAGCGTATGTATGAGGGCGCGGGTTAGCCTTAGCGTACGGTTTACGATTAGGGGACGAGTGAGGGTCAGGCGTCGGGGAAGGGTTAGGGTTAGGGTTCGGGCTAGGGTTAGGGTTATGGGACGGGGACGGTTTAGGGTCCAGGTGAGTGTACGACAACGCTTTATGGGGAGCGTACGTGTGAGGTCGCGGGTTAGCGTTAGCGTACGGGTTAGCATTAGGGGACGGGTGAGGGTCAGGCTTCGGGGAAGGGTTAGGGTTAGGGTTCGGGCTAGGGTTAGGGTTAGGGGACGGGGACGGTTTAGGGTCCAGGTGAGGGTACGACAACGCTTTAAGGGGAGAGTACGTGTGAGGGCGCGGGTTAGCGTTAGCGTACGGGTGAGGATTAGGGGACGGGTGAGGGTCAGGCTTCGGGGAAGTGTTAGGGTTAGGGTTCGGGCTAGGGTTAGGGTTAGGGGACGGGGACGGTTTAGGGTCAATGTGAGGGTACGACAACGATTTAGGGGGAGCATACGTGTGAGGGCGCAGGTTAGCATTAACGTACAGGTTAGGATTACAGGACGGGTGAGGGTCAGGCTTCGGGGAAGGGTTAGGGTTAGGGTTCGGGCTAGGGTTAGGGTTAGGGGACGCAGATGGTTTAGGGTCCAGGTGAGGGTACTACAATGCTTTAGGGGGAGCATACGTGTGAGGGCGCGGGTTAGCGTTAGCGTACAGGTTAGGATTAGGGGACGGGTGAGGGTCAGGCTTCGGGGAAGGGTTAGGGTTAGGGTTCGGGCTAGGGTTAGGGTTAGGGGACGGGGACGGTTTAGGGTCCAGGTGAGGGTACGAGAACGCTTTAGGGGGAGCGTACGTATGAGGGCGCGGGTTAGCGTTAGCGTACAGGTTAGGATTAGGGGACGGGTGAGGGTCAGGCTTCGGGGAAGGGTTAGGGTTAGGGTTCGGGCTAGGGTTAGGGTTAGGGGACGGGGACGGTTTAGGGTCCAGGTGAGGGTACGACAACACTTTAGGGGGAGCGTACGTGTGAGGGCGCGGGTTAGCGTTAGCGTACGGCTTAGGATTAGGGGACGGGTGAGGGTCAGGCTTCGGGGAAGGGTTAGGGTTAGGGTTCGGGCTAGGGTTAGGGTTAGGGGACGGGGACGGTTTAGGGTCCAGGTGAGGGTATGACAACGCTTTAGGGGGAGCGTACGTGTGAGGGCGTGGGTTAGCGTTAGCGTACGGGTTAGGATTAGGGGACGGGTGAGGGTCAGGCTTCGATGAAGGGTTAGTGTTAGGGTTCGGGCTAGGGTTAGGGTTAGGGGACGGGGACGGTTTAGGGTCCAGGTGAGGGTACGAGAACGCTTTAGGGGGAGCGTACGTGTGAGGGCGCGGGATAGCGTTAGCGTACGGGTTAGGATTAGGGGACGGGTGAGGGTCAGGCTTCGGGGAAGGGTTAGGGTTAGGGTTCGGGCTAGGGATAGGGTTAGGGGACGGGGACGGTTTAGGGTCCAGGTGAGGGTACGACCATGCTTTAGGAGTAGCGTACGTGTTAGGGCGCTGGTTAGCGTTATTGTACGGGTTAGGGTTAGGGGACTGGTGAGGGTCAGGCTTCGGAGAAGGGTTAGGGTTAGGGTTCGGGCTAGGGTTAGGGTTAGGGGACGGGGACGGTTTAGGGTCCAGATGAGGGTACGAGAACCCTTTAGGGAGAGCGTACGTGTGAGGGCGTGGGTTAGCGTTAGCGTACGGGTTAGGATTAGGGGACGGGTGAGGGTCAGGCTTCGGGGAAGGGTTAGGGTTAGGGTTTGGGCTAGGGTTAGGGTTAGGTGACGGAGACGGTTAGGGTCCAGGTGAGGGTACGACAACGCTTTAGGGGGAGCGTACATGTGAGTGCGCGGGTTAGCGTTAGCGTACGGGTTAGGATTAGGGGACGGGTGAGGGTCAGGCTTCGGGGAAGGGTTAGGGTTAGGGTTCGGGCTAGGGTTAGGGTTAGGGGACAGGGACGGTTTAGGGTCCAGGTAATGGTACGACAACGCTTTAGGGGGAGCGTACGTGTGACGGCGCGGGTTAGCGTTAGCGTATGGGTTAGGATTAGGGGACGGGTGAGGGTCAGGCTTCGGGGAAGGGTTAGGGTTAGGGTTCGGGCTAGGGTTAGGGTTAGGGGACGGGGACGGTTTAGGGTCCAGGTGAGGGTACGACAACGCTTTAGGGGGAGCGTACGTGTGAGGGCGCGGGTTGGAGTTACCGTACGGGTTAGGATTAGGGGACGGGTGAGGGTCAGGTTTCGGGGAAGGGTTAGGGTTAGGGTTCGGGCTAGGGTTAGGGTTAGGGGACGGGGACGGTTTAGGGTCCAGGTGAGGGTACGACAATGATTTAGGGGGAGCGTACATGTGAGGGCGCGGGTTAGCGTTAGCGTACGGGTTAGGATTAGGGGACGGGTTAGGGTCAGGCTTCGGGGAAGGGTTAGGGTTAGGGTTCGGGCTAGGGTTAGGGTTAGGGGACGGGGACGGTTTAGGGTCCAGGTGAGGGTAAGACAATGCTTTAGGGGGAGCGTACCTGTGAGGGCGCAGGTTAGCGTTAGCGTACGGGTTAGGATTAGGGGACGGGTGAGGGTCAGGCTTCGGGGAAGGGTTAGGGTTAGGGTTCGGGCTAGGGTTAGGGTTAGGGGACGGGGACGGTTTAAGGTCCAGGTGAGGGTACGACAACGCTTTAGGGGGAGCGGACGTGTGAGGGCGTGGGTTAGCGTTAGCGTACGGGTTAGGATTAGGGGACGGGTGAGGGTCAGGCTTCGGGGAAGGGTTAGGGTTAGGGTTCGGGCTAGGGTTAGGGTTAGGGGACGGGGACGGTTTAGGGTCCAGGTGAGGGTACGACAACACTTTAGGGGGAGCGTACGTGTGAGGGCGCGGGTTAGCGTTAGCGTACGGGTTAGGATTAGGGGACGGGTGAGGGTCAGGCTTCGGGGAAGGGTTAGGGTTAGGGTTCGGGCTAGGGTTAGGGTTAGGGGACGGGGACGGTTTAGGGTCCAGGTGAGGGTACGAGAACGCTTTAGGGGGAGCCTACGTATGAGGGCGCGGGTTAGCGTTAGCGTACGGGTTAGGATTAGGGGACGGGTGAGGGTCAGGCGTCTGGGAAGGGTTAGGGTTAGGGCTAGGGTTAGGGTTATGGGACGGGGACGGTTTAGGGTCCAGGTGAGGGTACGACAACGCTTTAGGGGGAGCGTACGTGTGAGGGCGCGGGTTAGCGTTAGCGTACAGGTTCGGATTAGGGGACCAGTGAGGGTCAGGCTTCGGGGAAGGTTTAGGGTTAGGGTTCGGGCTAGGGTTAGGGTTAGGGGACGGGGACGGTTTAGGGTCCAGGTGAGGGTACGACAACGCTTTAGAGGGAGCGTACGTGTGAGGGCGTGGGTTAGCGTTAGCGTACGGTTTACGATTAGGGGACGGGTGAGGGTCAGGCTTCGCGGAAGGGTTAGGGTTAGGGTTCGGGCTAGGGTTAGGGTTAGGGGACGGGGACGGTTTAGGGTCCAGGTGAGGGTACGAGAACGCTTTAGTGGGAGCGTACGTATGAGTGCGCGGGTTAGCCTTAGCGTACGGTTTAGGATTAGGGGACGAGTGAGGGTCAGGCGTCGGGGAAGGGTTAGGGTTAGGGTTCGGGCTAGGGTTAGGGTTATGGGACGGGGACGGTTTAGGGTCCAGGTGAGGGTACGACAACGCTTTATGGGGAGTGTACGTGTGAGGGCGCGGGTTAGCGTTAGCGTACGGGTTAGCATTAGGGGACGGGTGAGGGTCAGGCTTCGGGGAAGGGTTAGGGTTAGGGTTCGGGCTAGGGTTAGGGTTAGGGGACGGGGACGGTTTAGGGTCCAGGTGAGGGTACGACAACGCTTTAAGGGGAGAGTACGTGTGAGGGCGCGGGTTAGCGTTAGCGTACGGGTTAGGATTAGGGGACGGGTGAGGGTCAGGCTTCGGGGAAGTGTTAGGGTTAGGGTTCGGGCTAGGGTTAGGGGACAGGGACGGGGACGGTTTAGGGTCCAGGTGAGGGTACGACAACGCTTTAGGGGGAGCATACGTGTGAGGGCACAGGTTAGCATTAACGTACAGGTTAGGATTAGAGGACGGGTGAGGGTCAGGCTTCGGGGAAGTGTTAGGGTTAGGGTTCGGGCTAGGGTTAGGGTTAGGGGACGGGGTCGGTTTAGGGTCCAGGTGAGGGTACGAGAACGCTTTAGGGGGAGAGTACGTGTGAGGGCGCGGGTTAGCGTTAGCGTACGGGTTAGGATTAGGGGACGGGTGAGGGTCAGGCTTCGGGGAAGTGTTAGGGTTAGGGTTCGGGCTAGGGTTAGGGTTAGGGGACGGGGACGGTTTAGGGTCCAGGTGAGGGTACGACAACGCTTTAGGGGGAGCGTACGTGTGAGGGCGCGGGTTAGCGTTAGCGTACGGGTTAGGATTACGGGACGGGTTAGGGTCAGGCTTCGGGGAAGGGTTAGGGTTAGGGTTCGGGCTAGGGTTAGGGTTAGGGGACGGGGACGGTTTAGGGTCCAGGTGAGGGTAAGATAATGCTTTAGGGGGAGCGTACCTGTGAGGGCGCGGGTTAGCGTTAGCGTACGGGTTATGATTAGAGGATGGGTGAGGGTCAGGCTTCGGGGAAGGGTTAGGGTTAGGGTTCGGGCTAGGGTTAGGGTTAGGGGACGGGGACGGTTTAAGGTCCAGGTGAGGGTACGACAACGCTTTAGGGGGAGCGTACGTGTGAGGGCGTGGGTTAGCGTTAGCGTACGGGTTAGGATTAGGGGACAGGTGAGGGTCAGGCTTCGGGGAAGGGTTAGGGTTAGGGTTCGGGCTAGGGTTAGGGTTAGGGGACGGGGACGGTTTAGGGTCCAGGTGAGGGTACGACAACACTTTAGGGGGAGCGTACATGTGAGGGCGCGGGTTAACGTTAGCGTACGGGGTAGGTTTAGGGGACGGGTGAGGGTCAGGCTTCGGGGAAGGGTTAGGGTTAGGGTTCGGGCTAGGGTTAGGGTTAGGGGACGGGGACGGTTTAGGGTCCAGGTGAGGGTACGAGAACGCTTTAGGGGGAGCCTACGTATGAGGGCGCGGGTTAGCGTTAGCGTACGGGTTAGGATTAGGGGACGGGTGAGGGTCAGGCTTCGGGGAAGGGTTAGGGTTAGGGTTCGGGCTAGGGTTAGGGTTAGGGGACGGGGACGGTTTAGGGTCCAGGTGAGGGTACGAGAACGCTTTAGCGGGAGCCTACGTATGAGGGCGCGGGTTAGCGTTAGCGTACGGGTTAGGATTAGGGGACGGGTGAGGGTCAGGCGTCGGGGAAGGGTTAGGGTTAGGGTTCGGGCTAGGGTTAGGGTTAGGGGACGGGGACGGTTTAGGGTCCAGGAGAGGGTACGACAACGCTTTAGGGGGAGCGTATGTGTGAGGGCGCGGGTTAGCGTTAGCGTACGGGTTCGGATTAGGGGACAGGTGAGGGTCAGGCTTCGGGGAAGGGTTAGGGTTTGCGTTCGGGCTAGGGTTAGGGTTAGGGGACGGGGACGGTTTAGGGTCCAGGTGAGGGTACGACAACGCTTTAGAGGGAGCGTACGTGTGAGGGCGTGGGTTAGCGTTAGCGTACGGTTTACGATTAGGGGACGGGTGAGGGTCAGGCTTCGGGGAAGGGTTAGGGTTAGGGTTCGGGCTAGGGTTAGGGTTAGGGGACGGGGACGGTTTAGGGTCCAGGTGAGGGTACGAGAACGCTTTAGGGGGAGCGTACGTATGAGGGCGCGGGTTAGCCTTAGCGTACGGTTTAGGATTAGGGGACGAGTGAGGGTCAGGCTTCGGGGAAGGGTTAGGGTTAGGGTTCGGGCTAGGGTTAGGGTTATGGGACGGGGACGGTTTAGGGTCCAAGTGAGGGTACGACAACGCTTTATGGGGAGCGTACGTGTGAGGGCGCGGGTTAGCGTTAGCGTACGGGTTAGCATTAGGGGACGGGTGAGGGTCAGGCTTCGGGGAAGGGTTAGGGTTAGGGTTCGGGCTAGGGTTAGGGTTAGGGGACGGGGACGGTTTAGGGTCCAGGTGAGGGTACGAGAACGCTTTAGGGGGAGCCTACGTATGAGGGCGCGGGTTAGCGTTAGCGTACGGGTTAGGATTAGGGGACGGGTGAGGGTCAGGCTTCGGGGAAGGGTTAGGGTTAGGGTTCGGGCTAGGGTTAGGGTTAGGGGACGGGGACGGTTTAGGGTCCAGGTGAGGGTACGACAACGCTTTAGGGGGAGCATACGTGTGAGGGCGCGGGTTGGAGTTAGCGTACGGGTTAGGATTAGGGGACGGGTGAGGGTCAGGTTTCGGGGCAGGGTTAGGGTTAGGGTTCGGGCTAGGGTTAGGGTTAGGGGACGGGGACGGTTTAGGGTCCAGGTGAGGGTACGACAATGATTGAGGGGGAGCGTACGTGTGAGGGCGCGGGTTAGCGTTAGCGTACGGGTTAGGATTAGGGGACGGGTTAGGGTCAGGCTTCGGGGAAGGGTTAGGGTTAGGGTTCGGGCTAGTGTTAGGGTTAGGGGACGGGGACGGTTTAGGGTCCAGGTGAGGGTAAGACAATGCTTTAGGGGGAGCGTACCTGTGAGGGCGCGGGTTAGCGTTAGCGTACGGGTTAGGATTAGGGGACGGGTGAGGGTCAGGCTTCGGGGAAGGGTTAGGGTTAGGGTTCGGGCTAGGGTTAGGGTTAGGGGACGGGGACGGTTTAAGGTCCAGGTGAGGGTACGACAACGCTTTAGGGGGAGCGTACGTGTGAGGGCGTGGGTTAGCGTTAGCGTACGGGTTAGGATTAGAGGACGGGTGAGGGTCAGGCTTCGGGGAAGGGTTAGGGTTAGGGTTCGGGCTAGGGTTAGGGTTAGGGGACGGGGACGGTTTAGGGTCCAGGTGAGGGTACGACGACGCTTTAGGGGGAGCGTACGTGTGAGGGCGCGGGTTAGCGTTAGCGTACGGGTTAGGATTAGGGGACGGGTGAGGGTCAGGCTTCGGGGAAGGGTTAGGGTTAGGGTTCGGGCTAGGGTTAGGGTTAGGGGACGGGGACGGTTTAGGGTCCAGGTGAGGGTACGAGAACGCTTTAGGGGGAGCCTACGTATGAGGGCGCGGGTTAGCATTAGCGTACGGGTTAGGATTAGGGGACGGGTGAGGGTCAGGCGTCGGGGAAGGGTTAGGGTTAGGGTTCGGGCTAGGGTTAGGGTTATGGGATGGGGACGGTTTAGGGTCCAGGTGAGGGTACGACAACGCTTTAGGGGGAGCGTACGTGTGAGGGCGCGGGTTAGCGTTAGCGTACGGGTTCGGATTAGGGGACAGGTGAGGGTCAGGCTTCGGGGAAGGATTAGGGTTTGCGTTCGGGCTAGGGTTAGGGTTAGGGGACGGGGACGGTTTAGGGTCCAGGTGAGGGTACGACAATGATTGAGGGGGAGCGTACGTGTGAGGGCGTGGGTTAGCGTTAGCGTACGGTTTACGATTAGGGGACGGGTGAGGGTCAGGCTTCGGGGAAGGGTTAGGGTTAGGGTTCGGGCTAGGGTTAGGGTTAGGGGACGGGGACGGTTTAGGGTCCAGGTGAGGGTACGAGAACGCTTTAGGGGGAGCGTACGTATGAGGGCGCGGGTTAGCCTTAGCGTACGGTTTAGGATTAGGGGACGAGTGAGGGTCAGGCGTCGGGGAAGGGTTAGGGTTAGGGTTCGGGCTAGGGTTAGGGTTATGGGACGGGGACGGTTTAGGGTCCAGGTGAGGGTACGACAACGCTTTATGGGGAGTGTACGTGTGAGGGCGCGGGTTAGCGTTAGCGTACGGGTTAGCATTAGGGGACGGGTGAGGGTCAGGCTTCGGGGAAGGGTTAGGGTTAGGGTTCGGGCTAGGGTTAGGGTTAGGGGACGGGGACGGTTTAGGGTCCAGGTGAGGGTACGACAACGCTTTAAGGGGAGAGTACGTGTGAGGGCGCGGGTTAGCGTTAGCGTACGGGTTAGGATTAGGGGACGGGTGAGGGTCAGGCTTCGGGGAAGTGTTAGGGTTAGGGTTCGGGCTAGGGTTAGGGTTAGGGGACGGGGACGGTTTAGGGTCCAGGTGAGGGTACGACAACGCTTTAGGGGGAGCATACGTGTGAGGGCGCAGGTTAGCATTAACGTACAGGTTAGGATTAGAGGACGGGTGAGGGTCAGGCTTCGGGGAAGTGTTAGGGTTAGGGTTCGGGCTAGGGTTAGGGTTAGGGGACGGGATCGGTTTAAGGTCCAGGTGAGGGTACGAGAACGCTTTAGGGGGAGAGTACGTGTGAGGGCGCGGGTTAGCGTTAGCGTACGGGTTAGGATTAGGGGACGGGTGAGGGTCAGGCTTCGGGGAAGGGTTAGGGTTAGGGTTCGGGCTAGGGTTAGGGTTAGGGGACGGGGACGGTTTAGGGTCCAGGTGAGGGTACGACAACGCTTTAGGGGGAGCGTACGTGTGAGGGCGCGGGTTAGCGTTAGCGTACGGGTTAGGATTAGGGGACGGGTGAGGGTCAGGCTTCGGGGAAGGGTTAGGGTTAGGGTTCGGGCTAGGGTTAGGGTTAGGGGACGGGGACGGTTTAGGGTCCAGGTGAGGGTAAGACAACGCTTTAGGGGGAGAGTACGTGTGAGGGCGCGGGTTAGCGTTAGTGTACGGGTTAGGATTAGGGGACGGGTGAGGGTCAGGCTTCGGGGAAGGGTTAGGGTTAGGGTCCGGGCTAGGGTTAGGGTTAGGGGATGCGGATGGTTTAGGGTCCAGGTGAGGGTACTACAATGCTTTAGGGGGAGCATACGTGTGAGGGCGCAGGTTAGCGTTAGCGTACGGGTTAGGATTAGGGGACGGGTGAGGGTCAGGCTTCGGGGAAGGGTTAGGGTTAGGGTTCGGGCTAGGGTTAGGGTTAGGGGACGGGGACGGTTTAGGGTCCAGGTGAGGGTACGACAACGCTTTAAGGGGAGAGTACGTGTGAGGGCGCGGGTTAGCGTTAGCGTACGGGTTAGGATTAGGGGACGGGTGAGGGTCAGGCTTCGGGGAAGTGTTAGGGTTAGGGTTCGGGCTAGGGTTAGGGTTAGGGGACGGGGACGGTTTAGGGTCCAGGTGAGGGTACGACAACGCTTTAGGGGGAGCATACGTGTGAGGGCGCAGGTTAGCATTAACGTACAGGTTAGGATTAGAGGACGGGTGAGGGTCAGGCTTCGGGGAAGTGTTAGGGTTAGGGTTCGGGCTAGGGTTAGGGTTAGGGGACGGGATCGGTTTAGGGTCCAGGTGAGGGTACGAGAACGCTTTAGGGGGAGAGTACGTGTGAGGGCGCGGGTTAGCGTTAGCGTACGGGTTAGGATTAGGGGACGGGTGAGGGTCAGGCTTCGGGGAAGGGTTAGGGTTAGGGTTCGGGCTAGGGTTAGGGTTAGGGGACGGGGACGGTTTAGGGTCCAGGTGAGGGTACGACAACGCTTTAGGGGGAGCGTACGTGTGAGGGCGCGGGTTAGCGTTAGCGTACGGGTTAGGATTAGGGGACGGGTGAGGGTCAGGCTTCGGGGAAGGGTTAGGGTTAGGGTTCGGGCTAGGGTTAGGGTTAGGGGACGGGGACGGTTTAGGGTCCAGGTGAGGGTAAGACAACGCTTTAGGGGGAGAGTACGTGTGAGGGCGCGGGTTAGCGTTAGTGTACGGGTTAGGATTAGGGGACGGGTGAGGGTCAGGCTTCGGGGAAGGGTTAGGGTTAGGGTCCGGGCTAGGGTTAGGGTTAGGGGATGCGGATGGTTTAGGGTCCAGGTGAGGGTACTACAATGCTTTAGGGGGAGCATACGTGTGAGGGCGCAGGTTAGCGTTAGCGTACGGGTTAGGATTAGGGGACGGGTGAGGGTCAGGCTTCGGGGAAGGGTTAGGGTTAGGGTTCGGGCTAGGGTTAGGGTTAGGGGACGGGGACGGTTTAGGGTCCAGGTGAGGGTACGAGAACGCTTTAGGGGGAGTGTACGTATGAGGGCGCGGGTTAGCGTTAGCGTACGGGTTCGGTTTAGGGGACGGGTGAGGGTCAGGCTTCGGGGAAGTGTTAGGGTCAGGGTTCGGTCTAGGGTTAGGGTTAGGGGACGGGGACGGTTTAGGGTCCAGGTGAGGGTAAGACAATGCTTTAGGGGGAGCGTACCTGTGAGGGCGCGGGTTAGCGTTAGCGTACAGGTTAGGATTAGGGGACGGGTGAGGGTCAGGCTTCGGGGAAGTGTTAGGGTTAGGGTTCGGGCTAGGGTTAGGGTTAGGGGACGGGGACGGTTTAGGGTCCAGGTGAGGGTACGACAACGCTTTAGAGGGAGCGTACGTGTGAGGGCGTGGGTTAGCGTTAGCGTACGGTTTACGATTAGGGGACGGGTGAGGGTCAGGCTTCGGGGAAGGGTTAGGGTTAGGGTTCGGGCTAGGGTTAGGGTTAGGGGACGGGGACGGTTTAGGGTCCAGGTGAGGGTACGAGAACGCTTTAGGGGGAGCGTATGTATGAGGGCGCGGGTTAGCCTTAGCGTACGGTTTAGGATTAGGGGACGAGTGAGGGTCAGGCGTCGGGGAAGGGTTAGGGTTAGGGTTCGGGCTAGGGTTAGGGTTATGGGACGGGGACGGTTTAGGGTCAAGGTGAGTGTACGACAACGCTTTATGGGGAGCGTACGTGTGAGGGCGCGGGTTAGCGTTAGCGTACGGGTTAGCATTAGGGGACGGGTGAGGGTCAGGCTTCGGGGAAGGGTTAGGGTTAGGGTTCGGGCTAGGGTTAGGGTTAGGGGACGGGGACGGTTTAGGGTCCAGGTGAGGGTACGACAACGCTTTAAGGGGAGAGTACGTGTGAGGGCGCGGGTTAGCGTTAGCGTACGGGTGAGGATTAGGGGACGGGTGAGGGTCAGGCTTCGGGGAAGTGTTAGGGTTAGGGTTCGGGCTAGGGTTAGGGTTAGGGGACGGGGACGGTTTAGGGTCCATGTGAGGGTACGACAACGATTTAGGGGGAGCATACGTGTGAGGGCGCAGGTTAGCATTAACGTACAGGTTAGGATTACAGGACGGGTGAGGGTCAGGCTTCGGGGAAGGGTTAGGGTTAGGGTTCGGGCTAGGGTTAGGGTTAGGGGACGGGGACGGTTTAGGGTCCAGGTGAGGGTACGACAACACTTTAGGGGGAGCGTACGTGTGAGGGCGCGGGTTAGCGTTAGCGTACGGGTTAGGATTAGGGGACGGGTGAGGGTCAGGCTTCGGGGAAGGGTTACGGTTAGGGTTCGGGCTAGGGTTAGGGTTAGGGGACGGGGACGGTTTAGGGTCCAGGTGAGGGTACGACAACGCTTTAGGGGGAGCGTACGTGTGAGGGCGCGGGTTAGCGTTAGCGTACGGGTTAGGATTAGGGGACGGGTGAGGGTCAGGCTTCGGGGAAGGGTTAGGGTTAGGGTTCGGGCTAGGGTTAGGGTTAGGGGACGGGATCGGTTTGGGGTCCAGTTGAGGGTACGAGAACGCTTTAGGGGGAGAGTACGTGTGAGGGCGCCGGTTAGCGTTAGCGTACGGGTTAGGATTAGGGGACGGGTGAGGGTCAGGCTTCGGGGAAGTGTTAGGGTTAGGGTTCGGGCTAGGGTTAGGGTTAGGGGATGCGGATGGTTTAGGGTCCAGGTGAGGGTACTACAATGCTTTAGGGGGAGCGTACGTGTGAGGGCGCGGGTTAGCGTTAGCGTACGGGTTAGGATTAGGGGACGGGTGAGGGTCAGGCTTCGGGGAAGGGTTAGGGTTAGGGTTCGGGCTAGGGTTAGGGTTAGGGGACGGGGACGGTTTAGGGTCCAGGTGAGGGTACGAGAACGCTTTAGGGGGAGCGTACGTATGAGGGCGCGGGTTAGCGTTAGCGTACGGGTTCGGTTTAGGGGACGGGTGAGGGTCAGGCTTCGGGGAAGGGTTAGGGTTAGGGTTCGGTCTAGGGTTAGGGTTAGGGGACGGGGACGGTTTAGGGTTCAGGTGAGGGTACGACAATGCTTTAGGGGGAGCGTACGTGTGAGGGCGCAGGTTAGCGTTAGCGTACGGGTTAGGATTAGGGGACGGGTTAGGGTCAGGCTTCGGGGAAGGGTTAGGGTTAGGGTTCGGGCTAGGGTTAGGGTTAGGGGACGGGGACGGTTTAGGGTCCAGGTGAGGGTAAGACAATGCTTTAGGGGGAGCGTACCTGTGAGGGCGCGGGTTAGCGTTAGCGTACGGGTTAGGATTAGGGGACGGGTGAGGGTCAGGCTTCGGGGGGGGTTAGGGTTAGGGTTCGGGCTAGGGTTAGGGTTAGGGGACGGGGACGGTTTAAGGTCCAGGTGAGGGTACGACAACGCTTTAGGGGGAGCGTACGTGTGAGGGCGTGGGTTAGCGTTAGCGTACGGGTTAGGATTAGGGGACGGGTGAGGGTCAGGCTTCGGGGAAGGGTTAGGGTTAGGGTTCGGGCTAGGGTTAGGGTTAGGGGACGGGGACGGTTTAGGGTCCAGGTGAGGGTACGACAACACTTTAGGGGGAGCGTACGTGTGAGGGCGCGGGTTAGCGTTAGCGTACGGGTTAGGATTAGGGGACGGGTGAGGGTCAGGCTTCGGGGAAGGGTTAGGGTTAGGGTTCGGGCTAGGGTTAGGGTTAGGGGACGGGGACGGTTTAGGGTCCAGGTGAGGGTACGAGAACGCTTTAGGGGGAGCCTACGTATGAGGGCGCGGGTTAGCGTTAGCGTACGGGTTAGGATTAGGGGACGGGTGAGGGTCAGGCGTCGTGGAAGGGTTAGGGTTAGGTTGCGGGCTAGGGTTAGGGTTAAGGGACGGGGACGGTTTAGGGTCCAGGTGAGGGTACGAGAACGCTTTAGGGGGAGCCTACGTATGAGGGCGCGGGTTAGCGTTAGCGTACGGGTTAGGATTAGGGGACGGGTGAGGGTCAGGCTTCGGGGAAGGGTTAGGGTTAGGGTTCGGGCTAGGGTTAGGGTTAGGGGACAGGGACGGTTTAGGGTCCAGGTTAGGGTACGACAACACTTTAGGGGGAGCGTACGTGTGAGGGCGCGGGTTAGCGTTAGCGTACGGGTTAGGATTAGGGGACGGGTGAGGGTCAGGCTTCGGGGAAGGGTTAGCGTTAGGGTTCGGGCTAGGGTTAGGGTTAGGGGACGGGGACGGTTTAGGGTCCAGGTGAGGGTACGAGAACGCTTTAGGGGGAGCCTACGTATGAGGGCGCGGGTTAGCGTTAGCGTACGGGTTAGGATTAGGGGACGGGTGAGGGTCAGGCGTCGGGGAAGGGTTAGGGTTAGGGTTCGGGCTAGGGTTAGGGTTATGGGACGGGGACGGTTTAGGGTCCAGGTGAGGGTACGACAACGCTTTAGGGGGAGCGTACGTGTGAGGGCGCGGGTTAGCGTTAGCGTACGGGTTCGGATTAGGGGACAGGTGAGGGTCAGGCTTCGGGGAAGGGTTAGGGTTAGGGTTCGGGCTAGGGTTAGGGTTAGGGGACGGGGCGGTTTAGGGTCTAGGTGAGGGTACGACAACGCTTTAGAGGGAGCGTACGTGTGAGGGCGTTGGTTAGCGTTAGCGTACGGTTTACGATTAGGGGACGGGTGAGGGTCAGGCTTCGGGGAAGGGTTAGGGTTAGGGTTCGGGCTAGGGTTAGGGTTAGGGGACGGGGACGGTTTAGGGTCCAAGTGAGGGTACGAGAACGCTTTAGGGGGAGCCTACGTATGAGGGCGCGGGTTAGCCTTAGCGTACGGTTTAGGATTAGGGGACGAGTGAGGGTCAGGCTTCGGGGAAGGGTTAGGGTTAGGGTTCGGGCTAGGGTTAGGGTTATGGGACGGGGACGGTTTAGGGTCCAGGTGAGGGTACGACAACGCTTTATGGGGAGCGTACGTGTGAGGGCGCGGGTTAGCGTTAGCGTACGGGTTAGCATTAGGGGACGGGTGAGGGTCAGGCTTCGGGGAAGGGTTAGGGTTAGGGTTAGGGCTAGGGTTAGGGTTAGGGGACGGGGACGGTTTAGGGTCCAGGTGAGGGTACGACAACGCTTTAAGGGGAGAGTACGTGTGAGGGCGCGGGTTAGCGTTAGCGTACGGGTTAGGATTAGGGGACGGGTGAGGGTCAGGCTTCGGGGAAGGGTTAGGGTTAGGGGACGGGGACGGTTTAGGGTCCAGGTGAGGGTACGACAACGATTTAGGGGGAGCATACGTGTGAGGGCGCAGGTTAGCATTAACGTACAGGTTAGGATTACAGGACGGGTGAGGGTCAGGCTTCGGGGAAGTGTTAGGGTTAGGGTTCGGGCTAGGGTTAGGGTTAGGGGACGGGGTCGGTTTAGGGTCGAGATGAGGGTACGAGAACGCTTTAGGGGGAGAGTACGTGTGAGGGCGCGGGTTAGCGTTAGCGTACGGGTTAGGATTAGGGGACGGGTGAGGGTCAGGCTTCGGGGAAGGGTTAGGGTTAGGGTTCAGGCTAGGGTTAGGGTTAGGGGACGGGGACGGTTTAGGGTCCAGGTGAGGGTACGACAACGCTTTAGGGGGAGCGTACGTGTGAGGGCGCGGGTTAGCGTTAGCGTACGGGTTAGGATTAGGGGACGGGTGAGGGTCAGGCTTCGGGGAAGGGTTAGGGTTAGGGTTCGGGCTAGGGTTAGGGTTAGGGGACGGGATCGGTTTGGGGTCCAATTGAGGGTACGAGAACGCTTTAGGGGGAGAGTACGTGTGAGGGCGCGGGTTAGCGTTAGCGTACGGGTTAGGATTAGGGGACGGGTGAGGGTCAGGCTTCGGGGAAGGGTTAGGGTTAGGGTTCGGGCTAGGGTTAGGGTTAGGGGATGCGGATGGTTTAGGGTCCAGGTGAGGGTACTACAATGCTTTAGGGGGAGCGTACGTGTGAGGGCGCAGGTTAGCGTTAGCGTACGGGTTAGGATTAGGGGACGGGTGAGGGTCAGGCTTCGGGGAAGGGTTAGGGTTAGGGTTCGGGCTAGGGTTAGGGTTAGGGGACGGGGACGGTTTAGGGTCCAGGTGAGGGTACGAGAACGCTTTAGCGGGAGCCTACGTATGAGGGCGCGGGTTAGCGTTAGCGTACGGGTTAGGATTAGGGGACGGGTGAGGGTCAGGCGTCGGGGAAGGGTTAGGGTTAGGGTTCGGGCTAGGGTTAGGGTTAGGGGACGGGGACGGTTTAGGGTCCAGGAGAGGGTACGACAACGCTTTAGGGGGAGCGTACGTGTGAGGGCGCGGGTTAGCGTTAGCGTACGGGTTCGGATTAGGGGACAGGTGAGGGTCAGGCTTCGGGGAAGGGTTAGGGTTTGCGTTCGGGCTAGGGTTAGGGTTAGGGGACGGGGACGGTTTAGGGTCCAGGTGAGGGTACGACAACGCTTTAGAGGGAGGGTACGTGTGAGGGCGTGGGTTAGCGTTAGCGTACGGTTTACGATTAGGGGACGGGTGAGGGTCAGGCTTCGGGGAAGGGTTAGGGTTAGGGTTCGGGCTAGGGTTAGGGTTAGGGGACTGGGACGGTTTAGGTTCCAGGTGAGGGTACGAGAACGCTTTAGGGGGAGCGTACGTATGAGGGCGCGGGTTAGCCTTAGCGTACGGTTTAGGATTAGGGGACGAGTGAGGGTCAGGCGTCGGGGAAGGGTTAGGGTTAGGGTTCGGGCTAGGGTTAGGGTTATGGGACGGGGACGGTTTAGGGTCCAGGTGAGGGTACGACAACGCTTTATGGGGAGCGTACGTGTGAGGGCGCGGGTTAGCGTTAGCGTACGGGTTAGCATTAGGGGACGGGTGAGGGTCAGGCTTCGGGGAAGGGTTAGGGTTAGGGTTCGGGCTAGGGTTAGGGTTAGGGGACGGGGACGGTTTAGGGTCCAGGTGAGGGTACGAGAACGCTTTAGGGGGAGCCTACGTATGAGGGCGCGGGTTAGCGTTAGCGTACGGGTTAGGATTAGGGGACGGGTGAGGGTCAGGCTTCGGGGAAGGGTTAGGTTTAGGGTTCGGGCTAGGGTTAGGGTTAGGGGACGGGGACGGTTTAGGGTCCAGGTGAGGGTACGACAACGCTTTAGGGGGAGCGTACGTGTGAGGGCGTGGGTTGGAGTTAGCGTACGGGTTAGGATTAGGGGACGGGTGAGGGTCAGGTTTCGGGGCAGGGTTAGGGTTAGGGTTCGGGCTAGGGTTAGGGTTAGGGGACGGGGACGGTTTAGGGTCCAGGTCAGGGTACGACAATGATTGAGGGGGAGCGTACGTGTGAGGGCGCGGGTTAGCGTTAGCGTACGGGTTAGGATTAGGGGACGGGTTAGGGTCAGGCTTCGGGGAAGGGTTAGGGTTAGGGTTCGGGCTAGGGTTAGGGTTAGGGGACGGGGACGGTTTAGGGTCCAGGTGAGGGTAAGACAATGCTTTAGGGGGAGCGTACCTGTGAGGGCGCGGGTTAGCGTTAGCGTACGGGTTAGGATTAGGGGACGGGTGAGGGTCAGGCTTCGGGGAAGGGTTAGGGTTAGGGTTCGGGCTAGGGTTAGGGTTAGGGGACGGGGACGGTTTAAGGTCCAGGTGAGGGTACGACAACGCTTTAGGGGGAGCGTACGTGTGAGGGCGTGGGTTAGCGTTAGCGTACGGGTTAGGATTAGGGGACGGGTGAGGGTCAGGCTTCGGGGAAGGGTTAGGGTTAGGGTTCGGGCTAGGGTTAGGGTTAGGGGACGGGGACGGTTTAGGGTCTAGGTGAGGGTACGACAACGCTTTAGAGGGAGCGTACGTGTGAGGGCGTTGGTTAGCGTTAGCGTACGGTTTACGATTAGGGGACGGGTGAGGGTCAGGCTTCGGGGAAGGGTTAGGGTTAGGGTTCGGGCTAGGGTTAGGGTTAGGGGACGGGGACGGTTTAGGGTCCAAGTGAGGGTACGAGAACGCTTTAGGGGGAGCCTACGTATGAGGGCGCGGGTTAGCCTTAGCGTACGGTTTAGGATTAGGGGACGAGTGAGGTTCAGGCTTCGGGGAAGGGTTAGGGTTAGGGTTCGGGCTAGGGTTAGGGTTATGGGACGGGGACGGTTTAGGGTCCAGGTGAGGGTACGACAACGCTTTATGGGGAGCGTACGTGTGAGGGCGCGGGTTAGCGTTAGCGTACGGGTTAGCATTAGGGGACGGGTGAGAGTCAGGCTTCGGGGAAGGGTTAGGGTTAGGGTTCGGGCTAGGGTTAGGGGACGGGGACGGTTTAGGGTCCAGGTGAGGGTACGACAACGCTTTAAGGGGAGAGTACGTGTGAGGGCGCGGGTTAGCGTTAGCGTACGGGTTAGGATTAGGGGACGGGTGAGGGTCAGGCTTCGGGGAAGGGTTAGGGTTAGGGGACGGGGACGGTTTAGGGTCCAGGTGAGGGTACGACAACGATTTAGGGGGAGCATACGTGTGAGGGCGCAGGTTAGCATTAACGTACAGGTTAGGATTACAGGACGGGTGAGGGTCAGGCTTCGGGGAAGTGTTAGGGTTAGGGTTCGGGCTAGGGTTAGGGTTAGGGGACGGGGTCGGTTTAGGGTCGAGATGAGGGTACGAGAACGCTTTAGGGGGAGAGTACGTGTGAGGGCGCGGGTTAGCGTTAGCGTACGGGTTCGGATTAGGGGACGGGTGAGGGTCAGGCTTCGGGGAAGGGTTAGGGTTAGGGTTCGGGCTAGGGTTAGGGTTAGGAGACGGGGACGGTTTAGGGCCCAGGTGAGGGTAAGACAACGTTTTATGGGGAGCGTACGTGTGAGGGCGCGGGTTAGCGTTAGCGTACGGGTTAGGATTAGGGGACGGGTGAGGGTCAGGCTTCGGGGAAGGGTTAGGGTTAGGGTTCGGGCTAGGGTTAGGGTTAGGGGACGGGGACGGTTTAGGGTCCAGGTGATGGTACGACAACGCTTTAGGGGGAGCGTACGTGTGAGGGCGCGGGTTGGAGTTAGCATACGGGTTAGGATTAGGGGACGGGTGAGGGTCAGTTTTCGGGGAAGGGTTAGGCTTAGGGTTCGGGCTAGGGTTAGGGTTAGGGGACGGGGACGGTTTAGGGTCCAGGTGAGGGTAATACAATGCTTTAGGGGGAGCGTACGTGTGAGGGCACGGGTTAGCGTTAGCGTACGGGTTAGGATTAGGGGACGGGTGAGGGTCAGGCTTCGGGGAAGGGTTAGGGTTAGGGTTCAGGCTAGGGTTAGGGTTAGGGGACGGGGACGGTTTAGGGTCCAGGTGAGGGTACGACAACGCTTTAGGGGGAGCGTACGTGTGAGGGCGCGGGTTAGCGTTAGCGTACGGGTTAGGATTAGGGGACGGGTGAGGGTCAGGCTTCGGGGAAGGGTTAGGGTTAGGGTTCGGGCTAGGGTTAGGGTTAGGGGACGGGATCGGTTTGGGGTCCAATTGAGGGTACGAGAACGCTTTAGGGGGAGAGTACGTGTGAGGGCGCGGGTTAGCGTTAGCGTACGGGTTAGGATTAGGGGACGGGTGAGGGTCAGGCTTCGGGGAAGGGTTAGGGTTAGGGTTCGGGCTAGGGTTAGGGTTAGGGGATGCGGATGGTTTAGGGTCCAGGTGAGGGTACTACAATGCTTTAGGGGGAGCGTACGTGTGAGGGCGCGGGTTAGCGTTAGCGTACGGGTTAGGATTAGGGGACGGGTGAGGGTCAGGCTTCGGGGAAGGGTTAGGGTTAGGGTTCGGGCTAGGGTTAGGGTTAGGGGACGGGGACGGTTTAGGGTCCAGGTGAGGGTACGAGAACGCTTTAGCGGGAGCCTACGTATGAGGGCGCGGGTTAGCGTTAGCGTACGGGTTAGGATTAGGGGACGGGTGAGGGTCAGGCTTCGGGGAAGGGTTAGGGTTAGGGTTCGGGCTAGGGTTAGGGTTAGGGGACGGGGACGGTTTAGGGTCCAGGTGAGGGTACGAGAACGCTTTAGGGGGAGCGTATGTATGAGGGCGCGGGTTAGCCTTAGCGTACGGTTTAGGATTAGGGGACGAGTGAGGGTCAGGCGTCGGGGAAGGGTTAGGGTTAGGGTTCGGGCTAGGGTTAGGGTTATGGGACGGGGACGGTTTAGGGTCCAGGTGAGTGTACGACAACGCTTTATGGGGAGCGTACGTGTGAGGTCGCGGGTTAGCGTTAGCGTACGGGTTAGCATTAGGGGACGGGTGAGGGTCAGGCTTCGGGGAAGGGTTAGGGTTAGGGTTCGGGCTAGGGTTAGGGTTAGGGGACGGGGACGGTTTAGGGTCCAGGTGAGGGTACGACAACGCTTTAAGGGGAGAGTACGTGTGAGGGCGCGGGTTAGCGTTAGCGTACGGGTGAGGATTAGGGGACGGGTGAGGGTCAGGCTTCGGGGAAGTGTTAGGGTTAGGGTTCGGGCTAGGGTTAGGGATAGGGGACGGGGACGGTTTAGGGTCAATGTGAGGGTACGACAACGATTTAGGGGGAGCATACGTGTGAGGGCGCAGGTTAGCATTAACGTACAGGTTAGGATTACAGGACGGGTGAGGGTCAGGCTTCGGGGAAGGGTTAGGGTTAGGGTTCGGGCTAGGGTTAGGGTTAGGGGACGCAGATGGTTTAGGGTCCAGGTGAGGGTACTACAATGCTTTAGGGGGAGCATACGTGTGAGGGCGCGGGTTAGCGTTAGCGTACAGGTTAGGATTAGGGGACGGGTGAGGGTCAGGCTTCGGGGAAGGGTTAGGGTTAGGGTTCGGGCTAGGGTTAGGGTTAGGGGACGGGGACGGTTTAGGGTCCAGGTGAGGGTACGAGAACGCTTTAGGGGGAGCGTACGTATGAGGGCGCGGGTTAGCGTTAGCGTACAGGTTAGGATTAGGGGACGGGTGAGGGTCAGGCTTCGGGGAAGGGTTAGGGTTAGGGTTCGGGCTAGGGTTAGGGTTAGGGGACGGGGACGGTTTAGGGTCCAGGTGAGGGTACGACAACACTTTAGGGGGAGCGTACGTGTGAGGGCGCGGGTTAGCGTTAGCGTACGGCTTAGGATTAGGGGACGGGTGAGGGTCAGGCTTCGGGGAAGGGTTAGGGTTAGGGTTCGGGCTAGGGTTAGGGTTAGGGGACGGGGACGGTTTAGGGTCCAGGTGAGGGTATGACAACGCTTTAGGGGGAGCGTACGTGTGAGGGCGTGGGTTAGCGTTAGCGTACGGGTTAGGATTAGGGGACGGGTGAGGGTCAGGCTTCGATGAAGGGTTAGTGTTAGGGTTCGGGCTAGGGTTAGGGTTAGGGGACGGGGACGGTTTAGGGTCCAGGTGAGGGTACGAGAACGCTTTAGGGGGAGCGTACGTGTGAGGGCGCGGGATAGCGTTAGCGTACGGGTTAGGATTAGGGGACGGGTGAGGGTCAGGCTTCGGGGAAGGGTTAGGGTTAGGGTTCGGGCTAGGGATAGGGTTAGGGGACGGGGACGGTTTAGGGTCCAGGTGAGGGTACGACCATGCTTTAGGAGTAGCGTACGTGTTAGGGCGCTGGTTAGCGTTATTGTACGGGTTAGGGTTAGGGGACTGGTGAGGGTCAGGCTTCGGAGAAGGGTTAGGGTTAGGGTTCGGGCTAGGGTTAGGGTTAGGGGACGGGGACGGTTTAGGGTCCAGATGAGGGTACGAGAACCCTTTAGGGAGAGCGTACGTGTGAGGGCGTGGGTTAGCGTTAGCGTACGGGTTAGGATTAGGGGACGGGTGAGGGTCAGGCTTCGGGGAAGGGTTAGGGTTAGGGTTTGGGCTAGGGTTAGGGTTAGGTGACGGAGACGGTTAGGGTCCAGGTGAGGGTACGACAACGCTTTAGGGGGAGCGTACATGTGAGTGCGCGGGTTAGCGTTAGCGTACGGGTTAGGATTAGGGGACGGGTGAGGGTCAGGCTTCGGGGAAGGGTTAGGGTTAGGGTTCGGGCTAGGGTTAGGGTTAGGGGACAGGGACGGTTTAGGGTCCAGGTAATGGTACGACAACGCTTTAGGGGGAGCGTACGTGTGACGGCGCGGGTTAGCGTTAGCGTATGGGTTAGGATTAGGGGACGGGTGAGGGTCAGGCTTCGGGGAAGGGTTAGGGTTAGGGTTCGGGCTAGGGTTAGGGTTAGGGGACGGGGACGGTTTAGGGTCCAGGTGAGGGTACGACAACGCTTTAGGGGGAGCGTACGTGTGAGGGCGCGGGTTGGAGTTACCGTACGGGTTAGGATTAGGGGACGGGTGAGGGTCAGGTTTCGGGGAAGGGTTAGGGTTAGGGTTCGGGCTAGGGTTAGGGTTAGGGGACGGGGACGGTTTAGGGTCCAGGTGAGGGTACGACAATGATTTAGGGGGAGCGTACATGTGAGGGCGCGGGTTAGCGTTAGCGTACGGGTTAGGATTAGGGGACGGGTTAGGGTCAGGCTTCGGGGAAGGGTTAGGGTTAGGGTTCGGGCTAGGGTTAGGGTTAGGGGACGGGGACGGTTTAGGGTCCAGGTGAGGGTAAGACAATGCTTTAGGGGGAGCGTACCTGTGAGGGCGCAGGTTAGCGTTAGCGTACGGGTTAGGATTAGGGGACGGGTGAGGGTCAGGCTTCGGGGAAGGGTTAGGGTTAGGGTTCGGGCTAGGGTTAGGGTTAGGGGACGGGGACGGTTTAAGGTCCAGGTGAGGGTACGACAACGCTTTAGGGGGAGCGGACGTGTGAGGGCGTGGGTTAGCGTTAGCGTACGGGTTAGGATTAGGGGACGGGTGAGGGTCAGGCTTCGGGGAAGGGTTAGGGTTAGGGTTCGGGCTAGGGTTAGGGTTAGGGGACGGGGACGGTTTAGGGTCCAGGTGAGGGTACGACAACACTTTAGGGGGAGCGTACGTGTGAGGGCGCGGGTTAGCGTTAGCGTACGGGTTAGGATTAGGGGACGGGTGAGGGTCAGGCTTCGGGGAAGGGTTAGGGTTAGGGTTCGGGCTAGGGTTAGGGTTAGGGGACGGGGACGGTTTAGGGTCCAGGTGAGGGTACGAGAACGCTTTAGGGGGAGCCTACGTATGAGGGCGCGGGTTAGCGTTAGCGTACGGGTTAGGATTAGGGGACGGGTGAGGGTCAGGCGTCTGGGAAGGGTTAGGGTTAGGGCTAGGGTTAGGGTTATGGGACGGGGACGGTTTAGGGTCCAGGTGAGGGTACGACAACGCTTTAGGGGGAGCGTACGTGTGAGGGCGCGGGTTAGCGTTAGCGTACAGGTTCGGATTAGGGGACCAGTGAGGGTCAGGCTTCGGGGAAGGTTTAGGGTTAGGGTTCGGGCTAGGGTTAGGGTTAGGGGACGGGGACGGTTTAGGGTCCAGGTGAGGGTACGACAACGCTTTAGAGGGAGCGTACGTGTGAGGGCGTGGGTTAGCGTTAGCGTACGGTTTACGATTAGGGGACGGGTGAGGGTCAGGCTTCGCGGAAGGGTTAGGGTTAGGGTTCGGGCTAGGGTTAGGGTTAGGGGACGGGGACGGTTTAGGGTCCAGGTGAGGGTACGAGAACGCTTTAGTGGGAGCGTACGTATGAGTGCGCGGGTTAGCCTTAGCGTACGGTTTAGGATTAGGGGACGAGTGAGGGTCAGGCGTCGGGGAAGGGTTAGGGTTAGGGTTCGGGCTAGGGTTAGGGTTATGGGACGGGGACGGTTTAGGGTCCAGGTGAGGGTACGACAACGCTTTATGGGGAGTGTACGTGTGAGGGCGCGGGTTAGCGTTAGCGTACGGGTTAGCATTAGGGGACGGGTGAGGGTCAGGCTTCGGGGAAGGGTTAGGGTTAGGGTTCGGGCTAGGGTTAGGGTTAGGGGACGGGGACGGTTTAGGGTCCAGGTGAGGGTACGACAACGCTTTAAGGGGAGAGTACGTGTGAGGGCGCGGGTTAGCGTTAGCGTACGGGTTAGGATTAGGGGACGGGTGAGGGTCAGGCTTCGGGGAAGTGTTAGGGTTAGGGTTCGGGCTAGGGTTAGGGGACGGGGACGGGGACGGTTTAGGGTCCAGGTGAGGGTACGACAACGCTTTAGGGGGAGCATACGTGTGAGGGCACAGGTTAGCATTAACGTACAGGTTAGGATTAGAGGACGGGTGAGGGTCAGGCTTCGGGGAAGTGTTAGGGTTAGGGTTCGGGCTAGGGTTAGGGTTAGGGGACGGGGTCGGTTTAGGGTCCAGGTGAGGGTACGAGAACGCTTTAGGGGGAGAGTACGTGTGAGGGCGCGGGTTAGCGTTAGCGTACGGGTTAGGATTAGGGGACGGGTGAGGGTCAGGCTTCGGGGAAGTGTTAGGGTTAGGGTTCGGGCTAGGGTTAGGGTTAGGGGACGGGGACGGTTTAGGGTCCAGGTGAGGGTACGACAACGCTTTAGGGGGAGCGTACGTGTGAGGGCGCGGGTTAGCGTTAGCGTACGGGTTAGGATTACGGGACGGGTTAGGGTCAGGCTTCGGGGAAGGGTTAGGGTTAGGGTTCGGGCTAGGGTTAGGGTTAGGGGACGGGGACGGTTTAGGGTCCAGGTGAGGGTAAGACAATGCTTTAGGGGGAGCGTACCTGTGAGGGCGCGGGTTAGCGTTAGCGTACGGGTTATGATTAGAGGATGGGTGAGGGTCAGGCTTCGGGGAAGGGTTAGGGTTAGGGTTCGGGCTAGGGTTAGGGTTAGGGGACGGGGACGGTTTAAGGTCCAGGTGAGGGTACGACAACGCTTTAGGGGGAGCGTACGTGTGAGGGCGTGGGTTAGCGTTAGCGTACGGGTTAGGATTAGGGGACAGGTGAGGGTCAGGCTTCGGGGAAGGGTTAGGGTTAGGGTTCGGGCTAGGGTTAGGGTTAGGGGACGGGGACGGTTTAGGGTCCAGGTGAGGGTACGACAACACTTTAGGGGGAGCGTACGTGTGAGGGCGCGGGTTAACGTTAGCGTACGGGGTAGGTTTAGGGGACGGGTGAGGGTCAGGCTTCGGGGAAGGGTTAGGGTTAGGGTTCAGGCTAGGGTTAGGGTTAGGGGACGGGGACGGTTTAGGGTCCAGGTGAGGGTACGACAACGCTTTAGGGGGAGCGTACGTGTGAGGGCGCGGGTTAGCGTTAGCGTAAGGGTTAGGATTAGGGGACGGGTGAGGGTCAGGCTTCGGGGAAGGGTTAGGGTTAGGGTTCGGGCTAGGGTTAGGGTTAGGGGACGGGATCGGTTTGGGGTCCAATTGAGGGTACGAGAACGCTTTAGGGGGAGAGTACGTGTGAGGGCGCGGGTTAGCGTTAGCGTACGGGTTAGGATTAGGGGACGGGTGAGGGTCAGGCTTCGGGGAAGGGTTAGGGTTAGGGTTCGGGCTAGGGTTAGGGTTAGGGGATGCGGATGGTTTAGGGTCCAGGTGAGGGTACTACAATGCTTTAGGGGGAGCGTACGTGTGAGGGCGCGGGTTAGCGTTAGCGTACGGGTTAGGATTAGGGGACGGGTGAGGGTCAGGCTTCGGGGAAGGGTTAGGGTTAGGGTTCGGGCTAGGGTTAGGGTTAGGGGACGGGGACGGTTTAGGGTCCAGGTGAGGGTACGAGAACGCTTTAGCGGGAGCCTACGTATGAGGGCGCGGGTTAGCGTTAGCGTACGGGTTAGGATTAGGGGACGGGTGAGGGTCAGGCGTCGGGGAAGGGTTAGGGTTAGGGTTCGGGCTAGGGTTAGGGTTAGGGGACGGGGACGGTTTAGGGTCCAGGAGAGGGTACGACAACGCTTTAGGGGGAGCGTATGTGTGAGGGCGCGGGTTAGCGTTAGCGTACGGGTTCGGATTAGGGGACAGGTGAGGGTCAGGCTTCGGGGAAGGGTTAGGGTTTGCGTTCGGGCTAGGGTTAGGGTTAGGGGACGGGGACGGTTTAGGGTCCAGGTGAGGGTACGACAACGCTTTAGAGGGAGCGTACGTGTGAGGGCGTGGGTTAGCGTTAGCGTACGGTTTACGATTAGGGGACGGGTGAGGGTCAGGCTTCGGGGAAGGGTTAGGGTTAGGGTTCGGGCTAGGGTTAGGGTTAGGGGACGGGGACGGTTTAGGGTCCAGGTGAGGGTACGAGAACGCTTTAGGGGGAGCGTACGTATGAGGGCGCGGGTTAGCCTTAGCGTACGGTTTAGGATTAGGGGACGAGTGAGGGTCAGGCTTCGGGGAAGGGTTAGGGTTAGGGTTCGGGCTAGGGTTAGGGTTATGGGACGGGGACGGTTTAGGGTCCAGGTGAGGGTACGACAACGCTTTATGGGGAGCGTACGTGTGAGGGCGCGGGTTAGCGTTAGCGTACGGGTTAGCATTAGGGGACGGGTGAGGGTCAGGCTTCGGGGAAGGGTTAGGGTTAGGGTTCGGGCTAGGGTTAGGGTTAGGGGACGGGGACGGTTTAGGGTCCAGGTGAGGGTACGAGAACGCTTTAGGGGGAGCCTACGTATGAGGGCGCGGGTTAGCGTTAGCGTACGGGTTAGGATTAGGGGACGGGTGAGGGTCAGGCTTCGGGGAAGGGTTAGGGTTAGGGTTCGGGCTAGGGTTAGGGTTAGGGGACGGGGACGGTTTAGGGTCCAGGTGAGGGTACGACAACGCTTTAGGGGGAGCATACGTGTGAGGGCGCGGGTTGGAGTTAGCGTACGGGTTAGGATTAGGGGACGGGTGAGGGTCAGGTTTCGGGGCAGGGTTAGGGTTAGGGTTCGGGCTAGGGTTAGGGTTAGGGGACGGGGACGGTTTAGGGTCCAGGTGAGGGTACGACAATGATTGAGGGGGAGCGTACGTGTGAGGGCGCGGGTTAGCGTTAGCGTACGGGTTAGGATTAGGGGACGGGTTAGGGTCAGGCTTCGGGGAAGGGTTAGGATTAGGGTTCGGGCTAGTGTTAGGGTTAGGGGACGGGGACGGTTTAGGGTCCAGGTGAGGGTAAGACAATGCTTTAGGGGGAGCGTACCTGTGAGGGCGCGGGTTAGCGTTAGCGTACGGGTTAGGATTAGGGGACGGGTGAGGGTCAGGCTTCGGGGAAGGGTTAGGGTTAGGGTTCGGGCTAGGGTTAGGGTTAGGGGACGGGGACGGTTTAAGGTCCAGGTGAGGGTACGACAACGCTTTAGGGGGAGCGTACGTGTGAGGGCGTGGGTTAGCGTTAGCGTACGGGTTAGGATTAGAGGACGGGTGAGGGTCAGGCTTCGGGGAAGGGTTAGGGTTAGGGTTCGGGCTAGGGTTAGGGTTAGGGGACGGGGACGGTTTAGGGTCCAGGTGAGGGTACGACGACGCTTTAGGGGGAGCGTACGTGTGAGGGCGCGGGTTAGCGTTAGCGTACGGGTTAGGATTAGGGGACGGGTGAGGGTCAGGCTTCGGGGAAGGGTTAGGGTTAGGGTTCGGGCTAGGGTTAGGGTTAGGGGACGGGGACGGTTTAGGGTCCAGGTGAGGGTACGAGAACGCTTTAGGGGGAGCCTACGTATGAGGGCGCGGGTTAGCATTAGCGTACGGGTTAGGATTAGGGGACGGGTGAGGGTCAGGCGTCGGGGAAGGGTTAGGGTTAGGGTTCGGGCTAGGGTTAGGGTTATGGGATGGGGACGGTTTAGGGTCCAGGTGAGGGTACGACAACGCTTTAGGGGGAGCGTACGTGTGAGGGCGCGGGTTAGCGTTAGCGTACGGGTTCGGATTAGGGGACAGGTGAGGGTCAGGCTTCGGGGAAGGGTTAGGGTTTGCGTTCGGGCTAGGGTTAGGGTTAGGGGACGGGGACGGTTTAGGGTCCAGGTGAGGGTACGACAATGATTGAGGGGGAGCGTACGTGTGAGGGCGTGGGTTAGCGTTAGCGTACGGTTTACGATTAGGGGACGGGTGAGGGTCAGGCTTCGGGGAAGGGTTAGGGTTAGGGTTCGGGCTAGGGTTAGGGTTAGGGGACGGGGACGGTTTAGGGTCCAGGTGAGGGTACGAGAACGCTTTAGGGGGAGCGTACGTATGAGGGCGCGGGTTAGCCTTAGCGTACGGTTTAGGATTAGGGGACGAGTGAGGGTCAGGCGTCGGGGAAGGGTTAGGGTTAGGGTTCGGGCTAGGGTTAGGGTTATGGGACGGGGACGGTTTAGGGTCCAGGTGAGGGTACGACAACGCTTTATGGGGAGTGTACGTGTGAGGGCGCGGGTTAGCGTTAGCGTACGGGTTAGCATTAGGGGACGGGTGAGGGTCAGGCTTCGGGGAAGGGTTAGGGTTAGGGTTCGGGCTAGGGTTAGGGTTAGGGGACGGGGACGGTTTAGGGTCCAGGTGAGGGTACGACAACGCTTTAAGGGGAGAGTACGTGTGAGGGCGCGGGTTAGCGTTAGCGTACGGGTTAGGATTAGGGGACGGGTGAGGGTCAGGCTTCGGGGAAGTGTTAGGGTTAGGGTTCGGGCTAGGGTTAGGGTTAGGGGACGGGGACGGTTTAGGGTCCAGGTGAGGGTACGACAACGCTTTAGGGGGAGCATACGTGTGAGGGCGCAGGTTAGCATTAACGTACAGGTTAGGATTAGAGGACGGGTGAGGGTCAGGCTTCGGGGAAGTGTTAGGGTTAGGGTTCGGGCTAGGGTTAGGGTTAGGGGACGGGATCGGTTTAAGGTCCAGGTGAGGGTACGAGAACGCTTTAGGGGGAGAGTACGTGTGAGGGCGCGGGTTAGCGTTAGCGTACGGGTTAGGATTAGGGGACGGGTGAGGGTCAGGCTTCGGGGAAGGGTTAGGGTTAGGGTTCGGGCTAGGGTTAGGGTTAGGGGACGGGGACGGTTTAGGGTCCAGGTGAGGGTACGACAACGCTTTAGGGGGAGCGTACGTGTGAGGGCGCGGGTTAGCGTTAGCGTACGGGTTAGGATTAGGGGACGGGTGAGGGTCAGGCTTCGGGGAAGGGTTAGGGTTAGGGTTCGGGCTAGGGTTAGGGTTAGGGGACGGGGACGGTTTAGGGTCCAGGTGAGGGTAAGACAACGCTTTAGGGGGAGAGTACGTGTGAGGGCGCGGGTTAGCGTTAGTGTACGGGTTAGGATTAGGGGACGGGTGAGGGTCAGGCTTCGGGGAAGGGTTAGGGTTAGGGTCCGGGCTAGGGTTAGGGTTAGGGGATGCGGATGGTTTAGGGTCCAGGTGAGGGTACTACAATGCTTTAGGGGGAGCATACGTGTGAGGGCGCAGGTTAGCGTTAGCGTACGGGTTAGGATTAGGGGACGGGTGAGGGTCAGGCTTCGGGGAAGGGTTAGGGTTAGGGTTCGGGCTAGGGTTAGGGTTAGGGGACGGGGACGGTTTAGGGTCCAGGTGAGGGTACGACAACGCTTTAAGGGGAGAGTACGTGTGAGGGCGCGGGTTAGCGTTAGCGTACGGGTTAGGATTAGGGGACGGGTGAGGGTCAGGCTTCGGGGAAGTGTTAGGGTTAGGGTTCGGGCTAGGGTTAGGGTTAGGGGACGGGGACGGTTTAGGGTCCAGGTGAGGGTACGACAACGCTTTAGGGGGAGCATACGTGTGAGTGCGCAGGTTAGCATTAACGTACAGGTTAGGATTAGAGGACGGGTGAGGGTCAGGCTTCGGGGAAGTGTTAGGGTTAGGGTTCGGGCTAGGGTTAGGGTTAGGGGACGAGATCGGTTTAGGGTCCAGGTGAGGGTACGAGAACGCTTTAGGGGGAGAGTACGTGTGAGGGCGCGGGTTAGCATTAGCGTACGGGTTAGGATTAGGGGACGGGTGAGGGTCAGGCTTCGGGGAAGGGTTAGGGTTAGGGTTCGGGCTAGGGTTAGGGTTAGGGGACGGGGACGGTTTAGGGTCCAGGTGAGGGTACGACAACGCTTTAGGGGGAGCGTACGTGTGAGGGCGCGGGTTAGCGTTAGCGTACGGGTTAGGATTAGGGGACGGGTGAGGGTCAGGCTTCGGGGAAGGGTTAGGGTTAGGGTTCGGGCTAGGGTTAGGGTTAGGGGACGGGGACGGTTTAGGGTCCAGGTGAGGGTAAGACAACGCTTTAGGGGGAGAGTACGTGTGAGGGCGCGGGTTAGCGTTAGTGTACGGGTTAGGATTAGGGGACGGGTGAGGGTCAGGCTTCGGGGAAGGGTTAGGGTTAGGGTCCGGGCTAGGGTTAGGGTTAGGGGATGCGGATGGTTTAGGGTCCAGGTGAGGGTACTACAATGCTTTAGGGGGAGCATACGTGTGAGGGCGCAGGTTAGCGTTAGCGTACGGGTTAGGATTAGGGGACGGGTGAGGGTCAGGCTTCGGGGAAGGGTTAGGGTTAGGGTTCGGGCTAGGGTTAGGGTTAGGGGACGGGGACGGTTTAGGGTCCAGGTGAGGGTACGAGAACGCTTTAGGGGGAGTGTACGTATGAGGGCGCGGGTTAGCGTTAGCGTACGGGTTCGGTTTAGGGGACGGGTGAGGGTCAGGCTTCGGGGAAGTGTTAGGGTCAGGGTTCGGTCTAGGGTTAGGGTTAGGGGACGGGGACGGTTTAGGGTCCAGGTGAGGGTAAGACAATGCTTTAGGGGGAGCGTACCTGTGAGGGCGCGGGTTAGCGTTAGCGTACAGGTTAGGATTAGGGGACGGGTGAGGGTCAGGCTTCGGGGAAGTGTTAGGGTTAGGGTTCGGGCTAGGGTTAGGGTTAGGGGACGGGGACGGTTTAGGGTCCAGGTGAGGGTACGACAACGCTTTAGAGGGAGCGTACGTGTGAGGGCGTGGGTTAGCGTTAGCGTACGGTTTACGATTAGGGGACGGGTGAGGGTCAGGCTTCGGGGAAGGGTTAGGGTTAGGGTTCGGGCTAGGGTTAGGGTTAGGGGACGGGGACGGTTTAGGGTCCAGGTGAGGGTACGAGAACGCTTTAGGGGGAGCGTATGTATGAGGGCGCGGGTTAGCCTTAGCGTACGGTTTAGGATTAGGGGACGAGTGAGGGTCAGGCGTCGGGGAAGGGTTAGGGTTAGGGTTCGGGCTAGGGTTAGGGTTATGGGACGGGGACGGTTTAGGGTCCAGGTGAGTGTACGACAACGCTTTATGGGGAGCGTACGTGTGAGGGCGCGGGTTAGCGTTAGCGTACGGGTTAGCATTAGGGGACGGGTGAGGGTCAGGCTTCGGGGAAGGGTTAGGGTTAGGGTTCGGGCTAGGGTTAGGGTTAGGGGACGGGGACGGTTTAGGGTCCAGGTGAGGGTACGACAACGCTTTAAGGGGAGAGTACGTGTGAGGGCGCGGGTTAGCGTTAGCGTACGGGTGAGGATTAGGGGACGGGTGAGGGTCAGGCTTCGGGGAAGTGTTAGGGTTAGGGTTCGGGCTAGGGTTAGGGTTAGGGGACGGGGACGGTTTAGGGTCCATGTGAGGGTACGACAACGATTTAGGGGGAGCATACGTGTGAGGGCGCAGGTTAGCATTAACGTACAGGTTAGGATTACAGGACGGGTGAGGGTCAGGCTTCGGGGAAGGGTTAGGGTTAGGGTTCGGGCTAGGGTTAGGGTTAGGGGACGCAGATGGTTTAGGGTCCAGGTGAGGGTACTACAATGCTTTAGGGGGAGCATACGTGTGAGGGCGCGGGTTAGCGTTAGCGTACAGGTTAGGATTAGGGGACGGGTGAGGGTCAGGCTTCGGGGAAGGGTTAGGGTTAGGGTTCGGGCTAGGGTTAGGGTTAGGGGACGGGGACGGTTTAGGGTCCAGGTGAGGGTACGAGAACGCTTTAGGGGGAGCGTACGTATGAGGGCGCGGGTTAGCGTTAGCGTACAGGTTAGGATTAGGGGACGGGTGAGGGTCAGGCTTCGGGGAAGGGTTAGGGTTAGGGTTCGGGCTAGGGTTAGGGTTAGGGGACGGGGACGGTTTAGGGTCCAGGTGAGGGTACGACAACACTTTAGGGGGAGCGTACGTGTGAGGGCGCGGGTTAGCGTTAGCGTACGGCTTAGGATTAGGGGACGGGTGAGGGTCAGGCTTCGGGGAAGGGTTAGGGTTAGGGTTCGGGCTAGGGTTAGGGTTAGGGGACGGGGACGGTTTAGGGTCCAGGTGAGGGTATGACAACGCTTTAGGGGGAGCGTACGTGTGAGGGCGTGGGTTAGCGTTAGCGTACGGGTTAGGATTAGGGGACGGGTGAGGGTCAGGCTTCGATGAAGGGTTAGTGTTAGGGTTCGGGCTAGGGTTAGGGTTAGGGGACGGGGACGGTTTAGGGTCCAGGTGAGGGTACGAGAACGCTTTAGGGGGAGCGTACGTGTGAGGGCGCGGGATAGCGTTAGCGTACGGGTTAGGATTAGGGGACGGGTGAGGGTCAGGCTTCGGGGAAGGGTTAGGGTTAGGGTTCGGGCTAGGGATAGGGTTAGGGGACGGGGACGGTTTAGGGTCCAGGTGAGGGTACGACCATGCTTTAGGAGTAGCGTACGTGTTAGGGCGCTGGTTAGCGTTATTGTACGGGTTAGGGTTAGGGGACTGGTGAGGGTCAGGCTTCGGAGAAGGGTTAGGGTTAGGGTTCGGGCTAGGGTTAGGGTTAGGGGACGGGGACGGTTTAGGGTCCAGATGAGGGTACGAGAACCCTTTAGGGAGAGCGTACGTGTGAGGGCGTGGGTTAGCGTTAGCGTACGGGTTAGGATTAGGGGACGGGTGAGGGTCAGGCTTCGGGGAAGGGTTAGGGTTAGGGTTTGGGCTAGGGTTAGGGTTAGGTGACGGAGACGGTTAGGGTCCAGGTGAGGGTACGACAACGCTTTAGGGGGAGCGTACATGTGAGTGCGCGGGTTAGCGTTAGCGTACGGGTTAGGATTAGGGGACGGGTGAGGGTCAGGCTTCGGGGAAGGGTTAGGGTTAGGGTTCGGGCTAGGGTTAGGGTTAGGGGACAGGGACGGTTTAGGGTCCAGGTAATGGTACGACAACGCTTTAGGGGGAGCGTACGTGTGATGGCGCGGGTTAGCGTTAGCGTATGGGTTAGGATTAGGGGACGGGTGAGGGTCAGGCTTCGGGGAAGGGTTAGGGTTAGGGTTCGGGCTAGGGTTAGGGTTAGGGGACGGGGACGGTTTAGGGTCCAGGTGAGGGTACGACAACGCTTTAGGGGGAGCGTACGTGTGAGGGCGCGGGTTGGAGTTACCGTACGGGTTAGGATTAGGGGACGGGTGAGGGTCAGGTTTCGGGGAAGGGTTAGGGTTAGGGTTCGGGCTAGGGTTAGGGTTAGGGGACGGGGACGGTTTAGGGTCCAGGTGAGGGTACGACAATGATTTAGGGGGAGCGTACATGTGAGGGCGCGGGTTAGCGTTAGCGTACGGGTTAGGATTAGGGGACGGGTTAGGGTCAGGCTTCGGGGAAGGGTTAGGGTTAGGGTTCGGGCTAGGGTTAGGGTTAGGGGACGGGGACGGTTTAGGGTCCAGGTGAGGGTAAGACAATGCTTTAGGGGGAGCGTACCTGTGAGGGCGCAGGTTAGCGTTAGCGTACGGGTTAGGATTAGGGGACGGGTGAGGGTCAGGATTCGGGGAAGGGTTAGGGTTAGGGTTCGGGCTAGGGTTAGGGTTAGGGGACGGGGACGGTTTAAGGTCCAGGTGAGGGTACGACAACGCTTTAGGGGGAGCGGACGTGTGAGGGCGTGGGTTAGCGTTAGCGTACGGGTTAGGATTAGGGGACGGGTGAGGGTCAGGCTTCGGGGAAGGGTTAGGGTTAGGGTTCGGGCTAGGGTTAGGGTTAGGGGACGGGGACGGTTTAGGGTCCAGGTGAGGGTACGACAACGCTTTAGGGGGAGCGTACGTGTGAGGGCGCGGGTTAGCGTTAGCGTACGGGTTAGGATTAGGGGACGGGTGAGGGTCAGGCTTCGGGGAAGGGTTAGGGTTAGGGTTCGGGCTAGGGATAGGGTTAGGGGACGGGGACGGTTTAGGGTCCAGGTGAGGGTACGACCATGCTTTAGGAGTAGCGTACGTGTTAGGGCGCTGGTTAGTGTTATTGTACGGGTTAGGGTTAGGGGACTGGTGAGGGTCAGGCTTCGGAGAAGGGTTAGGGTTAGGGTTCGGGCTAGGGTTAGGGTTAGGGGACGGGGACGGTTTAGGGTCCAGATGAGGGTACGAGAACCCTTTAGGGAGAGCGTACGTGTGAGGGCGTGGGTTAGCGTTAGCGTACGGGTTAGGATTAGGGGACGGGTGAGGGTCAGGCTTCGGGGAAGGGTTAGGGTTAGGGTTTGGGCTAGGGTTAGGGTTAGGTGACGGAGACGGTTAGGGTCCAGGTGAGGGTACGACAACGCTTTAGGGGGAGCGTACATGTGAGTGCGCGGGTTAGCGTTAGCGTACGGGTTAGGATTAGGGGACGGGTGAGGGTCAGGCTTCGGGGAAGGGTTAGGGTTAGGGTTCGGGCTAGGGTTAGGGTTAGGGGACAGGGACGGTTTAGGGTCCAGGTAATGGTACGACAACGCTTTAGGGGGAGCGTACGTGTGACGGCGCGGGTTAGCGTTAGCGTATGGGTTAGGATTAGGGGACGGGTGAGGGTCAGGCTTCGGGGAAGGGTTAGGGTTAGGGTTCGGGCTAGGGTTAGGGTTAGGGGACGGGGACGGTTTAGGGTCCAGGTGAGGGTACGACAACGCTTTAGGGGGAGCGTACGTGTGAGGGCGCGGGTTGGAGTTACCGTACGGGTTAGGATTAGGGGACGGGTGAGGGTCAGGTTTCGGGGAAGGGTTAGGGTTAGGGTTCGGGCTAGGGTTAGGGTTAGGGGACGGGGACGGTTTAGGGTCCAGGTGAGGGTACGACAATGATTTAGGGGGAGCGTACATGTGAGGGCGCGGGTTAGCGTTAGCGTACGGGTTAGGATTAGGGGACGGGTTAGGGTCAGGCTTCGGGGAAGGGTTAGGGTTAGGGTTCGGGCTAGGGTTAGGGTTAGGGGACGGGGACGGTTTAGGGTCCAGGTGAGGGTAAGACAATGCTTTAGGGGGAGCGTACCTGTGAGGGCGCAGGTTAGCGTTAGCGTACGGGTTAGGATTAGGGGACGGGTGAGGGTCAGGCTTCGGGGAAGGGTTAGGGTTAGGGTTCGGGCTAGGGTTAGGGTTAGGGGACGGGGACGGTTTAAGGTCCAGGTGAGGGTACGACAACGCTTTAGGGGGAGCGGACGTGTGAGGGCGTGGGTTAGCGTTAGCGTACGGGTTAGGATTAGGGGACGGGTGAGGGTCAGGCTTCGAGGAAGGGTTAGGGTTAGGGTACGGGCTAGGGTTAGGGTTAGGGGACGGGGACGGTTTAGGGTCCAGGTGAGGGTACGACAACGCTTTAGGGGGAGCGTACGTGTGAGGGCGCGGGTTAGCGTTAGCGTATGGGTTAGGATTAGGGGACGGGTGAGGGTCAGGCTTCGGGGAAGGGTTAGGGTTAGGGTTCGGGCTAGGGTTAGGGTTAGGGGACGGGGACGGTTTAGGGTCCAGGTGAGGGTACGAGAACTCTTTAGGGGGAGCCTACGTATGAGGGCGCGGGTTAGCGTTAGCGTACGGGTTAGGATTAGGGGACGGGTGAGGGTCAGGCGTCTGGGAAGGGTTAGGGTTAGGGCTAGGGTTAGGGTTATGGGACGGGGACGGTTTAGGGTCCAGGTGAGGGTACGACAACGCTTTAGGGGGAGCGTACGTGTGAGGGCGCGGGTTAGCGTTAGCGTACAGGTTCGGATTAGGGGACCAGTGAGGGTCAGGCTTCGGGGAAGGTTTAGGGTTAGGGTTCGGGCTAGGGTTAGGCTTAGGGGACGGGGACGGTTTAGGGTCCAGGTGAGGGTACGACAACGCTTTAGAGGGAGCGTACGTGTGAGGGCGTGGGTTAGCGTTAGCGTACGGTTTACGATTAGGGGACGGGTGAGGGTCAGGCTTCGCGGAAGGGTTAGGGTTAGGGTTCGGGCTAGGGTTAGGGTTAGGGGACGGGGACGGTTTAGGGTCCAGGTGAGGGTACGAGAACGCTTTAGGGGGAGCGTACGTATGAGTGCGCGGGTTAGCCTTAGCGTACGGTTTAGGATTAGGGGACGAGTGAGGGTCAGGCGTCGGGGAAGGGTTAGGGTTAGGGTTCGGGCTAGGGTTAGGGTTATGGGACGGGGACGGTTTAGGGTCCAGGTGAGGGTACGACAACGCTTTATGGGGAGTGTACGTGTGAGGGCGCGGGTTAGCGTTAGCGTACGGGTTAGCATTAGGGGACGGGTGAGGGTCAGGCTTCGGGGAAGGGTTAGGGTTAGGGTTCGGGCTAGGGTTAGGGTTAGGGGACGGGGACGGTTTAGGGTCCAGGTGAGGGTACGACAACGCTTTAAGGGGAGAGTACGTGTGAGGGCGCGGGTTAGCGTTAGCGTACGGGTTAGGATTAGGGGACGGGTGAGGGTCAGGCTTCGGGGAAGTGTTAGGGTTAGGGTTCGGGCTAGGGTTAGGGGACGGGGACGGGGACGGTTTAGGGTCCAGGTGAGGGTACGACAACGCTTTAGGGGGAGCATACGTGTGAGGGCACAGGTTAGCATTAACGTACAGGTTAGGATTAGAGGACGGGTGAGGGTCAGGCTTCGGGGAAGTGTTAGGGTTAGGGTTCGGGCTAGGGTTAGGGTTAGGGGACGGGGTCGGTTTAGGGTCCAGGTGAGGGTACGAGAACGCTTTAGGGGGAGAGTACGTGTGAGGGCGCGGGTTAGCGTTAGCGTACGGGTTAGGATTAGGGGACGGGTGAGGGTCAGGCTTCGGGGAAGTGTTAGGGTTAGGGTTCGGGCTAGGGTTAGGGTTAGGGGACGGGGACGGTTTAGGGTCCAGGTGAGGGTACGACAACGCTTTAGGGGGAGCGTACGTGTGAGGGCGCGGGTTAGCGTTAGCGTACGGGTTAGGATTACGGGACGGGTTAGGGTCAGGCTTCGGGGAAGGGTTAGGGTTAGGGTTCGGGCTAGGGTTAGGGTTAGGGGACGGGGACGGTTTAGGGTCCAGGTGAGGGTAAGACAATGCTTTAGGGGGAGCGTACCTGTGAGGGCGCGGGTTAGCGTTAGCGTACGGGTTATGATTAGAGGATGGGTGAGGGTCAGGCTTCGGGGAAGGGTTAGGGTTAGGGTTCGGGCTAGGGTTAGGGTTAGGGGACGGGGACGGTTTAAGGTCCAGGTGAGGGTACGACAACGCTTTAGGGGGAGCGTACGTGTGAGGGCGTGGGTTAGCGTTAGCGTACGGGTTAGGATTAGGGGACAGGTGAGGGTCAGGCTTCGGGGAAGGGTTAGGGTTAGGGTTCGGGCTAGGGTTAGGGTTAGGGGACGGGGACGGTTTAGGGTCCAGGTGAGGGTACGACAACACTTTAGGGGGAGCGTACGTGTGAGGGCGCGGGTTAACGTTAGCGTACGGGGTAGGATTAGGGGACGGGTGAGGGTCAGGCTTCGGGGAAGGGTTAGGGTTAGGGTTCAGGCTAGGGTTAGGGTTAGGGGACGGGGACGGTTTAGGGTCCAGGTGACGGTACGACAACGCTTTAGGGGGAGCGTACGTGTGAGGGCGCGGGTTAGCGTTAGCGTACGGGTTAGGATTAGGGGACGGGTGAGGGTCAGGCTTCGGGGAAGGGTTAGGGTTAGGGTTCGGGCTAGGGTTAGGGTTAGGGGACGGGATCGGTTTGGGGTCCAATTGAGGGTACGAGAACGCTTTAGGGGGAGAGTACGTGTGAGGGCGCGGGTTAGCGTTAGCGTACGGGTTAGGATTAGGGGACGGGTGAGGGTCAGGCTTCGGGGAAGGGTTAGGGTTAGGGTTCGGGCTAGGGTTAGGGTTAGGGGATGCGGATGGTTTAGGGTCCAGGTGAGGGTACTACAATGCTTTAGGGGGAGCGTACGTGTGAGGGCGCGGGTTAGCGTTAGCGTACGGGTTAGGATTAGGGGACGGGTGAGGGTCAGGCTTCGGGGAAGGGTTAGGGTTAGGGTTCGGGCTAGGGTTAGGGTTAGGGGACGGGGACGGTTTAGGGTCCAGGTGAGGGTACGAGAACGCTTTAGCGGGAGCCTACGTATGAGGGCGCGGGTTAGCTTTAGCGTACGGGTTAGGATTAGGGGACGGGTGAGGGTCAGGCGTCGGGGAAGGGTTAGGGTTAGGGTTCGGGCTAGGGTTAGGGTTAGGGGACGGGGACGGTTTAGGGTCCAGGAGAGGGTACGACAACGCTTTAGGGGGAGCGTACGTGTGAGGGCGCGGGTTAGCGTTAGCGTACGGGTTCGGATTAGGGGACAGGTGAGGGTCAGGCTTCGGGGAAGGGTTAGGGTTTGCGTTCGGGCTAGGGTTAGGGTTAGGGGACGGGGACGGTTTAGGGTCCAGGTGAGGGTACGACAACGCTTTAGAGGGAGCGTACGTGTGAGGGCGTGGGTTAGCGTTAGCGTACGGTTTACGATTTGGGGACGGGTGAGGGTCAGGCTTCGGGGAAGGGTTAGGGTTAGGGTTCGGGCTAGGGTTAGGGTTAGGGGACGGGGACGGTTTAGGGTCCAGGTGAGGGTACGAGAACGCTTTAGGGGGAGCGTACGTATGAGGGCGCGGGTTAGCCTTAGCGTACGGTTTAGGATTAGGGGACGAGTGAGGGTCAGGCTTCGGGGAAGGGTTAGGGTTAGGGTTCGGGCTAGGGTTAGGGTTATGGGACGGGGACGGTTTAGGGTCCAGGTGAGGGTACGACAACGCTTTATGGGGAGCGTACGTGTGAGGGCGCGGGTTAGCGTTAGCGTACGGGTTAGCATTAGGGGACGGGTGAGGGTCAGGCTTCGGGGAAGGGTTAGGGTTAGGGTTCGGGCTAGGGTTAGGGTTAGGGGACGGGGACGGTTTAGGGTCCAGGTGAGGGTACGAGAACGCTTTAGGGGGAGCCTACGTATGAGGGCGCGGGTTAGCGTTAGCGTACGGGTTAGGATTAGGGGACGGGTGAGGGTCAGGCTTCGGGGAAGGGTTAGGGTTAGGGTTCGGGCTAGGGTTAGGGTTAGGGGACGGGGACGGTTTAGGGTCCAGGTGAGGGTACGACAACGCTTTAGGGGGAGCATACGTGTGAGGGCGCGGGTTGGAGTTAGCGTACGGGTTAGGATTAGGGGACGGGTGAGGGTCAGGTTTCGGGGCAGGGTTAGGGTTAGGGTTCGGGCTAGGGTTAGGGTTAGGGGACGGGGACGGTTTAGGGTCCAGGTGAGGGTACGACAATGATTGAGGGGGAGCGTACGTGTGAGGGCGCGGGTTAGCGTTAGCGTACGGGTTAGGATTAGGGGACGGGTTAGGGTCAGGCTTCGGGGAAGGGTTAGGGTTAGGGTTCGGGCTAGTGTTAGGGTTAGGGGACGGGGACGGTTTAGGGTCCAGGTGAGGGTAAGACAATGCTTTAGGGGGAGCGTACCTGTGAGGGCGCGGGTTAGCGTTAGCGTACGGGTTAGGATTAGGGGACGGGTGAGGGTCAGGCTTCGGGGAAGGGTTAGGGTTAGGGTTCGGGCTAGGGTTAGGGTTAGGGGACGGGGACGGTTTAAGGTCCAGGTGAGGGTACGACAACGCTTTAGGGGGAGCGTACGTGTGAGGGCGTGGGTTAGCGTTAGCGTACGGGTTAGGATTAGAGGACGGGTGAGGGTCAGGCTTCGGGGAAGGGTTAGGGTTAGGGTTCGGGCTAGGGTTAGGGTTAGGGGACGGGGACGGTTTAGGGTCCAGGTGAGGGTACGACGACGCTTTAGGGGGAGCGTACGTGTGAGGGCGCGGGTTAGCGTTAGCGTACGGGTTAGGATTAGGGGACGGGTGAGGGTCAGGCTTCGGGGAAGGGTTAGGGTTAGGGTTCGGGCTAGGGTTAGGGTTAGGGGACGGGGACGGTTTAGGGTCCAGGTGAGGGTACGAGAACGCTTTAGGGGGAGCCTACGTATGAGGGCGCGGGTTAGCGTTAGCGTACGGGTTAGGATTAGGGGACGGGTGAGGGTCAGGCGTCGGGGAAGGGTTAGGGTTAGGGTTCGGGCTAGGGTTAGGGTTATGGGATGGGGACGGTTTAGGGTCCAGATGAGGGTACGACAACGCTTTAGGGGGAGCGTACGTGTGAGGGCGCGGGTTAGCGTTAGCGTACGGGTTCGGATTAGGGGACAGGTGAGGGTCAGGCTTCGGGGAAGGGTTAGGGTTTGCGTTCGGGCTAGGGTTAGGGTTAGGGGACGGGGACGGTTTAGGGTCCAGGTGAGGGTACGACAATGATTGAGGGGGAGCGTACGTGTGAGGGCGTGGGTTAGCGTTAGCGTACGGTTTACGATTAGGGGACGGGTGAGGGTCAGGCTTCGGGGAAGGGTTAGGGTTAGGGTTCGGGCTAGGGTTAGGGTTAGGGGACGGGGACGGTTTAGGGTCCAGGTGAGGGTACGAGAACGCTTTAGGGGGAGCGTACGTATGAGGGCGCGGGTTAGCCTTAGCGTACGGTTTAGGATTAGGGGACGAGTGAGGGTCAGGCGTCGGGGAAGGGTTAGGGTTAGGGTTCGGGCTAGGGTTAGGGTTATGGGACGGGGACGGTTTAGGGTCCAGGTGAGGGTACGACAACGCTTTATGGGGAGTGTACGTGTGAGGGCGCGGGTTAGCGTTAGCGTACGGGTTAGCATTAGGGGACGGGTGAGGGTCAGGCTTCGGGGAAGGGTTAGGGTTAGGGTTCGGGCTAGGGTTAGGGTTAGGGGACGGGGACGGTTTAGGGTCCAGGTGAGGGTACGACAACGCTTTAAGGGGAGAGTACGTGTGAGGGCGCGGGTTAGCGTTAGCGTACGGGTTAGGATTAGGGGACGGGTGAGGGTCAGGCTTCGGGGAAGTGTTAGGGTTAGGGTTCGGGCTAGGGTTAGGGTTAGGGGACGGGGACGGTTTAGGGTCCAGGTGAGGGTACGACAACGCTTTAGGGGGAGCATACGTGTGAGGGCGCAGGTTAGCATTAACGTACAGGTTAGGATTAGAGGACGGGTGAGGGTCAGGCTTCGGGGAAGTGTTAGGGTTAGGGTTCGGGCTAGGGTTAGGGTTAGGGGACGGGATCGGTTTAGGGTCCAGGTGAGGGTACGAGAACGCTTTAGGGGGAGAGTACGTGTGAGGGCGCGGGTTAGCGTTAGCGTACGGGTTAGGATTAGGGGACGGGTGAGGGTCAGGCTTCGGGGAAGGGTTAGGGTTAGGGTTCGGGCTAGGGTTAGGGTTAGGGGACGGGGACGGTTTAGGGTCCAGGTGAGGGTACGACAACGCTTTAGGGGGAGCGTACGTGTGAGGGCGCGGGTTAGCGTTAGCGTACGGGTTAGGATTAGGGGACGGGTGAGGGTCAGGCTTCGGGGAAGGGTTAGGGTTAGGGTTCGGGCTAGGGTTAGGGTTAGGGGACGGGGACGGTTTAGGGTCCAGGTGAGGGTAAGACAACGCTTTAGGGGGAGAGTACGTGTGAGGGCGCGGGTTAGCGTTAGTGTACGGGTTAGGATTAGGGGACGGGTGAGGGTCAGGCTTCGGGGAAGGGTTAGGGTTAGGGTCCGGGCTAGGGTTAGGGTTAGGGGATGCGGATGGTTTAGGGTCCAGGTGAGGGTACTACAATGCTTTAGGGGGAGCATACGTGTGAGGGCGCAGGTTAGCGTTAGCGTACGGGTTAGGATTAGGGGACGGGTGAGGGTCAGGCTTCGGGGAAGGTTTAGGGTTAGGGTTCGGGCTAGGGTTAGGGTTAGGGGACGGGGACGGTTTAGGGTCCAGGTGAGGGTACGAGAACGCTTTAGGGGGAGCGTACGTATGAGGGCGCGGGTTAGCGTTAGCGTACGGGTTCGGTTTAGGGGACGGGTGAGGGTCAGGCTTCGGGGAAGTGTTAGGGTCAGGGTTCGGTCTAGGGTTAGGGTTAGGGGACGGGGACGGTTTAGGGTCCAGGTGAGGGTAAGACAATGCTTTAGGGGGAGCGTACCTGTGAGGGCGCGGGTTAGCGTTAGCGTACAGGTTAGGATTAGGGGACGGGTGAGGGTCAGGCTTCGGGGAAGTGTTAGGGTTAGGGTTCGGGCTAGGGTTAGGGTTAGGGGACGGGGACGGTTTAGGGTCCAGGTGAGGGTAAGACAATGCTTTAGGGGGAGCGTACCTGTGAGGGCGCGGGTTAGCGTTAGCGTACGGGTTAGGATTAGGGGACGGGTGAGGGTCAGGCTTCGGGGAAGGGTTAGGGTTAGGGTTTGGGCTAGGGTTAGGGTTAGGGGACGGGGACGGTTTAAGGTCCAGGTGAGGGTACGACAACGCTTTAGGGGGAGCGTACGTGTGAGGGCGTGGGTTAGCGTTAGCGTACGGGTTAGGATTAGGGGACGGGTGAGGGTCAGGCTTCGGGGAAGGGTTAGGGTTAGGGTTCGGGCTAGTGTTAGGGTTAGGGGACGGGATCGGTTTGGGGTCCAGTTGAGGGTACGAGAACGCTTTAGGGGGAGAGTACGTGTGAGGGCGCGGGTTAGCGTTAGCGTACGGGTTAGGATTAGGGGACGGGTGAGGGTCAGGCTTCGGGGAAGGGTTAGGGTTAGGGTTCGGGCTAGGGTTAGGGTTAGGGGATGCGGATGGTTTAGGGTCCAGGTGAGGGTACTACAATGCTTTAGGTGGAGCGTACGTGTGAGGGCGTGGGTTAGCGTTAGCGTATGGGTTAGGATTAGGGGACGGGTGAGGGTCAGGCTTCGGGGAAGGGTTAGGGTTAGGGTTCGGGCTAGGGTTAGGGTTAGGGGACGGGGACGGTTTAGGGTCCAGGTGAGGGTACGAGAACGCTTTAGGGGGAGCGTACGTATGAGGGCGCAGGTTAGCGTTAGCGTACGGGTTCGGTTTAGGGGACGGGTGAGGGTCAGGCTTCGGGGAAGGGTTAGGGTTAGGGTTCGGTCTAGGGTAGGGTTAGGGGACGGCGACGGTTTAGGGTCCATGTGAGGGTATGACAATGCTTTAGGGGGAGCGTACGTGTGAGGACGCGGCTTAGCGTTAGCGTACGGGTTAGGATTGGGGACGGGTTAGGGTCAGGCTTCGGGGAAGGGTTAGGGTTAGGGTTCGGGCTAGGGTTAGGGTTAGGGGACGGGGACGGTTTAGGGTCCAGGTGAGGGTAAGACAATGCTTTAGGGGGAGCGTACCTGTGAGGGCGCGGGTTAGCGTTAGCGTACGGGTTAGGATTAGGGGATGGGTGAGGGTCAGGCTTCGGGGAAGGGTTAGGGTTAGGGTTCGGGCTAGGGTTAGGGTTAGGGGACGGGGACGGTTTAAGGTCCAGGTGAGGGTACGACAACGCTTTAGGGGGAGCGTACGTGTGAGGGCGTGGGTTAGCGTTAGCGTACGGGTTAGGATTAGGGGACGGGTGAGGGTCAGGCTTCGGGGAAGGGTTAGGGTTAGGGTTCGGGCTAGGGTTAGGGTTAGGGGACGGGGACGGTTTAGGGTCCAGGTGAGGGTACGACAACACTTTAGGGGGAGCGTACGTGTGAGGGCGCGGGTTAGCGTTAGCGTACGGGTTAGGATTAGGGGACGGGTGAGGGTCAGGCTTCGGGGAAGGGTTAGGGTTAGGGTTCGGGCTAGGGTTAGGGTTAGGGGACGGGGACGGTTTAGGGTCCAGGTGAGGGTACGAGAACGCTTTAGGGGGAGCCTACGTATGAGGGCGCGGGTTAGCGTTAGCGTATGGGTTAGGATTAGGGGACGGGTGAGGGTCAGGCGTCGGGGAAGGGTTAGGGTTAGGTTTCGGGCTAGGGTTAGGGTTAGGGGACGGGGACGGTTTAGGGTCCAGGTGAGGGTACGAGAACGCTTTAGGGGGAGCGTACGTGTGAGGGCGCGGGATAGCGTTAGCGTACGGGTTAGGATTAGGGGACGGGTGAGGGTCAGGCTTCGGGGAAGGGTTAGGGTTAGGTTTCGGGCTAGGGTTAGGGTTAGGGGACGGGGACGGTTTAGGGTCCAGGTGAGGGTACGAGAACGCTTTTGGGGGAGCGTACGTGTGAGGGCGTGGGTTAGTGTTAGCGTACGGGTTAGGATTACGGGACGGGTGAGGGTCAGGCTTCGTGGAAGGGTTAGGGTTAGGGTTCGGGCTAGGGTTAGGGTTAGGGAACGGGCACGGTTTAGGGTCCAGGTGAGGGTACGACAACGCTTTAGGGGGAGCGTACGTGTGAGGGCGCGGGTTAGCGTTAGCGTACGGGTTAGGATTAGGGGACGGGTGAGGGTCAGGCTTCGGGGAAGGGTTAGGGTTAGGGTTCGGGCTAGGGTTAGGGTTAGGGGATGGGGACGGTTTAGGGTCCAGGTGAGGGTACGACAACGCTTTAGGGGGATCGTACGTGTGAGGGCGCGGGTTGGCGTTAGCGTATGGGTTAGGATTAGGGGACGGGTGAGGTTCAGGTTTCGGGGAAGGGTTAGGGTTAGGGTTCTGGCTAGGGTTAGGGTTAGGGGACGGGGACGGTTTAGGGCCCAGGTGAGGGTAAGACAACGCTTTATGGGGTGCGTACGTGTGAGGGCGCGGGTTAGCGTTAGCGTACGGGTTAGGATTAGGGGACGGGTGAGGGTCAGGCTTCGGGGAAGGGTTAGGGTTAGGGTTCGGGCTAGGGTTAGGGTTAGGGGACGGGGACGGTTTAGGGTCCAGGTGAGGGTAAGACAATGCTTTAGGGGGAGCGTACGTGTGAGGGCGCGGGTTAGCGTTAGCGTACGGGTTAGGATTAGGGGACGGGTGAGGGTCAGGCTTCGGGGAAGGGTTAGGGTTAGGGTTCGGGCTAGGGTTAGGGTTAGGGGACGGGGACGGTTTAGGGTCCAGGTGAGGGTACGACAACGCTTTAGGGGGAGCGTACGTGTGAGGGCGCGGGTTGGAGTTAGCGTACGGGTTAGGATTAGGGGACGGGTGAGGGTCAGGTTTCGGGGAAGCGTTAGGGTTAGGGTTCGGGCTAGGGTTAGGGTTAGGGGACGGGGACGGTTTAGGGTCCAGGTGAGTGTACGACAATGATTTAGGGGGAGCGTACGTGTGAGGGCGTGGGTTAGCGTTAGCGTACGGGTTAGGATTAGGGGACGGGTTAGGGTCAGGCTTCGGGGAAGGGTTAGGGTTAGGGTTCGGGCTAGGGTTAGGGTTAGGGGACGGGGATGGTTTAGGGTCCAGGTGAGGGTAAGACAATGCTTTAGGGGGAGCGTACCTGTGAGGGCGTGGGTTAGCGTCAGCGTACGGGTTAGGATTAGGGTACGGGTGAGGGTCAGGCTTCGGGGAAGGGTTAGGGTTAGGGTTCGGGCTAGGGTTAGGGTTAGGGGACGGGGACGGTTTAAGGTCCAGGTGAGGGTACGACAACGCTTTAGGGGGAGCGTACGTGTGAGGGCGTGGGTTAGCGTTAGCGTACGGGTTAGGATTAGGGGACGGGTGAGGGTCAGGCTTCGGGGAAGGGTTAGGGTTAGGGTTCGGGCTAGGGTTAGGGTTAGGGGACGGGGACGGTTTAGGGTCCAGGTGAGGGTACGACAACACTTTACGGGGAGCGTACGTGTGAGGGCGCGGGTTAGCGTTAGCGTACGGGTTAGGATTAGGGGACGGGTGAGGGTCAGGCTTCGGGGAAGGGTTAGGGTTAGGGTTCGGGCTAGGGTTAGGGTTAGGGGACGGGGACGGTTTAGGGTCCAGGTGAGGGTACGAGAACGCTTTAGGGGGAGCGTACGTATGAGGGCGCGGGTTAGCCTTAGCGTACGGTTTAGGATTAGGGGACGAGTGAGGTTCAGGCGTCGGGGAAGGGTTAGGGTTAGGGTTCGGGCTAGGGTTAGGGTTATGGGACGGGGACGGTTTAGGGTCCAGGTGAGCGTACGACAACGCTTTATGGGGAGCGTACGTGTGAGGGCGCGGGTTAGCGTTAGCGTACGGGTTAGCATTAGGGGACGGGTGAGGGTCAGGCTTCGGGGAAGGGTTAGGGTTAGGGTTCGGGCTAGGGTTAGGGTTAGGGGACGGGGACGGTTTAGGGTCCAGGTGAGGGTACGACAACGCTTTAAGGGGAGAGTACGTGTGAGGGCGCGCGTTAGCGTTAGCGTACGGGTTAGGATTAGGGGACGGGTGAGGGTCAGGCTTCGGGGAAGGGTTAGGGTTTGCGTTCGGGCTAGGGTTAGGGTTAGGGGACGGGGACGGTTTAGGGTCCAGGTGAGGGTACGACAACGCTTTAGAGGGAGCGTACGTGTGAGGGCGTGGGTTAGCGTTAGCGTACGGTTTACGATTAGGGGACGGGTGAGGGTCAGGCTTCGGGGAAGGGTTAGGGTTAGGGTTCGGGCTAGGGTTAGGGTTAGGGGACGGGGACGGTTTAGGGTCCAGGTGAGGGTACGAGAACGCTTTAGGGGGAGCGTACGTATGAGGGCGCGGGTTAGCCTTAGCGTACGGTTTAGGATTAGGGGACGAGTGAGGGTCAGGCTTCGGGGAAGGGTTAGGGTTAGGGTTCGGGCTAGGGTTAGGGTTAGGGGACGCAGATGGTTTAGGGTCCAGGTGAGGGTACTACAATGCTTTAGGGGGAGCATACGTGTGAGGGCGCGGGTTAGCGTTAGCGTACAGGTTAGGATTAGGGGACGGGTGAGGGTCAGGCTTCGGGGAAGGGTTAGGGTTAGGGTTCGGGCTAGGGTTAGGGTTAGGGGACGGGGACGTTTTAGGGTCCAGGTGAGGGTACGAGAACGCTTTAGGGGGAGCGTACGTATGAGGGCGCGGGTTAGCGTTAGCGTACGGGTTAGGATTAGGGGACGGGTGAGGGTCAGGCTTCGGGGAAGGGTTAGGGTTAGGGTTCGGGCTAGGGTTAGGGTTAGGTGACGGGGACGATTTAGGGTCCAGGTGAGGGTACGACAACGCTTTAGGGGGAGCGTACGTGTGAGGGCGCGGGTTAGCGTTAGCGTACGGGTTAGGATTAGGGGACGGGTGAGGGTCAGGCTTCGGGGAAGGGTTAGGTTTAGGGTTCGGGCTAGGGTTAGGGTTAGGGGACGGGGACGGTTTAGGGTCCAGGTGAGGGTACGACAACACTTTAGGGGGAGCGTACGTGTGACGGCGCGGGTTAGCGTTAGCGTACGGCTTAGGATTAGGGGACGGGTGAGGGTCAGGCTTCGGGGAAGGGTTAGGGTTAGGGTTCGGGCTAGGGTTAGGGTTAGGGGACGGGGACGGTTTAGGGTCCAGGTGAGGGTATGACAACGCTTTAGGGGGAACGTACGTGTGAGGGCGTGGGTTAGCGTTAGCGTACGGGTTAGGATTAGGGGACGGGTGAGGGTCAGGCTTCGATGAAGGGTTAGTGTTAGGGTTCGGGCTAGGGTTAGGGTTAGGGGACGGGGACGGTTTAGGGTCCAGGTGAGGGTAAGACAATGCTTTAGGGGGAGCGTACGTGTGAGGGCGCGGGTTAGCGTTAGCGTACGGGTTAGGATTAGGGGACGGGTGAGGGTCAGGCTTCGGGGAAGGGTTAGGGTTAGGGTTCGGGCTAGGGTTAGGGTTAGGGGACGGGGACGGTTTATGGTCCAGGTGAGGGTACGACAACGCTTTAGGGGGAGCGTACGTGTGAGGGCGCGGGTTGGAGTTAGCGTACGGGTTAGGATTAGGGGACGGGTGAGGGTCAGGTTTCGGGGAAGGGTTAGGGTTAGGGTTCGGGCTAGGGTTAGGGTTAGGGGACGGGGACGGTTTAGGGTCCAGGTGAGGGTAAGACAATGCTTTAGGGGGAGCGTACCTGTGAGGGCGCGGGTTAGCGTTAGCGTACGGGTTAGGATTAGGGGACGGGTGAGTGTCAGGCTTCGGGGAAGGGTTAGGGTTAGGGTTCGGGCTAGGGTTAGGGTTAGGGGACGGGGACGGTTTAAGGTCCAGGTGAGGGTACGACAACGCTTTAGGGGGAGCATACGTGTGAGGGCGTGGGTTAGCGTTAGCGTACGGGTTAGGATTAGGGGACGGGTGAGGGTCAGGCTTCGGGGAAGGGTTAGGGTTAGGGTTCGGGCTAGGGGTAGGGTTAGGGGACGGGGACGGTTTAGGGTCCAGGTGAGGGTACGAGAACGCTTTAGGGGGAGCCTACGTATGAGGGCGCGGGTTAGCGTTAGCGTACGGGTTAGGATTAGGGGACGGGTGAGGGTCAGGCGTCGGGGAAGGGTTAGGGTTAGGTTTCGGGCTAGGGTTAGGGTTAGGGGACGGGGACGGTTTAGGGTCCAGGTGAGGGTTCGAGAACGCTTTAGGGGGAGCGTACGTGTGAGGGCGCGGGATAGCGTTAGCGTACGGGTTAGGATTAGGGGACGGGTGAGGGTCAGGCTTCGGGGAAGGGTTAGGGTTAGGTTTCGGGCTAGGGTTAGGGTTAGGGGACGGGGACGGTTTAGGGTCCAGGTGAGGGTACGAGAACGCTTTTGGGGGAGCGTACGTGTGAGGGCGTGGGTTAGTGTTAGCGTACGGGTTAGGATTACGGGACGGGTGAGGGTCAGGCTTCGTGGAAGGGTTAGGGTTAGGGTTCGGGCTAGGGTTAGGGTTAGGGAATGGGCACGGTTTAGGGTCCAGGTGAGGGTACGACAACGCTTTAGGGGGAGCGTACGTGTGAGGGCGCGGGTTAGCGTTAGCGTACGGGTTAGGATTAGGGGACGGGTGAGGGTCAGGCTTCGGGGAAGGGTTAGGGTTAGGGTTCGGGCTAGGGTTAGGGTTAGGGGACGGGGACGGTTTACGGTCCAGGTGAGGGTACGACAACGCTTTAGGGGGAGCGTACGTGTGAGGGCGCGGGTTAGCGTTAGCGTACGGGTTAGGATTAGGGGACGGGTGAGGTTCAGGTTTCGGGGAAGGGTTAGGGTTAGGGTTCTGGCTAGGGTTAGGGTTAGGGGACGGGGACGGTTTAGGGCCCAGGTGAGGGTAAGACAACGCTTTATGGGGAGCGTACGTGTGAGGGCGCGGGTTAGCGTTAGCGTACGGGTTAGGATTAGGGGACGGGTGAGGGTCAGGCTTCGGGGAAGGGTTAGGGTTAGGGTTCGGGCTAGGGTTAGGGTTATGGGACGGGGACGGTTTAGGGTCCAGGTGAGGGTACGACAACGCTTTAGGGGGAGCGTACGAGTGAGGGCGCGGGTTGGAGTTAGCGTACGGGTTAGGATTAGGGGACGGGTGAGGGTCAGGTTCCGGGGAAGGGTTAGGGTTAGGGTTCGGGCTAGGTTTAGGGTTAGGGGACGGGGACGGTTTAGGGTCCAGGTGAGGGTACGACAATGATTTAGGGGGAGCGTACGTGTGAGGGCGCGGGTTAGCGTTCGCGTACGGGTTAGGATTAGGGGACGGGTTAGGGTCAGGTTTCGGGGAAGGGTTAGGGTTAGGGATCGGGCTAGGGTTAGGGTTAGGGAACGGGCACGGTTTAGGGTCCAGGTGAGGGTACGACAACGCTTTAGGGGGAGCGTACGTGTGAGGGCGCGGGTTAGCGTTAGCGTACGGGTTAGGATTAGGGGACGGGTGAGGGTCAGGCTTCGGGGAAGGGTTAGGGTTAGGGTTCGGGCTAGGGTTAGGGTTAGGGGACGGGGACGGTTTACGGTCCAGGTGAGGGTACGACAACGCTTTAGGGGGAGCGTACGTGTGAGGGCGCGGGTTGGAGTTAGCGTACGGGTTAGGATTAGGGGACGGGTGAGGGTCAGGTTTCGGGGAAGGGTTAGGGTTAGGGTTCGGGCTAGGGTTAGGGTTAGGGGACGGGGACGGTTTAGGGTCCAGGTGAGGGTAAGACAATGCTTTAGGGGGAGCGTACCTGTGAGGGCGCGGGTTAGCGTTAGCGTACGGGTTAGGATTAGGGGACGGGTGAGTGTCAGGCTTCGGGGAAGGGTTAGGGTTAGGGTTCGGGCTAGGGTTAGGGTTAGGGGACGGGGACGGTTTAAGGTCCAGGTGAGGGTACGACAACGCTTTAGGGGGAGCGTACGTGTGAGGGCGTGGGTTAGCGTTAGCGTACGGGTTAGGATTAGGGGACGGGTGAGGGTCAGGCTTCGGGGAAGGGTTAGGGTTAGGGTTCGGGCTAGGGGTAGGGTTAGGGGACGGGGACGGTTTAGGGTCCAGGTGAGGGTACGAGAACGCTTTAGGGGGAGCCTACGTATGAGGGCGCGGGTTAGCGTTAGCGTACGGGTTAGGATTAGGGGACGGGTGAGGGTCAGGCGTCGGGGAAGGGTTAGGGTTAGGTTTCGGGCTAGGGTTAGGGTTAGGGGACGGGGACGGTTTAGGGTCCAGGTGAGGGTTCGAGAACGCTTTAGGGGGAGCGTACGTGTGAGGGCGCGGGATAGCGTTAGCGTACGGGTTAGGATTAGGGGACGGGTGAGGGTCAGGCTTCGGGGAAGGGTTAGGGTTAGGTTTCGGGCTAGGGTTAGGGTTAGGGGACGGGGACGGTTTAGGGTCCAGGTGAGGGTACGAGAACGCTTTTGGGGGAGCGTACGTGTGAGGGCGTGGGTTAGTGTTAGCGTACGGGTTAGGATTACGGGACGGGTGAGGGTCAGGCTTCGTGGAAGGGTTAGGGTTAGGGTTCGGGCTAGGGTTAGGGTTAGGGAATGGGCACGGTTTAGGGTCCAGGTGAGGGTACGACAACGCTTTAGGGGGAGCGTACGTGTGAGGGCGCGGGTTAGCGTTAGCGTACGGGTTAGGATTAGGGGACGGGTGAGGGTCAGGCTTCGGGGAAGGGTTAGGGTTAGGGTTCGGGCTAGGGTTAGGGTTAGGGGACGGGGACGGTTTACGGTCCAGGTGAGGGTACGACAACGCTTTAGGGGGAGCGTACGTGTGAGGGCGCGGGTTAGCGTTAGCGTACGGGTTAGGATTAGGGGACGGGTGAGGTTCAGGTTTCGGGGAAGGGTTAGGGTTAGGGTTCTGGCTAGGGTTAGGGTTAGGGGACGGGGACGGTTTAGGGCCCAGGTGAGGGTAAGACAACGCTTTATGGGGAGCGTACGTGTGAGGGCGCGGGTTAGCGTTAGCGTACGGGTTAGGATTAGGGGACGGGTGAGGGTCAGGCTTCGGGGAAGGGTTAGGGTTAGGGTTCGGGCTAGGGTTAGGGTTATGGGACGGGGACGGTTTAGGGTCCAGGTGAGGGTACGACAACGCTTTAGGGGGAGCGTACGAGTGAGGGCGCGGGTTGGAGTTAGCGTACGGGTTAGGATTAGGGGACGGGTGAGGGTCAGGTTCCGGGGAAGGGTTAGGGTTAGGGTTCGGGCTAGGTTTAGGGTTAGGGGACGGGGACGGTTTAGGGTCCAGGTGAGGGTACGACAATGATTTAGGGGGAGCGTACGTGTGAGGGCGCGGGTTAGCGTTCGCGTACGGGTTAGGATTAGGGGACGGGTTAGGGTCAGGTTTCGGGGAAGGGTTAGGGTTAGGGATCGGGCTAGGGTTAGGGTTAGGGAACGGGCACGGTTTAGGGTCCAGGTGAGGGTACGACAACGCTTTAGGGGGAGCGTACGTGTGAGGGCGCGGGTTAGCGTTAGCGTACGGGTTAGGATTAGGGGACGGGTGAGGGTCAGGCTTCGGGGAAGGGTTAGGGTTAGGGTTCGGGCTAGGGTTAGGGTTAGGGGACGGGGACGGTTTACGGTCCAGGTGAGGGTACGACAACGCTTTAGGGGGAGCGTACGTGTGAGGGCGCGGGTTGGCGTTAGCGTACGGGTTAGGATTAGGGGACGGGTGAGGGTCAGGTTTCGGGGAAGGGTTAGGGTTAGGGTTCGGGCTAGGGTTAGGGTTAGGGGACGGGGACGGTTTAGGGCCCAGGTGAGGATAAGACAACGCTTTATGGGGAGCGTACGTGTGAGGGCGCGGGTTAGCGTTAGCGTACGGGTTAGGATTAGGGGACGGGTGAGGGTCAGGCTTCGGGGAAGGGTTAGGGTTAGGGTTCGGGCTAGGGTTAGGGTTAGGGGACGGGGACGGTTTAGGGTCCAGGTGAGGGTAAGACAATGCTTTAGGGGGAGCGTACGTGTGAGGGCGCGGGTTAGCGTTAGCGTACGGGTTAGGATTAGGGGACGGGTGAGGGTCAGGCTTCGGGGAAGGGTTAGGGTTAGGGTTCGGGCTAGGGTTAGGGTTAGGGGACGGGGACGGTTTAGGGTCCAGGTGAGGGTACGACAACGCTTTAGGGGGAGCGTACGTGTGAGGGCGCGGGTTGGAGTTAGCGTACGGGTTAGGATTAGGGGACGGGTGAGGGTCAGGTTTCGGGGAAGGGTTAGGGTTAGGGTTCGGGCTAGGGTTAGGGTTAGGGGACGGGGACGGTTTAGGGTCCAGGTGAGGGTAAGACAATGCTTTAGGGGGAGCGTACCTGTGAGGGCGCGGGTTAGCGTTAGCGTACGGGTTAGGATTAGGGGACGGGTGAGTGTCAGGCTTCGGGGAAGGGTTAGGGTTAGGGTTCGGGCTAGGGTTAGGGTTAGGGGACGGGGACGGTTTAAGGTCCAGGTGAGGGTACGACAACGCTTTAGGGGGAGCGTACGTGTGAGGGCGTGGGTTAGCGTTAGCGTACGGGTTAGGATTAGGGGACGGGTGAGGGTCAGGCTTCGGGGAAGGGTTAGGGTTAGGGTTCGGGCTAGGGGTAGGGTTAGGGGACGGGGACGGTTTAGGGTCCAGGTGAGGGTACGAGAACGCTTTAGGGGGAGCCTACGTATGAGGGCGCGGGTTAGCGTTAGCGTACGGGTTAGGATTAGGGGACGGGTGAGGGTCAGGCGTCGGGGAAGGGTTAGGGTTAGGTTTCGGGCTAGGGTTAGGGTTAGGGGACGGGGACGGTTTAGGGTCCAGGTGAGGGTTCGAGAACGCTTTAGGGGGAGCGTACGTGTGAGGGCGCGGGATAGCGTTAGCGTACGGGTTAGGATTAGGGGACGGGTGAGGGTCAGGCTTCGGGGAAGGGTTAGGGTTAGGTTTCGGGCTAGGGTTAGGGTTAGGGGACGGGGACGGTTTAGGGTCCAGGTGAGGGTACGAGAACGCTTTTGGGGGAGCGTACGTGTGAGGGCGTGGGTTAGTGTTAGCGTACGGGTTAGGATTACGGGACGGGTGAGGGTCAGGCTTCGTGGAAGGGTTAGGGTTAGGGTTCGGGCTAGGGTTAGGGTTAGGGAATGGGCACGGTTTAGGGTCCAGGTGAGGGTACGACAACGCTTTAGGGGGAGCGTACGTGTGAGGGCGCGGGTTAGCGTTAGCGTACGGGTTAGGATTAGGGGACGGGTGAGGGTCAGGCTTCGGGGAAGGGTTAGGGTTAGGGTTCGGGCTAAGGTTAGGGTTAGGGGACGGGGACGGTTTACGGTCCAGGTGAGGGTACGACAACGCTTTAGGGGGAGCGTACGTGTGAGGGCGCGGGTTGGCGTTAGCGTACGGGTTAGGATTAGGGGACGGGTGAGGTTCAGGTTTCGGGGAAGGGTTAGGGTTAGGGTTCTGGCTAGGGTTAGGGTTAGGGGACGGGGACGGTTTAGGGCCCAGGTGAGGGTAAGACAACGCTTTATGGGGAGCGTACGTGTGAGGGCGCGGGTTAGCGTTAGCGTACGGGTTAGGATTAGGGGACGGGTGAGGGTCAGGCTTCGGGGAAGGGTTAGGGTTAGGGTTCGGGCTAGGGTTAGGGTTAGGGGACGGGGACGGTTTAGGGTCCAGGTGAGGGTAAGACAATGCTTTAGGGGGAGCGTACGTGTGAGGGTGCGGGTTAGCGTTAGCGTACGGGTTAGGATTAGGGGACGGGTGAGGGTCAGGCTTCGGGGAAGGGTTAGGGTTAGGGTTCGGGCTAGGGTTAGGGTTATGGGACGGGGACGGTTTAGGGTCCAGGTGAGGGTACGACAACGCTTTAGGGGGAGCGTACGAGTGAGGGCGCGGGTTGGAGTTAGCGTACGGGTTAGGATTAGGGGACGGGTGAGGGTCAGGTTCCGGGGAAGGGTTAGGGTTAGGGTTCGGGCTAGGTTTAGGGTTAGGGGACGGGGACGGTTTAGGGTCCAGGTGAGGGTACGACAATGATTTAGGGGGAGCGTACGTGTGAGGGCGCGGGTTAGCGTTCGCGTACGGGTTAGGATTAGGGGACGGGTTAGGGTCAGGTTTCGGGGAAGGGTTAGGGTTAGGGATCGGGCTAGGGTTAGGGTTAGGGAACGGGCACGGTTTAGGGTCCAGGTGAGGGTACGACAACGCTTTAGGGGGAGCGTACGTGTGAGGGCGCGGGTTAGCGTTAGCGTACGGGTTAGGATTAGGGGACGGGTGAGGGTCAGGCTTCGGGGAAGGGTTAGGGTTAGGGTTCGGGCTAGGGTTAGGGTTAGGGGACGGGGACGGTTTACGGTCCAGGTGAGGGTACTACAACGCTTTAGGGGGAGCGTACGTGTGAGGGCGCGGGTTGGCGTTAGCGTACGGGTTAGGATTAGGGGACGGGTGAGGGTCAGGTTTCGGGGAAGGGTTAGGGTTAGGGTTCTGGCTAGGGTTAGGGTTAGGGGACGGGGACGGTTTAGGGCCCAGGTGAGGGTAAGACAACGCTTTATGGGGAGCGTACGTGTGAGGGCGCGGGTTAGCGTTAGCGTACGGGTTAGGATTAGGGGACGGGTGAGGGTCAGGCTTCGGGGAAGGGTTAGGGTTAGGGTTCGGGCTAGGGTTAGGGTTAGGGGACGGGGACGGTTTAGGGTCCAGGTGAGGGTAAGACAATGCTTTAGGGGGAGCGTAAGTGTGAGGGCGCGGGTTAGCGTTAGCGTACGGGTTAGGATTAGGGGACGGGTGAGGGTCAGGCTTCGGGGAAGGGTTAGGGTTAGGGTTCGGGCTAGGGTTAGGGTTAGGGGACGGGGACGGTTTACGGTCCAGGTGAGGGTACGACAACGCTTTAGGGGGAGCGTACGTGTGAGGGCGCGGGTTGGCGTTAGCGTACGGGTTAGGATTAGGGGACGGGTGAGGGTCAGGTTTCGGGGAAGGGTTAGGGTTAGGGTTCTGGCTAGGGTTAGGGTTAGGGGACGGGGACGGTTTAGGACCCAGGTGAGGGTAAGACAACGCTTTATGGGGAGCGTACGTGTGAGGGCGCGGGTTAGCGTTAGCGTACGGGTTAGGATTAGGGGACGGGTGAGGGTCAGGCTTCGGGGAAGGGTTAGGGTTAGGGTTCGGGCTAGGGTTAGGGTTAGGGGACGGGGACGGTTTAGGGTCCAGGTGAGGGTAAGACAATGCTTTAGGGGGAGCGTACGTGTGAGGGCGCGGGTTAGCGTTAGCGTACGGGTTAGGATTAGGGGACGGGTGAGGGTCAGGCTTCGGGGAAGGGATTGGGTTAGGGTTCGGGCTAGGGTTAGGGTTAGGGGACGGGGACGGTTTAGGGTCCAGGTGAGGGTACGACAACGCTTTAGGGGGAGCGTACGTGTGAGGGCGCGGGTTGGAGTTAGCGTACGGGTTAGGATTAGGGGACGGGTGAGGGTCAGGTTTCGGGGAAGGGTTAGGGTTAGGGTTCGGGCTAGGGTTAGGGTTAGGGGACGGGGACGGTTTAGGGTCCAGGTGAGGGTACGACAATGCTTTAGGGGGAGCGTACGTGTGAGGGCGCGGGTTAGCGTTAGCGTACGGGTTAGGATTAGGGGACGGGTGAGGGTCAGGCTTCGGGGAAGGGTTAGGGTTAGGGTTCGGGCTAGAGTTAGGGTTAGGGGCCGGGGACGGTTTAGGGTACAGGTGAGGGTAAGACAACGCTTTAGGGGGAGCGTACGTGTGAGGGTGCGGGTTAGCGTTAGCGTACGGGTTAGGATTAGGGGACGGGTGAGGGTCAGGCTTCGGGGAAGGGTTAGGGTTAGGGTTCGGGCTAGGGTTAGGGTTAGGGGACGGGGACGGTTTAGGGTCCAGGTGAGGGTACGACAACGCTTTAGGGGGAGCGTACGTGTGAGGGCGTGGGTTAGCGTTAGCGTACGGGTTAGGATTAGGGGACGGGTGAGGGTCAGACTTCGGGGAAGGGTTAGGGTTAGGGTTCGGGCTAGGGTTAGGGTTAGGGGACGGGGACGGTTTAGGGTCCAGGTGAGGGTACGACAACACTTTAGGGGGAGCGTACGTGTGAGGGCGCGGGTTAGCGTTAGCGTACGGGTTAGGATTAGGGGACGGGTGAGGGTCAGGCTTCGGGGAAGGGTTAGGGTTAGGGTTCGGGCTAGGGTTAGGGTTAGGGGACGGGGACGGTTTAGGGTCCAGGTGAGGGTACGACAACGCTTTAGGGGGAGCGTACGTGTGAGGGCGTGGGTTAGCGTTAGCGTACGGGTTAGGATTAGGGGACGGGTGAGGGTCAGGCTTCGGGGAAGGGTTAGGGTTAGGGTTCGGGCTAGGGTTAGGGTTAGGGGACAGGGACGGTTTAAGGTCCAGGTGAGGGTACGACAACGCTTTAGGGGGAGCGTACGTGTGAGGGCGTGGGTTAGCGTTAGCGTACGGGTTAGGATTAGGGTACGGGTGAGGGTCAGGCTTCGGGGAAGGGTTAGGGTTAGGGTTCGGGCTAGGGTTAGGGTTAGGGGACGGGGACGGTTTAGGGTCCAGGTGAGGGTACGACAACACTTTAGGGGGAGCGTACGTGTGAGGGCGCGGGTTAGCGTTATGGTACGGGTTAGGATTAGGGGACGGGTGAGGGTCAGGCTTCGGGGAAGGGTTAGGGTTAGGGTTCGGGCTAGGGTTAGGGTTAGGGGATGGGGACGGTTTAGGGTCCAGGTGAGGGTACGAGAAAGCTTTAGGGGGAGCCTACGTATGAGGGCGCGGGTTAGCGTTAGCGTACGGGTTAGGATTAGGGGACGGGTGAGGGTCAGGCGTCGGGGAAGGGTTAGGGTTAGGTTTCGGGCTAGGGTTAGGGTTAGGGGACGGGGACGGTTTAGGGTCCAGGTGAGGGTACGAGAACGCTTTAGGGGGAGCGTACGTGTGAGGGCGCGGGATAGCGTTAGCTTACGGGTTAGCATTAGGGGACGGGTGAGGGTCAGGCTTCGGGGAAGGGTTAGGGTTAGGTTTCGGGCTAGGGTTAGGGTTAGGGGACGGGGACGGTTTAGGGTCCAGGTGAGGGTACGACAACGCTTTAGGGGCAGAGTACGTGTGAGGGCGCGTGTTAGCGTTAGCGTACAGGTTAGGATTAGGGGACGGGTGAGGGTCAGGCTTCGGGGAAGTGTTAGGGTTAGGGTTCGGGCTAGGGTTAGGGTTAGGGGACGGGGACGGTTTAGGGTCCAGGTGAGGGTACGACAACGCTTTAGGGGGAGCATACGTGTGAGCGCGCGGGTTAGCATTAACGTACGGGTTAGGATTAGAGGACGGGTGAGGGTCAGGCTTCGGGGAAGGGTTAGGGTTAGGGTTCGGGCTAGGGTTAGGGTTAGGGGACGGGATCGGTTTGGGGTCCAGTTGAGGGTACGAGAACGCTTTAGGGGGAGAGTACGTGTGAGGGCGCGGGTTAGCGTTAGCGTACGGGTTAGGATTAGGGGACGGGTGAGGGTCAGGCTTCGGGGAAGGGTTAGGGTTAGGGTTCGGGCTAGGGTAAGGGTTAGGGGATGCGGATGGTTTAGGGTCCAGGTGAGGGTACTACAATGTTTTAGGGGGAGCGTACGTGTGAGGGCGCGGGTTAGCGTTAGCGTACAGGTTAGGATTAGGGGACGGGTGAGGGTCAGGCTTCGGGGAAGGGTTAGGGTTAGGGTTCGGGCTAGGGTTAGGGTTAGGGGACGGGGACGGTTTAGGGTCCAGGTGAGGGTACGAGAACGCTTTAGGGGGAGCGTACGTATGAGGGCGCGGGTTAGCGTTAGCGTACGGGTTCGGTTTAGGGGACGGGTGAGGGTCAGGCTTCGGGGAAGGGTTAGGGTTAGGGTTTGGTCTAGGGTTAGGGTTAGGGGACGGGGACGGTTTAGGGTCCAGGTGAGGGTACGACAACGCTTTAGGGGGAGCGTACGTGTGAGGGCGTGGGTTAGTGTTAGCGTACGGGTTAGGATTACGGGACGGGTGAGGGTCAGGCTTCGTGGAAGGGTTAGGGTTAGGGTTCGGGCTAGGGTTAGGGTTAGGGAACGGGCACGGTTTAGGGTCCAGGTGAGGGGACGACAACGCTTTAGGGGGAGAGTACGTGTGAGGGCGCGGGTTAGCGTTAGCGTACGGGTTAGGATTAGGGGACGGGTGAGGGTCAGGCTTCGGGGAAGGGTTAGGGTTAGGGTTCGGGCTAGGGTTAGGGTTAGGGGACGGGGACGGTTTACGGTCCAGGTGAGGGTACGACAACGCTTTAGGGGGAGCGTACGTGTGAGGGCGCGGGTTGGCGTTAGCGTACGGTTTAGGTTTAGGGGACGGGTGAGGGTCAGGCTTCGGGGAAGGGTTAGGGTTAGGGTTCGGGCTAGGGTTAGGGTTAGGGGACGGGGACGGTTTAGGGTCCAGGTGAGGGTAAGACAATGCTTTAGGGGGAGTGTACGTGTGAGGGCGCGGGTTAGCGTTAGCGTACGGGTTAGGATTAGGGGACGGGTGAGGGTCAGGCTTCGGGGAAGGGTTAGGGTTAGGGTTCGGGCTAGGGTTAGGGTTAGGGGACGGGGACGGTTTAGGGTCCAGGTGAGGGTACGACAACGCTTTAGGGGGAGCGTACGTGTGAGGGCGCGGGTTGGAGTTACCGTACGGGTTAGGATTAGGGGACGGGTGAGGGTCAGGTTTCGGGGAAGGGTTAGGGTTAGGGTACGGGCTAGGGTTAGGGTTAGGGGACGGGGACGGTTTAGGGTCCAGGTGAGGGTACGACAATGATTTAGGGGGAGCGTACATGTGAGGGCGCGGGTTAGCGTTAGCGTACGGGTTAGGATTAGGGGACGGGTTAGGGTCAGGCTTCGGGGAAGGGTTAGGGTTAGGGTTCGGGCTAGGGTTAGGGTTAGGGGACGGGGACGGTTTAGGGTCTAGGTGAGGGTAAGACAATGCTTTAGGGGGAGCGTACCTGTGAGGGCGCGGGTTAGCGTTAGCGTACGGGTTAGGATTAGGGGACGGGTGAGGGTCAGGCTTCGGGGAAGGGTTAGGGTTAGGGTTCGGGCTAGGGTTAGGGTTAGGGGACGGGGACGGTTTAGGGTCCAGGTGAGGGTACGACAACGCTTTAGAGGGAGCGTACGTGTGAGGGCGTGGGTTAGCGTTAGCGTACGGTTTACGATTAGGGGACGGGTGAGGGTCAGGCTTCGCGGAAGGGTTAGGGTTAGGGTTCGGGCTAGGGTTAGGGTTAGGGGACGGGGACGGTTTAGGGTCCAGGTGAGGGTACGAGAACGCTTTAGGGGGAGCGTACGTGTGAGTGCGCGGGTTAGCCTTAGCGTACGGTTTAGGATTAGGGGACGAGTGAGGGTCAGGCGTCGGGGAAGGGTTAGGGTTAGGGTTCGGGCTAGGGTTAGGGTTATGGGACGGGGACGGTTTAGGGTCCAGGTGAGGGTACGACAACGCTTTATGGGGAGTGTACGTGTGAGGGCGCGGGTTAGCGTTAGCGTACGGGTTAGCATTAGGGGACGGGTGAGGGTCAGGCTTCGGGGAAGGGTTAGGGTTAGGGTTCGGGCTAGGGTTAGGGTTAGGGGACGGGGACGGTTTAGGGTCCAGGTGAGGGTACGACAACGCTTTAAGGGGAGAGTACGTGTGAGGGCGCGGGTTAGCGTTAGCGTACGGGTTAGGATTAGGGGACGGGTGAGGGTCAGGCTTCGGGGAAGTGTTAGGGTTAGGGTTCGGGCTAGGGTTAGGGTTAGGGGACGGGGACGGTTTAGGGTCCAGGTGAGGGTACGACAACGCTTTAGGGGGAGCGTACGTGTGAGGGCGTGGGTTAGCGTTAGCGTACGGGTTAGGATTAGGGGACGGGTGAGGGTCAGGCTTCGGGGAAGGGTTAGGGTTAGGGTTCGGGCTAGGGTTAGGGTTAGGGGACGGGGACGGTTTAGGGTCCAGGTGAGGGTACGACAACACTTTAGGGGGAGCGTACGTGTGAGGGCGCGGGTTAGCGTTAGCGTACGGGTTAGGATTAGGGGACGGGTGAGGGTCAGGCTTCGGGGAAGGGTTAGGGTTAGGGTTCGGGCTAGGGTTAGGGTTAGGGGACGGGGACGGTTTAGGGTCCAGGTGAGGGTACGACAACACTTTAGGGGGAGCGTACGTGTGAGGGCGCGGGTTAGCGTTAGCGTACGGGTTAGGATTAGGGGACGGGTGAGGGTCAGGCTTCGGGGAAGGGTTAGGGTTAGGGTTCGGGCTAGGGTTAGGGTTAGGGGATGGGGACGGTTTAGGGTCCAGGTGAGGGTACGAGAAAGCTTTAGGGGGAGCCTACGTATGAGGGCGCGGGTTAGCGTTAGCGTACGGGTTAGGATTAGGGGACGGGTGAGGGTCAGGCGTCGGGGAAGGGTTAGGGTTAGGTTTCGGGCTAGGGTTAGGGTTAGGGGACGGGGACGGTTTAGGGTCCAGGTGAGGGTACGAGAACGCTTTAGGGGGAGCGTACGTGTGAGGGCGCGGGATAGCGTTAGCTTACGGGTTAGCATTAGGGGACGGGTGAGGGTCAGGCTTCGGGGAAGGGTTAGGGTTAGGTTTCGGGCTAGGGTTAGGGTTAGGGGACGGGGACGGTTTAGGGTCCAGGTGAGGGTACGACAACGCTTTAGGGGCAGAGTACGTGTGAGGGCGCGTGTTAGCGTTAGCGTACAGGTTAGGATTAGGGGACGGGTGAGGGTCAGGCTTCGGGGAAGTGTTAGGGTTAGGGTTTGGGCTAGGGTTAGGGTTAGGGGACGGGGACGGTTTAGGGTCCAGGTGAGGGTACGACAACGCTTTAGGGGGAGCATACGTGTGAGCGCGCGGGTTAGCATTAACGTACGGGTTAGGATTAGAGGACGGGTGAGGGTCAGGCTTCGGGGAAGGGTTAGGGTTAGGGTTCGGGCTAGGGTTAGGGTTAGGGGACGGGATCGGTTTGGGGTCCAGTTGAGGGTACGAGAACGCTTTAGGGGGAGAGTACGTGTGAGGGCGCGGGTTAGCGTTAGCGTACGGGTTAGGATTAGGGGACGGGTGAGGGTCAGGCTTCGGGGAAGGGTTAGGGTCAGGGTTCGGGCTAGGGTAAGGGTTAGGGGATGCGGATGGTTTAGGGTCCAGGTGAGGGTACTACAATGCTTTAGGGGGAGCGTACGTGTGAGGGCGCGGGTTAGCGTTAGCGTACAGGTTAGGATTAGGGGACGGGTGAGGGTCAGGCTTCGGGGAAGGGTTAGGGTTAGGGTTCGGGCTAGGGTTAGGGTTAGGGGACGGGGACGGTTTAGGGTCCAGGTGAGGGTACGAGAACGCTTTAGGGGGAGCGTACGTATGAGGGCGCGGGTTAGCGTTAGCGTACGGGTTCGGTTTAGGGGACGGGTGAGGGTCAGGCTTCGGGGAAGGGTTAGGGTTAGGGTTTGGTCTAGGGTTAGGGTTAGGGGACGGGGACGGTTTAGGGTCCAGGTGAGGGTACGACAACGCTTTAGGGGGAGCGTACGTGTGAGGGCGTGGGTTAGTGTTAGCGTACGGGTTAGGATTACGGGACGGGTGAGGGTCAGGCTTCGTGGAAGGGTTAGGGTTAGGGTTCGGGCTAGGGTTAGGGTTAGGGAACGGGCACGGTTTAGGGTCCAGGTGAGGGTACGACAACGCTTTAGGGGGAGCGTACGTGTGAGGGCGCGGGTTAGCGTTAGCGTACGGGTTAGGATTAGGGGACGGGTGAGGGTCAGGCTTCGGGGAAGGGTTAGGGTTAGGGTTCGGGCTAGGGTTAGGGTTAGGGGACGGGGACGGTTTACGGTCCAGGTGAGGGTACGACAACGCTTTAGGGGGAGCGTACGTGTGAGGGCGCGGGTTGGCGTTAGCGTACGGTTTAGGATTAGGGGACGGGTGAGGGTCAGGCTTCGGGGAAGGGTTAGGGTTAGGGTTCGGGCTAGGGTTAGGGTTAGGGGACGGGGACGGTTTAGGGTCCAGGTGAGGGTAAGACAATGCTTTAGGGGGAGTGTACGTGTGAGGGCGCGGGTTAGCGTTAGCGTACGGGTTAGGATTAGGGGACGGGTTAGGGTCAGGCTTCGGGGAAGGGTTAGGGTTAGGGTTCGGGCTAGGGTTAGGGTTAGGGGACGGGGACGGTTTAGGGTCTAGGTGAGGGTAAGACAATGCTTTAGGGGGAGCGTACCTGTGAGGGCGCGGGTTAGCGTTAGCGTACGGGTTAGGATTAGGGGACGGGTGAGGGTCAGGCTTCGGGGAAGGGTTAGGGTTAGGGTTCGGGCTAGGGTTAGGGTTAGGGGACGGGGACGGTTTAGGGTCCAGGTGAGGGTACGACAACGCTTTAGAGGGAGCGTACGTGTGAGGGCGTGGGTTAGCGTTAGCGTACGGTTTACGATTAGGGGACGGGTGAGGGTCAGGCTTCGCGGAAGGGTTAGGGTTAGGGTTCGGGCTAGGGTTAGGGTTAGGGGACGGGGACGGTTTAGGGTCCAGGTGAGGGTACGAGAACGCTTTAGGGGGAGCGTACGTGTGAGTGCGCGGGTTAGCCTTAGCGTACGGTTTAGGATTAGGGGACGAGTGAGGGTCAGGCGTCGGGGAAGGGTTAGGGTTAGGGTTCGGGCTAGGGTTAGGGTTATGGGACGGGGACGGTTTAGGGTCCAGGTGAGGGTACAACAACGCTTTATGGGGAGTGTACGTGTGAGGGCGCGGGTTATCGTTAGCGTACGGGTTAGCATTAGGGGACGGGTGAGGGTCAGGCTTCGGGGAAGGGTTAGGGTTAGGGTTCGGGCTAGGGTTAGGGTTAGGGGACGGGGACGGTTTAGGGTCCAGGTGAGGGTACGACAACGCTTTAAGGGGAGAGTACGTGTGAGGGCGCGGGTTAGCGTTAGCGTACGGGTTAGGATTAGGGGACGGGTGAGGGTCAGGCTTCGGGGAAGTGTTAGGGTTAGGGTTCGGGCTAGGGTTAGGGTTAGGGGACGGGGACGGTTTAGGGTCCAGGTGAGGGTACGACAACGCTTTAGGGGGAGCGTACGTGTGAGGGCGTGGGTTAGCGTTAGCGTACGGGTTAGGATTAGGGGACGGGTGAGGGTCAGGCTTCGGGGAAGGGTTAGGGTTAGGGTTCGGGCTAGGGTTAGGGTTAGGGGACGGGGACGGTTTAGGGTCCAGGTGAGGGTACGACAACACTTTAGGGGGAGCGTACGTGTGAGGGCGCGGGTTAGCGTTAGCGTACGGGTTAGGATTAGGGGACGGGTGAGGGTCAGGCTTCGGGGAAGGGTTAGGGTTAGGGTTCGGGCTAGGGTTAGGGTTAGGGGACGGGGACGGTTTAGGGTCCAGGTGAGGGTACGACAACGCTTTAGGAGGAGCGTACGTGTGAGGGCGTGGGTTAGCGTTAGCGTACGGGTTAGGATTAGGGGACGGGTGAGGGTCAGGCTTCGGGGAAGGTTTAGGGTTAGGGTTTGGGCTAGGGTTAGGGTTAGGGGACGGGGACGGTTTAAGGTCCAGGTGAGGGTACGACAACGCTTTAGGGGGAGCGTACGTGTGAGGGCGTGGGTTAGCGTTAGCGTACGGGTTAGGATTAGGGTACGGGTGAGGGTCAGGCTTCGGGGAGGGGTTAGGGTTAGGGTTCGGGCTAGGGTTAGGGTTAGGGGACGGGGACGGTTTAGGGTCCAGGTGAGGGTACGACAACACTTTAGGGGGAGCGTACGTGTGAGGGCGCGGGTTAGCGTTAGCATACGGGTTAGGATTAGGGGACGGGTGAGGGTCAGGCTTCGGGGAAGGGTTAGGGTTAGGGTTCGGGCTAGGGTTAGGGTTAGGGGATGGGGACGGTTTAGGGTCCAGGTGAGGGTACGAGAACGCTTTAGGGTGAGCCTACGTATGAGGGCGCGGGTTAGCGTTAGCGTACGGGTTAGGATTAGGGGACGGGTGAGGGTCAGGCGTCGGGGAAGGGTTAGGGTTAGGTTTCGGGCTAGGGTTAGGGTTAGGGGACGGGGACGGTTTAGGGTCCAGGTGAGGGTACGAGAACGCTTTAGGGGGAGCGTACGTGTGAGGGCGCGGGATAGCGTTAGCTTACGGGTTAGCATTAGGGGACGGGTGAGGGTCAGGCTTCGGGGAAGGGTTAGGGTTAGGGTTCGGGCTAGGGTTAGGGTTAGGGGACGGGGACGGTTTAGGGTCCAGGTGAGGGTACGACAACGCTTTAGGGGCAGAGTACGTGTGAGGGCGCGTGTTAGCGTTAGCGTACAGGTTAGGATTAGGGGACGGGTGAGGGTCAGGCTTCGGGGAAGTGTTAGGGTTAGGGTTCGGGCTAGGGTTAGGGTTAGGAGACGGGGACGGTTTAGGGTCCAGGTGAGGGTACGACAACGCTTTAGGGGGAGCATACGTGTGAGCGCGCAGGTTAGCATTAACGTACGGGTTAGGATTAGAGGACAGGTGAGGGTCAGGCTTCGGGGAAGGGTTAGGGTTAGGGTTCGGGCTAGGGTTAGGGTTAGGGGACGGGGATGGTTTAGGGTCCAGGTGAGGGTACGAGAACGCTTTAGGGGGAGCGTACGTGTGAGGGCGCGGGATAGCGTTAGCGTACGGGTTAGGATTAGGGGACGGGTGAGGGTCAGGTTTCGGGGAAGGGTTAGGGTTAGGGTTCTGGCTAGGGTTAGGGTTAGGGGACGGGGACGGTTTAGGGCCCAGGTGAGGGTAAGACAACGCTTTATGGGGAGCGTACGTGTGAGGGCGCGGGTTAGCGTTAGCGTACGGGTTAGGATTAGGGGACGGGTGAGGGTCAGGCTTCGGGGAAGGGTTAGGGTTAGGGTTCGGGCTAGGGTTAGGGTTAGGGGACGGGGACGGTTTAGGGTCCAGGTGAGGGTAAGACAATGCTTTAGGGGGAGCGTACGTGTGAGGGCGCGGGTTAGCGTTAGCGTACGGGTTAGGATTAGGGGACGGGTGAGGGTCAGGCTTCGGGGAAGGGTTAGGGTTAGGGTTCGGGCTAGGGTTAGGGTTAGGGGACGGGGACGGTTTAGGGTCCAGGTGAGGGTACGACAACGCTTTAGGGGGAGCGTACGTGTGAGGGCGCGGGTTGGAGTTAGCGTACGGGTTAGGATTAGGGGACGGGTGAGGGTCAGGTTTCGGGGAAGGGTTAGGGTTAGGGTTCGGGCTAGGGTTAGGGTTAGGGGACGGGGACGGTTTAGGGTCCAGGTGAGGGTACGACAATGCTTTAGGGGGAGCGTACGTGTGAGGGCGCGGGTTAGCGTTAGCGTACGGGTTAGGATTAGGGGACGGGTTAGGGTCAGGCTTCGGGGAAGGGTTAGGGTTAGGGTTCGGGCTAGGGTTAGGGTTAGGGGCCGGGGACGGTTTAGGGTACAGGTGAGGGTAAGACAACGCTTTAGGGGGAGCGTACGTGTGAGGGTGCGGGTTAGCGTTAGCGTACGGGTTAGGATTAGGGGACGGGTGAGGGTCAGGCTTCGGGGAAGGGTTAGGGTTAGGGTTCGGGCTAGGGTTAGGGTTAGGGGACGGGGACGGTTTAGGGTCCAGGTGAGGGTACGACAACGCTTTAGGGGGAGCGTACGTGTGAGGGCGTGGGTTAGCGTTAGCGTACGGGTTAGGATTAGGGGACGGGTGAGGGTCAGGCTTCGGGGAAGGGTTAGGGTTAGGGTTCTGGCTAAGGTTAGGGTTAGGGGACGGGGACGGTTTAGGGCCCAGGTGAGGGTAAGACAACGCTTTATGGGGAGCGTACGTGTGAGGGCGCGGGTTAGCGTTAGCGTACGGGTTAGGATTAGGGGACGGGTGAGGGTCAGGCTTCGGGGAAGGGTTAGGGTTAGGGTTCGGGCTAGGGTTAGGGTTAGGGGACGGGGACGGTTTAGGGTCCAGGTGAGGGTAAGACAATGCTTTAGGGGGAGCGTACGTGTGAGGGCGCGGGTTAGCGTTAGCGTACGGGTTAGGATTAGGGGACGGGTGAGGGTCAGGCTTCGGGGAAGGGATAGGGTTAGGGTTCGGGCTAGGGTTAGGGTTAGGGGACGGGGACGGTTTAGGGTCCAGGTGAGGGTACGACAACGCTTTAGGGGGAGCGTACGTGTGAGGGTGCGGGTTAGCGTTAGCGTACGGGTTAGGATTAGGGGACGGGTGAGGGTCAGGCTTCGGGGAAGGGTTAGGGTTAGGGTTCGGGCTAGGGTTAGGGTTAGGGGACGGGGACGGTTTAGGGTCCAGGTGAGGGTAAGACAATGCTTTAGGGGGAGCGTACGTGTGAGGGTGCGGGTTAGCGTTAGCGTACGGGTTAGAATTAGGGGACGGGTGAGGGTCAGGCTTCGGGGAAGGGTTAGGGTTAGGGTTCGGGCTAGGGTTAGGGTTATGGGACGGGGACGGTTTAGGGTCCAGGTGAGGGTACGACAACGCTTTAGGGGGAGCGTACGTGTGAGGGCGCGGGTTGGAGTTAGCGTACGGGTTAGGATTAGGGGACGGGTGAGGGTCAGGTTCCGGGGAAGGGTTAGGGTTAGGGTTCGGGCTAGGTTTAGGGTTAGGGGACGGGGACGGTTTAGGGTCCAGGTGAGGGTACGACAATGATTTAGGGGGAGCGTACGTGTGAGGGCGCGGGTTAGCGTTCGTGTACGGGTTAGGATTAGGGGACGGGTTAGGGTCTGGTTTCGGGGAAGGGTTAGGGTTAGGGATCGGGCTAGGGTTAGAGTTAGGGAACGGGCACGGTTTAGGGTCCAGGTGAGGGTACGACAACGCTTTAGGGGGAGCGTACGTGTGAGGGCGCGGGTTAGCGTTAGCGTACGGGTTAGGATTAGGGGACGGGTGAGGGTCAGGCTTCGGGGAAGGGTTAGGGTTAGGGTTCGGGCTAGGGTTAGGGTTAGGGGACGGGGACGGTTTACGGTCCAGGTGAGGGTACGACAACGCTTTAGGGGGAGCGTACGTGTGAGGGCGCGGGTTGGCGTTAGCGTACGGGTTAGGATTAGGGGACGGGTGAGGGTCAGGTTTCGGGAAAGGGTTAGGGTTAGGGTTCTGGCTAGGGTTAGGGTTAGGGGACGGGGACGGTTTAGGGCCCAGGTGAGGGTAAGACAACGCTTTATGGGGAGCGTACGTGTGAGGGCGCAGGTTAGCGTTAGCGTACGGGTTAGGATTAGGGGACGGGTGAGGGTCAGGCTTCGGGGAAGGGTTAGGGTTAGGGTTCGGGCTAGGGTTAGGGTTAGGGGACGGGGACGGTTTAGGGTCCAGGTGAGGGTAAGACAATGCTTTAGGGGGAGCGTACGTGTGAGGGCGCGGGTTAGCGTTAGCGTACGGGTTAGGATTAGGGGACGGGTGAGGGTCAGGCTTCGGGGAAGGGTTAGGGTTAGGGTTCGGGCTAGGGTTAGGGTTAGGGGACGGGGACGGTTTAGGGTCCAGGTGAGGGTACGACAACGCTTTAGGGGGAGCGTACGTGTGAGGGCGCGGGTTGGAGTTAGCGTACGGGTTAGGATTAGGGGACGGGTGAGGGTCAGGTTCCGGGGAAGGGTTAGGGTTAGGGTTCGGGCTAGGTTTAGGGTTAGGGGACGGGGACGGTTTAGGGTCCAGGTGAGGGTACGACAATGATTTAGGGGGAGCGTACGTGTGAGGGCGCGGGTTAGCGTTCGCGTACGGGTTAGGATTAGGGGACGGGTTAGGGTCAGGTTTCGGGCAAGGGTTAGGGTTAGGGATCGGGCTAGGGTTAGGGTTAGGGAACGGGCACGGTTTAGGGTCCAGGTGAGGGTACGACAACGCTTTAGGGGGAGCGTACGTGTGAGGGCGCGGGTTAGCGTTAGCGTACGGGTTAGGATTAGGGGACAGGTGAGGGTCAGGCTTCGGGGAAGGGTTAGGGTTAGGGTTCGGGCTAGGGTTAGGGTTAGGGGACGGGGACGGTTTACGGTCCAGGTGAGGGTACGACAACGCTTTAGGGGGAACGTACGTGTGAGGGCGCGGGTTGGCGTTAGCGTACGGGTTAGGATTAGGGGACGGGTGAGGGTCAGGTTTCGGGGAAGGGTTAGGTTTAGGGTTCTGGCTAGGGTTAGGGTTAGGGGACGGGGACGGTTTAGGGCCCAGGTGAGGGTAAGACAACGCTTTATGGGGAGCGTACGTGTGAGGGCGCGGGTTAGCGTTAGCGTACGGGTTAGGATTAGGGGACGGGTGAGGGTCAGGCTTCGGGGAAGGGTTAGGGTTAGGGTTCGGGCTAGGGTTAGGGTTAGGGGACGGGGACGGTTTAGGGTCCAGGTGAGGGTAAGACAATGCTTTAGGGGGAGCGTACGTGTGAGGGCGCGGGTTAGCGTTAGCGTACGGGTTAGGATTAGGGGACGGGTGAGGGTCAGGCTTCGGCGAAGGGTTAGGGTTAGGGTTCGGGCTAGGGTTAGGGTTAGGGGACGGGGACGGTTTAGGGTCCAGGTGAGGGTACGACAACGCTTTAGGGGGAGCGTACGTGTGAGGGCGCGGGTTGGAGTTAGCGTACGGGTTAGGATTAGGGGACGGGTGAGGGTCAGGTTTCGGGGAAGGGTTAGGGTTAGGGTTCGGGCTAGGGTTAGGGTTAGGGGACGGGGACGGTTTAGGGTCCAGGTGAGGTTACGACAACGCTTTAGGGGGAGCGTACGTGTGAGGGCGTGGGTTAGCGGTAGCGTACGGGTTAGGATTAGGGGACGGGTGAGGGTCAGGCTTCGGGGAAGGGTTAGGGTTAGGGTTCGGGCTAGGGTTAGGGTTAGGGGACGGGGACGGTTTAGGGTCCAGGTGAGGGTAAGACAATGCTTTAGGGGGAGCGTACGTGTGAGGGTGCGGGTTAGCGTTAGCGTACGGGTTAGGATTAGGGGACGGGTGAGGGTCAGGCTTCGGGGAAGGGTTAGGGTTAGGGTTCGGGCTAGGGTTAGGGTTATGGGACGGGGACGGTTTAGGGTCCAGGTGAGGGTACGACAACGCTTTAGGGGGAGCGTACGTGTGAGGGCGCGGGTTGGAGTTAGCGTACGGGTTAGGATTAGGGGACGGGTGAGGGTCAGGTTCCGGGGAAGTGTTAGGGTTAGGGTTCGGGCTAGGTTTAGGGTTAGGGGACGGGGACGGTTTAGGGTCCAGGTGAGGGTACGACAATGATTTAGGGGGAGCGTACGTGTGAGGGCGCGGGTTAGCGTTCGTGTACGGGTTAGGATTAGGGGACGGGTTAGGGTCAGGTTTCGGGGAAGGGTTAGGGTTAGGGATCGGGCTAGGGTTAGGGTTAGGGAACGGGCACGGTTTAGGGTCCAGGTGAGGGTACGACAACGCTTTAGGGGGAGCGTACGTGTGAGGGCGCGGGTTAGCGTTAGCGTACGGGTTAGGATTAGGGGACGGGTGAGGGTCAGGCTTCGGGGAAGGGTTAGGGTTAGGGTTCGGGCTAGGGTTAGGGTTAGGGGACGGGGACGGTTTACGGTCCAGGTGAGGGTACGACAACGCTTTAGGGGGAGCGTACGTGTGAGGGCGCGGGTTGGCGTTAGCGTACGGGTTAGGATTAGGGGACGGGTGAGGGTCAGGTTTCGGGGAAGGGTTAGGGTTAGGGTTCTGGCTAGGGTTAGGGTTAGGGGACGGGGACGGTTTAGGGCCCAGGTGAGGGTAAGACAACGCTTTATGGGGAGCGTACGTGTGAGGGCGCGGGTTAGCGTTAGCGTACGGGTTAGGATTAGGGGACGGGTGAGGGTCAGGCTTCGGGGAAGGGTTAGGGTTAGGGTTCGGGCTAGGGTTAGGGTTAGGGGACGGGGACGGTTTAGGGTCCAGGTGAGGGTACAACAATGATTTAGGGGGAGCGTACGTGTGAGGGCGCGGGTTAGCGTTCGCGTACGGGTTAGGATTAGGGGACGGGTTAGGGTCAGGTTTCGGGGAAGGGTTAGGGTTAGGGATCGGGCTAGGGTTAGGGTTAGGGAACGGGCACGGTTTAGGGTCCAGGTGAGGGTACGACAACGCTTTAGGGGGAGCGTACGTGTGAGGGCGCGGGTTAGCATTAGCGTACGGGTTAGGATTAGGGGACGGGTGAGGGTCAGGCTTCGGGGAAGTGTTAGGGTTAGGGTTCGGGCTAGGGTTAGGGTTAGGGGACGGGGACGGTTTACGGTCCAGGTGAGGGTACTACAACGCTTTAGGGGGAGCGTACGTGTGAGGGCGCGGGTTGGCGTTATCGTACGGGTTAGGATTAGGGGACGGGTGAGGGTCAGGTTTCGGGGAAGGGTTAGGGTTAGGGTTCTGGCTAGGGTTAGGGTTAGGGGACGGGGACGGTTTAGGGCCCAGGTGAGGGTAAGACAACGCTTTATGGGGAGCGTACGTGTGAGGGCGTGGGTTAGCGTTAGCGTACGGGTTAGGATTAGGGGACGGGTGAGGGTCAGGCTTCGGGGAAGGGTTAGGGTTATGGTTCGGGCTAGGGTTAGGGTTAGGGGACGGGGACGGTTTAGGGTCCAGGTGAGGGTAAGACAATGCTTTAGGGGGAGCGTACGTGTGAGGGCGCGGGTTAGCGTTAGCGTACGGGTTAGGATTAGGGGACGGGTGAGGGTCAGGCTTCGGGGAAGGGTTAGGGTTAGGGTTCGGGCTAGGGTTAGGGTTAGGGGACGGGGACGGTTTAGGGTCCAGGTGAGGGTACGACAACGCTTTAGGGGGAGCGTACGTGTGAGGGCGCGGGTTGGAGTTAGCGTCCGGGTTAGGATTAGGGGACGGGTGAGGGTCAGGTTTCGGGGAAGGGTTAGGGTTAGGATTCGGGCTAGGGTTAGGGTTAGGGGACGGGGACGGTTTAGGGTCCAGGTGAGGGTACGACAATGCTTTAGGGGGAGCGTACGTGTGAGGGCGCGGGTTAGCGTTAGCGTACGGGTTAGGATTAGGGGACGGGTTAGGGTCAGGCTTCGGGGAAGGGTTAGGGTTAGGGTTCGGGCTAGGGTTAGGGTTAGGGGACGGGGACGGTTTAGGGTCCAGGTGAGTGTAAGACAATGCTTTAGGGGGAGCGTACCTGTGAGGGCGCGGGATAGCGTTAGCGTACGGGTTAGGATTAGGGGACGGGTGAGGGTCAGGCTTCGGGGAAGGGTTAGGGTTAGGGTTCGGGCTAGGGTTAGGGTTAGGGGACGGGGACGGTTTAAGGTCCAGGTGAGGGTACGACAACGCTTTAGGGGGAGCGTACGTGTGAGGGCGTGGGTTAGCGTTAGCGTACGGGTTAGGATTAGGGGACGGGTGAGGGTCAGGCTTCGGGGAAGGGTTAGGGTTAGGGTTCGGGCTAGGGTTAGGGTTATGGGACGGGGACGGTTTAGGGTCCAGGTGAGGGTACGACAACGCTTTAGGGGGAGCGTACGTGTGAGGGCGCGGGTTGGAGTTATCGTACGGGTTAGGATTAGGGGACGGGTGAGGGTCAGGTTCCGGGGAAGGGTTAGGGTTAGGGTTCGGGCTAGGGTTAGGGTTAGGGGACGGGGACGGTTTAGGGTCCAGGTGAGGGTACGACAATGATTTAGGGGGAGCGTACGTGTGAGGGCGCGGGTTAGCGTTCGCGTACGGGTTAGGATTAGGGGACGGGTTAGGGTCAGGCTTCGGGGAAGGGTTAGGGTTAGGGTTCGGGCTAGGGTTAGGGTTAGGGGACGGGGACGGTTTAGGGTCCAGGTGAGGGTAAGACAATGCTTTAGGGGGAGCGTACCTGTGAGGGCGCGGGTTAGCGTTAGCGTACGGGTTGGGATTAGGGGACGGGTGAGGGTCAGGCTTCGGGGAAGGGTTAGGGTTAGGTTTCGGGCTAGGGTTCGGGTTAGGGGACGGGGACGGTTTAGGGTCCAGGTGAGGGTACGAGAACGCTTTTGGGGGAGCGTACGTGTGAGGGCGTGGGTTAGTGTTAGCGTACGGGTTAGGATTACGGGACGGGTGAGGGTCAGGCTTCGTGGAAGGGTTAGGGTTAGGGTTCGGGCTAGGATTAGGGTTAGGGAATGGGCACGGTTTAGGGTCCAGGTGAGGGTACGACAACACTTTAGGGGGAGCGTACGTGTGAGGGCGCGGGTTAGCGTTAGCGTACGGGTTAGGATTAGGGGACGGGTGAGGGTCAGGCTTCGGGGAAGGGTTAGGGTTAGGGTTCGGGCTAGGGTTAGGGTTAGGGGACGGGGACGGTTTACGGTCCAGGTGAGGGTACGACAACGCTTTAGGGGGAGCGTACGTGTGAGGGCGCGGGTTGGCGTTAGCGTACGGGTTAGGATTAGGGGACGGGTGAGGTTCAGGTTTCGGGGAAGGGTTAGGGTTAGGGTTCTGGCTAGGGTTAGGGTTAGGGGACGGGGACGGTTTAGGGCCCAGGTGAGGGTAAGACAACGCTTTATGGGGAGCGTACGTGTGAGGGCGCGGGTTAGCGTTAGCGTACGGGTTAGGATTAGGGGACGGGTGAGGGTCAGGCTTCGGGGAAGGGTTAGGGTTAGGGTTCGGGCTAGGGTTAGGGTTAGGGGACGGGGACGGTTTAGGGTCCAGGTGAGGGTAAGACAATGCTTTAGGGGGAGCGTACGTGTGAGGGCGCGGGTTAGCGTTAGCGTACGGGTTAGGATTAGGGGACGGGTGAGGGTCAGGCTTCGGGGAAGGGTTAGGGTTAGGGTTCGGGCTAGGGTTAGGGTTAGGGGACGGGGACGGTTTAAGGTCCAGGTGAGGGTACGACAACGCTTTAGGGGGAGCGTACGTGTGAGGGCGTGGGTTAGCTTTAGCGTACGGGTTAGGATTAGGGGACGGGTGAGGGTCAGGCTTCGGGAAAGGGTTAGGGTTAGGGTTCGGGCTAGGGTTAGGGTTAGGGGACGGGGACGGTTTAGGGTCCAGGTGAGGGTACGACAACACTTTAGGGGGAGCGTACGTGTGAGGGCGCGGGTTAGCGTTAGCGTACGGGTTAGGATTACGGGACGGGTGAGGGTCAGGCTTCGGGGAAGGGTTAGGGTTAGGGTTAGGGGACGGGGACGGTTTAGGGTCCAGGTGAGGGTACGAGAACGCTTTAGGGGGAGCCTACGTATGAGGGCGCGAGTTAGCGTTAGCGTACGGGTTAGGATTAGGGGACGGGTGAGGGTCAGGCGTTGGGGAAGGGTTAGGGTTAGGGTTCGGGCTAGGGTTAGGGTTATGGGACGGGGACGGTTTAGGGTCCAGGTGAGGGTACGACAACACTTTAGGGGGAGCGTACGTGTGAGGGCGCGGGTAGCGTTAGCGTACGGGTTCGGATTAGGGGACAGGTGAGGGTCAGGCTTCGGGGAAGGGTTAGGGTTAGGGTTCGGGCTAGGGTTAGGGTTAGGGGACGGGGACGGTTTAGGGTCCAGGTGAGGGTATGACAACGCTTTATAGGGAGCGTACGTGTGAGGGCGTGGGTTAGCGTTAGCGTACGGTTTACGATTAGGGGACGGGTGAGGGTCAGGCTTCGGGGAAGGGTTAGGGTTAGGGTTCGGGCTAGGGTTAGGGTTAGGGGATGGGGACGGTTTAGGGTCCAGGTGAGGGTACGAGAACGCTTTAGGGGGAGCGTACGTATGAGGGCGCGGGTTAGCCTTAGCGTACGGTTTAGGATTAGGGGACAAGTGAGTGTCAGGCGTCGGGGAAGGGTTAGGGTTAGGGTTCGGGCTAGGGTTAGGGTTATGGGACGGGGACGGTTTAGGGTCCAGGTGAGGGTACGACAACGCTTTACGGGGAGCGTACGTGTGAGGGCGCGGGTTAGCGTTAGCGTACGGGTTAGCATTAGGGGACGGGTGAGGGTCAGGCTTCGGGGAAGGGTTAGGGTTAGGGTTCGGGCTAGGGTTAGGGTTAGGGGACGGGGACGGTTTAGGGTCCAGGTGAGGGTACGACAACGCTTTAAGGGGAGAGTACGTGTGAGGGCGCGGGTTAGCGTTAGCGTACGGGTTAGGATTAGGGGACGGGTGAGGGTCAGGCTTCGGGGAAGTGTTAGGGTTAGGGTTCGGGCTAGGGTTAGGGTTAGGGGACGGGGACGGTTTAGGGTCCAGGTGAGGGTACGACAACGCTTTAGGGGGAGCATACGTGTGAGGGCGCAGGTTAGCATTAACGTACAGGTTAGGATTAGAGGACGGGTGAGGGTCAGGCTTCAGGGAAGTGTTAGGGTTAGGGTTCGGGCTAGGGTTAGGGTTAGGGGACGGGGTCGGTTTAGGGTCCAGGTGAGGGTACGAGAACGCTTTAGGGGGAGAGTACGTGTGAGGGCGCGGGTTAGCGTTAGCGTACGGGTTAGGATTAGGGGACGGGTGAGGGTCAGGCTTCGGGGAAGGGTTAGGGTTAGGGTTCGGGCTAGGGTTAGGGTTAGGGGACGGGATCGGTTTGGGGTCCAGTTGAGGGTACGAGAACGCTTTAGGGGGAGAGTACGTGTGAGGGCGCGGGTTAGCGTTAGCGTACGGGTTAGGATTAGGGGACGGGTGAGGGTCAGGCTTCGGGGAAGGGTTAGGGTTAGGGTTCGGGCTAGGGTTAGGGTTAGGGGATGCGGATGGTTTAGGGTCCAGGTGAGGGTACTACAATGCTTTAGGGGGAGCGTACGTGTGAGGGCGCGGGTTAGCGTTAGCGTACGGGTTAGGATTAGGGGACGGGTGAGGGTCAGGCTTCAGGGAAGGGTTAGGGTTAGGGTTCGGGCTAGGGTTAGGGTTAGGGTACGGGGACGGTTTAGGGTCCAGGTGAGGGTACGAGAACGCTTTAGGGGGAGCGTACGTATGAGGGCGCGGGTTAGCGTTAGCGTACGGGTTCGGTTTAGGGGACGGGTGAGGGTCAGGCTTCGGGGAAGGGTTAGGGTTAGGGTTCGGTCTAGGGTTAGGGTTAGGGGACGGGGACGGTTTAGGGTCCAGGTGAGGGTACGACAACGCTTTAGGGGGAGCGTACATGTGAGGGCGTGGGTTAGTGTTAGCGTACGGGTTAGGATTACGGGACGGGTGAGGGTCAGGCTTCGTGGAAGGGTTAGGGTTAGGGTTCGGGCTAGGGTTAGGGTTTGGGAACGGGCACGGTTTAGGGTCCAGGTGAGGGTACGACAACGCTTTAGGGGGAGCGTACGTGTGAGGGCGCGGGTTAGCGTTAGCGTACGGGTTAGGATTAGGGGACGGGTGAGGGTCAGGCTTCGGGGAAGGGTTAGGGTTAGGGTTCGGGCTAGGGTTAGGGTTACGGGACGGGGACGGTTTACGGTCCAGGTGAGGGTACGACAACGCTTTATGGGGAGCGTACGTGTGAGGGCGCGGGTTGGCGTTAGCGTACGGGTTAGGATTAGGGGACGGGTGAGGGTCAGGTTTCGGGGAAGGGTTAGGGTTAGGGTTCTGGCTAGGGTTAGGTTTAGGGGACGGGGACGGTTTAGGGCCCAGGTGAGGGTAAGACAACGCTTTATGGGGAGCGTACGTGTGAGGGCGCGGGTTAGTGTTAGCGTACGGGTTAGGATTAGGGGACGGGTGAGGGTCAGGCTTCGGGGAAGGGTTAGGGTTAGGGTTCGGGCTAGGGTTAGGGTTAGGGGACGGGGATGGTTTAGGGTCCAGGTGAGGGTACGACAACGCTTTAGGGGGAGCGTACGTGTGAGGGCGCGGGTTGGAGTTAGCGTACGGGTTAGGATTAGGGGACGGGTGAGGGTCAGGTTTCGGGGAAGGGTTAGGGTTAGGGTTCGGGCTAGGGTTAGGGTTAGGGGACTGGGACGGTTTAGGGTCCAGGTGAGGGTACGGCAATGATTTAGGGGGAGCGTACGTGTGAGGGCGCGGGTTAGCGTTCGCGTACGGGTTAGGATTAGGGGACGGGTTAGGGTCAGGCTTCGGGGAAGGGTTAGGGTTAGGGTTCGGGCTAGGGTTAGGATTAGGGGACGGGGACGGTTTAGGGTCCAGGTGAGGGTACGACAACGCTTTAGGGGGAGCGTACGTGTGAGGGCGCCGGTTAGCGTTAGCGTACGGGTTAGGATTAGGGGACGGGTGAGGGTCAGGCTTCGGGGAAGGGTTAGGGTTAGGGTTCGGGCTAGGGTTAGGGTTAGGGGATGGGATCGGTTTGGGGTCCAGTTGAGGGTACGAGAACGCTTTAGGGGGAGAGTACGTGTGAGGGCGCGGGTTAGCATTAGCGTACGGGTTAGGATTAGAGGACGGGTGAGGGTCAGGCTTCGGGGAAGGGTTAGGGTTAGGGTTCAGGCTAGGGTTAGGGTTAGGGGACGGGGACGGTTTAGGGTCCAGGTGAGGGTACGACAACGGTTTAGGGGGAGCGTACGTGTGAGGGCGCGGGATAGCGTTAGCGTACGGGTTAGGATTAGGGGACGGGTGAGGGTCAGGCTTCGGGGAAGGGTTAGGGTTAGGTTTCGGGCTAGGGGTAGGGTTAGGGGACGGGGACGGTTTAGGGTCCAGGTGAGGGTACGAGAACGCTTTTGGGGGAGTGTACGTGTGAGGGCGTGGGTTAGCGTTAGCGTACGGGTTAGGATTACGGGACGGGTGAGGGTCAGGCTTCGTGGAAGGGTTAGGGTTAGGGATCGGGCTAGGGTTAGGGTTAGGGAACGGGCACGGTTTAGGGTCCAGGTGAGGGTACGACAACGCTTTAGGGGGAGCGTACGTGTGAGGGCGCGGGTTAGCGTTAGCGTACGGGTTAGGATTAGGGGACGGGTGAGGGTCAGGTTTCGGGGAAGGGTTAGGGTTAGGGTTCGGGCTAGGGTTAGGGTTAGGGGACGGGGACGGTTTACGGTCCAGGTGAGGGTACGACAACGCTTTAGGGGGAGCGTACGTGTGAGGGCGCGGGTTGGCGTTAGCGTACGGGTTAGGATTAGGGGACGGGTGAGGGTCAGGTTTCGGGGAAGGGTTAGGGTTAGGGTTCTGGCTAGGGTTAGGGTTAGGGGACGGGGACGGTTTAGGGCGCAGGTGAGGGTAAGACAACGCTTTATGGGGAGCGTACGTGTGAGGGCGTGGGTTAGCGTTAGCGTACGGGTTAGGATTAGGGGACGGGTGAGGGTCAGGCTTCGGGGAAGGGTTAGGGTTAGGGTTCGGGCTAGGGTTAGGGTTAGGGGACGGGGACGGTTTAGGGTCCAGGTGAGGGTAAGACAATGCTTTAGGGGGAGCGTACGTGTGAGGGCGCGGGTTAGCGTTAGCGTACGGGTTAGGATTAGGGGACGGGTGAGGGTCAGGCTTCGGGGAAGGGTTAGGGTTAGGGTTCGGGCTAGGGTTAGGGTTAGGGGACGGGGACGGTTTAGGGTCCAGGTGAGGGTACGACAACGCTTTAGGGGGAGCGTACGTGTGAGGGCACGGGTTGGAGTTAGCGTACGGGTTAGGATTAGGGGACGGGTGAGGGTCAGGTTTCGGGGAAGGGTTAGGGTTAGGGTTCGGGCTAGGGTTAGGGTTAGGGGACGGGGACGGTTTAGGGTCCAGGTGAGGGTACGACAATGCTTTAGGGGGAGCGTACGTGTGAGGGCGCGGGTTAGCGTTAGCGTACGGGTTAGGATTAGGGGACGGGTTAGGGTCAGGCTTCGGGGAAGGGTTAGGGTTAGGGTTCGGGCTAGGGTTAGGGTTAGGGGACGGGGACGGTTTAGGGTCCAGGTGAGGGTACGAGAACGCTTTTGGGGGAGCGTACGTGTGAGGGTGCGGGTTAGCGTTAGCGTACGGGTTAGGATTAGGGGACGGGTGAGGGTCAGGCTTCGGGGAAGTGTTAGGGTTAGGGTTCGGGCTAGGGTTAGGGTTAGGGGACGGGGACGGTTTAGGGTCCAGGTGAGGGTACGACAACGCTTTAGGGGGAGCGTACGTGTGAGGGCGCCGGTTAGCGTTAGCGTACGGGTTAGGATTAGGGGACGGGTGAGGGTCAGGCTTCGGGGAAGGGTTAGGGTTAGGGTTCGGGCTAGGGTTAGGGTTAGGGGATGGGATCGGTTTGGGGTCCAGTTGAGGGTACGAGAACGCTTTAGGGGGAGAGTACGTGTGAGGGCGCGGGTTAGCATTAGCGTACGGGTTAGGATTAGAGGACGGGTGAGGGTCAGGCTTCGGGGAAGGGTTAGGGTTAGGGTTCAGGCTAGGGTTAGGGTTAGGGGACGGGGACGGTTTAGGGTCCAGGTGAGGGTACGACAACGGTTTAGGGGGAGCGTACGTGTGAGGGCGCGGGATAGCGTTAGCGTACGGGTTAGGATTAGGGGACGGGTGAGGGTCAGGCTTCGGGGAAGGGTTAGGGTTAGGTTTCGGGCTAGGGGTAGGGTTAGGGGACGGGGACGGTTTAGGGTCCAGGTGAGGGTACGAGAACGCTTTTGGGGGAGTGTACGTGTGAGGGCGTGGGTTAGCGTTAGCGTACGGGTTAGGATTACGGGACGGGTGAGGGTCAGGCTTCGTGGAAGGGTTAGGGTTAGGGATCGGGCTAGGGTTAGGGTTAGGGAACGGGCACGGTTTAGGGTCCAGGTGAGGGTACGACAACGCTTTAGGGGGAGCGTACGTGTGAGGGCGCGGGTTAGCGTTAGCGTACGGGTTAGGATTAGGGGACGGGTGAGGGTCAGGTTTCGGGGAAGGGTTAGGGTTAGGGTTCGGGCTAGGGTTAGGGTTAGGGGACGGGGACGGTTTACGGTCCAGGTGAGGGTACGACAACGCTTTAGGGGGAGCGTACGTGTGAGGGCGCGGGTTGGCGTTAGCGTACGGGTTAGGATTAGGGGACGGGTGAGGGTCAGGTTTCGGGGAAGGGTTAGGGTTAGGGTTCTGGCTAGGGTTAGGGTTAGGGGACGGGGACGGTTTAGGGCGCAGGTGAGGGTAAGACAACGCTTTATGGGGAGCGTACGTGTGAGGGCGTGGGTTAGCGTTAGCGTACGGGTTAGGATTAGGGGACGGGTGAGGGTCAGGCTTCGGGGAAGGGTTAGGGTTAGGGTTCGGGCTAGGGTTAGGGTTAGGGGACGGGGACGGTTTAGGGTCCAGGTGAGGGTAAGACAATGCTTTAGGGGGAGCGTACGTGTGAGGGCGCGGGTTAGCGTTAGCGTACGGGTTAGGATTAGGGGACGGGTGAGGGTCAGGCTTCGGGGAAGGGTTAGGGTTAGGGTTCGGGCTAGGGTTAGGGTTAGGGGACGGGGACGGTTTAGGGTCCAGGTGAGGGTACGACAACGCTTTAGGGGGAGCGTACGTGTGAGGGCACGGGTTGGAGTTAGCGTACGGGTTAGGATTAGGGGACGGGTGAGGGTCAGGTTTCGGGGAAGGGTTAGGGTTAGGGTTCGGGCTAGGGTTAGGGTTAGGGGACGGGGACGGTTTAGGGTCCAGGTGAGGGTACGACAATGCTTTAGGGGGAGCGTACGTGTGAGGGCGCGGGTTAGCGTTAGCGTACGGGTTAGGATTAGGGGACGGGTTAGGGTCAGGCTTCGGGGAAGGGTTAGGGTTAGGGTTCGGGCTAGGGTTAGGGTTAGGGGACGGGGACGGTTTAGGGTCCAGGTGAGGGTACGAGAACGCTTTTGGGGGAGCGTACGTGTGAGGGTGCGGGTTAGCGTTAGCGTACGGGTTAGGATTAGGGGACGGGTGAGGGTCAGGCTTCGGGGAAGTGTTAGGGTTAGGGTTCGGGCTAGGGTTAGGGTTAGGGGACGGGGACGGTTTAGGGTCCAGGTGAGGGTACGACAACGCTTTAGGGGGAGCATACGTGTGAGGGCGCAGGTTAGCATTAACGTACAGGTTAGGATTAGAGGACGGGTGAGAGTCAGGCTTCAGGGAAGTGTTAGGGTTAGGGTTCGGTCTAGGGTTAGGGTTAGGGGACGGGGTCGGTTTAGGGTCCAGGTGAGGGTACGAGAACGCTTTAGGGGGAGAGTACGTGTGAGGGCGCGGGTTAGCGTTAGCGTACGGGTTAGGATTAGGGGACGGGTGAGGGTCAGGCTTCGGGGAAGGGTTAGGGTTAGGGTTCGGGCTAGGGTTAGGGTTAGGGGACGGGATCGGTTTGGGGTCCAGTTGAGGGTACGAGAACGCTTTAGGGGGAGAGTACGTGTGAGGGCGCGGGTTAGCGTTAGCGTACGGGTTAGGATTAGGGGACGGGTGAGGGTCAGGCTTCGGGGAAGGGTTAGGGTTAGGGTTCGGGCTAGGGTTAGGGTTAGGGGATGCGGATGGTTTAGGGTCCAGGTGAGGGTACTACAATGCTTTAGGGGGAGCGTACGTGTGAGGGCGCGGGTTAGCGTTAGCGTACGGGTTAGGATTAGGGGACGGGTGAGGGTCAGGCTTCAGGGAAGGGTTAGGGTTAGGGTTCGGGCTAGGGCTAGGGTTAGGGTACGGGGACGGTTTAGGGTCCAGGTGAGGGTACGAGAACGCTTTAGGGGGAGCGTACGTATGAGGGCGCGGGTTAGCGTTAGCGTACGGGTTCGGTTTAGGGGACGGGTGAGGGTCAGGCTTCGGGGAAGGGTTAGGGTTAGGGTTCGGTCTAGGGTTAGGGTTAGGGGACGGGGACGGTTTAGGGTCCAGGTGAGGGTACGACAACGCTTTAGGGGGGAGCGTACATGTGAGGGCGTGGGTTAGTGTTAGCATACGGGTTAGGATTACGGGACGGGTGAGGGTCAGGCTTCGTGGAAGGGTTAGGGTTAGGGTTCGGGCTAGGGTTAGGGTTTGGGAACGGGCACGGTTTAGGGTCCAGGTGAGGGTACGACAACGCTTTAGGGGGAGTGTACGTGTGAGGGCGCGGGTTAGCGTTAGCGTACGGGTTAGGATTAGGGGACGGGTGAGGGTCAGGCTTCGGGGAAGGGTTAGGGTTAGGGTTCGGGCTAGGGTTAGGGTTACGGGACGGGGACGGTTTACGATCCAGGTGAGGGTACGACAACGCTTTATGGGGAGCGTACGTGTGAGGGCGCGGGTTGGCGTTAGCGTACGGGTTAGGATTAGGGGACGGGTGAGGGTCAGGTTTCGGGGAAGGGTTAGGGTTAGGGTTCTGGCTAGGGTTAGGGTTAGGGGACGGGGACGGTTTAGGGCCCAGGTGAGGGTAAGACAACGCTTTATGGGGAGCGTACGTGTGAGGGCGCGGGTTAGCGTTAGCGTACGGGTTAGGATTAGGGGACGGGTGAGGGTCAGGCTTCGGGGAAGGGTTAGGGTTAGGGTTCGGGCTAGGGTTAGGGTTAGGGGACGGGGATGGTTTAGGGTCCAGGTGAGGGTACGACAACGCTTTAGGGGGAGCGTACGTGTGAGGGCGCGGGTTGGAGTTAGCGTACGGGTTAGGATTAGGGGAACGGGTGAGGGTCAGGTTTCGGGGAAGGGTTAGGGTTAGGGTTCGGCTAGGGTTAGGGTTAGGGGACGGGGACGGTTTAGGGTCCAGGTGAGGGTACGGCAATGATTTAGGGGGAGCATACGTGTGAGGGCGCGGGTTAGCGTTCGCGTACGGGTTAGGATTAGGGGACGGGTTAGGGTCAGGCTTCGGGGAAGGGTTAGGGTTAGGGTTCGGGCTAGGGTTAGGATTAGGGGACGGGGACGGTTTAGGGTCTAGGTGAGGGTACGACAACGCTTTAGGGGGAGCGTACGTGTGAGGGCGCCGGTTAGCGTTAGCGTACGGGTTAGGATTAGGGGACGGGTGAGGGTCAGGCTTCGGGGAAGGGTTAGGGTTAGGGTTCGGGCTAGGGTTAGGGTTAGGGGATGGGATCGGTTTGGGGTCCAGTTGAGGGTACGAGAACGCTTTAGGGGGAGAGTACGTGTGAGGGCACGGGTTAGCATTAGCGTACGGGTTAGGATTAGAGGACGGGTGAGGGTCAGGCTTCGGGGAAGGATTAGGGTTAGGGTTCAGGCTAGGGTTAGGGTTAGGGGACGGGGACGGTTTAGGGTCCAGGTGAGGGTACGACAACGGTTTAGGGGGAGCGTACGTGTGAGGGCGCGGGATAGCGTTAGCGTACGGGTTAGGATTAGGGGACGGGTGAGGGTCAGGCTTAGGGGAAGGGTTAGGGTTAGGTTTCGGGCTAGGGGTAGGGTTAGGGGACGGGGACGGTTTAGGGTCCAGGTGAGGGTACGAGAACGCTTTTGGGGGAGTGTACGTGTGAGGGCGTGGGTTAGCGTTAGCGTACGGGTTAGGATTACGGGACGGGTGAGGGTCAGGCTTCGTGGAAGGGTTAGGGTTAGGGATCGGGCTAGGGTTAGGGTTAGGGAACGGGCACGGTTTAGGGTCCAGGTGAGGGTACGACAACGCTTTAGGGGGAGCGTACGTGTGAGGGCGCGGGTTAGCGTTAGCGTACGGGTTAGGATTAGGGGACGGGTGAGGGTCAGGTTTCGGGGAAGGGTTAGGGTTAGGGTTCGGGCTAGGGTTAGGGTTAGGGGACGGGGACGGTTTACGGTCCAGGTGAGGGTACGACAACGCTTTAGGGGGAGCGTACGTGTGAGGGCGCGGGTTGGCGTTAGCGTACGGGTTAGGATTAGGGGACGGGTGAGGGTCAGGTTTCGGGGAAGGGTTAGGGTTAGGGTTCTGGCTAGGGTTAGGGTTAGGGGACGGGGACGGTTTAGGGCGCAGGTGAGGGTAAGACAACGCTTTATGGGGAGCGTACGTGTGAGGGCGTGGGTTAGCGTTAGCGTACGGGTTAGGATTAGGGGAAGGGTGAGGGTCAGGCTTCGGGGAAGTGTTAGGGTTAGGGTTCGGGCTAGGGTTAGGGTTAGGGGACGGGGACGGTTTAGGGTCCAGGTGAGGGTAAGACAATGCTTTAGGGGGAGCGTACGTGTGAGGGCGCGGGTTAGCGTTAGCGTACGGGTTAGGATTAGGGGACGGGTGAGGGTCAGGCTTCGGGGAAGGGTTAGGGTTAGGGTTCGGGCTAGGGTTAGGGTTAGGGGACGGGGACGGTTTAGGGTCCAGGTGAGGGTACGACAACGCTTTAGGGGGAGCGTACGTGTGAGGGCGCGGGTTGGAGTTAGCGTACGGGTTAGGATTAGGGGACGGGTGAGGGTCAGGTTTCGGGGAAGGGTTAGGGTTAGGGTTCGGGCTAGGGTTAGGGTTAGGGGACGGGGACGGTTTAGGGTCCAGGTGAGGGTACGACAATGCTTTAGGGGGAGCGTACGTGTGAGGGCGCGGGTTAGCGTTAGCGTACGGGTTAGGATTAGGGGACGGGTTAGGGTCAGGCTTCGGGGAAGGGTTAGGGTTAGGGTTCGGGCTAGGGTTAGGGTTAGGGGACGGGGACGGTTTAGGGTCCAGGTGAGGGTACGAGAACGCTTTTGGGGGAGCGTACGTGTGAGGGTGCGGGTTAGCGTTAGCGTACGGGTTAGGATTAGGGGACGGGTGAGGGTCAGGCTTCGGGGAAGGGTTAGGGTTAGGGTTCGGGCTAGGGTTAGGGTTATGGGACGGGGACGGTTTAGGGTCCAGGTGAGGGTACGACAACGCTTTAGGGGGAGCGTACGTGTGAGGGCGCGGGTTGGAGTTAGCGTACGGGTTAGGATTAGGGGACGGGTGAGGGTCAGGTTTCGGGGAAGGGTTAGGGTTAGGGTTCGGGCTAGGGTTAGGGTTAGGGGACGGGGACGGTTTAGGGTCCAGGTGAGGGTACGACAATGCTTTAGGGGGAGCGTACGTGTGAGGGCGCGGGTTAGCGTTAGCGTACGGGTTAGGATTAGGGGACGGGTTAGGGTCAGGCTTCGGGGAAGGGTTAGGGTTAGGGTTCGGGCTAGGGTTAGGGTTAGGGGACGGGGACGGTTTAGGGTCCAGGTGAGGGTACGAGAACGCTTTTGGGGGAGCGTACGTGTGAGGGTGCGGGTTAGCGTTAGCGTACGGGTTAGGATTAGGGGACGGGTGAGGGTCAGGCTTCGGGGAAGGGTTAGGGTTAGGGTTCGGGCTAGGGTTAGGGTTATGGGACGGGGACGGTTTAGGGTCCAGGTGAGGGTACGACAACGCTTTAGGGGGAGCGTACGTGTGAGGGCGCGGGTTGGAGTTAGCGTACGGGTTAGGATTAGGGGACGGGTGAGGGTCAGGTTCCGGGGAAGGGTTAGGGTTAGGGTTCGGGCTAGGGTTAGGGTTAGGGGACGGGGACGGTTTAGGGTCCAGGTGAGGGTACGACAATGATTTAGGGGGAGCGTACGTGTGAGGGCGCGGGTTATCGTTCGCGTACGGGTTAGGATTAGGGGACGGGTTAGGGTCAGGTTTCGGGGAAGGGTTAGGATTAGGGATCGGGCTAGGGTTAGGGTTAGGGAACGGGCACGGTTTAGGGTCCAGGTGAGGGTACGACAACGCTTTAGGGGGAGCGTACGTGTGAGGGCGCGGGTTAGCGTTAGCGTACGGGTTAGGATTAGGGGACGGGTGAGGGTCAGGCTTCGGGGAAGGGTTAGGGTTAGGGTTCGGGCTAGGGTTAGGGTTAGGGGACGGGGACGGTTTACGGTCCAGGTGAGGGTACTACAACGCTTTAGGGGGAGCGTACGTGTGAGGGCGCGGGTTGGCGTTAGCGTACGGGTTAGGATTAGGGGACGGGTGAGGGTCAGGTTTCGGGGAAGGGTTAGGGTTAGGGTTCTGGCTAGGGTTAGGGTTAGGGGACGGGGACGGTTTAGGGCCCAGGTGAGGGTAAGACAACGCTTTATGGGGAGCGTACGTGTGAGGGCGCGGGTTAGCGTTAGCGTACGGGTTAGGATTAGGGGACGGGTGAGGGTCAGGCTTCGGGGAAGGGTTAGGGTTAGGGTTCGGGCTAGGGTTAGGGTTAGGGGACGGGGACGGTTTAGGGTCCAGGTGAGGGTAAGACAATGCTTTAGGGGGAGCGTACGTGTGAGGGCGCGGTTTAGCGTTAGCGTACGGGTTAGGATGGGGGACGGGTGAGGGTCAGGCTTCGGGGAAGGGTTAGGGTTAGGGTTCGGGCTAGGGTTAGGGTTAGGGGACGGGGATGGTTTAGGGTCCAGGTGAGGGTACGACAACACTTTAGGGGGAGCGTACGTGTGAGGGCGCGGGTTGGAGTTAGCGTACGGGTTAGGATTAGGGGACGGGTGAGGGTCAGGTTTCGGGGAAGGGTTAGGGTTAGGGTTCGGGCTAGGGTTAGGGTTAGGGGACGGGGACGGTTTAGGGTCCAGGTTAGGGTACGACAATGATTTAGGGGGAGCGTACGTGTGAGGGCGCGGGTTAGCGTTCGCGTACGGGTTAGGATTAGGGGACGGGTTAGGGTCAGGCTTCGGGGAAGGGTTAGGGTTAGGGTTCGGGCTAGGGTTAGGATTAGGGGACGGGGACGGTTTAGGGTCCAGGTGAGGGTACGACAACGCTTTAGGGGGAGCGTACGTGTGAGGGCGCCGGTTAGCGTTAGCGTACGGGTTAGGATTAGGGGACGGGTGAGGGTCAGGCTTCGGGGAAGTGTTAGGGTTAGGGTTCGGGCTAGGGTTAGGGTTAGGGGAAGGGATCGGTTTGGGGTCCAGTTGAGGGTACGAGAACGCTTTAGGGGGAGAGTACGTGTGAGGGCGCGGGTTAGCGTTAGCGTATGGGTTAGGATTAGGGGACGGGTGAGGGTCAGGCTTCGGGGAAGGGTTAGGGTTAGGGTTCGGGCTAGGGTTAGGGTTAGGGGATGCGGATGGTTTAGGGTCCAGGTGAGGGTACTACAATGCTTTAGGGGGAGCGTACGTGTGAGGGCGCGGGTTAGCGTTAGCGTACGGGTTAGGATTAGGGGACGGGTGAGGGTCAGGCTTCAGGGAAGGGTTAGGGTTAGGGTTCGGGCTAGGGTTAGGGTTAGGGGACGGGGACGGTTTAGGGTCCAGGTGAGGGTACGAGAACGCTTTCGGGGGAGCGTACGTATGAGGGCGCGGGTTAGCGTTAGCGTACGGGTTCGGTTTAGGGGACGGGTGAGGGTCAGGCTTCGTGGAAGGGTTAGGGTTAGGGTTCGGGCTAGGGTTAGGGTTAGGGAACGAGCACGGTTTAGGGTCCAGGTGAGGGTACGACAACGCTTTAGGGGGAGCGTACGTGTGAGGGCGCGGGTTAGCGTTAGCGTACGGGTTAGGATTAGGGGATGGGTGAGGGTCAGGCTTCAGGGAAGGGTTAGGGTTAGGGTTCGGGCTAGGGTTAGGGTTAGGGGACGGGGACGGTTTAGGGTCCAGGTGAGGGTACAACAACGCTTTAGGGGGAGCGTACGTGTGAGGGCGCGGGTTGGCGTTAGCGTACGGGTTAGGATTAGGGGACGGGTGAGGGTCAGGTTTCGGGGAAAGGGTTAGGGTTAGGGTCCTGGCTAGGGTTAGGGTTAGGGGACGGGAACGGTTTAGGGCCCAGGTGAGGGTAAGACAACGCTTTATGGGGAGCGTACGTGTGAGGGCGCGGGTTAGCGTTAGCGTACGGGTTAGGATTAGGGGACGGGTGAGGGTCAGGCTTCGGGGAAGGGTTAGGGTTAGGGTTCGGGCTAGGGTTAGGGTTAGGGGACGGGGACGGTTTAGGGTCCAGGTGAGGGTAAGACAATGCTTTAGGGGGAGCGTACGTGTGAGGGCGCGGGTTAGCGTTAGCGTACGGGTTATGATTAGGGGACGGGTGAGGGTCAGGCTTCGGGGAAGGGTTAGGGTTAGGGTTCGGGCTAGGGTTAGGGTTAGGGGACGGGGACGGTTTAGGGTCCAGGTGAGGGTACGACAACGCTTTGGGGGACCGTACGTGTGAGGGCGCGGGTTGGAGTTAGCGTACGGGTTAGGATTAGGGGACGGGTGAGGGTCAGGTTTCGGGGAAGGGTTAGGGTTAGGGTTCGGGCTAGGGTTAGGGTTAGGGGACGGGGATGGTCTAGGGTCCAGGTGAGGGTACGACAATGATTTAGGGGGAGCGTACGTGTGAGGGCGCGGGTTAGCGTTCGCGTACGGGTTAGGATTAGGGGACGGGTTAGGGTCAGGCTTCGGGGAAGGGTTAGGGTTAGGGTTCGGGCTAGGGTTAGGGTTAGGGGACGGGGACGGTTTAGGGTCCAGGTGAGGGTAAGACAATGCTTTAGGGGGAGCGTACCTGTGAGGGCGTGGTTTAGCGTTAGCGTACGGGTTAGGATTAGGGGACGGGTGAGGGTCAGGCTTCGGGGAAGGGTTAGGGTTAGGGTTTGGGCTAGGGTTAGGGTTAGGGGACGGGGGCGGTTTAAGGTCCAGGTGAGGGTACGACAACGCTTTAGGGGGAGCGTACGTGTGAGGGCGTGGGTTAGCGTTAGCGTACGGGTTAGGATTAGGGGACGGGTGAGGGTCAGGCTTCGGGGAAGGGTTAGGGTTAGGGTTCGGGCTAGGGTTAGGGTTAGGGGACGGGGACGGTTTAGGGTCCAGGTGAGGGTACGACAACACTTTAGGGGGAGCGTACGTGTGAGGGCGCGGGTTAGTGTTAGCGTATGGGTTAGGATTAGGGGACGGGTGAGGGTCCGGCTTCGGGGAAGGGTTAGGGTTAGGGTTCGGGCTAGGGTTACGGTTAGGGGACGGGGACGGTTTAGGGTCCAGGTGACGGTACGAGAACGCTTTAGGGGGAGCCTACGTATGAGGGCGCGGGTTAGCGTTAGCGTACGGGTTAGGATTAGGGGACGGGTGAGGGTCAGGCGTCGGGGAAGGGTTAGGGTTAGGGCTAGGGTTAGGGTTATGGGACGGGGACGGTTTAGGGTCCAGGTGAGGGTACGACAACGCTTTAGGGGGAGCGTACGTGTGAGGGCGCGGGTTAGCGTTAGCGTACGGGTTCGGATTAGGGGACAGGTGAGGGTCAGGCTTCGGGGAAGGGTTAGGGTTAGGGTTCGGGCTAGGGTTAGGGTTAGGGGACGGGGACGGTTTAGGGTCCAGGTGAGGGTACGACAACGCTTTAGAGGGAGCGTACGTGTGAGGGCGTGGGTTAGCGTTAGCGTACGGTTTACGATTAGGGGACGGGTGAGGGTCAGGCTTCGGGGAAGGGTTAGGGTTAGGGTTCGGGCTAGGGTTAGGGTTAGGGGACGGGGACGGTTTAGGGTCCAGGTGAGGGTACGAGAACGCTTTAGGTGGAGCGTACGTATGAGGGCGCGGGTTAGCCTTAGCGTACGGTTTAGGATTAGGGGACGAGTGAGGGTCAGGAGTCGGGGAAGGGTTAGGGTTAGGGTTCGGGCTAGGGTTAGGGTTATGGGACGGGGACGGTTTAGGGTTCAGGTGAGGGTACGACAACGCTTTATGGGGAGCGTACGAGTGAGGGCGCGGGTTAGCGTTAGCGTACGGGTTAGCATTAGGGGACGGGTGAGGGTCAGGCTTCGGGGAAGGGTTAGGGTTAGGGTTCGGGCTAGGGTTAGGGTTAGGGGACGGGGACGGTTTAGGGTCCAGGTGAGTGTACGACAACGCTTTAAGGGGAGAGTACGTGTGAGGGCGCGGGTTAGCGTTAGCGTACGGGTTAGGATTAGGGGACGGGTGAGGGTCAGGCTTCGGGGAAGTGTTAGGGTTAGGGTTCGGGCTAGGGTTAGGGTTAGGGGACGGGGACGGTTTAGGGTCCAGGTGAGGGTACGACAACGCTTTAGGGGGAGCATACGTGTGAGGGCGCAGGTTAGCATTAACGTACAGGTTAGGATTAGAGGACGGGTGAGGGTCAGGCTTCGGGGAAGTGTTAGGGTTAGGGTTCGGGCTAGGGTTAGGGTTAGGGGACGCGGTCGGTTTAGGGTCCAGGTGAGGGTACGAGAACGCTTTAGGGGGAGCGTACCTGTGAGGGCGCGGGTTAGCGTTAGCGTACGGGTTAGGATTAGGGGACGGGTGAGGGTCAGGCTTCGGGGAAGGGTTAGGGTTAGGGTTCGGGCTAGGGTTAGGGTTAGGGGACGGGGACGGTTTAGGGTCCAGGTGAGGGTACGACAATGCTTTAGGGGGAGCGTACGTGTGAGGGCGTGGGTTAGCGTTAGCGTACGGGTTAGGATTAGGGGACGGGTTAGGGTCAGGCTTCGGGGAAGGGTTAGGGTTAGGGTTCGGGCTAGGGTTAGGGTTAGGGGACGGGGACGGTTTAGGGTCCAGGTGAGGGTAAGACAATGCTTTAGGGGGAGCGTACCTGTGAGGGCGCGGGTTAGCGTTAGCGTACGGGTTAGGATTAGGGGACGGCTGAGGGTCAGGCTTCGGGGAAGGGTTAGGGTTAGGGTTCGGGCTAGGGTTAGGGTTAGGGGATGGGGACGGTTTAAGGTCCAGGTGAGGGTACGACAACGCTTTAGGGGGAGCGTACGTGTGAGGGCGTGGGTTAGCGTTAGCGTACGGGTTAGGATTAGGGGACGGGTGAGGGTCAGGCTTCGGGGAAGGGTTAGGGTTAGGGTTCGGGCTAGGGGTAGGGTTAGGGGACGGGGACGGTTTAGGGTCCAGGTGAGGGTACGACAACACTTTAGGGGGAGCGTACGTGTGAGGGCGCGGGTTAGCGTTAGCGTACGGGTTAGGATTAGGGGACGGGTGAGGGTCAGGCTTCGGGGAAGGGTTAGGGTTAGGGTTCGGGCTAGGGTTAGGGTTAGGGGACGGGGACGGTTTAGGGTCCAGGTGAGGGTACGAGAACGCTTTAGGGGGAGCATACGTGTGAGGGCGCAGGTTAGCATTAACGTACAGGTTAGGATTAGAGGACGGGTGAGGGTCAGGCTTCGGGGAAGTGTTAGGGTTAGGGTTCGGGCTAGGGTTAGGGTTAGGGGACGGGGACGGTTTAAGGTCCAGGTGAGGGTACGAGAACGCTTTAGGGGGAGCGTACGTGTGAGGGCGTGGGTTAGCGTTAGCGTACGGGTTAGGATTAGGGGACGGGTGAGGGTCAGGCTTCGGGGAAGGGTTAGGGTTAGGGTTCGGGCTAGGGTTAGGGTTAGGGGACGGGGACGGTTTAGGGTCCAGGTGAGGGTACGACAACACTTTAGGGGGAGCGTACGTGTGAGGGCGCGGGTTAGCGTTAGCGTACGGGTTAGGATTAGGGGATGGGTGAGGGTCAGGCTTCGGGGAAGGGTTAGGGTTAGGGTTCGGGCTAGGGTTAGGGTTAGGGGACGGGGACGGTTTAGGGTCCAGGTGAGGGTACGAGAACGCTTTAGGGGGAGCATACGTGTGAGGGCGCAGGTTAGCATTAACGTACAGGTTAGGATTAGAGGACGGGTGAGGGTCAGGCTTCGGGGAAGTGTTAGGGTTAGGGTTCGGCCTAGGGTTAGGGTTAGGGGACGCGGTCGGTTTAGGGTCCAGGTGAGCGTACGAGAACGCTTTAGGGGGAGCGTACCTGTGAGGGCGCGGGTTAGCGTTAGCGTACGGGTTAGGATTAGGGGACGGGTGAGGGTCAGGCTTCGGGGAAGGGTTAGGGTTAGGGTTCGGGCTAGGGTTAGGGTTAGGGGACGGGGACGGTTTAGGGTCCAGGTGAGGGTACGACAATGCTTTAGGGGGAGCGTACGTGTGAGGGCGCGGGTTAGCGTTAGCGTACAGGTTAGGATTAGGGGACGGGTTAGGGTCAGGCTTCGGGGAAGGGTTAGGGTTAGGGTTCGGGCTAGGGTTAGGGTTAGGGGACGGGGACGGTTTAGGGTCCAGGTGAGGGTAAGACAATGCTTTAGGGGGAGCGTACCTGTGAGGGCGCGGGTTAGTGTTAGCGTACGGGTTAGGATTAGGGGACGGCTGAGGGTCAGGCTTCGGGGAAGGGTTAGGGTTAGGGTTCGGGCTAGGGTTAGGGTTAGGGGACGGGGACGGTTTAAGGTCCAGGTGAGGGTACAACGCTTTAGGGGGAGCGTACGTGTGAGGGCGTGGGTTAGCGTTAGCGTACGGGTTAGGATTAGGGGACGGGTGAGGGTCAGGCTTCGGGGAAGGGTTAGGGTTAGGGTTCGGGCTAGGGGTAGGGTTAGGGGACGGGGATGGTTTAGGGTCCAGGTGAGGGTACGACAACACTTTAGGGGGAGCGTACGTGTGAGGGCGCGGGTTAGCGTTAGCGTACGGGTTAGGATTAGGGGACGGGTGAGGGTCAGGCTTCGGGGAAGGGTTAGGGTTAGGGTTCGGGCTAGGGTTAGGGTTAGGGGATGGGGACGGTTTAGGGTCCAGGTGAGGGTACGAGAACGCTTTAGTGGGAGCCTACGTATGAGGGCGCGGGTTAGCGTTAGCGTACGGGTTAGGATTAGGGGACGGGTGAGGGTCAGGCGTCGGGGAAGGGTTAGGGTTAGGTTTCGGGCTAGGGTTAGGGTTAGGGGACGGGGACGGTTTAGGGTCCAGGTGAGGGTACGAGAACGCTTTAGGGGGAGCGTACGTGTGAGGGCGCGGGATAGCGTTAGCGTACGGGTTAGGATTAGGGGACGGGTGAGGGTCAGGCTTCGGGGAAGGGTTAGGGTTAGGTTTCGGGCTAGGGTTAGGGTTAGGGGACGGGGACGGTTTAGGGTCCAGGTGAGGGTACGAGAACGCTTTTGGGGGAGCGTACGTGTGAGGGCGTGGGTTAGTGTTAGCGTACGGGTTAGGATTAGGGGACGGGTGAGGGTCAGGCTTCGGGGAAGGGTTAGGGTTAGGGTTCGGGCTAGGGTTAGGGTTAGGGGACGGGGACGGTTTAGGGCCCACGTGAGGGTAAGACAACGCTTTATGGGGAGCGTACATGTGAGGGCGCGGGTTAGCGTTAGCGTACGGGTTAGGATTAGGGGACGGGTGAGGGTCAGGCTTCGGGGAAGTGTTAGGGTTAGGGTTCGGGCTAGGGTTAGGGTTAGGGGACGGGGACGGTTTAGGGTCCAGGTGAGGGTAAGACAATGCTTTAGGGGGAGCGTACGTGTGAGGGCGCGGGTTAGCGTTAGCGTACGGGTTAGGATTAGGGGACGGGTGAGGGTCAGGCTTCGGGGAAGGGTTAGGGTTAGTTTTCGGGCTAGGGTTAGGGTTAGGGGACGGGGACGGTTTAGGGTCCAGGTGAGGGTACGACAACGCTTTTGGGGGAGCGTACGTGTGAGGGCGCGGGTTGGAGTTAGCGTACGGGTTAGGATTAGGGGACGGGTGAGGGTCAGGTTTCGGGGAAGGGTTAGGGTTAGGGTTCGGGCTAGGGTTAGGGTTAGGGGACGGGGACGGTTTAGGGTCCAGGTGAGGGTACGACAATGCTTTAGGGGGAGCGTACGTGTGAGGGCGCGGGTTAGCGTTAGCGTACGGGTTAGGATTAGGGGACGGGTTAGGGTCAGGCTTCGGGGAAGGGTTAGGGTTAGGGTTCGGGCTAGGGTTAGGGTTAGGGGACGGGGACGGTTTAGGGTCCAGGTGAGGGTAAGACAATGCTTTAGGGGGAGCGTACCTGTGAGGGCGCGGGTTAGCGTTAGCGTACGGGTTAGGATTATGGGACGGGTGAGGGTCAGGCTTCGGGGAAGGGTTAGGGTTAGGGTTCGGGCTAGGGTTAGGGTTAGGGGACGGGGACGGTTTAAAGTCCAGGTGAGGGTACGAGAACGCTTTAGGGGGAGCGTACGTGTGAGGGCGTGGGTTAGCGTTAGCGTACGGGTTAGGATTAGGGGACGGGTGAGGGTCAGGCTTCGGGGAAGGGTTAGGGTTAGGGTTCGGGCTAGGGTTAGGGTTAGGGGACGGGGACGGTTTAGGGTCCAGGTGAGGGTACGACAACACTTTAGGGGGAGCGTACGTGTGAGGGCGCGGGTTAGCGTTAGCGTACGGGTTAGGATTAGGGGACGGGTGAGGGTCAGGCTTCGGGGAAGGGTTAGGGTTAGGGTTCGGGCTAGGATTAGGGTTAGGGGACGGGGACGGTTTAGGGTCCAGGTGAGGGTACGAGAACGCTTTAGGGGGAGCCTACGTATGAGGGCGCGGGTTACCGTTAGCGTACGGGTTAGGATTAAGGGAAGGGTGAGGGTCAGGCGTCGGGGAAGGGTTAGGGTTAGGTTTCGGGCTAGGGTTAGGGTTAGGGGACGGGGACGGTTTAGGGTCCACGTGAGGGTACGAGAACGCTTTAGGGGGAGCGTACGTGTGAGGGGGCGGGATAGCGTTAGCGTACGGGTTAGGATTAGGGGACGGGTGAGGGTCAGGCTTCGGGGAAGGGTTAGGGTTAGGTTTCGGGCTAGGGTTAGGGTTAGGGGACGGGGACGGTTTAGGGTCCAGGTGAGGGTACGAGAACGCTTTTGGGGGAGCGTACGTGTGAGGGCGTGGGTTAGTGTTAGCGTACGGGTTAGGATTACGGGACGGGTGAGGGTCAGGCTTCGTGGAAGGGTTAGGGTTAGGGTTCGGGCTAGGGTTAGGGTTAGGGAATGGGCACGGTTTAGGGTCCAGGTGAGGGTACGACAACGCTTTAGGGGGAGCGTACGTGTGAGGGCGCGGGTTAGCGTTAGCGTACGGGTTAGGATTAGGGGACGGGTGAGGGTCAGGCTTCGGGGAAGGGTTAGGGTTAGGGTTCGGGCTAGGGTTAGGGTTAGGGGACGGGGACGGTTTAGGGTCCAGGTGAGGGTACGACAACGCTTTAGGTGGAGCGTACGTGTGAGGGCGCGGGTTGGAGTTAGCGTACGGGTTAGGATTAGGGGACGGGTGAGGGTCAGGTTTCGGGGAAGGGTTAGGGTTAGGGTTCGGGCTAGGGTTAGGGTTAGGGGACGGGGACAGTTTAGGGTCCAGGTGAGGGTACGACAATGCTTTAGGGGGAGCGTACGTGTGAGGGCGCGGGTTAGCATAGCGTAAGGGTTAGGATTAGGGGACGGGTTAGGGTCAGGCTTCGGGGAAGGGTTAGGGTTAGGGTTCGGGCTAGGGTTAGGGTTAGGGGACGGGGACGGTTTAGGGTCCAGGTGAGGGTAAGACAATGCTTTAGGGGGAGTGTACCTGTGAGGGCGCGGGTTAGCGTTAGCGTACGGGTTAGGATTATGGGACGGGTGAGGGTCAGGCTTCGGGGAAGGGTTAGGGTTAGGGTTCGGGCTAGGGTTAGGGTTAGGGGACGGGGACGGTTTAAGGTCCAGGTGAGGGTACGAGAACGCTTTAGGGGGAGCGTACGTGTGAGGGCGTGGGTTAGCGTTAGCGTACGGGTTAGGATTAGGGGACGGGTGAGGGTCAGGCTTCGGGGAAGGGTTAGGGTTAGGGTTCGGGCTAGGGTTAGGGTTAGGGGACGGGGACGGTTTAGGGTCCAGGTGAGGGTACGACAACACTTTAGGGGGAGCGTACGTGTGAGGGCGCGGGTTAGCGTTAGCGTACGGGTTAGGATTAGGGGACGGGTGAGGGTCAGGCTTCGGGGAAGGGTTAGGGTTAGGGTTCGGGCTAGGGTTAGGGTTAGGGGACGGGGACGGTTTAGGGTCCAGGTGAGGGTACGAGAACGCTTTAGGGGGAGCCTACGTATGAGGGCGCGGGTTAGCGTTAGCGTACGGGTTAGGATTAAGGGAAGGGTGAGGGTCAGGCGTCGGGGAAGGGTTAGGGTTAGGTTTCGGGCTAGGGTTAGGGTTAGGGGACGGGGACGGTTTAGGGTCCAGGTGAGGGTACGAGAACGCTTTAGGGGGAGCGTACGTGTGAGGGGGCGGGATAGCGTTAGCGTACGGGTTAGGATTAGGGGACGGGTGAGGGTCAGGCTTCGGGGAAGGGTTAGGGTTAGGTTTCGGGCTAGGGTTAGGGTTAGGGGACGGGGACGGTTTAGGGTCCAGGTGAGGGTACGAGAACGCTTTTGGGGGAGCGTACGTGTGAGGGCGTGGGTTAGTGTTAGCGTACGGGTTAGGATTACGGGACGGGTGAGGGTCAGGCTTCGTGGAAGGGTTAGGGTTAGGGTTCGGGCTAGGGTTAGGGTTAGGGAATGGGCACGGTTTAGGGTCCAGGTGAGGGTACGACAACGCTTTAGGGGGAGCGTACGTGTGAGGGCGCGGGGTAGCGTTAGCGTACGGGTTAGGATTAGGGGACGGGTGAGGGTCAGGCTTCGGGGAAGGGTTAGGGTTAGGGTTCGGGCTAGGGTTAGGGTTAGGGGACGGGGACGGTTTACGGTCCAGGTGAGGGTACGACAACGCTTTAGGGGGAGCGTACGTGTGAGGGCGCGGGTTGGCGTTAGCGTACGGGTTAGGATTAGGGGACGGGTGAGGTTCAGGTTTCGGGGAAGGGTTAGGGTTAGGGTTCTGGCTAGGGTTAGGGTTAGGGGACGGGGACGGTTTAGGGTCCAGGTGAGGGTACGACAACACTTTAGGGGGAGCGTACGTGTGAGGGCGCGGGTTGGAGTTAGCGTACGGGTTAGGATTAGGGGACGGGTGAGGGTCAGGCTTCGGGGAAGGGTTAGGGTTAGGGTTCGGGCTAGGGTTAGGGTTAGGGGACGGGGACGGTTTAGGGTCCAGTTGAGGGTACGACAATGATTTAGGGGGAGCGTACGTGTGAGGGCGCGGGTTAGCGTTAGCGTACGGGTTAGGATTAGGGGACGGGTGAGGGTCAGGCTTCGGGGAAGGGTTAGGGTTAGGGTTCGGGCTAGGGTTAGGGTTATGGGACGGGGACGGTTTAGGGTCCAGGTGAGGGTACGACAACGCTTTAGGGGGAGCGTACGTGTGAGGGCGCGGGTTGGAGTTAGCGTACGGGTTAGGATTAGGGGACGGGTGAGGGTCAGGTTCCGGGGAAGGGTTAGGGTTAGGGTTCGGGCTAGGGTTAGGGTTAGGGGACGGGGACGGTTTAGGGTCCAGGTGAGGGTACGACAATGATTTAGGGGGAGCGTACGTGTGAGGGCGCGGGTTAGCGTTCGCGTACGGGTTAGGATTAGGGGACGGGTTAGGGTCAGGCTTCGGGGAAGTGTTAGGGTTAGGGTTCAGGCTAGGGTTAGGGTTAGGGGACGGGGACGGTTTAGGGTCCAGGTGAGGGTAAGACAATGCTTTAGGGGGAGCGTACCTGTGAGGGCGCGGGTTAGCGTTAGCGTACGGGTTGGGATTAGGGGACGGGTGAGGGTCAGGCTTCGGGGAAGGGTTAGGGTTAGGGTTCGGGCTAGGGTTAGGGTTAGGGGACGGGGACGGTTTAAGGTCCAGGTGAGGGTATGACAACGCTTTAGGGGGAGCGTACGTGTGAGGGCGTGGGTTAGCGTTAGCGTACGGGTTAGGATTAGGGGACGGGTGAGGGTCAGGCTTCGGGAAAGGGTTAGGGTTAGGGTTCGGGCTAGGGTTAGGGTTAGGGGACGGGGACGGTTTAGGGTCCAGGTGAGGGTACGACAACACTTTAGGGTGAGCGTACGTGTGAGGGCGCGGGTTAGCGTTAGCGTACGGGTTAGGATTACGGGACGGGTGAGGGTCAGGCTTCGGGGAAGGGTTAGGGTTAGGGTTCGGGCTAGGGTTAGGGTTAGGGGACGGGGACGGTTTAGGGTCCAGGTGAGGGTACGAGAACGCTTTAGGGGGAGCCTACGTATGAGGGCGCGGGTTAGCGTTAGCGTACGGGTTAGGATTAGGGGACGGGTGAGGGTCAGGCGTCGGGGAAGGGTTAGGGTTAGGTTTCGGGCTAGGGTTAGGGTTAGGGGACGGGGACGGTTTAGGGTCCAGGTGAGGGTACGACAACACTTTAGGGGGAGCGTACGTGTGAGGGCGCGGGTTAGCGTTAGCGTACGGGTTCGGATTAGGGGACAGGTGAGGGTCAGGCTTCGGGGAAGGGTTAGGGTTAGGTTTCGGGCTAGGGTTAGGGTTAGGGGACGGGGACGGTTTAGGGTCCAGGTGAGGGTATGACAACGCTTTAGAGGGAGCGTACGTGTGAGGGCGTGGGTTAGCGTTAGCGTACGGTTTACGATTAGGGGACGGGTGAGGGTCAGGCTTCGGGGAAGGGTTAGGGTTAGGGTTCGGGCTAGGGTTAGGGTTAGGGGATGGGATCGGTTTGGGGTCCAGTTGAGGGTACGAGAACGCTTTAGGGGGAGAGTACGTGTGAGGGCGCGGGTTAGCGTTCGCGTACGGGTTAGGATTAGGGGACGGGTGAGGGTCAGGCTTCGGGGAAGGGTTAGGGTTAGGGTTCGGGCTAGGGTTAGGGTTAGGGGATGCGGATGGTTTAGGGTCCAGGTGAGGGTACTACAATGCTTTAGGGGGAGCGTACGTGTGAGGGCGCGGGTTAGCGTTAGCGTACGGGTTAGGATTAGGGGACGGGTGAGGGTCAGGCTTCAGGGAAGGGTTAGGGTTAGGGTTCGGGCTAGGGTTAGGGTTAGGGGACGGGGACGGTTTAGGGTCCAGGTGAGGGTACGAGAACGCTTTAGGGGGAGCGTACGTATGAGGGCGCGGGTTAGCGTTAGCGTACGGGTTCGGTTTAGGGGACGGGTGAGGGTCAGGCTTCGTGGAAGGGTTAGGGTTAGGGTTCGGGCTAGGGTTAGGGTTAGGGAACGGGCACGGTTTAGGGTCCAGGTGAGGGTACGACAACGCTTTAGGGGGAGCGTACGTGTGAGGGCGCGGGTTAGCGTTAGCGTACGGGTTAGGATTAGGGGACGGGTGAGGGTCAGGCTTCGGGGAAGGGTTAGGGTTAGGGTTCGGGCTAGGGTTAGTGTTACGGGACGGGGACGGTTTACGGTCCAGGTGAGGGTACGACAACGCTTTAGGGGGAGCGTACGTGTGAGGGCGCGGGTTGGCGTTAGCGTACGGGTTAGGATTAGGGGACGGGTGAGGGTCAGGTTTCGGGGAAGGGTTAGGGTTAGGGTTCTGGCTAGGGTTAGGGTTAGGGGACGGGGACGGTTTAGGGCCCAGGTGAGGGTAAGACAACGCTTTATGGGGAGCGTACGTGTGAGGGCGCGGGTTAGCGTTAGCGTACGGGTTAGGATTAGGGGACGGGTGAGGGTCAGGCTTCGGGGAAGGGTTAGGGTTAGGGTTCGGGCTAGGGTTAGGGTTAGGGGACGGGGACGGTTTAGGGTCCAGGTGAGGGTAAGACAATGCTTTAGGGGGAGCGTACGTGTGAGGGCGCGGTTTAGCGTTAGCGTACGGGTTAGGATTAGGGGACGGGTGAGGGTCAGGCTTCGGGGAAGGGTTAGGGTTAGGGTTCGGGCTAGGGTTAGGGTTAGGGGACGGGGACGGTTTAGGGTCCAGGTGAGGGTACGACAACGCTTTAGGGGGAGCGTACGTGTGAGGGCGCGGGTTGGAGTTAGCGTACGGGTTAGGATTCGGGGACGGGTGAGGGTCAGGTTTCGGGGAAGGGTTAGGGTTAGGGTTCGGGCTAGGGTTAGGGTTAGGGGACGGGGACGGTTTAGGGTCCAGGTGAGGGTACGACAATGATTTAGGGGGAGCGTACGTGTGAGGGCGCGGGTTAGCGTTCGCGTACGGGTTAGGATTAGGGGACGGGTTAGGGTCAGGCTTCGGGGAAGGGTTAGGGTTAGGGTTCGGGCTAGGGTTAGGATTAGGGGACGGGGACGGTTTAGGGTCCAGGTGAGGGTACGACAACGCTTCAGGGGGAGCGTATGTGTGAGGGCGCCGGTTAGCGTTAGCGTACGGGTTAGGATTAGGGGACGGGTGAGGGTCAGGCTTCGGGGAAGGGTTAGGGTTAGGGTTCGGGCTAGGGTTAGGGTTAGGTGATGGGATCGGTTTGGGGTCCAGTTGAGGGTACGAGAACGCTTTAGGGGGAGAGTACGTGTGAGGGCGCGGGTTAGCGTTAGCGTACGGGTTAGGATTAGGGGACGGGTGAGGGTCAGGCTTCGGGGAAGGGTTAGGGTTAGGGTTCGGGCTAGGGTTAGGGTTAGGGGATGCGGATGGTTTAGGGTCCAGGTGAGGGTACTACAATGCTTTAGGGGGAGCGTACGTGTGAGGGCGCGGGTTAGCGTTAGCGTACGGGTTAGGATTAGGGGACGGGTGAGGGTCAGGCTTCAGGGAAGGGTTAGGGTTAGGGTTCGGGCTAGGGTTAGGGTTAGGGGACGGGGACGGTTTAGGGTCCAGGTGAGGGTACGAGAACGCTTTAGGGGGAGCGTACGTATGAGGGCGCGGGTTAGCGTTAGCGTACGGGTTCGGTTTAGGGGACGGGTGAGGGTCAGGCTTCGTGGAAGGGTTAGGGTTAGGGTTCGGGCTAGGGTTAGGGTTAGGGAACAGGCACGGTTTAGGGTCCAGGTGAGGGTACGACAACGCTTTAGGGGGAGCGTACGTGTGAGGGCGCGGGTTAGCGTTAGCGTACGGGTTAGGATTAGGGGACGGGTGAGGGTCAGGCTTCGGGGAAGGGTTAGGGTTAGGGTTCGGGCTAGGGTTAGGGTTAGGGGACGGGGACGGTTTAGGGTCCAGGTGAGGGTACGACAACGCTTTAGGGGGAGCGTACGTGTGAGGGCGCGGGTTGGCGTTAGCGTACGGGTTAGGATTAGGGGACGGGTGAGGGTCAGGTTTCGGGGAAGGGTTAGGGTTAGGGTTCTGGCTAGGGTTAGGGTTAGGGGACGGGGACGGTTTAGGGCCCAGGTGAGGGTAAGACAACGCTTTATGGGGAGCGTACGTGTGAGGGCGCGGGTTAGCGTTAGCGTACGGGTTAGGATTAGGGGACGGGTGAGGGTCAGGCTTCGGGGAAGGGTTAGGGTTAGGGTTCGGGCTAGGGTTAGGGTTAGGGGACGGGGACGGTTTAGGGTCCAGGTGAGGGTAAGACAATGCTTTAGGGGGAGCGTACGTGTGAGGGCGCGGGTTAGCGTTAGCGTACGGGTTATGATTAGGGGACGGGTGAGGGTCAGGCTTCGGGGAAGGGTTAGGGTTAGGGTTCGGGCTAGGGTTAGGGTTAGGGGACGGGGACGGTTTAGGGTCCAGGTGAGGGTACGACAACACTTTAGGGGGAGCGTACGTGTGAGGGCGCGGGTTGGAGTTAGCGTACGGGTTAGGATTAGGGGACGGGTGAGGGTCAGGTTTCGGGGAAGGGTTAGGGTTAGGGTTCGGGCTAGGGTTAGGGTTAGGGGACGTTGATGGTCTAGGGTCCAGTTGAGGGTACGACAATGATTTAGGGGGAGCGTATGTGTGAGGGCGCGGGTTAGCGTTCGCGTACGGGTTAGGATTAGGGGACGGGTTAGTGTCAGGCTTCGGGGAAGGGTTAGGGTTAGGGTTCGGGCTAGGGTTAGGGTTAGGGGACGGGGACGGTTTAGGGTCCAGGTGAGGGTAAGACAATGCTTTAGGGGGAGCGTACCTGTGAGGACGTGGGTTAGCGTTAGCGTACGGGTTAGGATTAGGGGACGGGTGAGGGTCAGGCTTCGGGGAAGGGTTAGGGTTAGGGTTCGGGCTAGGGTTAGGGTTAGGGGACAGGGACGGTTTAAGTTCCAGGTGAGGGTACGACAACGCTTTAGGGGGAGCGTACGTGTGAGGGCGTGGGTTAGCGTTAGCGTACGGGTTAGGATTAGGGGACGGGTGAGGGTCAGGCTTCGGGGAAGGGTTAGGGTTAGGGTTCGGGCTAGGGTTAGGGTTAGGGGACGGGGACGGTTTAGGGTCCAGGTGAGGGTACGACAACACTTTAGGGGGAGCGTACGTGTGAGGGCGCGGGTTAGTGTTAGCGTACGGGTTAGGATTAGGGGACGGGTGAGGGTCAGGCTTCGGGGAAGGGTTAGGGTTAGGGTTCGGGCTAGGGTTAGGGTTAGGGAACGGGGACGGTTTAGGGTCCAGGTGACGGTACGAGAACGCTTTAGGGGGAGCCTACGTATGAGGGCGCGGGTTAGCGTTAGCGTACGGGTTAGGATTAGGGGACGGGTGAGGGTCAGGCGTCGGGGAAGGGTTAGGGTTAGGGCTAGGGTTAGGGTTATGGGACGGGGATGGTTTAGGGTCCAGGTGAGGGTACGACAACGCTTTAGGGGGAGCGTACGTGTGAGGGCGCAGGTTAGCGTTAGCGTACGGGTTCGGATTAGGGGACAGGTGAGGGTCAGGCTTCGGGGAAGGGTTAGGGTTAGGGTTCGGGCTAGGGTTAGGGTTAGGGGACGGGGACGGTTTAGGGTCCAGGTGAGGGTACGACAACGCTTTAGAGGGAGCGTACGTGTGAGGGCGTTGGTTAGCGTTAGCGTACGGTTTACGATTAGGGGACGGGTGCGGGTCAGGCTTCGGGGAAGGGTTAGGGTTAGGGTTCGGGCTAGGGTTAGGGTTAGGGGACGGGGACGGTTTAGGGTCCAGGTGAGGGTACGAGAACGCTTTAGGGGGAGCGTACGTATGAGGGCGCGGGTTAGCCTTAGCGTACGGTTTAGGATTAGGGGACGAGTGAGGGTCAGGCGTCGGGGAAGGGTTAGGGTTAGGGTTCGGGCTAGGGTTAGGGTTATGGGACGGGGACGGTTTAGGGTCCAGGTGAGGGTACGACAACGCTTTATGGGGAGCGTATGTGTGAGGGCGCAGGTTAGCGTTAGCGTACGGGTTAGCATTAGGGGACGGGTGAGGGTCAGGCTTCGGGGAAGGGTTAGGGTTAGGGTTCGGGCTAGAGTTAGGGTTAGGGGACGGGGACGGTTTAGGGTCCAGGTGAGTGTACGACAACGCTTTAAGGGGAGAGTACGTGTGAGGGCGCGGGTTAGCGTTAGCGTACGGGTTAGGATTAGGGGACAGGTGAGGGTCAGGCTTCGGGGAAGGGTTAGGGTTAGGGTTCGGGCTAGGGTTAGGGTTAGGGGACGGGATCGGTTTGGGGTCCAGTTGAGGGTACGAGAACGCTTTAGGGGGAGAGTACGTGTGAGGGCGAGGGTTAGCGTTAGCGTACGGGTTAGGATTAGGGGACGGGTGAGGGTCAGGCTTCGGGGAAGGGTTAGGGTTAGGGTTCGGGCTAGGGTTAGGGTTAGGGGATGCGGATGGTTTAGGGTCCAGTTGAGGGTACTACAATGCTTAGGGGGAGCGTACGTGTGAGGGCGCGGTTTAGCGTTAGCGTACGGGTTAGGATTAGGGGACGGGTGAGGGTCAGGCTTCGGGGAAGGGTTAGGGTTAGGGTTCGGGCTAGGGTTAGGGTTAGGGGACGGGGACGGTTTAGGGTCCTGGTGAGGGTACGAGAACGCTTTAGGGGGAGCGTACGTATGAGGGCGCGGGTTAGCGTTAGCGTACGGGTTCGGTTTAGGGGACGGGTGAGGGTCAGGCTTCGGGGAAGGGTTAGGGTTAGGGTTCGGTCTAGGGTTAGGGTTAGGGGACGGGGACGGTTTAGGGTCCAGGTGAGGGTACGACAACGCTTTAGGGGGAGCGTACGTGTGAGGGCGTGGGTTAGTGTTAGCGTACGGGTTAGGATTACGGGACGGGTGAGGGTCAGGCTTCGTGGAAGGGTTAGGGTTAGGGTTCGGGCTAGGGTTAGGGTTAGGGAACGGGCACGGTTTAGGGTCCAGGTGAGGGTAAGACAACGCTTTAGGGGGAGCGTACGTGTGAGGGCGCGGGTTAGCGTTAGCGTACGGGTTAGGATTAGGGGACGGGTGAGGGTCAGGCTTCGGGGAAGGGTTAGGGTTAGGGTTCTGGCTAGGGTTAGGGTTAGGGGACGGGGACGGTTTACGGTCCAGGTGAGGGTACGACAACGCTTTAGGGGGAGCGTATGTGTGAGGGCGCGGGTTGGCGTTAGCGTACGGGTTAGGATTAGGGGACGGGTGAGGGTCAGGCGTCGGGGAAGGGTTAGGGTTAGGGCTAGGGTTAGGGTTATGGGACGGGGACGGTTTAGGGTCCAGGTGAGGGTACGACAACGCTTTAGGGGGAGCGTACGTGTGATGGCGCGGGTTAGCGTTAGCGTACGGGTTCGGATTAAGGGACAGGTGAGGGTCAGGCTTCGGGGAAGGGTTAGGGTTAGGGTTCGGGCTAGGGTTAGGGTTATGGGACGGGGACGGTTTAGGGTCCAGGTGAGGGTACGACAACGCTTTATGGGGAGTGTACGTGTGAGGGCGCGGGTTAGCGTTAGCGTACGGGTTAGCATTAGGGGACGGGTGAGGGTCAGGCTTCGGGGAAGGGTTAGGGTTAGGGTTCGGGCTAGGGTTAGGGTTAGGGGACGGGGACGGTTTAGGGTCCAGGTGAGGGTACGACAACGCTTTAAGGGGAGAGTACGTGTGAGGGCGCGGGTTAGCGTTAGCGTACGGGTTAGGATTAGGGGACGGGTGAGGGTCAGGCTTCGGGGAAGTGTTAGGGTTAGGGTTCGGGCTAGGGTTAGGGTTAGGGGACGGGGACGGTTTAGGGTCCAGGTGAGGGTACGACAACGCTTTAGGGGGAGCATACGTGTGAGGGCGCAGGTTAGCATTAACGTACAGGTTAGGATTAGAGGACGGGTGAGGGTCAGGCTTCGGGGAAGTATTAGGGTTAGGGTTCGGGCTAGGGTTAGGGTTAGGGGACGGGGTCGGTTTAGGGTCCAGGTGAGGGTACGAGAACGCTTTAGGGGGAGAGTATGTGTGAGGGCGCGGGTTAGCGTTAGCGTACGGGTTAGGATTAGGGGACGGGTGAGGGTCAGGCTTCGGGGAAGGGTTAGGGTTAGGGTTCGGGCTAGGGTTAGGGTTAGGGGACGGGGACGGTTTAGGGTCCAGGTGAGGGTAAGACAATGCTTTAGGGGGAGCGTACCTGTGAGGGCGCGGTTTAGCCTTAGCGTACGGTTTAGGATTAGGGGACGAGTGAGGGTCAGGCGTCGGGGAAGGGTTAGGGTTAGGGTTCGGGCTAGGGTTAGGGTTATGGGACGGGGACGGTTTAGGGTCCAGGTGAGGGTACGACAACGCTTTATGGGGAGTGTACGTGTGAGGGCGCGGGTTAGCGTTAGCGTACGGGTTAGCATTAGGGGACGGGTGAGGGTCAGGCTTCGGGGAAGGGTTAGGGTTAGGGTTCGGGCTAGGGTTAGGGTTAGGGAACGGGGACGGTTTAGGGTCCAGGTGAGGGTACGACAACGCTTTAAGGGGAGAGTACGTGTGAGGGCGCGGGTTAGCGTTAGCGTACGGGTTAGGATTAGGGGACGGGTGAGGGTCAGGCTTCGGGGAAGTGTTAGGGTTAGGGTTCGGGCTAGGGTTAGGGTTAGGGGACGGGGACGGTTTAGGGTCCAGGTGAGGGTACGACAACGCTTTAGGGGGAGCATACGTGTGAGGGCGCAGGTTAGAATTAACGTACAGGTTAGGATTAGAGGACGGGTGAGGGTCAGGCTTCGGGGAAGTGTTAGGGTTAGGGTTCGGGCTAGGGTTAGGGTTAGGGGACGGGGTCGGTTTAGGGTCCAGGTGAGGGTACGAGAACGCTTCAGGGGGAGAGTACGTGTGAGGGCGCGGGTTAGCGTTAGCGTACGGGTTAGGATTAGGGGACGGGTGAGGGTCAGGCTTCGGGGAAGGGTTAGGGTTAGGGTTCGGGCTAGGGTTAGGGTTAGGGGACGGGGACGGTTTAGGGTCCAGGTGAGGGTAAGACAATGCTTTAGGGGGAGCGTACGTGTGAGGGCGCGGGTTAGCGTTAGCGTACGGGTTAGGATTAGGGGACGGGTGAGGGTCAGGCTTCGGGGAAGGGTTAGGGTTAGGGTTCGGGCTAGGGTTAGGGTTAGGGGACGGGGACGGTTTAGGGTCCAGGTGAGGGTACGACAACGCTTTAGGGGGAGCGTACGTGTGAGGGCGCGGGTTGGAGTTAGCGTACGGGTTAGGATTAGGGGACGGGTGAGGGTCAGGTTTCGGGGAAGCGTTAGGGTTAGGGTTCGGGCTAGGGTTAGGGTTAGGGGACAGGGACGGTTTAGGGTCCAGGTGAGGGTACGACAATGATTTAGGGGGAGCGTACGTGTGAGGGCGCGGGTTAGCGTTAGCGTACGGGTTAGGATTAGGGGACGGGTTAGGGTCAGGCTTCGGGGAAGGGTTAGGGTTAGGGTTCGGTCTAGGGTTAGGGTTAGGGGACGGGGACGGTTTAGGGTCCAGGTGAGGGTAAGACAATGCTTTACGGGGAGCGTACCTGTGAGGGCGCGGGTTAGCGTTAGCGTACGGGTTAGGATTAGGGGACGGGTGAGGGTCAGGCTTCGGGGAAGGGTTAGGGTTAGGGTTCGGGCTAGGGTTAGGGTTAGGGGACGGGGACGGTTTAGGGTCCAGGTGACGGTACGAGAACGCTTTAGGGGGAGCCTACGTATGAGGGCGCGGGTTAGCGTTAGCGTACGGGTTAGGATTAGGGGACGGGTGAGGGTCAGGCGTCGGGGAAGGGTTAGGGTTAGGGCTAGGGTTAGGGTTATGGAACGGGGACGGTTTAGGGTCCAGGTGAGGGTACGACAACGCTTAAGGGGGAGCGTACGTGTGAGGGCGCAGGTTAGCGTTAGCGTACGGGTTCGGATTAGGGGACAGGTGAGGGTCAGGCTTCGGGGAAGGGTTAGGGTTAGGGTTAGGGGACGGGGACGGTTTAGGGTCCAGGTGAGGGTACGACAACGCTTTAGAGGGAGCGTACGTGTGAGGGCGTTGGTTAGCGTTAGCGTACGGTTTACGATTAGGGGACGGGTGCGGGTCAGGCTTCGGGGAAGGGTTAGGGTTAGGGTTCGGGCTAGGGTTAGGGTTAGGGGACGGGGACGGTTTAGGGTCCAGGTGAGGGTACGAGAACGCTTTAGGGGGAGCGTACGTATGAGGGCGCGGGTTAGCCTTAGCGTACGGTTTAGGATTAGGGGACGAGTGAGGGTCAGGCGTCGGGGAAGGGTTAGGGTTAGGGTTCGGGCTAGGGTTAGGGTTATGGGACGGGGACGGTTTAGGGTCCAGGTGAGGGTACGACAACGCTTTATGGGGAGCGTATGTGTGAGGGCGCGGGTTAGCGTTAGCGTACGGGTTAGCATTAGGGGACGGGTGAGGGTCTGGCTTCGGGGAAGGGTTAGGGTTAGGGTTCGGGCTAGAGTTAGGGTTAGGGGACGGGGACGGTTTAGGGTCCAGGTGAGTGTACGACAACGCTTTAAGGGGAGAGTACGTGTGAGGGCGCGGGTTAGCGTTAGCGTACGGGTTAGGATTAGGGGACGGGTGAGGGTCAGGCTTCGGGGAAGGGTTAGGGTTAGGGTTCGGGCTAGGGTTAGGGTTAGGGGACGGGATCGGTTTGGGGTCCAGTTGAGGGTACGAGAACGCTTTAGGGGGAGAGTACGTGTGAGGGCGAGGGTTAGCGTTAGCGTACGGGTTAGGATTAGGGGACGGGTGAGGGTCAGGCTTCGGGGAAGGGTTAGGGTTAGGGTTCGGGCTAGGGTTAGGGTTAGGGGATGCGGATGGTTTAGGGTCCAGTTGAGGGTACTACAATGCTTAGGGGGAGCGTACGTGTGAGGGCGCGGTTTAGCGTTAGCGTACGGGTTAGGATTAGGGGACGGGTGAGGGTCAGGCTTCGGGGAAGGGTTAGGGTTAGGGTTCGGGCTAGGGTTAGGGTTAGGGGACGGGGACGGTTTAGGGTCCTGGTGAGGGTACGAGAACGCTTTAGGGGGAGCGTACGTATGAGGGCGCGGGTTAGCGTTAGCGTACGGGTTCGGTTTAGGGGACGGGTGAGGGTCAGGCTTCGGGGAAGGGTTAGGGTTAGGGTTCGGGCTAGGGTTAGGGTTAGGGGACGGGGACGGTTTAGGGTCCAGGTGAGGGTACGACAACGCTTTAGGGGGAGCGTACGTGTGAGGGCGTGGGTTAGTGTTAGCGTACGGGTTAGGATTACGGGACGGGTGAGGGTCAGGCTTCGTGGAAGGGTTAGGGTTAGGGTTCGGGCTAGGGTTAGGGTTAGGGAACGGGCACGGTTTAGGGTCCAGGTGAGGGTAAGACAACGCTTTAGGGGGAGCGTACGTGTGAGGGCGCGGGTTAGCGTTAGCGTACGGGTTAGGATTAGGGGACGGGTGAGGGTCAGGCTTCGGGGAAGGGTTAGGGTTAGGGTTCTGGCTAGGGTTAGGGTTAGGGGACGGGGACGGTTTACGGTCCAGGTGAGGGTACGACAACGCTTTAGGGGGAGCGTATGTGTGAGGGCGCGGGTTGGCGTTAGCGTACGGGTTAGGATTAGGGGACGGGTGAGGGTCAGGCGTCGGGGAAGGGTTAGGGTTAGGGCTAGGGTTAGGGTTATGGGACGGGGACGGTTTAGGGTCCAGGTGAGGGTACGACAACGCTTTAGGGGGAGCGTACGTGTGATGGCGCGGGTTAGCGTTAGCGTACGGGTTCGGATTAAGGGACAGGTGAGGGTCAGGCTTCGGGGAAGGGTTAGGGTTAGGGTTCGGGCTAGGGTTAGGGTTATGGGACGGGGACGGTTTAGGGTCCAGGTGAGGGTACGACAACGCTTTATGGGGAGTGTACGTGTGAGGGCGCGGGTTAGCGTTAGCGTACGGGTTAGCATTAGGGGACGGGTGAGGGTCAGGCTTCGGGGAAGGGTTAGGGTTAGGGTTCGGGCTAGGGTTAGGGTTAGGGGACGGGGACGGTTTAGGGTCCAGGTGAGGGTACGACAACGCTTTAAGGGGAGAGTACGTGTGAGGGCGCGGGTTAGCGTTAGCGTACGGGTTAGGATTAGGGGACGGGTGAGGGTCAGGCTTCGGGGAAGTGTTAGGGTTAGGGTTCGGGCTAGGGTTAGGGTTAGGGGACGGGGACGGTTTAGGGTCCAGGTGAGGGTACGACAACGCTTTAGGGGGAGCATACGTGTGAGGGCGCAGGTTAGCATTAACGTACAGGTTAGGATTAGAGGACGGGTGAGGGTCAGGCTTCGGGGAAGTATTAGGGTTAGGGTTCGGGCTAGGGTTAGGGTTAGGGGACGGGGTCGGTTTAGGGTCCAGGTGAGGGTACGAGAACGCTTTAGGGGGAGAGTATGTGTGAGGGCGCGGGTTAGCGTTAGCGTACGGGTTAGGATTAGGGGACGGGTGAGGGTCAGGCTTCGGGGAAGGGTTAGGGTTAGGGTTCGGGCTAGGGTTAGGGTTAGGGGACGGGGACGGTTTAGGGTCCAGGTGAGTGTATGACAACGCTTTAGGGGGAGCGTACGTGTGAGGGCGCGGGTTAGCGTTAGCGTACGGGTTAGGATTAGGGGACGGGTGAGCGTCAGGCTTCGGGGAAGGGTTAGGGTTAGGGTTCGGGCTAGGGTTAGGGTTAGGGGACGGGGACGGTTTAGGGTCCAGGTGAGGGTAAGACAATGCTTTAGGGGGAGCGTACCTGTGAGGGCGCGGGTTAGCCTTAGCGTACGGTTTAGGATTAGGGGACGAGTGAGGGTCAGGCGTCGGGGAAGGGTTAGGGTTAGGGTTCGGGCTAGGGTTAGGGTTATGGGACGGGGACGGTTTAGGGTCCAGGTGAGGGTACGACAACGCTTTATGGGGAGTGTACGTGTGAGGGCGCGGGTTAGCGTTAGCGTACGGGTTAGCATTAGGGGACGGGTGAGGGTCAGGCTTCGGGGAAGGGTTAGGGTTAGGGTTCGGGCTAGGGTTAGGGTTAGGGAACGGGGACGGTTTAGGGTCCAGGTGAGGGTACGACAATGCTTTAAGGGGAGAGTACGTGTGAGGGCGCGGGTTAGCGTTAGCGTACGGGTTAGGATTAGGGGACGGGTGAGGGTCAGGCTTCGGGGAAGTGTTAGGGTTAGGGTTCGGGCTAGGGTTAGGGTTAGGGGACGGGGACGGTTTAGGGTCCAGGTGAGGGTACGACAACGCTTTAGGGGGAGCATACGTGTGAGGGCGCAGGTTAGAATTAACGTACAGGTTAGGATTAGAGGACGGGTGAGGGTCAGGCTTCGGGGAAGTGTTAGGGTTAGGGTTCGGGCTAGGGTTAGGGTTAGGGGACGGGGTCGGTTTAGGGTCCAGGTGAGGGTACGAGAACGCTTCAGGGGGAGAGTACGTGTGAGGGCGCGGGTTAGCGTTAGCGTACGGGTTAGGATTAGGGGACGGGTGAGGGTCAGGCTTCGGGGAAGGGTTAGGGTTAGGGTTCGGTCTAGGGTTAGGGTTAGGGGACGGGGACAGTTTAGGGTCCAGGTGAGGGTACGACAATGCTTTAGGGGGAGCGTACGTGTGAGGGCGCGGGTTAGCGTTAGCGTACGGGTTAGGATTAGGCGACGGGTTAGGGTCAGGCTTCGGGGAAGGGTTAGGGTTAGGGTTCGGGCTAGGGTTAGGGTTAGGGGACGGGGACGGTTTAAGGTCCAGGTGAGGGTACGACAACGCTTTAGGGGGAGCGTACGTGTGAGGGCGTGGGTTAGCGTTAGCGTACGGGTTAGGATTAGGGGACGGGTGAGGGTCAGGCTTCGGGGAAGGGTTAGGGTTAGGGTTCGGGCTAGGGTTAGGGTTAGGGGACGGGGACGGTTTAGGGTCCAGGTGAGGGTACGACAACACTTTAGGGGGAGCGTACGTGTGAGGGCGCGGGTTAGCGTTAGCTTACGGGTTAGGATTAGGGGACGGGTGAGGGTCAGGCTTCGGGGAAGGGTTAGGGTTAGGGTTCGGGCTAGGGTTAGGGTTAGGGGACGGGGACGGTTTAGGGTCCAGGTGAGGGTACGAGAACGCTTTAGGGGGAGCCTACGTATGAGGGCGCGGGTTAGCGTTAGCGTACGGGTTAGGATTAGGGGACGGGTGAGGGTCAGGCGTCGGGGAAGGGTTAGGGTTAGGTTTCGGGCTAGGGTTAGGGTTAGGGGACGGGGACGGTTTAGGGTCCAGGTGAGGGTACGAGAACGCTTTAGGGGGAGCGTACGTGTGAGGGCGCGGGATAGCGTTAGCGTACGGGTTAGGATTAGGGGACGGGTGAGGGTCAGGCTTCGGGGAAGGGTTAGGGTTAGGTTTCGGGCTAGGGTTAGGGTTAGGGGACGGGGACGGTTTAGGGTCCAGGTGAGGGTACGAGAACGCTTTTGGGGGAGCGTACGTGTGAGGGCGTGGGGTAGTGTTAGCGTACGGGTTAGGATTACGGGACGGGTGAGGGTCAGGGTTCGTGGTAGGGTTAGGGTTAGGGTTCGGGCTAGGGTTAGGGTTAGGGAACAGGCACGGTTTAGGGTCCAGGTGAGGGTACGACAACGCTTTAGGGGGAGCGTACGTGTGAGGGCGCGGGTTAGCGTTAGCGTACGGGTTAGGATTAGGGGACGGGTGAGGGTCAGGCTTCGGGGAAGGGTTAGGGTTAGGGTTCGGGCTAGGGTTAGGGTTAGGGGACGGGGACGGTTTACGGTCCAGGTGAGGGTACGACAACGCTTTAGGGGGAGCGTACGTGTGAGGGCGCGGGTTGGCGTTAGCGTACGGGTTAGGATTAGGGGACGGGTGAGGTTCAGGTTTCGGGGAAGGGTTAGGGTTAGGGTTCTGGCTAGGGTTAGGGTTAGGGGACGGGGACGGTTTAGGGTCCAGGTGAGGGTAAGACAATGCTTTAGGGGGAGCGTACCTGTGAGGGCGCGGGTTAGCCTTAGCGTACGGTTTAGGATTAGGGGACGAGTGAGGGTCAGGCGTCGGGGAAGGGTTAGGGTTAGGGTTCGGGCTAGGGTTAGGGTTATGGGACGGGGACGGTTTAGGGTCCAGGTGAGGGTACGACAACGCTTTATGGGGAGTGTACGTGTGAGGGCGCGGGTTAGCGTTAGCGTACGGGTTAGCATTAGGGGACGGGTGAGGGTCAGGCTTCGGGGAAGGGTTAGGGTTAGGGTTCGGGCTAGGGTTAGGGTTAGGGAACGGGGACGGTTTAGGGTCCAGGTGAGGGTACGACAACGCTTTAAGGGGAGAGTACGTGTGAGGGCGCGGGTTAGCGTTAGCGTACGGGTTAGGATTAGGGGACGGGTGAGGGTCAGGCTTCGGGGAAGTGTTAGGGTTAGGGTTCGGGCTAGGGTTAGGGTTAGGGGACGGGGACGGTTTAGGGTCCAGGTGAGGGTACGACAACGCTTTAGGGGGAGCATACGTGTGAGGGCGCAGGTTAGAATTAACGTACAGGTTAGGATTAGAGGACGGGTGAGGGTCAGGCTTCGGGGAAGTGTTAGGGTTAGGGTTCGGGCTAGGGTTAGGGTTAGGGGACGGGGTCGGTTTAGGGTCCAGGTGAGGGTACGAGAACGCTTCAGGGGGAGAGTACGTGTGAGGGCGCGGGTTAGCGTTAGCGTACGGGTTAGGATTAGGGGACGGGTGAGGGTCAGGCTTCGGGGAAGGGTTAGGGTTAGGGTTCGGTCTAGGGTTAGGGTTAGGGGACGGGGACAGTTTAGGGTCCAGGTGAGGGTACGACAATGCTTTAGGGGGAGCGTACGTGTGAGGGCGCGGGTTAGCGTTAGCGTACGGGTTAGGATTAGGCGACGGGTTAGGGTCAGGCTTCGGGGAAGGGTTAGGGTTAGGGTTCGGGCTAGGGTTAGGGTTAGGGGACGGGGACGGTTTAAGGTCCAGGTGAGGGTACGACAACGCTTTAGGGGGAGCGTACGTGTGAGGGCGTGGGTTAGCGTTAGCGTACGGGTTAGGATTAGGGGACGGGTGAGGGTCAGGCTTCGGGGAAGGGTTAGGGTTAGGGTTCGGGCTAGGGTTAGGGTTAGGGGACGGGGACGGTTTAGGGTCCAGGTGAGGGTACGACAACACTTTAGGGGGAGCGTACGTGTGAGGGCGCGGGTTAGCGTTAGCTTACGGGTTAGGATTAGGGGACGGGTGAGGGTCAGGCTTCGGGGAAGGGTTAGGGTTAGGGTTCGGGCTAGGGTTAGGGTTAGGGGACGGGGACGGTTTAGGGTCCAGGTGAGGGTACGAGAACGCTTTAGGGGGAGCCTACGTATGAGGGCGCGGGTTAGCGTTAGCGTACGGGTTAGGATTAGGGGACGGGTGAGGGTCAGGCGTCGGGGAAGGGTTAGGGTTAGGTTTCGGGCTAGGGTTAGGGTTAGGGGACGGGGACGGTTTAGGGTCCAGGTGAGGGTACGAGAACGCTTTAGGGGGAGCGTACGTGTGAGGGCGCGGGATAGCGTTAGCGTACGGGTTAGGATTAGGGGACGGGTGAGGGTCAGGCTTCGGGGAAGGGTTAGGGTTAGGTTTCGGGCTAGGGTTAGGGTTAGGGGACGGGGACGGTTTAGGGTCCAGGTGAGGGTACGAGAACGCTTTTGGGGGAGCGTACGTGTGAGGGCGTGGGGTAGTGTTAGCGTACGGGTTAGGATTACGGGACGGGTGAGGGTCAGGGTTCGTGGTAGGGTTAGGGTTAGGGTTCGGGCTAGGGTTAGGGTTAGGGAACAGGCACGGTTTAGGGTCCAGGTGAGGGTACGACAACGCTTTAGGGGGAGCGTACGTGTGAGGGCGCGGGTTAGCGTTAGCGTACGGGTTAGGATTAGGGGACGGGTGAGGGTCAGGCTTCGGGGAAGGGTTAGGGTTAGGGTTCGGGCTAGGGTTAGGGTTAGGGGACGGGGACGGTTTACGGTCCAGGTGAGGGTACGACAACGCTTTAGGGGGAGCGTACGTGTGAGGGCGCGGGTTGGCGTTAGCGTACGGGTTAGGATTAGGGGACGGGTGAGGTTCAGGTTTCGGGGAAGGGTTAGGGTTAGGGTTCTGGCTAGGGTTAGGGTTAGGGGACGGGGACGGTTTAGGGCCCAGGTGAGGGTAAGACAACGCTTTATGGGGAGCGTACCTGTGAGGGCGCGGGTTAGCGTTAGCGTACGGGTTAGGATTAGGGGACGGGTGAGGGTCAGGCTTCGGGGAAGGGTTAGGGTTAGGGTTCGGGCTAGGGTTAGGGTTAGGGGACGGGGACGGTTTAGGGTCCAGGTGAGGGTACGACAACGCTTTAGGGGGAGCGTACGTGTGAGGGCGCGGGTTGGAGTTAGCGTACGGGTTAGGATTAGGGGACGGGTGAGGGTCAGGTTTCGGGGAAGCGTTAGGGTTAGGGTTCGGGCTAGGTTTAGGGTTAGGGGACAGGGACGGTTTAGGGTCCAGGTGAGGGTACGACAATGATTTAGGGGGAGCGTACGTGTGAGGGCGCGGGTTAGCGTTAGCGTACGGGTTAGGATTAGGGGACGGGTTAGGGTCAGGCTTCGGGGAAGGGTTAGGGTTAGGGTTCGGTCTAGGGTTAGGGTTAGGGGACGGGGACGGTTTAGGGTCCAGGTGAGGGTAAGACAATGCTTTACGGGGAGCGTACCTGTGAGGGCGCGGGTTAGCGTTAGCGTACGGGTTAGGATTAGGGGACGGGTGAGGGTCAGGCTTCGGGGAAGGGTTAGGGTTAGGGTTCGGGCTAGGGTTAGGGTTAGGGGACGGGGACGGTTTAAGGTCCAGGTGAGGGTACGACAACGCTTTAGGGGGAGCGTACGTGTGAGGGCGTGGGTTAGCGTTAGCGTACGGGTTAGGATTAGGGGACGGGTGAGGGTCAGGCTTCGGGGAAGGGTTAGGGTTAGGGTTCGGGCTAGGGTTAGGGTTAGGGGACAGGGACGGTTTAGGGTCCAGGTGAGGGTACGACAACACTTTAGGGGGAGCGTACGTGTGAGGGCGCGGGTTAGCGTTAGCGTACGGGTTAGGATTAGGGGACGGGTGAGGGTCAGGCTTCGGGGAAGGGTTAGGGTTAGGGTTCGGGCTAGGGTTAGGGTTAGGGGACGGGGACGGTTTAAGGTCCAGGTGAGGGTACGACAACGCTTTAGGGTGAGCCTACGTATGAGGGCGCGGGTTAGCGTTAGCGTACGGGTTAGGATTAGGGGACGGGTGAGGGTCAGGCGTCGGGGAAGGGTTAGGGTTAGGGTTCGGGCTAGGGTTAGGGTTATGGGACGGGGACGGTTTAGGGTCCAGGTGAGGGTACGACAACGCTTTAGGGGGACCGTACGTGTGAGGGCGCGGGTTAGCGTTAGCGTACGGGTTCGGATTAGGGGACAGGTGAGGGTCAGGCTTCGGGGAAGGGTTAGGGTTAGGGTTCTGGCTAGGGTTAGGGTTAGGGGACGGGGACGGTTTAGGGTCTAGGTGAGGGTACGACAACGCTTTAGAGGGAGCGTACGTGTGAGGGCGTGGGTTAGCGTTAGCGTACGGTTTACGATTAGGGGACGTCTGAGGGTCAGGCTTCGGGGAAGGGTTAGGGTTAGGGTTCGGGCTAGGGTTAGGGTTAGGGGACGGGGACGGTTTAGGGTCCAGGTGAGGGTACGACAACGCTTTATGGGGAGCGTACGTGTGAGGGCGCGGGTTAGCGTTAGCGTACGGGTTAGCATTAGGGGACGGGTGAGGGTCAGGCTTCGGGGAAGGGTTAGGGTTAGGGTTCGGGCTAGGGTTAGGGTTAGGGGACGGGGACGGTTTAGGGTCCAGGTGAGGGTACGACAACGCTTTAAGGGGAGAGTACGTGTGAGGGCGCGGGTTAGCGTTAGCGTACGGGTTAGGATTAGGGGACGGGTGAGGGTCAGGCTTCGGGGAAGTGTTAGGGTTAGGGTTCGGGCTAGGGTTAGGGTTAGGGGACGGGGACGGTTTAGGGTCCAGGTGAGGGTACGACAACGATTTAGGGGGAGCATACGTGTGAGGGCGCAGGTTAGCATTAACGTACAGGTTAGGATTACAGGACGGGTGAGGGTCAGGCTTCGGGGAAGTGTTAGGGTTAGGGTTCGGGCTAGGGTTAGGGTTAGGGGACGGGGTCGGTTTAGGGTCCAGGTGAGGGTACGAGAACGCTTTAGGGGGAGAGTACGTGTGAGGGCGCGGGTTAGCGTTAGCGTACGGGTTCGGATTAGGGGACGGGTGAGGGTCAGGCTTCGGGGAAGGGTTAGGGTTAGGGTTCGGGCTAGGGTTAGGGTTAGGGGACGGGGACGGTTTAGGGTCCAGGTGAGGGTACGACAACGCTTTAGGGGGAGCGTACGTGTGAGGGCGCGGGTTAGCGTTAGCGTACGGGTTAGGATTAGGGGACGGGTGAGGGTCAGGCTTCGGGGAAGGGTTAGGGTTAGGGTTCGGGCTAGGGTTAGGGTTAGGGGACGGGATCGGTTTGGGGTCCAGTTGAGGGTACGAGAACGCTTTAGGGGGAGAGTACGTGTGAGGGCGCGGGTTAGCGTTAGCGTACGGGTTAGGATTAGGGGACGGGTGAGGGTCAGGCTTCGGGGAAGGGTTAGGGTTAGGGTTCGGGCTAGGGTTAGGGTTAGGGGACGGGGACGGTTTAGGGTCCAGGTGAGGGTAAGACAACGCTTTATGGGGAGCGTACGTGTGAGGGCGCGGGTTAGCGTTAGCGTACGGGTTAGGATTAGGGGACGGGTGAGGGTCAGGCTTCGGGGAAGGGTTAGGGTTAGGGTTCGGGCTAGGGTTAGGGTTAGGGGACGGGATCGGTTTGGGGTCCAGTTGAGAGTACGAGAACGCTTTAGGGGGAGAGTACGTGTGAGGGCGCGGGTTAGCGTTAGCGTACGGGTTAGGATTAGGGGACGGGTGAGGGATAGGCTTCGGGGAAGGGTTAAGGTTAGGGTTCGGGCTAGGGTTAGGGTTAGGGGATGCGGATGGTTTAGGGTCCAGGTGAGGGTACTACAATGCTTTAGGGGGAGCGTACATGTGAGGGCGCGGGTTAGCGTTAGCGTACGGGTTAGGATTAGGGGACGGGTGAGGGTCAGGCTTCGGGGAAGGGTTAGGGTTAGGGTTCGGGCTAGGGTTAGGGTTAGGGGACGGGGACGGTTTAGGGTCCAGGTGAGGGTAAGAGAACGCTTTAGGGGGAGCGTACGTATGAGGGCGCGGGTTAGCGTTAGCGTACGGGTTTGGTTTAGGGGACGGGTGAGGGTCAGGCTTCGGGGAAGGGTTAGGGTTAGGGTTCAGTCTAGGGTTAGGGTTAGGGTTCGGGGACGGTTTAGGGTCCAGGTGAGGGTACGACAATGCTTTAGGGGGAGCGTACGTATGAGGGCGCGGGTTAGCGTTAGCGTACGGGTTAGGATTAGGGGACGGGTGAGGGTCAGGCTTCGGGGAAGGGTTAGGGTTAGGGTTCGGGCTAGGGTTAGGGTTAGGGGACGGGGACGGTTTAAGGTCCAGGTGAGGGTACGACAACGCTTTAGGGTGAGCCTACGTATGAGGGCGCGGGTTAGCGTTAGCGTACGGGTTAGGATTAGGGGACGGGTGAGGGTCAGGCGTCGGGGAAGGGTTAGGGTTAGGGTTCGGGCTAGGGTTAGGGTTATGGGACGGGGACGGTTTAGGGTCCAGGTGAGGGTACGACAACGCTTTAGGGGGACCGTACGTGTGAGGGCGCGGGTTAGCGTTAGCGTACGGGTTCGGATTAGGGGACAGGTGAGGGTCAGGCTTCGGGGAAGGGTTAGGGTTAGGGTTCTGGCTAGGGTTAGGGTTAGGGGACGGGGACGGTTTAGGGTCTAGGTGAGGGTACGACAACGCTTTAGAGGGAGCGTACGTGTGAGGGCGTGGGTTAGCGTTAGCGTACGGTTTACGATTAGGGGACGTCTGAGGGTCAGGCTTCGGGGAAGGGTTAGGGTTAGGGTTCGGGCTAGGGTTAGGGTTAGGGGACGGGGACGGTTTAGGGTCCAGGTGAGGGTACGACAACGCTTTATGGGGAGCGTACGTGTGAGGGCGCGGGTTAGCGTTAGCGTACGGGTTAGCATTAGGGGACGGGTGAGGGTCAGGCTTCGGGGAAGGGTTAGGGTTAGGGTTCGGGCTAGGGTTAGGGTTAGGGGACGGGGACGGTTTAGGGTCCAGGTGAGGGTACGACAACGCTTTAAGGGGAGAGTACGTGTGAGGGCGCGGGTTAGCGTTAGCGTACGGGTTAGGATTAGGGGACGGGTGAGGGTCAGGCTTCGGGGAAGTGTTAGGGTTAGGGTTCGGGCTAGGGTTAGGGTTAGGGGACGGGGACGGTTTAGGGTCCAGGTGAGGGTACGACAACGATTTAGGGGGAGCATACGTGTGAGGGCGCAGGTTAGCATTAACGTACAGGTTAGGATTACAGGACGGGTGAGGGTCAGGCTTCGGGGAAGTGTTAGGGTTAGGGTTCGGGCTAGGGTTAGGGTTAGGGGACGGGGTCGGTTTAGGGTCCAGGTGAGGGTACGAGAACGCTTTAGGGGGAGAGTACGTGTGAGGGCGCGGGTTAGCGTTAGCGTACGGGTTCGGATTAGGGGACGGGTGAGGGTCAGGCTTCGGGGAAGGGTTAGGGTTAGGGTTCGGGCTAGGGTTAGGGTTAGGGGACGGGGACGGTTTAGGGTCCAGGTGAGGGTACGACAACGCTTTAGGGGGAGCGTACGTGTGAGGGCGCGGGTTAGCGTTAGCGTACGGGTTAGGATTAGGGGACGGGTGAGGGTCAGGCTTCGGGGAAGGGTTAGGGTTAGGGTTCGGGCTAGGGTTAGGGTTAGGGGACGGGATCGGTTTGGGGTCCAGTTGAGGGTACGAGAACGCTTTAGGGGGAGAGTACGTGTGAGGGCGCGGGTTAGCGTTAGCGTACGGGTTAGGATTAGGGGACGGGTGAGGGTCAGGCTTCGGGGAAGGGTTAGGGTTAGGGTTCGGGCTAGGGTTAGGGTTAGGGGACGGGGACGGTTTAGGGTCCAGGTGAGGGTAAGACAACGCTTTATGGGGAGCGTACGTGTGAGGGCGCGGGTTAGCGTTAGCGTACGGGTTAGGATTAGGGGACGGGTGAGGGTCAGGCTTCGGGGAAGGGTTAGGGTTAGGGTTCGGGCTAGGGTTAGGGTTAGGGGACGGGATCGGTTTGGGGTCCAGTTGAGAGTACGAGAACGCTTTAGGGGGAGAGTACGTGTGAGGGCGCGGGTTAGCGTTAGCGTACGGGTTAGGATTAGGGGACGGGTGAGGGATAGGCTTCGGGGAAGGGTTAAGGTTAGGGTTCGGGCTAGGGTTAGGGTTAGGGGATGCGGATGGTTTAGGGTCCAGGTGAGGGTACTACAATGCTTTAGGGGGAGCGTACATGTGAGGGCGCGGGTTAGCGTTAGCGTACGGGTTAGGATTAGGGGACGGGTGAGGGTCAGGCTTCGGGGAAGGGTTAGGGTTAGGGTTCGGGCTAGGGTTAGGGTTAGGGGACGGGGACGGTTTAGGGTCCAGGTGAGGGTAAGAGAACGCTTTAGGGGGAGCGTACGTATGAGGGCGCGGGTTAGCGTTAGCGTACGGGTTTGGTTTAGGGGACGGGTGAGGGTCAGGCTTCGGGGAAGGGTTAGGGTTAGGGTTCAGTCTAGGGTTAGGGTTAGGGTTCGGGGACGGTTTAGGGTCCAGGTGAGGGTACGACAATGCTTTAGGGGGAGCGTACGTATGAGGGCGCGGGTTAGCGTTAGCGTACGGGTTAGGATTAGGGGACGGGTTAGGGTCAGGCTTCGGGGAAGGGTTAGGGTTAGGGTTCGGGCTAGGGTTAGGGTTAGGGGACGGGGACGGTTTAGGGTCCAGGTGAGGGTAAGACAATGCTTTAGGGGGAGCGTACCTGTGAGGGCGCGGGTTAGCGTTAGCGTACGGGTTAGGATTAGGGGACGGGTGAGGGTCAGGCTTCGGGGAAGGGTTAGGGTTAGGGTTCGGGCTAGGGTTAGGGTTAGGGGACGGGGACGGTTTAAGGTCCAGGTGAGGGTACGACAACGCTTTAGGGGGAGCGTACGTGTGAGGGCGTGGGTTAGCGTTAGCGTACGGGTTAGGATTAGGGGACGGGTGAGGGTCAGGCTTCAGGGAAGGGTTAGGGTTAGGGTTCGGGCTAGGGTTAGGGTTAGGGGACGGGGACGGTTTAGGGTCCAGGTGAGGGTACGACGACACTTTAGGGGGAGTGTACGTGTGAGGGCGCGGGTTAGCGTTAGCGTACGGGTTAGGATTAGGGGACGGGTGAGGGTCAGGCTTCGGGGAAGTGTTAGGGTTAGGGTTCGGGCTAGGGTTAGGGTTAGGGAACGGGGACGGTTTAGGGTCCAGGTGAGGGTACGAGAATGCTTTAGGGGGAGCCTACGTATGAGGGCGCGGGTTAGCGTTAGCGTTCGGGTTAGGATTAGGGGACGGGTGAGGGTCAGGCGTCGGGGAAGGGTTAGGGTTAGGGTTCGGGCTAGGGTTAGGGTTATGGGACGGGGACGGTTTAGGGTCCAGGTGAGGGTACGACAACGCTTTAGGGGGAGCGTACGTGTGAGGGCGCGGGTTAGCGTTAGCGTACGGGTTCGGATTAGGGGACAGGTGAGGGTCAGGCTTCGGGGAAGGGTTAGGGTTTGCGTTCGGGCTAGGGTTAGGGTTAGGGGACGGGGACGGTTTAGGGTCCAGGTGAGGGTACGACAACGCTTTAGAGGGAGCGTACGTGTGAGGGCGTGGGTTAGCGTTAGCGTACGGTTTACGATTAGGGGACGGGTGAGGGTCAGGCTTTGGGGAAGGGTTAGGGTTAGGGTTCGGGCTAGGGTTAGGGTTAGGGGACGGGGACGGTTTAGGGTCCAGGAGAGGGTACGAGAACGCTTTAGGGGGAGCGTACGTATGAGGGCGCGGGTTAGCCTTAGCGTACGGTTTAGGATTAGGGGACGAGTGAGGGTCAGGCGTCGGGGAAGGGTTAGGGTTAGGGTTCAGGCTAGGGTTAGGGTTATGGGACGGGGACGGTTTAGGGTCCAGGTGAGGGTACGACAACGCTTTATGGGGAGCGTACGTGTGAGGGCGCGGGTTAGCGTTAGCGTACGGGTTAGCATTAGGGGACGGGTGAGGGTCAGGCTTCGGGGAAGGGTTAGGGTTAGGGTTCGGGCTAGGGTTAGGGTTAGGGGACGGGGACGGTTTAGGGTCCAGGTGAGGGTACGACAACGCTTTAAGGGGAGAGTACGTGTGAGGGCGCGGGTTAGCGTTAGCGTACGGGTTAGAATTAGGGGACGGGTGAGGGTCAGGCTTCGGGGAAGTGTTAGGGTTAGGGTTCGGGCTAGGGTTAGGGTTAGGGGACGGGGACGGTTTAGGGTCCAGGTGAGGGTACGACAACGATTTAGGGGGAGCATACGTGTGAGGGCGCAGGTTAGCATTAACGTACAGGTTAGGATTACAGGACGGGTGAGGGTCAGGCTTCGGGGAAGTGTTAGGGTTAGGGTTCGGGCTAGGGTTAGGGTTAGGGGATGCGGATGGTTTAGGGTCCAGGTGAGGGTACTACAATGCTTTAGGGGGAGCGTACGTGTGAGGGCGCGGGTTAGCGTTAGCGTACGGGTTAGGATTAGGGGACGGGTGAGGGTCAGGCTTCGGGGAAGGGTTAGGGTTAGGGTTCGGGCTAGGGTTAGGGTTAGGGGACGGGGACGGTTTAGGGTCCAGGTGAGGGTACGAGAACGCTTTAGGGGGAGCGTACGTATGAGGGCGCGGGTTAGCGTTAGCGTACGGGTTCGGTTTAGGGGACGGGTGAGGGTCAGGCTTCGGGGAAGGGTTAGGGTTAGGGTTCGGTCTAGGGTTAGGGTTAGGGGACGGGGACGGTTTAGGGTCCAGGTGAGGGTACGACAACGCTTTAGGGGGAGCGTACGTGTGAGGGCGCGGGTTGGCGTTAGCGTACGGGTTAGGATTAGGGGACGGGTGAGGGTCAGGTTTCCGGGAAGTGTTAGGGTTAGGGTTCTGGCTAGGGTTAGGGTTAGGGGACGGGGACGGTTTAGGGCCCAGGTGAGGTTAAGACAACGCTTTATGGGGAGCGTACGTGTGAGGGCACGGGTTAGCGTTAGCGTACGGGTTAGGATTAGGGGACGGGTGAGGGTCAGGCTTCGGGGAAGGGTTAGGGTTAGGGTTCGGGCTAGGGTTAGGGTTAGGGGACGGGGACGGTTTAGGGTCCAGGTGAGGGTACGAGAACGCTTTAGGGGGAGCGTACGTATGAGGGCGCGGGTTAGCGTTAGCGTACGGGTTCGGTTTAGGGGACGGGTGAGGGTCAGGCTTCGGGGAAGGGTTAGGGTTAGGGTTCGGTCTAGGGTTAGGGTTAGGGGACGGGGACGGTTTAGGGTCCAGGTGAGGGTACGACAACGCTTTAGGGGGAGCGTACGTGTGAGGGCGCGGGTTGGCGTTAGCGTACGGGTTAGGATTAGGGGACGGGTGAGGGTCAGGTTTCCGGGAAGTGTTAGGGTTAGGGTTCTGGCTAGGGTTAGGGTTAGGGGACGGGGACGGTTTAGGGCCCAGGTGAGGTTAAGACAACGCTTTATGGGGAGCGTACGTGTGAGGGCACGGGTTAGCGTTAGCGTACGGGTTAGGATTAGGGGACGGGTGAGGGTCAGGCTTCGAGGAAGGGTTAGGGTTAGGGTTCGGGCTAGGGTTAGGGTTAGGGGACGGGGACGGTTTAGGGTCCAGGTGAGGGTAAGACAATGCTTTAGGGGGAGCGTACGTGTGAGGGCGCGGGTTAGCGTTAGCGTACGGGTTAGGATTAGGGGACGGGTGAGGGTCAGGCGTCGGGGAAGGGTTAGGGTTAGGGTTCGGGCTAGGGTTAGGGTTAGGGGACGGGGACGGTTTAGGGTCCAGGTGAGGGTACGACAACGCTTTAGGGGGAGCGTACGTGTGAGGGCGCGGGTTGGAGTTAGCGTACGGGTTAGGATTAGGGGACGGGTGAGGGTCAGGCTTCGGGGAAGGGTTAGGGTTAGGGTTCGGGCTATGGTTAGGGTTAGGGGACGGGGTCAGTTTAGGGTCCAGGTGAGGGTACGAGAACGCTTTAGGGGGAGAGTACGTGTGAGGGCGCGGGTTAGCGTTAGCGTACGGGTTAGGATTAGGGGACGGGTGAGGGTCAGGCTTCGGGGAAGGGTTAGGGTTAGGGTTCGGGCTAGGGTTAGGGTTAGGGGACGGGGACGGTTTAGGGTCCAGGTGAGGGTACGACAACGCTTTAGGGGGAGCGTACGTGTGAGGGCGCGGGTTAGCGTTAGCGTACGGGTTAGGATTAGGGGACGGGTGAGGGTCAGGCTTCGGGGAAGGGTTAGGGTTAGGGTTCGGGCTAGGGTTAGGGTTAGGGGACGGGGACGGTTTAGGGTCCAGGTGAGGGTAAGACAACGCTTTAGGGGGAGAGTACGTGTGAGGGCGCGGGTTAGCGTTAGCGTACGGGTTAGGATTAGGGGACGGGTGAGGGTCAGGCTTCGGGGAAGGGTTAGGGTTAGGGTTCGGGCTAGGGTTAGGGTTAGGGGACGGGGACGGTTTAGGGTCCAGGTGAGGGTACGAGAACGCTTTAGGGGGAGCGTACGTATGAGGGCGCGGGTTAGCGTTAGCGTACGGGTTCGGTTTAGGGGACGGGTGAGGGTCAGGCTTCGGGGAAGGGTTAGGGTTAGGGTTCGGTCTAGGGTTAGGGTTAGGGGATGGGGACGGTTTAGGGTCCAGGTGAGGGTACGACAACGCTTTAGGGGGAGCGTACGTGTGAGGGCGCGGGTTGGCGTTAGCGTACGGGTTAGGATTAGGGGACGGGTGAGGGTCAGGTTTCCGGGAAGTGTTAGGGTTAGGGTTCTGGCTAGGGTTAGGGTTAGGGGACGGGGACGGTTTAGGGCCCAGGTGAGGTTAAGACAACGCTTTATGGGGAGCGTACGTGTGAGGGCACGGGTTAGCGTTAGCGTACGGGTTAGGATTAGGGGACGGGTGAGGGTCAGGCTTCGAGGAAGGGTTAGGGTTAGGGTTCGGGCTAGGGTTAGGGTTAGGGGACGGGGACGGTTTAGGGTCCAGGTGAGGGTAAGACAACGCTTTAGGGGGAGCGTACGTGTGAGGGCGCGTGTTAGCGTTAGCGTACGGGTTAGGATTAGGGGACGGGTGAGGGTCAGGCTTCGGGGAAGGGTTAGGGTTAGGGTTCGGGCTAGGGTTAGGGTTAGGGGACGGGGACGGTTTAGGGTCCAGGTGAGGGTACGAGAACGCTTTAGGGGGAGCGTACGTATGAGGGCGCGGGTTAGCGTTAGCGTACGGGTTCGGTTTAGGGGACGGGTGAGGGTCAGGCTTCGGGGAAGGGTTAGGGTTAGGGTTCGGGCTAGGGTTAGGGTTAGGGGACGGGGACAGTTTAGGGTCCAGGTGAGGGTACGACAATGCTTTAGGGGGAGCGTACGTGTGAGGGCGCGGGTTAGCGTTAGCGTACGGGTTAGGATTAGGCGACGGGTTAGGGTCAGGCTTCGGGGAAGGGTTAGGGTTAGGGTTCGGGCTAGGGTTAGGGTTAGGGGACGGGGACGGTTTAAGGTCCAGGTGAGGGTACGACAACGCTTTAGGGGGAGCGTACGTGTGAGGGCGTGGGTTAGCGTTAGCGTACGGGTTAGGATTAGGGGACGGGTGAGGGTCAGGCTTCGGGGAAGGGTTAGGGTTAGGGTTCGGGCTAGGGTTAGGGTTAGGGGACGGGGACGGTTTAGGGTCCAGGTGAGGGTACGACAACACTTTAGGGGGAGCGTACGTGTGAGGGCGCGGGTTAGCGTTAGCGTACGGGTTAGGATTAGGGGACGGGTGAGGGTCAGGCTTCGGGGAAGGGTTAGGGTTAGGGTTCGGGCTAGGGTTAGGGTTAGGGGACGGGGACGGTTTAGGGTCCAGGTGAGGGTACGAGAACGCTTTAGGGGGAGCCTACGTATGAGGGCGCGGGTTAGCGTTAGCGTACGGGTTAGGATTAGGGGACGGGTGAGGGTCAGGCGTCGGGGAAGGGTTAGGGTTAGGTTTCGGGCTAGGGTTAGGGTTAGGGGACGGGGACGGTTTAGGGTCCAGGTGAGGGTACGAGAACGCTTTAGGGGGAGCGTACGTGTGAGGGCGCGGGATAGCGTTAGCGTACGGGTTAGGATTAGGGGACGGGTTAGGGTCAGGCTTCGGGGAAGGGTTAGGGTTAGGGTTCGGGCTAGGGTTAGGGTTAGGGGACGGGGACGGTTTAGGGTCCAGGTGAGGCTAAGATAATGCTTTAGGGGGAGCGTACCTGTGAGGGCGCGGGTTAGCGTTAGCGTACGGGTTAGGATTAGGGGACGGGTGAGGGTCAGGCTTCGGGGAAGGGTTAGGGTTAGGGTTCGGGCTAGGGTTAGGGTTAGGGGACGGGGACGGTTTAAGGTCCAGGTGAAGGTACGACAACGCTTTACGGGGAGCGTACGTGTGAGGGCGTGGGTTAGCGTTAGCGTACGGGTTAGGATTAGGGGACGGGTGAGGGTCAGGCTTCGGGGAAGGGTTAGGGTTAGGGTTCGGGCTAGGGTTAGGGTTAGGGGACGCGGACGGTTTAGGGTCCAGGTGAGGGTACGACAACACTTTAGGGGGAGCGTACGTGTGAGGGCGTGGGTTAGCGTTAGCGTACGGGTTAGGATTAGGGGACGGGTGAGGGTCAGGCTTCGGGGAAGGGTTAGGGTTAGGGTTCGGGCTAGGGTTAGGGTTAGGGGACGGGATCGGTTTGGGGTCCAGTTGAGGGTACGAGAACGCTTTAGGAGGAGAGTACGTGTGAGGGCGCGGGTTAGCGTTAGCGTACGGGTTAGGATTAGGGGACGGGTGAGGGTCAGGCTTCGGGGAAGTGTTAGGGTTAGGTTTCGGGCTAGGGTTAGGGTTAGGGGATGCGGATGGTTTAGGGTCCAGGTGAGGGTACTACAATGCTTTAGGGGGAGCGTACGTGTGAGGGCGCGGGTTAGCGTTAGCGTACGGGTTAGGATTAGGGGACGGGTGAGGGTCAGGCTTCGGGGAAGGGTTAGGGTTAGGGTTCGGGCTAGGGTTAGGGTTAGGGGACGGGGACGGTTTAGGGTCCAGGTGAGGGTACGAGAACGCTTTAGGGGGAGCGTACGTATGAGGGCGCGGGTTAGCGTTAGCGTACGGGTTCGGTTTAGGGGACGGGTGAGGGTCAGGCTTCGGGGAAGGGTTAGGGTTAGGGTTCGGGCTAGGGTTAGGGTTAGGGGACGGGGACGGTTTAGGGTCCAGGTGAGGGTACGACAATGCTTTAGGGGGAGCGTACGTGTGAGGGCGCGGGTTAGCGTTAGCGTACGGGTTAGGATTAGGGGACGGGTGAGGGTCAGGCTTCGGGGAAGGGTTAGGGTTAGGGTTCGGGCTAGGGTTAGGGTTAGGGGACGGGGACGGTTTAGGGTCCAGGTGAGGGTACGACAACACTTTAGGGGGAGCGTACGTGTGAGGGCGCGGGTTAGCGTTAGCGTACGGGTTAGGATTAGGGGACGGGTGAGGGTCAGGCTTCGGGGAAGGGTTAGGGTTAGGGTTCGGGCTAGGGTTAGGGTTAGGGGACGGGGACGGTTTAGGGTCCAGGTGAGGGTACGAGAACGCTTTAGGGGGAGCCTACGTATGAGGGCGCGGGTTAGCGTTAGCGTACGGGTTAGGATTAGGGGACGGGTGAGGGTCAGGCGTCGGGGAAGGGTTAGGGTTAGGTTTCGGGCTAGGGTTAGGGTTAGGGGACGGGGACGGTTTAGGGTCCAGGTGAGGGTACGAGAACGCTTTAGGGGGAGCGTACGTGTGAGGGCGCGGGATAGCGTTAGCGTACGGGTTAGGATTAGGGGACGGGTGAGGGTCAGGCTTCGGGGAAGGGTTAGGGTTAGGTTTCGGGCTAGGGTTAGGGTTAGGGGACGGGGACGGTTTAGGGTCCAGGTGAGGGTAAGAGAACGCTTTTGGGGGAGCGTACGTGTGAGGGCGTGGGGTAGTGTTAGCGTACGGGTTAGGATTACGGGACGGGTGAGGGTCAGGGTTCGTGGTAGGGTTAGGGTTAGGGTTCGGGCTAGGGTTAGGGTTAGGGAACAGGCACGGTTTAGGGTCCAGGTGAGGGTACGACAACGCTTTAGGGGGAGCGTACGTGTGAGGGCGCGGGTTAGCGTTAGCGTACGGGTTAGGATTAGGGGACGGGTGAGGGTCAGGCTTCGGGGAAGGGTTAGGGTTAGGGTTCGGGCTAGGGTTAGGGTTAGGGGACGGGGACGGTTTACGGTCCAGGTGAGGGTACGACAACGCTTTAGGGGGAGCGTACGTGTGAGGGCGCGGGTTGGCGTTAGCGTACGGGTTAGGATTAGGGGACGGGTGAGGTTCAGGTTTCGGGGAAGGGATAGGGTTAGGGTTCTGGCTAGGGTTAGGGTTAGGGGACGGGGACGGTTTAGGGCCCAGGTGAGGGTAAGACAACGCTTTATGGGGAGCGTACGTGTGAGGGCGCGGGTTAGCGTTAGCGTATGTGTTAGGATTAGGGGACGGGTGAGGGTCAGGCTTCGGGGAAGGGTTAGGGTTAGGGTTCGGGCTAGGGTTAGGGTTAGGGGACGGGGACGGTTTAGGGTCCAGGTGAGGGTAAGACAATGCTTTAGGGGGAGCGTACGTGTGAGGGCGCGGGTTAGCGTTAGCGTACGGGTTAGGATTAGGGGACGGGTGAGGGTCAGGCTTCGGGGAAGGGTTAGGGTTAGGGTTCGGGCTAGGGTTAGGGTTAGGGGACGGGGACGGTTTAGGGTCCAGGTGAGGGTACGACAACGCTTTAGGGGGAGCGTACGTGTGAGGGCGTGGGTTGGAGTTAGCGTACGGGTTAGGATAAGGGGACGGGTGAGGGTCAGGTTTCGGGGAAGCGTTAGGGTTAGGGTTCGGGCTAGGGTTAGGGTTAGGGGACAGGGACGGTTTAGGGTCCAGGTGAGGGTACGACAATGATTTAGGGGGAGCGTACGTGTGAGGGCGCGGGTTAGCGTTAGCGTACGGGTTAGGATTAGGGGACGGGTTAGGGTCAGGCTTCGGGGAAGGGTTAGGGTTAGGGTTCGGTCTAGGGTTAGGGTTAGGGGACGGGGACGGTTTAGGGTCCAGGTGAGGGTAAGACAATGCTTTAGGGGGAGCGTACCTGTGAGGGCGCGGGTTAGCGTTAGCGTACGGGTTAGGATTAGGGGACGGGTGAGGGTCAGGCTTCGGGGAAGGGTTAGGGTTAGGGTTCGGGCTAGGGTTAGGGTTAGGGGACGGGGACGGTTTAAGGTCCAGGTGAGGGTACGACAACGCTTTAGGGGGAGCGTACGTGTGAGGGCGTGGGTTAGCGTTAGCGTACGGGTTAGGATTAGGGGACGGGTGAGGGTCAGGCTTCGGGGAAGGGTTAGGGTTAGGGTTCGGGCTAGGGTTAGGGTTAGGGGACAGGGACGGTTTAGGGTCCAGGTGAGGGTACGACAACACTTTAGGGGGAGCGTACGTGTGAGGGCGCGGGTTAGCGTTAGCGTACGGGTTAGGATTAGGGGACGGGTGAGGGTCAGGCTTCGGGGAAGGGTTAGGGTTAGGGTTCGGGCTAGGGTTAGGGTTAGGGGACGGGGACGGTTTAGGGTCCAGGTGAGGGTACGAGAACGATTTAGGGGGAGCATACGTGTGAGGGCGCAGGTTAGCATTAACGTACAGGTTAGGATTACAGGACGGGTGAGGGTCAGGCTTCGGGGAAGTGTTAGGGTTAGGGTTCGGGCTAGGGTTAGGGTTAGGGGACGGGGTCGGTTTAGGGTGCAGGTGAGGGTACGAGAACGCTTTAGGGGGAGAGTACGTGTGAGGGCGCGGGTTAGCGTTAGCGTACGGGTTCGGATTAGGGGACGGGTGAGGGTCAGGCTTCGGGGAAGGGTTAGGGTTAGGGTTCGGGCTAGGGTTAGGGTTAGGGGACAGGGACGGTTTAGGGTCCAGGTGAGGGTACGACAACACTTTAGGGGGAGCGTACGTGTGAGGGCACGGGTTAGCGTTAGCGTACGGGTTAGGATTAGGGGACGGGTGAGGGTCAGGCGTCGGGGAAGGGTTAGGGTTAGGGTTCGGGCTAGGGTTAGGGTTATGGGACGGGGACGGTTTAGGGTCCAGGTGAGGGTACGACAACGCTTTAGGGGGAGCGTACGTGTGAGGGCGCGGGTTAGCGTTAGCGTACGGGTTCGGATTAGGGGACAGGTGAGGGTCAGGCTTCGGGGAAGGGTTAGGGTTAGGGTTCTGGCTAGGGTTAGGGTTAGGGGACGGGGACGGTTTAGGGTCTAGGTGAGGGTACGACAACGCTTTAGAGGGAGCGTACGTGTGAGGGCGTGGGTTAGCGTTAGCGTACGGTTTACGATTAGGGGACGGGTGAGGGTCAGGCTTCGGGGAAGGGTTAGGGTTAGGGTTCGGGCTAGGGTTAGGGTTAGGGGACGGGGACGGTTTAGGGTCCAGGTCAGGGTACGACAACGCTTTATGGGGAGCGTACGTGTGAGGGCGCGGGTTAGCGTTAGCGTACGGGTTAGCATTAGGGGACGGGTGAGGGTCAGGCTTCGGGGAAGGGTTAGGGTTAGGGTTCGGGCTAGGGTTAGGGTTAGGGGACGGGGACGGTTTAGGGTCCAGGTGAGGGTACGACAACGCTTTAAGGGGAGAGTACGTGTGAGGGCGCGGGTTAGCGTTAGCGTACGGGTTAGGATTAGGGGACGGGTGAGGGTCAGGCTTCGGGGAAGTGTTAGGGTTAGGGTTCGGGCTAGGGTTAGGGTTAGGGGACGGGGACGGTTTAGGGTCCAGGTGAGGGTACGACAACGATTTAGGGGGAGCATACGTGTGAGGGCGCAGGTTAGCATTAACGTACAGGTTAGGATTACAGGACGGGTGAGGGTCAGGCTTCGGGGAAGTGTTAGGGTTAGGGTTCGGGCTAGGGTTAGGGTTAGGGGACGGGGTCGGTTTAGGGTGCAGGTGAGGGTACGAGAACGCTTTAGGGGGAGAGTACGTGTGAGGGCGCGGGTTAGCGTTAGCGTACGGGTTCGGATTAGGGGACGGGTGAGGGTCAGGCTTCGGGGAAGGGTTAGGGTTAGGGTTCGGGCTAGGGTTAGGGTTAGGGGACGGGGACGGTTTAGGGTCCAGGTGAGGGTACGACAACGCTTTAGGGGGAGTGTACGTGTGAGGGCGCGGGTTAGCGTTAGCGTACGGGTTAGGATTAGGGGACGGGTGAGGGTCAGGCTTCGGGGAAGGGTTAGGGTTAGGGTTCGGGCTAGGGTTAGGGTTAGGGGACGGGATCGGTTTGGGGTCCAGTTGAGGGTACGAGAACGCTTTAGGGGGAGAGTACGTGTGAGGGCGCGGGTTAGCGTTAGCGTACGGGTTAGGATTAGGGGACGGGTGAGGGTCAGGCTTCGGGGAAGGGTTAGGGTTAGGGTTCGGGCTAGGGTTAGGGTTAGGGGACGGGGACGGTTTAGGGTCCAGGTGAGGGTAAGACAACGCTTTATGGGGAGCGTACGTGTGAGGGCGCGGGTTAGCGTTAGCGTACGGGTTAGGATTAGGGGACGGGTGAGGGTCAGGCTTCGGGGAAGGGTTAGGGTTAGGGTTCGGGCTAGGGTTAGGGTTAGGGGACGGGGACGGTTTAGGGTCCAGGTGATGGTACGACAACGCTTTAGGGGGAGCGTACGTGTGAGGGCGCGGGTTGGAGTTAGCATACGGGTTAGGATTAGGGGACGGGTGAGGGTCAGGTTTCGAGGAAGTGTTAGGGTTAGGGTTCTGGCTAGGGTTAGGGTTAGGGGACGGGGACGGTTTAGGGTCCAGGTGAGGGTAATACAATGCTTTAGGGGGAGCGTACGTGTGAGGGCACGGGTTAGCGTTAGCGTACGGGTTAGGATTAGGGGACGGGTGAGGGTCAGGCTTCGGGGAAGGGTTAGGGTTAGGGTTCGGGCTAGGGTTAGGGTTAGGGGCCGGGGACGGTTTAGGGTACAGGTGAGGGTAAGACAACGCTTTAGGGGGAGCGTACGTGTGAGGGTGCGGGTTAGCGTTAGCGTACGGGTTAGGATTAGGGGACGGGTGAGGGTCAGGCTTCGGGGAAGGGTTAGGGTTAGGGTTCGGGCTAGGGTTAGGGTTAGGGGACGGGGACGGTTTAGGGTCCAGGTGAGGGTACGACAACGCTTCAGGGGGAGCGTACGTGTGAGGGCGTGGGTTAGCGTTAGCGTACGGGTTAGGATTAGGGGACGGGTGAGGGTCAGGCTTCGGGGAAGGGTTAGGGTTAGGGTTCGGGCTAGGGTTAGGGTTAGGGGACGGGGACGGTTTAGGGTCCAGGTGAGGGTATGACAACACTTTAGGGGGAGCGTACGTGTGAGGGCGCGGGTTAGCGTTAGCGTACGGGTTAGGATTAGGGGACGGGTGAGGGTCAGGCTTCGGGGAAGGGTTAGGGTTAGGGTTCGGGCTAGGATTAGGGTTAGGGGACTGGGACGGTTTAGGGTCCAGGTGAGGGTACGAGAACGCTTTAGGGGGAGCGTACGTATGAGAGCGCGGGTTAGCATTAGCGTACGGGTTAGGATTAGGGGACGGGTGAGGGTCAGGCGTCGGGGAAGGGTTAGGGTTAGGGTTCAGGCTAGGGTTAGGGTTAGGGGACGGGGACGGTTTAGGGTCCAGGTGAGGGTACGACAACGCTTTAGGGGGAGCGTACGTGTGAGGTCGTGGGTTAGCGTTAGCGTACGGGTTAGGATTAGGGGAAGGGTGAGGGTCAGGCTTCGATAAAGGGTTAGTGTTAGGGTTCGGGCTAGGGTTAGGGTTAGGGGACGGGGACGGTTTAGGGTCCAGGTGAGGGTAGGACAGCGCTTTAGGGGGAGCGTACGTGTGAGGGCACGGGTTAGCGTTAGCGTACGGGTTAGGATTAGGAGACGGTTGAGGGTCAGGCTTCGGGGAAGGGTTAGGGTTAGGGTTCGGGCTGGGGTTAGGTTTAGGGGACGGGGACGGTTTAAGGTCCAGGTGAGGGTACGACAACGCTTTACGGGGAGCGTACGTGTGAGGGCGTGGGTTAGCGTTAGCGTACGGGTTAGGATTAGGGGACGGGTGAGGGTCAGGCTTCGGGGAAGGGTTAGGGTTAGGGTTCGGGCTACGTTAGGGTTAGGGGACGGGGACGGTTTAGGGTCCAGGTGAGAGTACGACAACACTTTAGGGGGAGCGTACGTGTGAGGGCGCGGGTTAGCGTTAGCGTACGGGTTAGGATTAGGGGACGGGTGAGGGTCAGGCTTCGGGGAAGGGTTAGGGTTAGGGTTCGGGCTAGGGTTAGGGTTAGGGGATGCGGACGGTTTAGGGTCCAGGTGAGGGTACGACAACGCTTTATGGGGAGCGTACGTGTGAGGGCGCGGGTTAGCGTTAGCGTACGGGTTAGCATTAGGGGACGGGTGAGGGTCAGGCTTCGGGGAAGTGTTAGGGTTAGGGTTCGGGCTAGGGTTAGGGTTAGGGGACGGGGACGGTTTAGGGTCCAGGTGAGGGTACGAGAACGCTTTAGGGGGAGCGTACGTGTGAGGGCGCGGGATAGCGTTAGCGTACGGGTTAGGATTAGGGGACGGGTGAGGGTCAGGCTTCGGGGAAGGGTTAGGGTTAGGTTTCGGGCTAGGGTTAGGGTTAGGGGACGGGGACGGTTTAGGGTCCAGGTGAGGGTACGAGAACGCTTTTGGGGGAGCGTACGTGTGAGGGCGCAGGTTAGTGTTAGCGTACGGGTTAGGATTACGGGACGGGTGAGGGTCAGGGTTCGTGGTAGGGTTAGGGTTAGGGTTCGGGCTAGGGTTAGGGTTAGGGAACAGGCACGGTTTAGGGTCCAGGTGAGGGTACGACAACGCTTTAGGGGGAGCGTACGTGTGAGGGCGCGGGTTAGCGTTAGCGTACGGGTTAGGATTAGGGGACGGGTGAGGGTCAGGCTTCGGGGAAGGGTTAGGGTTAGGGTTCGGGCTAGGGTTAGGGTTAGGGGACGGGGACGGTTTAGGGTCCAGGTGAGGGTACGACAACGCTATAGGGGGAGCGTACTTGTGAGGGCGCGGGTTGGCGTTAGCGTACGGGTTAGGATTAGGGGACGGGTGAGGTTCAGGTTTCGGGGAAGGGTTAGGGTTAGGGTTCTGGCTAGGGTTAGGGTTAGGGGACGGGGACGGTTTAGGGCCCAGGTGAGGGTAAGACAACGCTTTATGGGGAGCGTACGTGTGAGGGCGCGGGTTAGCGTTAGCGTATGGGTTAGGATTAGGGGACGGGTGAGGGTCAGGCTTCGGGGAAGGGTTAGGGTTAGGGTTCGGGCTAGGGTTAGGGTTAGGGGACGGGGACGGTTTAGGGTCCAGGTGAGGGTAAGACAATGCTTTAGGGGGAGCGTACGTGTGAGGGCGCGGGTTAGCGTTAGCGTACGGGTTAGGATTAGGGGACGGATGAGGGTCAGGCTTCGAGGAAGGGTTAGGGTTAGGGTTCGGGCTAGGGTTAGGGTTAGGGGACGGGGACGGTTTAGGGTCCAGGTGAGGGTACGACAACGCTTTAGGGGGAGCGTACGTGTGAGGGCGCGGGTTGGAGTTAGCGTACGGGTTAGGATTAGGGGACGGGTGAGGGTCAGGTTTCGGGGAAGCGTTAGGGTTAGGGTTCGGGCTAGGGTTAGGGTTAGGGGACAGGGACGGTTTAGGGTCCAGGTGAGGGTACGACAATGATTTAGGGGGAGCGTACGTGTGAGGGCGCGGGTTAGCGTTAGCGTACGGGTTAGGATTAGGGGATGGGTTAGGGTCAGGCTTCGGGGAAGGGTTAGGGTTAGGGTTCGGTCTAGGGTTAGGGTTAGGGGACGGGGACGGTTTAGGGTCCAGGTGAGGGTAAGACAATGCTTTAGGGGGAGCGTACCTGTGAGGGCGCGGGTTAGCGTTAGCGTACGGGTTAGGATTAGGGGACGGGTGAGGGTCAGGCTTCGGGGAAGGGTTAGGGTTAGGGTTCGGGCTAGGGTTAGGGTTAGGGGACGGGGACGGTTTAGGGTCCAGGTGAGGGTACGAGAACGCTTTAGGGGGAGCGTACGTGTGAGGGCGCGGGATAGCGTTAGCGTACGGGTTAGGATTAGGGGACGGGTGAGGGTCAGGCTTCGGGGAAGGGTTAGGGTTAGGTTTCGGGCTAGGGTTAGGGTTAGGGGACGGGGACGGTTTAGGGTCCAGGTGAGGGTACGAGAACGCTTTTGGGGGAGCGTACGTGTGAGGGCGCAGGTTAGTGTTAGCGTACGGGTTAGGATTACGGGACGGGTGAGGGTCAGGGTTCGTGGTAGGGTTAGGGTTAGGGTTCGGGCTAGGGTTAGGGTTAGGGAACAGGCACGGTTTAGGGTCCAGGTGAGGGTACGACAACGCTTTAGGGGGAGCGTACGTGTGAGGGCGCGGGTTAGCGTTAGCGTACGGGTTAGGATTAGGGGACGGGTGAGGGTCAGGCTTCGGGGAAGGGTTAGGGTTAGGGTTCGGGCTAGGGTTAGGGTTAGGGGACGGGGACGGTTTAGGGTCCAGGTGAGGGTACGACAACGCTATAGGGGGAGCGTACGTGTGAGGGCGCGGGTTGGCGTTAGCGTACGGGTTAGGATTAGGGGACGGGTGAGGTTCAGGTTTCGGGGAAGGGTTAGGGTTAGGGTTCTGGCTAGGGTTAGGGTTAGGGGACGGGGACGGTTTAGGGCCCAGGTGAGGGTAAGACAACGCTTTATGGGGAGCGTACGTGTGAGGGCGCGGGTTAGCGTTAGCGTATGGGTTAGGATTAGGGGACGGGTGAGGGTCAGGCTTCGGGGAAGGGTTAGGGTTAGGGTTCGGGCTAGGGTTAGGGTTAGGGGACGGGGACGGTTTAGGGTCCAGGTGAGGGTAAGACAATGCTTTAGGGGGAGCGTACGTGTGAGGGCGCGGGTTAGCGTTAGCGTACGGGTTAGGATTAGGGGACGGATGAGGGTCAGGCTTCGAGGAAGGGTTAGGGTTAGGGTTCGGGCTAGGGTTAGGGTTAGGGGACGGGGACGGTTTAGGGTCCAGGTGAGGGTACGACAACGCTTTAGGGGGAGCGTACGTGTGAGGGCGCGGGTTGGAGTTAGCGTACGGGTTAGGATTAGGGGACGGGTGAGGGTCAGGTTTCGGGGAAGCGTTAGGGTTAGGGTTCGGGCTAGGGTTAGGGTTAGGGGACAGGGACGGTTTAGGGTCCAGGTGAGGGTACGACAATGATTTAGGGGGAGCGTACGTGTGAGGGCGCGGGTTAGCGTTAGCGTACGGGTTAGGATTAGGGGATGGGTTAGGGTCAGGCTTCGGGGAAGGGTTAGGGTTAGGGTTCGGTCTAGGGTTAGGGTTAGGGGACGGGGACGGTTTAGGGTCCAGGTGAGGGTAAGACAATGCTTTAGGGGGAGCGTACCTGTGAGGGCGCGGGTTAGCGTTAGCGTACGGGTTAGGATTAGGGGACGGGTGAGGGTCAGGCTTCGGGGAAGGGTTAGGGTTAGGGTTCGGGCTAGGGTTAGGGTTAGGGGACGGGGACGGTTTAAGGTCCAGGTGAGGGTACGACAACGCTTTAGGGGGAGCGTACGTGTGAGGGCGTGGGTTAGCGTTAGCGTACGGGTTAGGATTAGGGGACGGGTGAGGGTCAGGCTTCGGGGAAGGGTTAGGGTTAGGGTTCGGGCTAGGGTTAGGGTTAGGGGACAGGGACGGTTTAGGGTCCAGGTGAGGGTACGACAACACTTTAGGGGGAGCGTACGTGTGAGGGCGCGGGTTAGCGTTAGCGTACGGGTTAGGATTAGGGGACGGGTGAGGGTCAGGCTTCGGGGAAGGGTTAGGGTTAGGGTTCGGGCTAGGGTTAGGGTTAGGGGACGGGGACGGTTTAGGGTCCAGGTGAGGGTACGAGAACGCTTTAGGGTGAGCCTACGTATGAGGGCGCGGGTTAGCGTTAGCGTACGGGTTAGGATTAGGGGACGGGTGAGGGTCAGGCGTCGGGGAAGGGTTAGGGTTAGGGTTCGGGCTAGGGTTAGGGTTATGGGACGGGGACGGTTTAGGGTCCAGGTGAGGGTACGACAACGCTTTAGGGGGAGCGTACGTGTGAGGGCGCGGGTTAGCGTTAGCGTACGGGTTCGGATTAGGGGACAGGTGAGGGTCAGGCTTCGGGGAAGGGTTAGGGTTAGGGTTCTGGCTAGGGTTAGGGTTAGGGGACGGGGACGGTTTAGGGTCTAGGTGAGGGTACGACAACGCTTTAGAGGGAGCGTACGTGTGAGGGCGTGGGTTAGCGTTAGCGTACGGTTTACGATTAGGGGACGGGTGAGGGTCAGGCTTCGGGGAAGGGTTAGGGTTAGGGTTCGGGCTAGGGTTAGGGTTAGGGGACGGGGACGGTTTAGGGTCCAGGTGAGGGTACGACAACGCTTTAAGGGGAGAGTACGTGTGAGGGCGCGGGTTAGCGTACGGGTTAGGATTAGGGGACGGGTGAGGGTCAGGCTTCGGGGAAGTGTTAGGGTTAGGGTTCGGGCTAGGGTTAGGGTTAGGGGACGGGGACGGTTTAGGGTCCAGGTGAGGGTACGACAACGATTTAGGGGGAACATACGTGTGAGGGCGCAGGTTAGCATTAACGTACAGGTTAGGATTACAGGACGGGTGAGGGTCAGGCTTCGGGGAAGTGTTAGGTTTAGGGTTCGGGCTAGGGTTAGGGTTAGGGGACGGGGTCGGTTTAGGGTCCAGGTGAGGGTACGAGAACGCTTTAGGGGGAGAGTACGTGTGAGGGCGCAGGTTAGCGTTAGCGTACGGGTTCGGATTAGGGGACGGGTGAGGGTCAGGCTTCGGGGAAGGGTTAGGGTTAGGGTTCGGGCTAGGGTTAGGGTTAGGGGACGGGGACGGTTTAGGGTCCAGGTGAGGGTACGACAACGCTTTAGGGGGAGCGTACGTGTGAGGGCGCGGGTTAGCGTTAGCGTACGGGTTAGGATTAGGGGACGGGTGAGGGTCAGGCTTCGGGGAAGGGTTAGGGTTAGGGTTCGGGCTAGGGTTAGGGTTAGGGGACGGGATCGGTTTGGGGTCCAGTTGAGGGTACGAGAACGCTTTAGGGGGAGAGTACGTGTGAGGGCGCGGGTTAGCGTTAGCGTACGGGTTAGGATTAGGGGACGGGTGAGGGTCAGGCTTCGGGGAAGGGTTAGGGTTAGGGTTCGGGCTAGGGTTAGGGTTAGGGGACGGGGACGGTTTAGGGCCCAGGTGAGGGTAAGACAACGCTTTATGGGGAGCGTACGTGTGAGGGCGCGGGTTAGCGTTAGCGTACGGGTTAGGATTAGGGGACGGGTGAGGGTCAGGCTTCGGGGAAGGGTTAGGGTTAGGGTTCGGGCTAGGGTTAGGGTTAGGGGCCGGGGACGGTTTAGGGTACAGGTGAGGGTAAGACAACGCTTTAGGGGGAGCGTACGTGTGAGGGTGCGGGTTAGCGTTAGCGTACGGGTTAGGATTAGGGGACGGGTGAGGGTCAGGCTTCGGGGAAGGGTTAGGGTTAGGGTTCGGGCTAGGGTTAGGGTTAGGGGACGGGGACGGTTTAGGGTCCAGGTGAGGGTACGACAACGCTTCAGGGGGAGCGTACGTGTGAGGGCGTGGGTTAGCGTTAGCGTACGGGTTAGGATTAGGGGACGGGTGAGGGTCAGGCTTCGGGGAAGGGTTAGGGTTAGGGTTCGGGCTAGGGTTAGGGTTAGGGGACGGGGACGGTTTAGGGTCCAGGTGAGGGTATGACAACACTTTAGGGGGAGCGTACGTGTGAGGGCGCAGGTTAGCGTTAGCGTACGGGTTAGGATTAGGGGACGGGTGAGGGTCAGGCTTCGGGGAAGGGTTAGGGTTAGGGTTCGGGCTAGGATTAGGGTTAGGGGACTGGGACGGTTTAGGGTCCAGGTGAGGGTACGAGAACGCTTTAGGGGGAGCGTACGTATGAGAGCGCGGGTTAGCATTAGCGTACGGGTTAGGATTAGGGGACGGGTGAGGGTCAGGCGTCGGGGAAGGGTTAGGGTTAGGGTTCAGGCTAGGGTTAGGGTTAGGGGACGGGGACGGTTTAGGGTCCAGGTGAGGGTACGACAACGCTTTAGGGGGAGCGTACGTGTGAGGTCGTGGGTTAGCGTTAGCGTACGGGTTAGGATTAGGGAAAGGGTGAGGGTCAGGCTTCGATAAAGGGTTAGTGTTAGGGTTCGGGCTAGGGTTAGGGTTAGGGGACGGGGACGGTTTAGGGTCCAGGTGAGGGTAGGACAGCGCTTTAGGGGGAGCGTACGTGTGAGGGCACGGGTTAGCGTTAGCGTACGGGTTAGGATTAGGAGACGGTTGAGGGTCAGGCTTCGGGGAAGGGTTAGGGTTAGGGTTCGGGCTGGGGTTAGGTTTAGGGGACGGGGACGGTTTAAGGTCCAGGTGAGGGTACGACAACGCTTTACGGGGAGCGTACGTGTGAGGGCGTGGGTTAGCGTTAGCGTACGGGTTAGGATTAGGGGACGGGTGAGGGTCAGGCTTCGGGGAAGTGTTAGGGTTAGGGTTCGGGCTACGTTAGGGTTAGGGGACGGGGACGGTTTAGGGTCCAGGTGAGGGTACGACAACACTTTAGGGGGAGCGTACGTGTGAGGGCGCGGGTTAGCGTTAGCGTACGGGTTAGGATTAGGGGACGGGTGAGGGTCAGGCTTCCGGGAAGGGTTAGGGTTAGGGTTCGGGCTAGGGTTAGGGTTAGGGGATGCGGACGGTTTAGGGTCCAGGTGAGGGTACGACAACGCTTTATGGGGAGCGTACGTGTGAGGGCGCGGGTTAGCGTTAGCGTACGGGTTAGCATTAGGGGACGGGTGAGGGTCAGGCTTCGGGGAAGGGTTAGGGTTAGGGTTCGGGCTAGGGTTAGGGTTAGGGGACGGGGACGGTTTAGGGTCCAGGTGAGGGTACGACAACGCTTTAGGGGGAGCATACGTGTGAGGGCGCAGGTTAGCATTAACGTACAGGTTAGGATTAGAGGACGGGTGAGGGTCAGGCTTCGGGGAAGTGTTAGGGTTAGGGTTCGGGCTAGGGTTAGGGTTAGGGGACGGGGTCGGTTTAGGGTCCAGGTGAGGGTACGAGAACGCTTTAGGGGGAGAGTACGTGTGAGGGCGCGGGTTAGCGTTAGCGTACGGGTTAGGATTAGGGGACGGGTGAGGGTCAGGCTTCGGGGAAGGGTTAGGGTTAGGGTTCGGGCTAGGGTTAGGGTTAGGGGATGCGGATGGTTTAGGGTCCAGGTGAGGGTACTACAATGCTTTAGGGGGAGCGTACGTGTGAGGGCGCGGGTTAGCGTTAGCGTACAGGTTAGGATTAGGGGACGGGTGAGGGTCAGGCTTCGGGGAAGGGTTAGGGTTAGGGTTCGGGCTAGGGTTAGGGTTAGGGGACGGGGACGGTTTAGGGTCCAGGTGAGGGTACGAGAACGCTTTAGGGGGAGCGTACGTATGAGGGCGCGGGTTAGCGTTAGCGTACGGGTTCGGTTTAGGGGACGGGTGAGGGTCAGGCTTCGGGGAAGGGTTAGGGTTAGGGTTCGGTCTAGGGTTAGGGTTAGGGGACGGGGACGGTTTAGGGTCCAGGTGAGGGTACGACAACGCTTTAGGGGGAGCGTACGTGTGAGGGCGTGGGTTAGTGTTAGCGTACGGGTTAGGATTACGGGACGGGTGAGGGTCAGGCTTCGGGGAAGGGTTAGGGTTAGGGTTCGGGCTAGGGTTAGGGTTAGGGAACGGGCACGGTTTAGGGTCCAGGTGAGGGTACGACAACGCTTTAGGGGGAGCGTACGTGTGAGGGCGCGGGTTAGCGTTAGCGTACGGGTTAGGATTAGGGGACGGGTGAGGGTCAGGCTTCGGGGAAGGGTTAGGGTTAGGGTTCGGGCTAGGGTTAGGGTTAGGGGACGGGGACGGTTTACGGTCCAGGTGAGGGTACGACAACGCTTTAGGGGGAGCGTACGTGTGAGGGCGCGGGTTGGCGTTAGCGTACGGGTTAGGATTAGGGGACGGGTGAGGGTCAGGCTTCGGGGAAGGGTTAGGGTTAGGGTTCGGGCTAGGGTTAGGGTTAGGGGACGGGGACGGTTTAGGGTCCAGGTGAGGGTACGACAACGCTTTAGGGGGAGCGTACGTGTGAGGGCGCGGTTTGGAGTTACCGTACGGGTTAGGATTAGGTGACGGGTGAGGGTCAGGTTTCGGGGAAGGGTTAGGGTTAGGGTTCGGGCTAGGGTTAGGGTTAGGGGACGGGGACGGTTTAGGGTCCAGGTGAGGGTACGACAATGATTTAGGGGGAGCGTACATGTGAGGGCGCGGGTTAGCGTTAGCGTACGGGTTAAGATTAGGGGACGAGTGAGGGTCAGGCTTCGGGGAAGGGTTAGGGTTAGGGTTCGGGCTAGGGTTAGGGTTAGGGGACGGGGACGGTTTAGGGTCCAGGTGAGGGTACGAGAACGCTTTAGGGTGAGCCTACGTATGAGGGCGCGGGTTAGCGTTAGCGTACGGGTTAGGATTAGGGGACGGGTGAGGGTCAGGCGTCGGGGAAGGGTTAGGGTTAGGGTTCGGGCTAGGGTTAGGGTTATGGGACGGGGACGGTTTAGGGTCCAGGTGAGGGTACGACAACGCTTTAGGGGGAGCGTACGTGTGAGGGCGCGGGTTAGCGTTAGCGTACGGGTTCGGATTAGGGGACAGGTGAGGGTCAGGCTTCGGGGAAGGGTTAGGGTTAGGGTTCTGGCTAGGGTTAGGGTTAGGGGACGGGGACGGTTTAGGGTCTAGGTGAGGGTACGACAACGCTTTAGAGGGAGCGTACGTGTGAGGGCGTGGGTTAGCGTTAGCGTACGGTTTACGATTAGGGGACGGGTGAGGGTCAGGCTTCGGGGAAGGGTTAGGGTTAGGGTTCGGGCTAGGGTTAGGGTTAGGGGACGGGGACGGTTTAGGGTCCAGGTGAGGGTACGACAACGCTTTATGGGGAGCGTACGTGTGAGGGCGCGGGTTAGCGTTAGCGTACGGGTTAGCATTTGGGGACGGGTGAGGGTCAGGCTTCGGGGAAGGGTTAGGGTTAGGGTTCGGGCTAGGGTTAGGGTTAGGGGACGGGGACGGTTTAGGGTCCAGGTGAGGGTACGACAACGCTTTAAGGGGAGAGTACGTGTGAGGGCGCGGGTTAGCGTTAGCGTACGGGTTAGGATTAGGGGACGGGTGAGGGTCAGGCTTCGGGGAAGGGTTAGGGTTAGGGTTCGGGCTAGGGTTAGGGTTAGGGGACGGGGACGGTTTAGGGTCCAGGTGAGGGTACGACAACGATTTAGGGGGAGCATACGTGTGAGGGCGCAGGTTAGCATTAACGTACAGGTTAGGATTACAGGACGGGTGAGGGTCAGGCTTCGGGGAAGTGTTAGGGTTAGGGTTCGGGCTAGGGTTAGGGTTAGGGGACGGGGTCGGTTTAGGGTCCAGGTGAGGGTACGAGAACGCTTTAGGGGGAGAGTACGTGTGAGGGCGCGGGTTAGCGTTAGCGTACGGGTTCGGATTAGGGGACGGGTGAGGGTCAGGCTTCGGGGAAGGGTTAGGGTTAGGGTTCGGGCTAGGGTTAGGGTTAGGGGACGGGGACGGTTTAGGGTCCAGGTGAGGGTACGACAACGCTTTAGGGGGAGCGTACGTGTGAGGGCGCGGGTTAGCGTTAGCGTACGGGTTAGGATTAGGGGACGGGTGAGGGTCAGGCTTCGGGGAAGGGTTAGGGTTAGGGTTCGGGCTAGGGTTAGGGTTAGGGGACGGGATCGGTTTGGGGTCCAGTTGAGGGTACGAGAACGCTTTAGGGGGAGAGTACGTGTGAGGGCGCGGGTTAGCGTTAGCGTACGGGTTAGGATTAGGGGACGGGTGAGGGTCAGGCTTCGGGGAAGGGTTAGGGTTAGGGTTCGGGCTAGGGTTAGGGTTAGGGGACGGGGAGGGTTTAGGGTCCAGGTGATGGTACGACAACGCTTTAGGGGGAGCGTACGTGTGAGGGCGCGGGTTGGAGTTAGCATACGGGTTAGGATTAGGGGACGGGTGAGGGTCAGGTTTCGAGGAAGGGTTAGGGTTAGGGTTCGGGCTAGGGTTAGGGTTAGGGGACGGGGACGGTTTAGGGTCCAGGTGAGGGTAATACAATGCTTTAGGGGGAGCGTACGTGTGAGGGCACGGGTTAGCGTTAGCGTACGGGTTAGGATTAGGGGACGGGTGAGGGTCAGGCTTCGGGGAAGGGTTAGGGTTAGGGTTCGGGCTAGGGTTAGGGTTAGGGGCCGGGGACGGTTTAGGGTACAGGTGAGGGTAAGACAACGCTTTAGGGGGAGCGTACGTGTGAGGGTGCGGGTTAGCGTTAGCGTACGGGTTAGGATTAGGGGACGGGTGAGGGTCAGGCTTCGGGGAAGGGTTAGGGTTAGGGTTCGGGCTAGGGTTAGGGTTAGGGGACGGGGACGGTTTAGGGTCCAGGTGAGGGTACGACAACGCTTCAGGGGGAGCGTACGTGTGAGGGCGTGGGTTAGCGTTAGCGTACGGGTTAGGATTAGGGGACGGGTGAGGGTCAGGCTTCGGGGAAGGGTTAGGGTTAGGGTTCGGGCTAGGGTTAGGGTTAGGGGACGGGGACGGTTTAGGGTCCAGGTGAGGGTATGACAACACTTTAGGGGGAGCGTACGTGTGAGGGCGCAGGTTAGCGTTAGCGTACGGGTTAGGATTAGGGGACGGGTGAGGGTCAGGCTTCGGGGAAGGGTTAGGGTTAGGGTTCGGGCTAGGATTAGGGTTAGGGGACTGGGACGGTTTAGGGTCCATGTGAGGGTACGAGAACGCTTTAGGGGGAGCGTACGTATGAGAGCGCGGGTTAGCATTAGCGTACGGGTTAGGATTAGGGGACGGGTGAGGGTCAGGCGTCGGGGAAGGGTTAGGGTTAGGGTTCAGGCTAGGGTTAGGGTTAGTGGACGGGGACGGTTTAGGGTCCAGGTGAGGGTACGACAACGCTTTAGGGGGAGCGTATGTGTGAGGTCGTGGGTTAGCGTTAGCGTACGGGTTAGGATTAGGGGAAGGGTGAGGGTCAGGCTTCGATAAAGGGTTAGTGTTAGGGTTCGGGCTAGGGTTAGGGTTAGGGGACGGGGACGGTTTAGGGTCCAGGTGAGGGTAGGACAGCGCTTTAGGGGGAGCGTACGTGTGAGGGCACGGGTTAGCGTTAGCGTACGGGTTAGGATTAGGAGACGGTTGAGGGTCAGGCTTCGGGGAAGGGTTAGGGTTAGGGTTCGGGCTGGGGTTAGGTTTAGGGGACGGGGACGGTTTAAGGTCCAGGTGAGGGTACGACAACGCTTTACGGGGAGCGTACGTGTGAGGGCGTGGGTTAGCGTTAGCGTACGGGTTAGGATTAGGGGACGGGTGAGGGTCAGGCTTCGGGGAAGGGTTAGGGTTAGGGTTCGGGCTACGTTAGGGTTAGGGGACGGGGACGGTTTAGGGTCCAGGTGAGGGTACGACAACACTTTAGGGGGAGCATACGTGTGAGGGCGCGGGTTAGCGTTAGCGTACGGGTTAGGATTAGGGGACGGGTGAGGGTCAGGCTTCGGGGAAGGGTTAGGGTTAGGGTTCGGGCTAGGGTTAGGGTTAGGGGATGCGGACGGTTTAGGGTCCAGGTGAGGGTACGACAACGCTTTATGGGGAGCGTACGTGTGAGGGCGCGGGTTAGCGTTAGCGTACGGGTTAGCATTAGGGGACGGGTGAGGGTCAGGCTTCGGGGAAGGGTTAGGGTTAGGGTTCGGGCTAGGGTTAGGGTTAGGGAACGGGCACGGTTTAGGGTCCAGGTGAGGGTACGACAACGCTTTAGGGGGAGCGTACGTGTGAGGGCGCGGGTTAGCGTTAGCGTACGGGTTAGGATTAGGGGACGGGTGAGGGTCAGGCTTCGGGGAAGGGTTAGGGTTAGGGTTCGGGCTAGGGTTAGGGTTAGGGGACGGGGACGGTTTACGGTCCAGGTGAGGGTACGACAACGCTTTAGGGGGAGCGTACGTGTGAGGGCGCGGGTTGGCGTTAGCGTACGGGTTAGGATTAGGGGACGGGTGAGGGTCAGGCTTCGGGGAAGGGTTAGGGTTAGGGTTCGGGCTAGGGTTAGGGTTAGGGGACGGGGACGGTTTAGGGTCCAGGTGAGGGTACGACAACGCTTTAGGGGGAGCGTACGTGTGAGGGCGCGGGTTGGAGTTACCGTACGGGTTAGGATTAGGGGACGGGTGAGGGTTAGGTTTCGGGGAAGGGTTAGGGTTAGGGTTCGGGCTAGGGTTAGGGTTAGGGGACGGGGACGGTTTAGGGTCCAGGTGAGGGTACGACAATGATTTAGGGGGAGCGTACATGTGAGGGCGCGGGTTAGCGTTAGCGTACGGGTTAGGATTAGGGGACGGGTTAGGGTCAGGCTTCGGGGAAGGGTTAGGGTTAGGGTTCGGGCTAGGGTTAGGGTTAGGGGACGGGGACGGTTTAGGGTCCAGGTGAGGGTAAGACAATGCTTTAGGGGGAGCGTACCTGTGAGGGCGCGGGTTAGCGTTAGCATACGGGTTAGGATTAGGGGACGGGTGAGGGTCAGGCTTCGGGGAAGGGTTAGGGTTAGGGTTCGGGCTAGGGTTAGGGTTAGGGGACGGGGACGGTTTAAGGTCCAGGTGAGGGTACGACAACGCTTTAGGGGGAGCGTACGTGTGAGGGCGTGGGTTAGCGTTAGCGTACGGGTTAGGATTAGGGGACGGGTGAGGGTCAGGCTTCGGGGAAGGGTTAGGGTTAGGGTTCGGGCTAGGGTTAGGGTTAGGGGACGGGGACGGTTTAGGGTCCAGGTGAGGGTACGACAACACTTTAAGGGGAGCGTACGTGTGAGGGCGCGGGTTAGCGTTAGCGTACGGGTTAGGATTAGGGGACTGGTGAGGGTCAGGCTTCGGGGAAGGGTTAGGGTTAGGGTTCGGTCTAGGGTTAGGGTTAGGGGACGGGGACGGTTTAGGGTCCAGGTGAGGGTACGAGAACGCTTTAGGGGGAGCCTACGTATGAGGGCGCGGGTTAGCGTTAGCGTACGGGTTAGGATTAGGGGACGGGTGAGGGTCAGGCGTCGGGGAAGGGTTAGGGTTAGGGCTAGGGTTAGGGTTATGGGACGGGGACGGTTTAGGGTCCAGGTGAGGGTACGACAACGCTTTAGGGGGAGCGTACGTGTGAGGGCGCGGGTTAGCGTTAGCGTACGGGTTCGGATTAGGGGACCAGTGAGGGTCAGGCTTCGGGGAAGGGTTAGGGTTAGGGTTCGGGCTAGGGTTAGGGTTAGGGGACGGGGACAGTTTAGGGTCCAGGTGAGGGTACGTCAACGCTTTAGAGGGAGCGTACGTGTGAGGGCGTGGGTTAGCGTTAGCGTACGGTTTACGATTAGGGGACGGGTGAGGGTCAGGCTTCGCGGAAGGGTTAGGGTTAGGGTTCGGGCTAGGGTTAGGGTTAGGGGACGGGGACGGTTTAGGGTCCAGGTGAGGGTACGACAACGCTTTAAGGGGAGAGTACGTGTGAGGGCGCGGGTTAGCGTTAGCGTACGGGTTAGGATTAGGGGACGGGTGAGGGTCAGGCTTCGGGGAAGTGTTAGGGTTAGGGTTCGGGCTAGGGTTAGGGTTAGGGGACGGGGACGGTTTAGGGTCCAGGTGAGGGTACGACAACGCTTTAGGGGGAGCATACGTGTGAGGGCGCAGGTTAGCATTAACGTGCAGGTTAGGATTAGAGGACGGGTGAGGGTCAGGCTTCGGGGAAGTGTTAGGGTTAGGGTTCGGGCTAGGGTTAGGGTTAGGGGACGGGGTCGGTTTAGGGTCCAGGTGAGGGTACGAGAACGCTTTAGGGGGAGAGTACGTGTGAGGGCGCGGGTTAGCGTTAGCGTACGGGTTAGGATTAGGGGACGGGTGAGGGTCAGGCTTCGGGGAAGGGTTAGGGTTAGGGTTCGGGCTAGGGTTAGGGTTAGGGGACGGGGACGGTTTAGGGTCCAGGTGAGGGTACGACAACGCTTTAGGGGGAGCGTACGTGTGAGGGCGCGGGTTAGCGTTAGCGTACGGGTTAGGATTAGGGGACGGGTGAGGGTCAGGCTTCGGGGAAGGGTTAGGGTTAGGGTTCGGGCTAGGGTTAGGGTTAGGGGACGGGGACGGTTTAGGGTCCAGGTGATGGTACGACAACGCTTTAGGGGGAGCGTACGTGTGAGGGCGCGGGTTGGAGTTAGCATACGGGTTAGGATTAGGGGACGGGTGAGGGTCAGGTTTCGAGGAAGGGTTAGGGTTAGGGTTCGGGCTAGGGTTAGGGTTAGGGGACGGGGACGGTTTAGGGCCCAGGTGAGGGTAATACAATGCTTTAGGGGGAGCGTACGTGTGAGGGCACGGGTTAGCGTTAGCGTACGGGTTAGGATTAGGGGACGGGTGAGGGTCAGGCTTCGGGGAAGGGTTAGGGTTAGGGTTCGGGCTAGGGTTAGGGTTAGGGGCCGGGGACGGTTTAGGGTACAGGTGAGGGTAAGACAACGCTTTAGGGGGAGCGTACGTGTGAGGGTGCGGGTTAGCGTTAGCGTACGGGTTAGGATTAGGGGACGGGTGAGGGTCAGGCTTCGGGGAAGGGTTAGGGTTAGGGTTCGGGCTAGGGTTAGGGTTAGGGGACGGGGACGGTTTAGGGTCCAGGTGAGGGTACGACAACGCTTCAGGGGGAGCGTACGTGTGAGGGCGTGGGTTAGCGTTAGCGTACGGGTTAGGATTAGGGGACGGGTGAGGGTCAGGCTTCGGGGAAGGGTTAGGGTTAGGGTTCGGGCTAGGGTTAGGGTTAGGGGACGGGGACGGTTTAGGGTCCAGGTGAGGGTATGACAACACTTTAGGGGGAGCGTACGTGTGAGGGCGCAGGTTAGCGTTAGCGTACGGGTTAGGATTAGGGGACGGGTGAGGGTCAGGCTTCGGGGAAGGGTTAGGGTTAGGGTTCGGGCTAGGATTAGGGTTAGGGGACTGGGACGGTTTAGGGTCCAGGTGAGAGTACGAGAACGCTTTAGGGGGAGCGTACGTATGAGAGCGCGGGTTAGCATTAGCGTACGGGTTAGGATTAGGGGACGGGTGAGGGTCAGGCGTCGGGGAAGGGTTAGGGTTAGGGTTCAGGCTAGGGTTAGGGTTAGGGGACGGGGACGGTTTAGGGTCCAGGTGAGGGTACGACAACGCTTTAGGGGGAGCGTACGTGTGAGGTCGTGGGTTAGCGTTAGCGTACGGGTTAGGATTAGGGGAAGGGTGAGGGTCAGGCTTCGATAAAGGGTTAGTGTTAGGGTTCGGGCTAGGGTTAGGGTTAGGGGACGGGGACGGTTTAGGGTCCAGGTGAGGGTAGGACAGCGCTTTAGGGGGAGCGTACGTGTGAGGGCACGGGTTAGCGTTAGCGTACGGGTTAGGATTAGGAGACGGTTGAGGGTCAGGCTTCGGGGAAGGGTTAGGGTTAGGGTTCGGGCTGGGGTTAGGTTTAGGGGACGGGGACGGTTTAAGGTCCAGGTGAGGGTACGACAACGCTTTACGGGGAGCGTACGTGTGAGGGCGTGGGTTAGCGTTAGCGTACGGGTTAGGATTAGGGAACGGGTGAGGGTCAGGCTTCGGGGAAGGGTTAGGGTTAGGGTTCGGGCTACGTTAGGGTTAGGGGACGGGGACGGTTTAGGGTCCAGGTGAGGGTACGACAACACTTTAGGGGGAGCGTACGTGTGAGGGCGCGGGTTAGCGTTAGCGTACGGGTTAGGATTAGGGGACGGGTGAGGGTCAGGCTTCGGGGAAGGGTTAGGGTTAGGGTTCGGGCTAGGGTTAGGGTTAGGGGATGCGGACGGTTTAGGGTCCAGGTGAGGGTACGACAACGCTTTATGGGGAGCGTACGTGTGAGGGCGCGGGTTAGCGTTAGCGTACGGGTTAGCATTAGGGGACGGGTGAGGGTCAGGCTTCGGGGAAGGGTTAGGGTTAGGGTTCGGGCTAGGGTTAGGGTTAGGGGACGGGGACGGTTTAGGGTCCAGGTGAGGGTACGACAACGCTTTAGGGGGAGCATACGTGTGAGGGCGCAGGTTAGCATTAACGTACAGGTTAGGATTAGAGGACGGGTGAGGGTCAGGCTTCGGGGAAGTGTTAGGGTTAGGGTTCGGGCTAGGGTTAGGGTTAGGGGACGGGGTCGGTTTAGGGTCCAGGTGAGGGTACGAGAACGCTTTAGGGGGAGAGTACGTGTGAGGGCGCGGGTTAGCGTTAGCGTACGGGTTAGGATTAGGGGACGGGTGAGGGTCAGGCTTCGGGGAAGGGTTAGGGTTAGGGTTCGGGCTAGGGTTAGGGTTAGGGGATGCGGATGGTTTAGGGTCCAGGTGAGGGTACTACAATGCTTTAGGGGGAGCGTACGTGTGAGGGCGCGGGTTAGCGTTAGCGTACAGGTTAGGATTAGGGGACGGGTGAGGGTCAGGCTTCGGGGAAGGGTTAGGGTTAGGGTTCGGGCTAGGGTTAGGGTTAGGGGACGGGGACGGTTTAGGGTCCAGGTGAGGGTACGAGAACGCTTTAGGGGGAGCGTACGTATGAGGGCGCGGGTTAGCGTTAGCGTACGGGTTCGGTTTAGGGGACGGGTGAGGGTCAGGCTTCGGGGAAGGGTTAGGGTTAGGGTTCGGTCTAGGGTTAGGGTTAGGGGACGGGGACGGTTTAGGGTCCAGGTGAGGGTACGACAACGCTTTAGGGGGAGCGTACGTGTGAGGGCGTGGGTTAGTGTTAGCGTACGGGTTAGGATTACGGGACGGATGAGGGTCAGGCTTCGGGGAAGGGTTAGGGTTAGGGTTCGGGCTAGGGTTAGGGTTAGGGAACGGGCACGGTTTAGGGTCCAGGTGAGGGTACGACAACGCTTTAGGGGGAGCGTACGTGTGAGGGCGCGGGTTAGCGTTAGCGTACGGGTTAGGATTAGGGGACGGGTGAGGGTCAGGCTTCGGGGAAGGGTTAGGGTTAGGGTTCGGGCTAGGGTTAGGGTTAGGGGACGGGGACGGTTTACGGTCCAGGTGAGGGTACGACAACGCTTTAGGGGGAGCGTACGTGTGAGGGCGCGGGTTGGCGTTAGCGTACGGGTTAGGATTAGGGGACGGGTGAGGGTCAGGCTTCGGGGAAGGGTTAGGGTTAGGGTTCGGGCTAGGGTTAGGGTTAGGGGACGGGGACGGTTTAGGGTCCAGGTGAGGGTACGACAACGCTTTAGGGGGAGCGTACGTGTGAGGGCGCGGGTTGGAGTTACCGTACGGGTTAGGATTAGGGGACGGGTGAGGGTCAGGTTTCGGGGAAGGGTTAGGGTTAGGGTTCGGGCTAGGGTTAGGGTTAGGGGACGGGGACGGTTTAGGGTCCAGGTGAGGGTACGACAATGATTTAGGGGGAGCGTACATGTGAGGGCGCGGGTTAGCGTTAGCGTACGGGTTAGGATTAGGGGACGGGTTAGGGTCAGGCTTCGGGGAAGGGTTAGGGTTAGGGTTCGGGCTAGGGTTAGGGTTAGGGGACGGGGACGGTTTAGGGTCCAGGTGAGGGTAAGACAATGCTTTAGGGGGAGCGTACCTGTGAGGGCGCGGGTTAGCGTTAGCATACGGGTTAGGATTAGGGGATGGGTGAGGGTCAGGCTTCGGGGAAGGGTTAGGGTTAGGGTTCGGGCTAGGGTTAGGGTTAGGGGACGGGGACGGTTTAAGGTCCAGGTGAGGGTACGACAACGCTTTAGGGGGAGCGTACGTGTGAGGGCGTGGGTTAGCGTTAGCGTACGGGTTAGGATTAGGGGACGGGTGAGGGTCAGGCTTCGGGGAAGGGTTAGGGTTAGGGTTCGGGCTAGGGTTAGGGTTAGGGGACGGGGACGGTTTAGGGTCCAGGTGAAGGTACGACAACACTTTAAGGGGAGCGTACGTGTGAGGGCGCGGGTTAGCGTTAGCGTACGGGTTAGGATTAGGGGACTGGTGACGGTCAGGCTTCGGGGAAGGGTTAGGGTTAGGGTTCGGTCTAGGGTTAGGGTTAGGGGACGGGGACGGTTTAGGGTCCAGGTGAGGGTACGAGAACGCTTTAGGGGGAGCCTACGTATGAGGGCGCGGGTTAGCGTTAGCGTACGGGTTAGGATTAGGGGACGGGTGAGGGTCAGGCGTCGGGGAAGGGTTAGGGTTAGGGCTAGGGTTAGGGTTATGGGACGGGGACGGTTTAGGGTCCAGGTGAGGGTACGACAACGCTTTAGGGGGAGCGTACGTGTGAGGGCGCGGGTTAGCGTTAGCGTACGGGTTCGGATTAGGGGACCAGTGAGGGTCAGGCTTCGGGGAAGGGTTAGGGTTAGGGTTCGGGCTAGGGTTAGGGTTAGGGGACGGGGACAGTTTAGGGTCCAGGTGAGGGTACGACAACGCTTTAGAGGGAGCGTACGTGTGAGGGCGTGGGTTAGCGTTAGCGTACGGTTTACGATTAGGGGACGGGTGAGGGTCAGGCTTCGCGGAAGGGTTAGGGTTAGGGTTCGGGCTAGGGTTAGGGTTAGGGGACGGGGACGGTTTAGGGTCCAGGTGAGGGTACGACAACGCTTTAAGGGGAGAGTACGTGTGAGGGCGCGGGTTAGCGTTAGCGTACGGGTTAGGATTAGGGGACGGGTGAGGGTCAGGCTTCGGGGAAGTGTTAGGGTTAGGGTTCGGGCTAGGGTTAGGGTTAGGGGACGGGGACGGTTTAGGGTCCAGGTGAGGGTACGACAACGCTTTAGGGGGAGCATACGTGTGAGGGCGCAGGTTAGCATTAACGTGCAGGTTAGGATTAGAGGACGGGTGAGGGTCAGGCTTCGGGGAAGTGTTAGGGTTAGGGTTCGGGCTAGGGTTAGGGTTAGGGGACGGGGTCGGTTTAGGGTCCAGGTGAGGGTACGAGAACGCTTTAGGGGGAGAGTACGTGTGAGGGCGCGGGTTAGCGTTAGCGTACGGGTTAGGATTAGGGGACGGGTGAGGGTCAGGCTTCGGGGAAGGGTTAGGGTTACGGTTCGGGCTAGGGTTAGGGTTAGGGGACGGGGACGGTTTAGGGTCCAGGTGAGGGTACGACAACGCTTTAGGGGGAGCGTACCTGTGAGGGCGCGGCTTAGCGTTAGCGTACGGGTTAGGATTAGGGTCGGGTTAGGGTCAGGCTTCGGGGAAGGGTTAGGGTTAGTGTTCGGGCTAGGGTTAGGGTTAGGGGACGAGGACGGTTTAGGGTCCAGGTGAGGGTAAGACAATGCTTTAGGGGGAGCGTACCTGTGAGGGCGCGGGTTAGCGTTAGCGTACGGGTTAGGATTAGAGGATGGGTGAGAGTCAGGCTTCGGGGAAGGGTTAGGGTTAGGGTTCGGGCTAGGGTTAGGGTTAGGGGACGGGGACGGTTTAGGGTCCAGGTGAGGGTACGACAACACTTTAGGGGGAGCGTACGTGTGAGGGCGCGGGTTAGCGTTAGCGTACGGGTTAAGATTAGGGGACGGGTGAGGGTCATGCTTCGGGGAAGGGTTAGGGTTATGGTTCGGGCTAGGGTTAGGGTTAGGGGACGGGGACGGTTTAGGGTCCAGGTGAGGGTACGACAACGCTTTAGGGGGAGCGTACGTGTGAGGGCGCAGGTTAGCGTTAGCGTACGGGTTAGGATTAGGGGACGGGTGAGGGTCAGGCTTCGGGGAAGGGTTAGGGTTAGGGTTCGGGCTAGGGTTAGGGTTAGGGGACGGGATCGGTTTGGGGTCCAGTTGAGAGTACGAGAACGCTTTAGGGGGAGAGTACGTGTGAGGGTGCGGGTTAGCGTTAGCGTACGGGTTAGGATTAGGGGACGGGTGAGGGTCAGGCTTCGGGGAAGGGTTAGGGTTAGGGTTCGGGCTAGGGTTAGGGTTAGGGGATGCGGATGGTTTAGGGTCCAGGTGAGGGTACTACAATGCTTTAGGGGGAGCGTACATGTGAGGGCGCGGGTTAGCGTTAGCGTACGGGTTAGGATTAGGGGACGGGTGAGGGTCAGGCTTCGGGGAAGGGTTAGGGTTAGGGTTCGGGCTAGGGTTAGGGTTAGGGGACGGGGACGGTTTAGGGTCCAGGTGAGGGTAAGAGAACGCTTTAGGGGGAGCGTACGTATGAGGGCGCGGGTTAGCGTTAGCGTACGGGTTTGGTTTAGGGGACGGGTGAGGGTCAGGCTTCGGGGAAGGGTTAGGGTTAGGGTTCAGTCTAGGGTTAGGGTTAGGGGACGGGGACGGTTTAGGGTCCAGGTGAGGGTACGACAATGCTTTAGGGGGAGCGTACGTATGAGGGCGCGGGTTAGCGTTAGCGTACGGGTTAGGATTAGGGGACGGGTTAGGGTCAGGCTTCGGGGAAGGGTTAGGGTTAGGGTTCGGGCTAGGGTTAGGGTTAGGGGACGGGGACGGTTTAGGGTCCAGGTGAGGGTAAGACAATGCTTTAGGGGGAGCGTACCTGTGAGGGCGCGGGTTAGCGTTAGCGTACGGGTTAGGATTAGGGGACGGGTGAGGGTCAGGCTTCGGGGAAGGGTTAGGGTTAGGGTACGGGCTAGGGTTAGGGTTAGGGGACGGGGACGGTTTAAGGTCCAGGTGAGGGTACGACAACGCTTTAGGGGGAGCGTACGTGTGAGGGTGTGGGTTAGCGTTAGCGTACGGGTTAGGATTAGGGGACGGGTGAGGGTCAGGCTTCGGGGAAGTGTTAGGGTTAGGGTTCGGGCTAGGGTTAGGGTTAGGGGACGGGGACGGTTTAGGGTCCAGGTGAGGGTACGACAACACTTTTGGGGGAGCGTACGTGTGAGGGCGCGGGTTAGCGTTAGCGTACGGGTTAGGATTAGGGGACGGGTGAGGGTCAGGCTTCGGGGAAGGGTTAGGGTTAGGGTTCGGGCTAGGGTTAGGGTTAGGGGACGGGGACGGTTTAGGGTCCAGGTGAGGGTACGAGAACGCTTTAGGGGGAGCCTACGTATGAGGGCGCGGGTTAGCGTTAGCGTACGGGTTAGGATTAGGGGACGGGTGAGGGTCAGGCTTCGGGGAAGGGTTAGGGTTAGGGTTCGGGCTAGGGTTAGGGTTAGGGGACGGGGACGGTTTAGGGTCCAGGTGAGGGTACGACAACGCTTTAGGGGGAGCGTACGTGTGAGGGCGCGGGTTGGAGTTAGCGTACGGGTTAGGATTAGGGGACGGGTGAGGTTCAGGTTTCGGGGCAGGGTTAGGGTTAGGGTTCGGGCTAGGGTTAGGGTTAGGGGACGGGGACGGTTTAGGGTCCAGGTGAGGGTACGACAATGATTTAGGGGGAGCGTACGTGTGAGGGCGCGGGTTAGCGTTAGCGTACGAGTTAGGATTAGGGGACGGGTTAGGGTCAGGCTTCGGGGAAGGGTTAGGGTTAGGGTTCGGGCTAGGGTTAGGGTTAGGGGACGGGGACGGTTTAGGGTCCAGGTGAGGGTAAGACAATGCTTTAGGGGGAGCGTACCTGTGAGGGCGCGGGTTAGCGTTAGCGTACGGGTTAGGATTAGGGGACGGGTGAGGGTCAGGCTTCGGGGAAGGGTTAGGGTTAGGGTTCGGGCTAGGGTTAGGGTTAGGGGACGGGGACAGTTTAAGGTCCAGGTGAGGGTACGACAACGCTTTAGGGGGAGCGTACGTGTGAGGGCGTGGGTTAGCGTTAGCGTACGGGTTAGAATTAGGGGACGGGTGAGGGTCAGGCTTTGGGGAAGGGTTAGGGTTAGGGTTCGGGCTAGGGTTAGGGTTAGGGGACGGGGACGGTTTAGGTGCCAGGTGAGGGTACGACGACACTTTAGGGGGAGCGTACGTGTGAGGGCGCGGGTTAGCGTTATTGTACGGGTTAGGGTTAGGGGACTCGTGAGGGTCAGGCTTCGGAGAAGGGTTAGGGTTAGGGTTCGGGCTAGGGTTAGGGTTAGGGGACGGGGACGGTTTAGGGTCCAGGTGAGGGTACGACAACGCTTTAGGGGGAGCGTACGTGTGAGGGCGCGGGTTAGCGTTAGCGTACGGGTTAGGATTAGGGGACGGGTGAGGGTCAGGCTTCGGGGAAGGGTTAGGGTTAGGGTTCGGGCTAGGGTTAGGGTTAGGGGACGGGATCGGTTTGGGGTCCAGTTGAGGGTACGAGAACGCTTTAGGGGGAGAGTACGTGTGAGGGCGCGGGTTAGCATAGCGTACGGGTTAGGATTAGGGGACGGGTGAGGGTCAGGCTTCGGGGAAGGGTTAGGGTTAGGGTTCGGGCTAGGGTTAGGGTTAGGGGACGCGGATGGTTTAGGGTCCAGGTGAGGGTACTACAATGCTTTAGGGGGAGCATACGTGTGAGGGCGCGGGTTAGCGTTAGCGTACAGGTTAGGATTAGGGGACGGGTGAGGGTCAGGCTTCGGGGAAGGGTTAGGTTTAGGGTTCGGGCTAGGGTTAGGGTTAGGGGACGGGGACGGTTTAGGGTCCAGGTGAGGGTACGACAACACTTTAGGGGGAGCGTACGTGTGAGGGCGCGGGTTAGCGTTAGCGTACGGCTTAGGATTAGGGGACGGGTGAGGGTCAGGCTTCGGGGAAGGGTTAGGGTTAGTGTTCGGGCTAGGGTTAGGGTTAGGGGACGGGGACGGTTTAGGGTCCAGGTGAGGGTACGACAACGCTTTAGGGGGAACGTACGTGTGAGGGCGTGGGTTAGCGTTAGCGTACGGGTTAGGATTAGGGGACGGGTGAGGGTCAGGCTTCGATGAAGGGTTAGTGTTAGGGTTCGGGCTAGGGTTAGGGTTAGGGGACGGGGACGGTTTAGGGTCCAGGTGAGGGTACGAGAACGCTTTAGGGGGAGCGTACCTGTGAGGGCGCGGGTTGGAGTTAGCGTACGGGTTAGGATTAGGGGACGGGTGAGGGTCAGGCTTCGGGGAAGGGTTAGGGTTAGGGTTCGGGCTAGGGTTAGGGTTAGGGGACGGGGAAGGTTTAGGGTCCAGGTGAGGGTACGACAACGCTTTAGGGGGAGCGTACGTGTGAGGGCGTGGGTTAGCGTTAGCGTACGGGTTAGGATTAGGGAACGGGTGAGGGTCAGGCTTCGGGGAAGGGTTAGGGTTAGGGTTTGGGCTAGGGTTAGGGTTAGGGGACGGGGACGGTTTAGGGTCCAGGTGAGGGTACGACAACACTTTAGGGGGAGTGTACGTGTGAGGGCGCGGGTTAGCGTTAGCGTACGGGTTAGCATTAGGGGACGGGTGAGGGTCAGGCTTCGGGGAAGGGTTAGGGTTAGGGTTTGGGCTAGGGTTAGGGTTAGGGGACGGGGACGGTTTAGGGTCCAGGTGAGGGTACGACAACGCTTTAAGGGGAGAGTACGTGTGAGGGCGTGGGTTAGCGTTAGCGTACGGGTTAGGATTAGGGGACGGGTGAGGGTCAGGCTTCGGGGAAGTGTTAGGGTTAGGGTTCGGGCTAGGGTTAGGGTTAGGGGACGGGGACGGTTTAGGGTCCAGGTGAGGGTACGACAACGCTTTAGGGGGAGCATACGTGTGAGGGCGCAGGTTAGCATTAACGTACAGGTTAGGATTAGAGGACGGGTGAGGGTCAGGCTTCGGGGAAGTGTTAGGGTTAGGGTTCGGGCTAGGGTTAGGGTTAGGGGACGGGGTCGGTTTAGGGTCCAGGTGAGGGTACGAGAACGCTTTAGGGGGAGAGTACGTGTGAGGGCGCGGGTTAGCGTTAGCGTACGGGTTAGGATTAGGGGACGGGTGAGGGTCAGGCTTCGGGGAAGGGTTAGGGTTAGGGTTCGGGCTAGGGTTAGGGTTAGGGGACGGGGACGGTTTAGGGTCCAGGTGAGGGTACGACAACGCTTTAGGGGGAGCGTACGTGTGAGGGCGCGGGTTAGCGTTAGCGTACGGGTTAGGATTAGGGGACGGGTGAGGGTCAGGCTTCGGGGAAGGGTTAGGTTTAGGGTTCGGGCTAGGGTTAGGGTTAGGGGACGGGGACGGTTTAGGGTCCAGGTGAGGGTAAGACAACGCTTTAGGGGGAGAGTACGTGTGAGGGCGCGGGTTAGCGTTAGCGTACGGGTTAGGATTAGGGGACGGGTGAGGGTCAGGCTTCGGGGAAGGGTTAGGGTTAGGGTTCGGGCTAGGATTAGGGTTAGGGGACGGGGACGGTTTAGGGTCCAGGTGAGGGTACGGCAACGCTTTAGGGGTAGCGTACGTGTGAGGGTGCGGGTTAGCGTTAGCGTCCGGGTTAGGATTAGGGGACGGGTGAGGGTCAGGCTTCGGGGAAGGGTTAGTGTTAGGGTTCGGGCTAGGGTTAGGGTTATGGGACGGAGACGGTTTAGGGTCCAGGTGAGGGTACGACAACGCTTTAGGGGGAGCGTACGTGTGAGGGGGCGGGTTAGCGTTAGCGTACGGGTTAGGATTAGGGGACGGGTGAGAGTCAGGCTTCGGGGAAGGGTTAGGGTTAGGGTTCGGGCTAGGGTTAGGGGACGGGGACGGTTTATGGTGCAGGTGAGGGTACGACAACGCTTTAGGGGGAGCTTACGTGTGAGGGCACGGATTAGCCTTAGCGTACGCGTTAGGATTAGGGGACGGGTGAGGGTCAGGCTTCGGGAAAGGGTTAGGGTTAGGGTTCGGGCTAGGGTTAGGGTTAGGGGACAGGGACGGTTTAGGTTCCAGGTGAGGGTACGACAACGCTTTAGGGGGAGCGTACCTGTGAGGGCGCGGGTTGGAGTTAGCGTACGGGTTAGGATTAGGGGACGGGTGAGGGTCAGGCTTCGGGGAAGGGTTAGGGTTAGGGTTCGGGCTAGGGTTAGGGTTAGGGGACGGGGAAGGTTTAGGGTCCAGGTGAGGGTACGACAACGCTTTAGGGGGAGCGTACGTGTGAGGGCGTGGGTTAGCGTTAGCGTACGGGTTAGGATTAGGGAACGGGTGAGGGTCAGGCTTCGGGGAAGGGTTAGGGTTAGGGTTTGGGCTAGGGTTAGGGTTAGGGGACGGGGACGGTTTAGGGTCCAGGTGAGGGTACGACAACACTTTAGGGGGAGCGTACGTGTGAGGGCGCGGGTTAGCGTTAGCGTACGGGTTAGGATTAGGGGACAGGTGAGGGTCAGGCGTCGGGGAAGGGTTAGGGTTAGGGTTCGGGCTAGGGTTAGGGTTAGGGTACGGGGACGGTTTAGGGTCCAGGTGAGGGTACGACAACGCTTTAGGGGGAGCGTACGTGTGAGGGCGCGGGTTAGCGTTAGCGTACGGGTTCGGATTAGGGGACGGGTGAGGGTCAGGCTTCGGGGAAGGTTTAGGGTTAGGTTTCGGGCTAGGGTTAGGGTTAGGGGACGGGGACGGTTTAGGGTCCAGGTGAGGGTACGACAACGCTTTAGAGGGAGCGTACGTGTGAGGGCGTGGGTAGGCGTTAGCGTACGGTTTACGATTAGGGGACGGGTGAGGGTCAGGCTTCGGGGAAGGGTTAGGGTTAGGGTTCGGGCTAGGGTTAGGGTTAGGGGACGGGGACGGTTTAGGGTCCAGGTGAGGGTACGAGAACGCTTTAGGTGGAGCGTACGTATGAGGGCGTGGGTTAGCCTTAGCGTACGGTTTAGGATTAGGGGACGAGTGAGGGTCAGGAGTCGGGGAAGGGTTAGGGTTAGGGTTCGGGCTAGGGTTAGGGTTATGGGACGGGGACGGTTTAGGGTCCAGGTGAGGGTACGACAACGCTTTATGGGGAGTGTACGTGTGAGGGCGCGGGTTAGCGTTAGCGTACGGGTTAGCATTAGGGGACGGGTGAGGGTCAGGCTTCGGGGAAGGGTTAGGGTTAGGGTTCGGGCTAGGGTTAGGGTTAGGGGACGGGGACGGTTTAGGGTCCAGGTGAGGGTACGACAACGCTTTAAGGGTAGAGTACGTGTGAGGGCGTGGGTTAGCGTTAGCGTACGGGTTAGGATTAGGGGACGGGTGAGGGTCAGGCTTCGGGGAAGGGTTAGGGTTAGGGTTCGGGCTAGGGTTAGGCTTAGGGGACGGGGACGGTTTAGGGTCCAGGTGAGGGTACGACAACGCTTTAGGGGGAGCATACGTGTGAGGGCGCAGGTTAGCATTAACGTACAGGTTAGGATTAGAGGACGGGTGAGGGTCAGGCTTCGGGGAAGTGTTAGGGTTAGGGTTCGGGCTAGGGTTAGGGTTAGGGGACGGGGTCGGTTTAGGGTCCAGGTGAGGGTACGAGAACGCTTTAGGGGGAGAGTACGTGTGAGGGCGCGGGTTAGCGTTAGCGTACGGGTTAGGATTAGGGGACGGGTGAGGGTCAGGCTTCGGGGAAGGGTTAGGGTTAGGGTTCGGGCTAGGGTTAGGGTTAGGGGACGGGGACGGTTTAGGGTCCAGGTGAGGGTACGACAACGCTTTAGGGGGAGCGTACGTGTGAGGGCGCGGGTTAGCGTTAGCGTACGGGTTAGGATTAGGGGACGGGTGAGGGTCAGGCTTCGGGGAAGGGTTAGGTTTAGGGTTCGGGCTAGGGTTAGGGTTAGGGGACGGGGACGGTTTAGGGTCCAGGTGAGGGTAAGACAACGCTTTAGGGGGAGAGTACGTGTGAGGGCGCGGGTTAGCGTTAGCGTACGGGTTAGGATTAGGGGACGGGTGAGGGTCAGGCTTCGGGGAAGGGTTAGGGTTAGGGTTCGGGCTAGGGTTAGGGTTAGGGGATGCGGATGGTTTAGGGTCCAGGTGAGGGTACTATAATGCTTTAGGGGGAGCGTACGTGTGAGGGCGTGGGTTAGCGTTAGCGTACGGGTTAGGATTAGGGGACGGGTGAGGGTCAGGCTTCGGGGAAGGGTTAGGGTTAGGGTTCGGGCTAGGGTTAGGGTTAGGGGACGGGGACGGTTTAGGGTCCAGGTGAGGGTACGAGAACGCTTTAGGGGGAGCGTACGTATGAGGGCGCGGGTTAGCGTTAGCGTACGGGTTCGGTTTAAGGGCCGGGTGAGGGTCAGGCTTCGGGGAAGGGTTAGGGTTAGGGTTCGGTCTAGGGTTAGGGTTAGGGGACGTGGACGGTTTAGGGTCCAGGTGAGGGTACGACAATGCTTTAGGGGGAGCGTACGTGTGAGGGCGCGGGTTAGCGTTAGCGTACGGGTTAGGATTAGGGGACGGGTTAGGGTCAGGCTTCGGGGAAGGGTTAGGGTTAGGGTTCGGGCTAGGGTTAGGGTTAGGGGACGGGGACGGTTTAGGGTCCAAGTGAGGGTAAGACAATGCTTTAGGGGGAGCGTACCTGTGAGGGCGCGGGTTAGCGTTAGCGTACGGGTTAGGATTAGGGGACGGGTGAGGGTCAGGCTTCGGGGAAGGGTTAGGGTTAGGGTTCGGGCTAGGGTTAGGGTTAGGGGACGGGGACGGTTTAGGGTCCAGGTGAGGGTACGACAACGCTTTAGGGGGAGCGTACGTGTGAGGGCGCGGGTTAGCGTTAGCGTACGGGTTAGGATTAGGGGACGGGTGAGGGTCAGGCTTCGGGGAAGGGTTAGGGTTAGGGTTCGGGCTAGGGTTAGGGTTAGGGGACGGGGACGGTTTAGGGTCCAGGTGAGGGTACGACAACGCTTTAGGGGGAGCGTACGTGTGAGGGCGTGGGTTGGAGTTAGCGTACGGGTTAGGATTAGGGGACGGGTGAGGGTCAGGTTTCGGGGAAGCGTTAGGGTTAGGGTTCGGGCTAGGGTTAGGGTTAGGGGACGGGGACGGTTTAGGGTCCAAGTGAGGGTACGACAATGATTTAGGGGGAGCGTACGTGTGAGGGCGCGGGTTAGCGTTAGCGTACGGGTTAGGATTAGGGGACGGGTTAGGGTCAGGCTTCGGGGAAGTGTTAGGGTTAGGGTTCGGGCTAGGGTTAGGGTTAGGGGACGGGGACGGTTTAGGGTCCAGGTGAGGGTAAGACAATGCTTTAGGGGGAGCGTAACTGTGAGGGCGCGGGTTACCGTTAGCGTACGGGTTAGGATTAGGGGACGGGTGAGGGTCAGGCTTCGGGGAAGGGTTAGGGTTAGGGTTCGGGCTAGGGTTAGGGTTAGGGGACGGGGACGGTTTAAGGTCCAGGTGAGGGTATGACAACGCTTTAGGGGGAGCGTACGTGTGAGGGCGTGGGTTAGCGTTCGCGTACGGGTTAGGATTAGGGGACGGGTGAGGGTCAGGCTTCGGGGAAGGGTTAGGGTTAGGGTTCGGGCTAGGGTTAGGGTTAGGGGACAGGGACGGTTTAGAGTCCAGGTGAGGGTACGACAACACTTTAGGGGGAGCGTACGTGTGAGGGCGCGGGTTAGCGTTAGCGTACGGGTTAGGATTAGGGGACGGGTGAGGGTCAGGCCTCGGGGAAGTGTTAGCGTTAGGGTTCGGGCTAGGGTTAGGGTTAGGGGACGGGGACGGTTTAGGGTCCAGGTGAGGGTACGAGAACGCTTTAGGGGGAGCCTACGTATGAGGGCGCGGGTTAGCGTTAGCGTACGGGTTAGGATTAGGGGACGGGTGAGGGTCAGGCGTCGGGGAAGGGTTAGGGTTAGGGTTCGGGCTAGGGTTAGGGTTATGGGACGGGGACGGTTTAGGGTCCAGGTGAGGGTACGACAACGCTTTAGGGGGAGCGTACGTGTGAGGGCGCGGGTTAGCGTTAGCGTACGGGTTCGGATTAGGGGACAGGTGAGGGTCAGGCTTCGGGGAAGGGTTAGGGTTAGGGTTCGGGCTAGGGTTAGGGTTAGGGGACGGGGCGGTTTAGGGTCTAGGTGAGGGTACGACAACGCTTTAGAGGGAGCGTACGTGTGAGGGCATGGGTTAGCGTTAGCGTACGGTTTACGATTAGGGGACGGGTGAGGGTCAGGCTTCGGGGAAGGGTTAGGGTTAGGGTTCGGGCTAGGGTTAGGGTTAGGGGACGGGGACGGTTTAGGGTCCAAGTGAGGGTACGAGAACGCTTTAGGGGGAGCCTACGTTTGAGGGCGCGGGTTAGCCTTAGCGTACGGTTTAGGATTAGGGGACGAGTGAGGGTCAGGCTTCGGGGAAGGGTTAGGGTTAGGGTTCGGGCTAGGGTTAGGGTTATGGGACGGGGACGGTTTAGGGTCCAGGTGAGGGTACGACAACGCTTTATGGGGAGCGTACGTGTGAGGGCGCGGGTTAGCGTTAGCGTACGGGTTAGCATTAGGGGACGGGTGAGGGTCAGGCTTCGGGGAACGGTTAGGGTTAGGGTTCGGGCTAGGGTTAGGGTTAGGGGACGGGGACGGTTTAGGGTCCAGGTGAGGGTACGACAACGCTTTAAGGGGAGAGTACGTGTGAGGGCGCGGGTTAGCGTTAGCGTACGGGTTAGGATTAGGGGACGGGTGAGGGTCAGGCTTCGGGGAAGGGTTAGGGTTAGGGGACGGGGACGGTTTAGGGTCCAGGTGAGGGTACGACAACGATTTAGGGGGAGCATACGTGTGAGGGCGCAGGTTAGCATTAACGTACAGGTTAGGATTACAGGACGGGTGAGGGTCAGGCTTCGGGGAAGTGTTAGGGTTAGGGTTCGGGCTAGGGTTAGGGTTAGGGGACGGGGTCGGTTTAGGGTCGAGATGAGGGTACGAGAACGCTTTAGGGGGAGAGTACGTGTGAGGGCGCGGTTTAGCGTTAGCGTACGGGTTCGGATTAGGGGACGGGTGAGGGTCAGGCTTCGGGGAAGGGTTAGGGTTAGGGTTCGGGCTAGGTTTAGGGTTAGGGGACGGGGACGGTTTAGGGCCCAGGTGAGGGTAAGACAACGTTTTATGGGGAGCGTACGTGTGAGGGCGCGGGTTAGCGTTAGCGTACGGGTTAGGATTAGGGGACGGGTGAGGGTCAGGCTTCGGGGAAGGGTTAGGGTTAGGGTTCGGGCTAGGGTTAGGGTTAGGGGACGGGGACGGTTTAGGGTCCAGGTGATGGTACGACAACGCTTTAGGGGGAGCGTACGTGTGAGGGCGCGGGTTGGAGTTAGCATACGGGTTAGGATTAGGGGACGGGTGAGGGTCAGGTTTCGGGGAAGGGTTAGGCTTAGGGTTCGGGCTAGGGTTAGGGTTAGGGGACGGGGACGGTTTAGGGTCCAGGTGAGGGTAATACAATGCTTTAGGGGGAGCGTACGTGTGAGGGCACGGGTTAGCGTTAGCGTACGGGTTAGGATTAGGGGACGGGTGAGGGTCAGGCTTCGGTGAAGGGTTAGGGTTAGGGTTCAGGCTAGGGTTAGGGTTAGGGGACGGGGACGGTTTAGGGTCCAGGTGAGGGTACGACAACGCTTTAGGGGGAGCGTACGTGTGAGGGCGCGGGTTAGCGTTAGCGTACGGGTTAGGATTAGGGGACGGGTGAGGGTCAGGCTTCGGGGAAGGGTTAGGGTTAGGGTTCGGGCTAGGGTTAGGGTTAGGGGACGGGATCGGTTTGGGGTCCAATTGAGGGTACGAGAACGCTTTAGGGGGAGAGTACGTGTGAGGGCGCGGGTTAGCGTTAGCGTACGGGTTAGGATTAGGGGACGGGTGAGGGTCAGGCTTCGGGGAAGGGTTAGGGTTAGGGTTCGGGCTAGGGTTAGGGTTAGGGGATGCGGATGGTTTAGGGTCCAGGTGAGGGTACTACAATGCTTTAGGGGGAGCGTACGTGTGAGGGCGCGGGTTAGCGTTAGCGTACGGGTTAGGATTAGGGGACGGGTGAGGGTCAGGCTTCGGGGAAGGGTTAGGGTTAGGGTTCGGGCTAGGGTTAGGGTTAGGGGACGGGGACGGTTTAGGGTCCAGGTGAGGGTACGAGAACGCTTTAGCGGGAGCCTACGTATGAGGGCGCGGGTTAGCGTTAGCGTACGGGTTAGGATTAGGGGACGGGTGAGGGTCAGGCGTCGGGGAAGGGTTAGGGTTAGGGTTCGGGCTAGGGTTAGGGTTAGGGGACGGGGACGGTTTAGGGTCCAGGAGAGGGTACGACAACGCTTTAGGGGGAGCGTACGTGTGAGGGCGCGGGTTAGCGTTAGCGTACGGGTTCGGATTAGGGGACAGGTGAGGGTCAGGCTTCGGGGAAGTGTTAGGGTTTGCGTTCGGGCTAGGGTTAGGGTTAGGGGACGGGGACGGTTTAGGGTCCAGGTGAGGGTACGACAACGCTTTAGAGGGAGCGTACGTGTGAGGGCGTGGGTTAGCGTTAGCGTACGCTTTACGATTAGGGGACGGGTGAGGGTCAGGCTTCGGGGAAGGGTTAGGGTTAGGGTTCGGGCTAGGGTTAGGGTTAGGGGACGGGGACGGTTTAGGGTCCAGGTGAGGGTACGAGAACGCTTTAGGGGGAGCGTACGTATGAGGGCGCGGGTTAGCCTTAGCGTACGGTTTAGGATTAGGGGACGAGTGAGGGTCAGGCTTCGGGGAAGGGTTAGGGTTAGGGTTCGGGCTAGGGTTAGGGTTATGGGACGGGGACGGTTTAGGGTCCAGGTGAGGGTACGACAACGCTTTATGGGGAGCGTACGTGTGAGGGCGCGGGTTAGCGTTAGCGTACGGGTTAGCATTAGGGGACGGGTGAGGGTCAGGCTTCGGGGAAGGGTTAGGGTTAGGGTTCGGGCTAGGGTTAGGGTTAGGGGACGGGGACGGTTTAGGGTCCAGGTGAGGGTACGAGAACGCTTTAGGGGGAGCCTACGTATGAGGGCGCGGGTTAGCGTTAGCGTACGGGTTAGGATTAGGGGACGGGTGAGGGTCAGGCTTCGGGGAAGGGTTAGGGTTAGGGTTCGGGCTAGGGTTAGGGTTAGGGGACGGGGACGGTTTAGGGTCCAGGTGAGGGTACGACAACGCTTTAGGGGGAGCATACGTGTGAGGGCGCGGGTTGGAGTTAGCGTACGGGTTAGGATTAGGGGACGGGTGAGGGTCAGGTTTCGGGGCAGGGTTAGGGTTAGGGTTCGGGCTAGGGTTAGGGTTAGGGGACAGGGACGGTTTAGGGTCCAGGTGAGGGTACGACAATGATTGAGGGGGAGCGTACGTGTGAGGGCGCGGGTTAGCGTTAGCGTACGGGTTAGGATTAGGGGACGGGTTAGGGTCAGGCTTCGGGGAAGGGTTAGGGTTAGGGTTCGGGCTAGGGTTAGGGTTAGGGGACGGGGACGGTTTAGGGTCCAGGTGAGGGTAAGACAATGCTTTAGGGGGAGCGTACCTGTGAGGGCGCGGGTTAGCGTTAGCGTACGGGTTAGGATTAGGGGACGGGTGAGGGTCAGGCTTCGGGGAAGGGTTAGGGTTAGGGTTCGGGCTAGGGTTAGGGTTAGGGGACGGGGACGGTTTAAGGTCCAGGTGAGGGTACGACAACGCTTTAGGGGGAGCGTACGTGTGAGGGCGTGGGTTAGCGTTAGCGTACGGGTTAGGATTAGAGGACGGGTGAGGGTCAGGCTTCGGGGAAGGGTTAGGGTTAGGGTTCGGGCTAGGGTTAGGGTTAGGGGACGGGGACGGTTTAGGGTCCAGGTGAGGGTACGACGACGCTTTAGGGGTAGCGTACGTGTGAGGGCGCGGGTTAGCGTTAGCGTACGGGTTAGGATTAGGGGACGGGTGAGGGTCAGGCTTCGGGGAAGGGTTAGGGTTAGGGTTCGGGCTAGGGTTAGGGTTAGGGGACGGGGACGGTTTAGGGTCCAGGTGAGGGTACGAGAACGCTTTAGGGGGAGCCTACGTATGAGGGCGCGGGTTAGCGTTAGCGTACGGGTTAGGATTAGGGGACGGGTGAGGGTCAGGCGTCGGGGAAGGGTTAGGGTTAGGGTTCGGGCTAGGGTTAGGGTTATGGGATGGGGACGGTTTAGGGTCCAGGTGAGGGTACGACAACGCTTTAGGGGGAGCGTACGTGTGAGGGCGCGGGTTAGCGTTAGCGTACGGGTTCGGATTAGGGGACAGGTGAGGGTCAGGCTTCGGGGAAGGGTTAGGGTTTGCGTTCGGGCTAGGGTTAGTGTTAGGGGACGGGGACGGTTTAGGGTCCAGGTGAGGGTACGACAACGCTTTAGAGGGAGCGTACGTGTGAGGGCGTGGGTTAGCGTTAGCGTACGGTTTACGATTAGGGGACGGGTGAGGGTCAGGCTTCGGGGAAGGGTTAGGGTTAGGGTTCGGGCTAGGGTTAGGGTTAGGGGACGGGGACGGTTTAGGGTCCAGGTGAGGGTACGAGAACGCTTTAGGGGGAGCGTACGTATGAGGGCGCGGGTTAGCCTTAGCGTACGGTTTAGGATTAGGGGACGAGTGAGGGTCAGGCGTCGGGGAAGGGTTAGGGTTAGGGTTCGGGCTAGGGTTAGGGTTATGGGACGGGGACGGTTTAGGGTCCAGGTGAGGGTACGACAACGCTTTATGGGGAGCGTACGTGTGAGGGCGCGGGTTAGCGTTAGCGTACGGGTTAGCATTAGGGGACGGGTGAGGGTCAGGCTTCGGGGAAGGGTTAGGGTTAGGGTTCGGGCTAGGGTTAGGGTTAGGGGACGGGGACGGTTTAGGGTCCAGGTGAGGGTACGACAACGCTTTAAGGGGAGAGTACGTGTGAGGGCGCGGGTTAGCGTTAGCGTACGGGTTAGGATTAGGGGACGGGTGAGGGTCAGGCTTCGGGGAAGTGTTAGGGTTAGGGTTCGGGCTAGGGTTAGGGTTAGGGGACGGGGACGGTTTAGGGTCCAGGTGAGGGTACGACAACGATTTAGGGGGAGCATACGTGTGAGGGCGCAGGTTAGCATTAACGTACAGGTTAGGATTACAGGACGGGTGAGGGTCAGGCTTCGGGGAAGGGTTAGGGTTAGGGTTCGGGCTAGGGTTAGGGTTAGGGGACGCAGATGGTTTAGGGTCCAGGTGAGGGTACTACAATGCTTTAGGGGGAGCATACGTGTGAGGGCGCGGGTTAGCGTTAGCGTACAGGTTAGGATTAGGGGACGGGTGAGGGTCAGGCTTCGGGGAAGGGTTAGGGTTAGGGTTCGGGCTAGGGTTAGGGTTAGGGGACGGGGACGGTTTAGGGTCCAGGTGAGGGTACGACAATGCTTTAGGGGGAGCGTACGTATGAGGGCGCGGGTTAGCGTTAGCGTACGGGTTAGGATTAGGGGACGGGTGAGGGTCAGGCTTCGGGGAAGGGTTAGTGTTAGGGTTCGGGCTAGGGTTAGGGTTATGGGACGGAGACGGTTTAGGGTCCAGGTGAGGGTACGACAACGCTTTAAGGGGAGCATACGTGTGAGGGCGCGGGTTGGAGTTAGCGTACGGGTTAGGATTAGGGGACGGGTGAGGGTCAGGTTTCGGGGCAGGGTTAGGGTTAGGGTTCGGGCTAGGGTTAGGGTTAGGGGACGGGGACGGTTTAGGGTCCAGGTGAGGGTACGACAATGATTGAGGGGGAGCGTACGTGTGAGGGCGTGGGTTAGCGTTAGCGTACGGTTTACGTTTAGGGGACGGGTGAGGGTCAGGCTTCGGGGAAGGGTTAGGGTTAGGGTTCGGGCTAGGGTTAGGGTTAGGGGACGGGGACGGTTTAGGGTCCAGGTGAGGGTACGAGAACGCTTTAGGGGGAGCGTACGTATGAGGGCGCGGGTTAGCCTTAGCGTACGGTTTAGGATTAGGGGACGAGTGAGGGTCAGGCGTCGGGGAAGGGTTAGGGTTAGGGTTCGGGCTAGGGTTAGGGTTATGGGACGGGGACGGTTTAGGGTCCAGGTGAGGGTACGACAACGCTTTATGGGGAGTGTACGTGTGAGGGCGCGGGTTAGCGTTAGCGTACGGGTTAGCATTAGGGGACGGGTGAGGGTCAGGCTTCGGGGAAGGGTTAGGGTTAGGGTTCGGGCTAGGGTTAGGGTTAGGGGACGGGGACGGTTTAGGGTCCAGGTGAGGGTACGACAACGCTTTAAGGGGAGAGTACGTGTGAGGGCGCGGGTTAGCGTTAGCGTACGGGTTAGGATTAGGGGACGGGTGAGGGTCAGGCTTCGGGGAAGTGTTAGGGTTAGGGTTCGGGCTAGGGTTAGGGTTAGGGGACGGGGACGGTTTAGGGTCCAGGTGAGGGTAAGACAACGCTTTAGGGGGAGAGTACGTGTGAGGGCGCGGGTTAGCGTTAGTGTACGGGTTAGGATTAGGGGACGGGTGAGGGTCAGGCTTCGGGGAAGGGTTAGGGTTAGGGTCCGGGCTAGGGTTAGGGTTAGGGGATGCGGATGGTTTAGGGTCCAGGTGAGGGTACTACAATGCTTTAGGGGGAGCATACGTGTGAGGGCGCAGGTTAGCGTTAGCGTACGGGTTAGGATTAGGGGACGGGTGAGGGTCAGGCTTCGGGGAAGGGTTAGGGTTAGGGTTCGGGCTAGGGTTAGGGTTAGGGGACGGGGACGGTTTAGGGTCCAGGTGAGGGTACGAGAACGCTTTAGGGGGAGCGTACGTATGAGGGCGCGGGTTAGCGTTAGCGTACGGGTTCGGTTTAGGGGACGGGTGAGGGTCAGGCTTCGGGGAAGTGTTAGGGTCAGGGTTCGGTTTAGGGTTAGGGTTAGGGGACGGGGACGGTTTAGGGTCCAGGTGAGGGTAAGACAATGCTTTAGGGGGAGCGTACCTGTGAGGGCGCGGGTTAGCGTTATCGTACAGGTTAGGATTAGGGGACGGGTGAGGGTCAGGCTTCGGGGAAGTGTTAGGGTTAGGGTTCGGGCTAGGGTTAGGGTTAGGGGACGGGGACGGTTTAGGGTCCAGGTGAGGGTAAGACAATGCTTTAGGGGGAGCGTACCTGTGAGGGCGCGGGTTAGCGTTAGCGTACGGGTTAGGATTAGGGGACGGGTGAGGGTCAGGCTTCGGGGAAGGGTTAGGGTTAGGGTTTGGGCTAGGGTTAGGGTTAGGGGACGGGGACGGTTTAAGGTCCAGGTGAGGGTACGACAACGCTTTAGGGGGAGCGTACGTGTGAGGGCGTGGGTTAGCGTTAGCGTACGGGTTAGGATTAGGGGACGGGTGAGGGTCAGGCTTCGGGGAAGGGTTAGGGTTAGGGTTCGGGCTAGTGTTAGGGTTAGGGGACGGGATCGGTTTGGGGTCCAGTTGAGGGTACGAGAACGCTTTAGGGGGAGAGTACGTGTGAGGGCGCGGGTTAGCGTTAGCGTACGGGTTAGGATTAGGGGACGGGTGAGGGTCAGGCTTCGGGGAAGGGTTAGGGTTAGGGTTCGGGCTAGGGTTAGGGTTAGGGGATGCGGATGGTTTAGGGTCCAGGTGAGGGTACTACAATGCTTTAGGGGGAGCGTACGTGTGAGGGCGTGGGTTAGCGTTAGCGTACGGGTTAGGATTAGGGGACGGGTGAGGGTCAGGCTTCGGGGAAGGGTTAGGGTTAGGGTTCGGGCTAGGGTTAGGGTTAGGGGACGGGGACGGTTTAGGGTCCAGGTGAGGGTACGAGAACGCTTTAGGGGGAGCGTACGTATGAGGGCGCAGGTTAGCGTTAGCGTACGGGTTCGGTTTAGGGGACGGGTGAGGGTCAGGCTTCGGGGAAGGGTTAGGGTTAGGGTTCGGTCTAGGGTAGGGTTAGGGGACGGCGACGGTTTAGGGTCCATGTGAGGGTATGACAATGCTTTAGGGGGAGCGTACGTGTGAGGACGCGGCTTAGCGTTAGCGTACGGGTTAGGATTAGGGGACGGGTTAGGGTCAGGCTTCGGGGAAGGGTTAGGGTTAGGGTTCGGGCTAGGGTTAGGGTTAGGGGACGGGGACGGTTTAGGGTCCAGGTGAGGGTAAGACAATGCTTTAGGGGGAGCGTACCTGTGAGGGAGCGGGTTAGCGTTAGCGTACGGGTTAGGATTAGGGGATGGGTGAGGGTCAGGCTTCGGGGAAGGGTTAGGGTTAGGGTTCGGGCTAGGGTTAGGGTTAGGGGACGGGGACGGTTTAAGGTCCAGGTGAGGGTACGACAACGCTTTAGGGGGAGCGTACGTGTGAGGGCGTGGGTTAGCGTTAGCGTACGGTTTAGGATTAGGGGACGGGTGAGGGTCAGGCTTCGGGGAAGGGTTAGGGTTAGGGTTCGGGCTAGGGTTAGGGTTAGGGGACGGGGACGGTTTAGGGTCCAGGTGAGGGTACGACAACACTTTAGGGGGAGCGTACGTGTGAGGGCGCGGGTTAGCGTTAGCGTACGGGTTAGGATTAGGGGACGGGTGAGGGTCAGGCTTCGGGGAAGGGTTAGGGTTAGGGTTCGGGCTAGGGTTAGGGTTAGGGGACGGGGACGGTTTAGGGTCCAGGTGAGGGTACGAGAACGCTTTAGGGGGAGCCTACGTATGAGGGCACGGGTTAGCGTTAGCGTACGGGTTAGGATTAGGGGACGGGTGAGGGTCAGGCGTCGGGGAAGGGTTAGGGTTAGGTTTCGGGCTAGGGTTAGGGTTAGGGGACGGGGACGGTTTAGGGTCCAGGTGAGGGTACGAGAACGCTTTAGGGGGAGCGTACGTGTGAGGGCGCGGGATAGCGTTAGCGTACGGGTTAGGATTAGGGGACGGGTGAGGGTCAGGCTTCGGGGAAGGGTTAGGGTTAGGTTTCGGGCTAGGGTTAGGGTTAGGGGACGGGGACGGTTTAGGGTCCAGGTGAGGGTACGAGAACGCTTTTGGGGGAGCGTACGTGTGAGGGCGTGGGTTAGTGTTAGCGTACGGGTTAGGATTACGGGACGGGTGAGGGTCAGGCTTCGTGGAAGGGTTAGGGTTAGGGTTCGGGCTAGGGTTAGGGTTAGGGAACGGGCACGGTTTAGGGTCCAGGTGAGGGTACGACAACGCTTTAGGGGGAGCGTACGTGTGAGGGCGCGGGTTAGCGTTAGCGTACGGGTTAGGATTAGGGGACGGGTGAGGGTCAGGCTTCGGGGAAGGGTTAGGGTTAGGGTTCGGGCTAGGGTTAGGGTTAGGGGATGGGGACGGTTTACGGTCCAGGTGAGGGTACGACAACGCTTTAGGGGGAGCGTACGTGTGAGGGCGCGGGTTGGCGTTAGCGTATGGGTTAGGATTAGGGGACGGGTGAGGTTCAGGTTTCGGGGAAGGGTTAGGGTTAGGGTTCTGGCTAGGGTTAGGGTTAGGGGACGGGGACGGTTTAGGGCCCAGGTGAGGGTAAGACAACGCTTTATGGGGTGCGTACGTGTGAGGGCGCGGGTTAGCGTTAGCGTACGGGTTAGGATTAGGGGACGGGTGAGGGTCAGGCTTCGGGGAAGGGTTAGGGTTAGGGTTCGGGCTAGGGTTAGGGTTAGGGGACGGGGACGGTTTAGGGTCCAGGTGAGGGTAAGACAATGCTTTAGGGGGAGCGTACGTGTGAGGGCGCGGGTTAGCGTTAGCGTACGGGTTAGGATTAGGGGACGGGTGAGGGTCAGGCTTCGGGGAAGGGTTAGGGTTAGGGTTCGGGCTAGGGTTAGGGTTAGGGGACGGGGACGGTTTAGGGTCCAGGTGAGGGTACGACAACGCTTTAGGGGGAGCGTACGTGTGAGGGCGCGGGTTGGAGTTAGCGTACGGGTTAGGATTAGGGGACGGGTGAGGGTCAGGTTTCCTGGAAGCGTTAGGGTTAGGGTTCGGGCTAGGGTTAGGGTTAGGGGACGGGGACGGTTTAGGGTCCAGGTGAGTGTACGACAATGATTTAGGGTGAGCGTACGTGTGAGGGCGTGGGTTAGCGTTAGCGTACGGGTTAGGATTAGGGGACGGGTTAGGGTCAGGCTTCGGGGAAGGGTTAGGGTTAGGGTTCGGGCTAGGGTTAGGGTTAGGGGACGGGGATGGTTTAGGGTCCAGGTGAGGGTAAGACAATGCTTTAGGGGGAGCGTACCTGTGAGGGCGTGGGTTAGCGTCAGCGTACGGGTTAGGATTAGGGTACGGGTGAGGGTCAGGCTTCGGGGAAGGGTTAGGGTTAGGGTTCGGGCTAGGGTTAGGGTTAGGGGACGGGGACGGTTTAAGGTCCAGGTGAGGGTACGACAACGCTTTAGGGGGAGCGTACGTGTGAGGGCGTGGGTTAGCGTTAGCGTACGGGTTAGGATTAGGGGACGGGTGAGGGTCAGGCTTCGGGGAAGGGTTAGGGTTAGGGTTCGGGCTAGGGTTAGGGTTAGGGGACGGGGACGGTTTAGGGTCCAGGTGAGGGTACAACAACACTTTAGGGGGAGCGTACGTGTGAGGGCGCGGGTTAGCGTTAGCGTACGGGTTAGGATTAGGGGACGGGTGAGGGTCAGGCTTCGGGGAAGGGTTAGGGTTAGGGTTCGGGCTAGGGTTAGGGTTAGGGGACGGGGACGGTTTAGGGTCCAGGTGAGGGTACGAGAACGCTTTAGGGGGAGCGTACGTATGAGGGCGCGGGTTAGCCTTAGCGTACGGTTTAGGATTAGGGGACGAGTGAGGTTCAGGCGTCGGGGAAGGGTTAGGGTTAGGGTTCGGGCTAGGGTTAGGGTTATGGGACGGGGACGGTTTAGGGTCCAGGTGAGCATACGACAACGCTTTATGGGGAGCGTACGTGTGAGGGCGCGGGTTAGCGTTAGCGTACGGGTTAGCATTAGGGGACGGGTGAGGGTCAGGCTTCGGGGAAGGGTTAGGGTTAGGGTTCGGGCTAGGGTTAGGGTTAGGGGACGGGGACGGTTTAGGGTCCAGGTGAGGGTACGACAACGCTTTAAGGGGAGAGTACGTGTGAGGGCGCGCGTTAGCGTTAGCGTACGGGTTAGGATTAGGGGACGGGTGAGGGTCAGGCTTCGGGGAAGGGTTAGGGTTTGCGTTCGGGCTAGGGTTAGGGTTAGGGGACGGGGACGGTTTAGGGTCCAGGTGAGGGTACGACAACGCTTTAGAGGGAGCGTACGTGTGAGGGCGTGGGTTAGCGTTAGCGTACGGTTTACGATTAGGGGACGGGTGAGGGTCAGGCTTCGGGGAAGGGTTAGGGTTAGGGTTCGGGCTAGGGTTAGGGTTAGGGGACGGGGACGGTTTAGGGTCCAGGTGAGGGTACGAGAACGCTTTAGGGGGAGCGTACGTATGAGGGCGCGGGTTAGCCTTAGCGTACGGTTTAGGATTAGGGGACGAGTGAGGGTCAGGCGTCGGGGAAGGGTTAGGGTTAGGGTTCGGGCTAGGGTTAGGGTTATGGGACGGGGACGGTTTAGGGTCCAGGTGAGGGTACGACAACGCTTTATGGGGAGCGTACGTGTGAGGGCGCGGGTTAGCGTTAGCGTACGGGTTAGCATTAGGGGACGGGTGAGGGTCAGGCTTCGGGGAAGGGTTAGGGTTAGGGTTCGGGCTAGGGTTAGGGTTAGGGGACGGGGACGGTTTAGGGTCCAGGTGAGGGTACGACAACGCTTTAAGGGGAGAGTACGTGTGAGGGCGCGGGTTAGCGTTAGCGTACGGGTTAGGATTAGGGGACGGGTGAGGGTCAGGCTTCGGGGAAGTGTTAGGGTTAGGGTTCGGGCTAGGGTTAGGGTTAGGGGACGGGGACGGTTTAGGGTCCAGGTGAGGGTACGACAACGATTTAGGGGGAGCATACGTGTGAGGGCGCAGGTTAGCATTAACGTACAGGTTAGGATTACAGGACGGGTGAGGGTCAGGCTTCGGGGAAGGGTTAGGGTTAGGGTTCTTGCTAGGGTTAGGGTTAGGGGACGCAGATGGTTTAGGGTCCAGGTGAGGGTACTACAATGCTTTAGGGGGAGCATACGTGTGAGGGCGCGGGTTAGCGTTAGCGTACAGGTTAGGATTAGGGGACGGGTGAGGGTCAGGCTTCGGGGAAGGGTTAGGGTTAGGGTTCGGGCTAGGGTTAGGGTTAGGGGACGGGGACGGTTTAGGGTCCAGGTGAGCGTACGAGAACGCTTTAGGGGGAGCGTACGTATGAGGGCGCGGGTTAGCGTTAGCGTACGGGTTAGGATTAGGGGACGGGTGAGGGTCAGGCTTCGGGGAAGGGTTAGGGTTAGGGTTCGGGCTAGGGTTAGGGTTAGGTGACGGGGACGATTTAGGGTCCAGGTGAGGGTACGACAACGCTTTAGGGGGAGCGTACGTGTGAGGGCGCGGGTTAGCGTTAGCGTACGGGTTAGGATTAGGGGACGGGTGAGGGTCAGGCTTCGGGGAAGGGTTAGGTTTAGGGTTCGGGCTAGGGTTAGGGTAGGGGACGGGGACGGTTTAGGGTCCAGGTGAGGGTACGACAACACTTTAGGGGGAGCGTACGTGTGACGGCGCGGGTTAGCGTTAGCGTACGGCTTAGGATTAGGGGACGGGTGAGGGTCAGGCTTCGGGGAAGGGTTAGGGTTAGGGTTCGGGCTAGGGTTAGGGTTAGGGGACGGGGACGGTTTAGGGTCCAGGTGAGGGTATGACAACGCTTTAGGGGGAACGTACGTGTGAGGGCGTGGGTTAGCGTTAGCGTACGGGTTAGGATTAGGGGACGGGTGAGGGTCAGGCTTCGATGAAGGGTTAGTGTTAGGGTTCGGGCTAGGGTTAGGGTTAGGGGACGGGGACGGTTTAGGGTCCAGGTGAGGGTACGAGAACACTTTAGGGGGAGCGTACGTGTGAGGGCGCGGGATAGCGTTAGCGTACGGGTTAGGATTAGGGGACGGGTGAGGGTCAGGCTTCGGGGAAGGGTTAGGGTTAGGGTTCGGGCTAGGGATAGGGTTAGGGGACGGGGACGGTTTAGGGTCCAGGTGAGGGTACGACCATGCTTTAGGAGTAGCGTACGTGTTAGGGCGCTGGTTAGCGTTATTGTACGGGTTAGGGTTAGGGGACTGGTGAGGGTCAGGCTTCGGAGAAGGGTTAGGGTTAGGGTTCGGGCTAGGGTTAGGGTTAGGGGACGGGGACGGTTTAGGGTCCAGATGAGGGTACGAGAACCCTTTAGGGAGAGCGTACGTGTGAGGGCGTGGGTTAGCGTTAGCGTACGGGTTAGGATTAGGGGACGGGTGAGGGTCAGGCTTCGGGGAAGGGTTAGGGTTAGGGTTTGGGCTAGGGTTAGGGTTAGGGGACGGGGACGGTTTAGGGTCCAGGTGAGGGTACGAGAACGCTTTAGGGGGAGCGTACATGTGAGTGCGCGGGTTAGCGTTAGCGTACGGGTTAGGATTAGGGGACGGGTGAGGGTCAGGCTTCGGGGAAGGGTTAGGGTTAGGGTTCGGGCTAGGGTTAGGGTTAGGGGACGGGGACGGTTTAGGGTCCAGGTGAGGGTACGACAACGCTTTAGGGGGCGCGTACGTGTGAGGGCGCGGGTTAGCGTTAGTGTACGGGTTCGGATTAGGGGACAGGTGAGGGTCAGGCTTCGGGGAAGGGTTAGGGTTAGGGTTCGGGCTAGGGTTAGGGTTAGGGGACGGGGACGGTTTAGGGTCCAGGTGAGGGTACGACAACGCTTTAGGGGGAGCGTACGTGTGAGGGCGTGGGTTAGTGTTAGCGTACGGGTTAGGATTACGGGACGGGTGAGGGTCAGGCTTCGTGGAAGGGTTAGGGTTAGGGTTCGGGCTAGGGTTAGGGTTAGGGAACGGGGACGGTTTAGGGTCCAGGTGAGGGTACGACAACGCTTTAGGGGGAGCGTACGTGTGAGGGCGTGGGTTAGCGTTAGCGTACGGTTTACGATTAGGGGACAGGTGAGGGTCAGGCTTCGGGGAAGGGTTAGGGTTAGGGTTCTGGCTAGGGTTAGGGTTCTGGCTAAGTTTAGGGTTAGGGGACGGGGACGGTTTAGGGCCCAGGTGAGGGTAAGACAACGCTTTATGGGGAGCGTACGTGTGAGGGCGCGGGTTAGCGTTAGCGTACGGGTTAGGATTAGGGGACGGGTGAGGGTCAGGCTTCGGGGAAGGGTTAGGGTTAGGGTTCGGGCTAGGGTTAGGGTTAGGGGACGGGGACGGTTTAGGGTCCAGGTGATGGTACGACAACGCTTTAGGGGGAGCGTACGTGTGAGGGCGCGGGTTGGAGTTAGCATACGGGTTAGGATTAGGGGACGGGTGAGGGTCAGGTTTCGGGGAAGGGTTAGGGTTAGGGTTCGGGCTAGGGTTAGGGTTAGGGGACGGGGACGGTTTATGATCCAGGTGAGGGTAATACAATGCTTTAGGGGGAGCGTACGTGTGAGGGCACGGGTTAGCGTTAGCGTACGGGTTAGGATTAGGGGACGGGTGAGGGTCAGGCTTCGGGGAAGGGTTAGGGTTAGGGTTCGGGCTAGGGTTAGGGTTAGGGGCCGGGGACGGTTTAGGGTACAGGTGAGGGTAAGACAACGCTTTAGGGGGAGCGTACGTGTGAGGGTGCGGGTTAGCGTTAGCGTACGGGTTAGGATTAGGAGACGGGTGAGGGTCAGGCTTCGGGGAAGGGTTAGGGTTAGGGTTCGGGCTAGGGTTAGGGTTAGGGGACGGGGACGGTTTAGGGTCCAGGTGAGGGTACGACAACGCTTTAGGGGGAGCGTACGTGTGAGGGCGTGGGTTAGCGTTAGCGTACGGGTTAGGATTAGGGGACGGGTGAGGTTCAGGCTTCGGGGAAGGGTTAGGGTTAGGGTTCGGGCTAGGGTTAGGGTTAGGGGACGGGGACGGTTTAGGGTCCAGGTGAGGGTACGACAACACTTTAGGGGGAGCGTACGTGTGAGGGCGCGGGTTAGCGTTAGCGTACGGGTTAGGATTAGGGGACGGGTGAGGGTCAGGCTTCGGGGAAGGGTTAGGGTTAGGGTTCGGGCTAGGGTTAGGGTTAGGGGACGGGGACGGTTTAGGGTCCAGGTGAGGGTACGAGAACGCTTTAGGGGGAGCGTACGTATGAGAGCGCGGGTTAGCGCTGGCGTACGGGTTAGGATTAGGGGACGGGTGAGGGTCAGGCGTCGGGGAAGGGTTAGGGTTAGGGTTCAGGCTAGGGTTAGGGTTAGGGGACGGGGACGGTTTAGGGTCCAGGTGAGGGTACGACAACGCTTTAGGGGGAGCGTACGTGTGAGGGCGTGGGTTAGCGTTAGCGTACGGGTTAGGATTAGGGGAAGGGTGAGGGTCAGGCTTCGATAAAGGGTTAGTGTTAGGGTTCTGGCTAGGGTTAGGGTTAGGGGACGGGGACGGTTTAGGGTCCAGGTGAGGGTAGGACAGCGCTTTAGGGGGAGCGTACGTGTGAGGGCACGGGTTAGCGTTAGCGTACGGGTTAGGATTAGGGGACGGGTGAGGGTCAGGCTTCGGGGAAGGGTTAGGGTTAGGGTTCGGGCTAGGGTTAGGGTTAGGGGACGGGGACGGTTTACGGTCCAGGTGAGGGTACGACAACGCTTTAGGGGGAGCGTACGTGTGAGGGCGCGGGTTGGCGTTAGCGTACGGGTTAGGATTAGGGGACGGGTGAGGTTCAGGTTTCGGGGAAGGGTTAGGGTTAGGGTTCTGGCTAGGGTTAGGGTTAGGGGACGGGGACGGTTTAGGGCCCAGGTGAGGGTAAGACAACGCTTTAGGGGGAGCGTACGTATGAGAGCGCGGGTTAGCGCTGGCGTACGGGTTAGGATTAGGGGACGGGTGAGGGTCAGGCGTCGGGGAAGGGTTAGGGTTAGGGTTCAGGCTAGGGTTAGGGTTAGGGGACGGGGACGGTTTAGGGTCCAGGTGAGGGTACGACAACGCTTTAGGGGGAGCGTACGTGTGAGGGCGTGGGTTAGCGTTAGCGTACGGGTTAGGATTAGGGGAAGGGTGAGGGTCAGGCTTCGATAAAGGGTTAGTGTTAGGGTTCTGGCTAGGGTTAGGGTCAGGGGACGGGGACGGTTTAGGGTCCAGGTGAGGGTAGGACAGCGCTTTAGGGGGAGCGTACGTGTGAGGGCACGGGTTAGCGTTAGCGTACGGGTTAGAATTAGGAGACGGTTGAGGGTCAGGCTTCGGGGAAGGGTTAGGGTTAGGGTTCGGGCTGGGGTTAGGGTTAGGGGACGGGGACGGTTTAGGGTCCAGGTGAGGGTACGAGAACGCTTTAGGGGGAGCGTACGTGTGAGGGCGCGGGTTAGCGTTAGCGTACGGGTTAGGATTAGGGGACGGGTGAGGGTCAGGCTTCGGGGAAGGGTTAGGGTTAGGTTTCGGGCTAGGGTTAGGGTTAGGGGACGGGGACGGTTTAGGGTCCAGGTGAGGGTACGAGAACGCTTTTGGGGGAGCGTACGTGTGAGGGCGTGGGTTAGTGTTAGCGTACGGGTTAGGATTACGGGACGGGTGAGGGTCAGGCTTCGTGGAAGGGTTAGGGTTAGGGTTCGGGCTAGGGTTAGGGTTAGGGAATGGGCACGGTTTAGGGTCCAGGTGAGGGTACGACAACGCTTTAGGGGGAGCGTACGTGTGAGGGCGCGGGTTAGCGTTAGCGTACAGGTTAGGATTAGGGGACGGGTGAGGGTCAGGCTTCGGGGAAGGGTTAGGGTTAGGGTTCGGGCTAGGGTTAGGGTTAGGGGACGGGGACGGTTTACGGTCCAGGTGAGGGTACGACAACGCTTTAGGGGGAGCGTACGTGTGAGGGCGCTGGTTGGCGTTAGCGTACGGGTTAGGATTAGGGGACGGGTGAGGTTCAGGTTTCGGGGAAGGGTTAGGGTTAGGGTTCTGGCTAGGGTTAGGGTTAGGGGACGGGGACGGTTTAGGGCCCAGGTGAGGGTAAGACAACGCTTTATGGGGAGCGTACGTGTGAGGGCGCGGGTTAGCGTTAGCGTACGGGTTAGGATTAGGGGACGGGTGAGGGTCAGGCTTCGGGGAAGGGTTAGGGTTAGGGTTCGGGCTAGGGTTAGGGTTAGGGGACGGGGACGGTTTAGGGTCCAGGTGAGGGTAAGACAATGCTTTAGGGGGAGCGTACGTGTGAGGGTGCGGGTTAGCGTTAGCGTACGGGTTAGAATTAGGGGACGGGTGAGGGTCAGGCTTCGGGGAAGGGTTAGGGTTAGGGTTCGGGCTAGGGTTAGGGTTATGGGACGGGGACGGTTTAGGGTCCAGGTGAGGGTACGACAACGCTTTAGGGGGAGCGTACGTGAGAGGGCGCGGGTTGGAGTTAGCGTACGGGTTAGGATTAGGGGACGGGTGAGGGTCAGGCGTCGGGGAAGGGTTAGGGTTAGGTTTCGGGCTAGGGTTAGGGTTAGGGGACGGGGACGGTTTAGGGTCCAGGTGAGGGTTCGAGAACGCTTTAGGGGGAGCGTACGTGTGAGGGCGCGGGATAGCGTTAGCGTACGGGTTAGGATTAGGGGACGGGTGAGGGTCAGGCTTCGGGGAAGGGTTAGGGTTAGGTTTCGGGCTAGGGTTAGGGTTAGGGGACGGGGACGGTTTAGGGTCCAGGTGAGGGTACGAGAACGCTTTTGGGGGAGCGTACGTGTGAGGGCGTGGGTTAGTGTTAGCGTACGGGTTAGGATTACGGGACGGGTGAGGGTCAGGCTTCGTGGAAGGGTTAGGGTTAGGGTTCGGGCTAGGGTTAGGGTTAGGGAATGGGCACGGTTTAGGGTCCAGGTGAGGGTACGACAACGCTTTAGGGGGAGCGTACGTGTGAGGGCGCGGGTTAGCGTTAGCGTACGGGTTAGGATTAGGGGACGGGTGAGGGTCAGGCTTCGGGGAAGGGTTAGGGTTAGGGTTCGGGCTAGGGTTAGGGTTAGGGGACGGGGACGGTTTACGGTCCAGGTGAGGGTACGACAACGCTTTAGGGGGAGCGTACGTGTGAGGGCGCGGGTTGGCGTTAGCGTACGGGTTAGGATTAGGGGACGGGTGAGGTTCAGGTTTCGGGGAAGGGTTAGGGTTAGGGTTCTGGCTAGGGTTAGGGTTAGGGGACGGGGACGGTTTAGGGCCCAGGTGAGGGTAAGACAACGCTTTATGGGGAGCGTACGTGTGAGGGCGCGGGTTAGCGTTAGCGTACGGGTTAGGATTAGGGGACGGGTGAGGGTCAGGCTTCGGGGAAGGGTTAGGGTTAGGGTTCGGGCTAGGGTTAGGGTTAGGGGACGGGGACGGTTTAGGGTCCAGGTGAGGGTAAGACAATGCTTTAGGGGGAGCGTACGTGTGAGGGTGCGGGTTAGCGTTAGCGTACGGGTTAGGATTAGGTGACGGGTGAGGGTCAGGCTTCGGGGAAGGGTTAGGGTTAGGGTTCGGGCTAGGGTTAGGGTTATGGGACGGGGACGGTTTAGGGTCCAGGTGAGGGTACGACAACGCTTTAGGGGGAGCGTACGAGTGAGGGCGCGGGTTGGAGTTAGCGTACGGGTTAGGATTAGGGGACGGGTGAGGGTCAGGTTCCGGGGAAGGGTTAGGGTTAGGGTTCGGGCTAGGTTTAGGGTTAGGGGACGGGGACGGTTTAGGGTCCAGGTGAGGGTACGACAATGATTTAGGGGGAGCGTACGTGTGAGGGCGCGGGTTAGCGTTCGTGTACGGGTTAGGATTAGGGGACGGGTTACGGTCAGGTTTCGGGGAAGGGTTAGGGTTAGGGATCGGGCTAGGGTTAGGGTTAGGGAACGGGCACGGTTTAGGGTCCAGGTGAGGGTACGACAACGCTTTAGGGGGAGCGTACGTGTGAGGGCGCGGGTTAGCGTTAGCGTACGGGTTAGGATTAGGGGACGGGTGAGGGTCAGGCTTCGGGGAAGGGTTAGGGTTAGGGTTCGGGCTAGGGTTAGGGTTAGGGGACGGGGACGGTTTACGGTCCAGGTGAGGGTACTACAACGCTTTAGGGGGAGCGTACGTGTGAGGGCGCGGGTTGGCGTTAGCGTACGGGTTAGGATTAGGGGACGGGTGAGGGTCAGGTTTCGGGGAAGGGTTAGGGTTAGGGTTCTGGCTAGGGTTAGGGTTAGGGGACGGGGACGGTTTAGGGCCCAGGTGAGGGTAAGACAACGCTTTATGGGGAGCGTACGTGTGAGGGCGCGGGTTAGCGTTAGCGTACGGGTTAGGATTAGGGGACGGGTGAGGGTCAGGCTTCGGGGAAGGGTTAGGGTTAGGGTTCGGGCTAGGGTTAGGGTTAGGGGACGGGGACGGTTTAGGGTCCAGGTGAGGGTAAGACAATGCTTTAGGGGGAGCGTAAGTGTGAGGGCGCGGGTTAGCGTTAGCGTACGGGTTAGGATTAGGGGACGGGTGAGGGTCAGGCTTCGGGGAAGGGTTAGGGTTAGGGTTCGGGCTAGGGTTAGGGTTAGGGGACGGGGACGGTTTACGGTCCAGGTGAGGGTACGACAACGCTTTAGGGGGAGCGTACGTGTGAGGGCGCGGGTTGGCGTTAGCGTACGGGTTAGGATTAGGGGACGGGTGAGGGTCAGGTTTCGGGGAAGGGTTAGGGTTAGGGTTCTGGCTAGGGTTAGGGTTAGGGGACGGGGACGGTTTAGGACCCAGGTGAGGGTAAGACAACGCTTTATGGGGAGCGTACGTGTGAGGGCGCGGGTTAGCGTTAGCGTACGGGTTAGGATTAGGGGACGGGTGAGGGTCAGGCTTCGGGGAAGGGTTAGGGTTAGGGTTCGGGCTAGGGTTAGGGTTAGGGGACGGGGACGGTTTAGGGTCCAGGTGAGGGTAAGACAATGCTTTAGGGGGAGCGTACGTGTGAGGGCGCGGGTTAGCGTTAGCGTACGGGTTAGGATTAGGGGACGGGTGAGGGTCAGGCTTCGGGGAAGGGTTAGGGTTAGGGTTCGGGCTAGGGTTAGGGTTAGGGGACGGGGACGGTTTAGGGTCCAGGTGAGGGTACGACAACGCTTTAGGGGGAGCGTACGTGTGAGGGCGCGGGTTGGAGTTAGCGTACGGGTTAGGATTAGGGGACGGGTGAGGGTCAGGTTTCGGGGAAGGGTTAGGGTTAGGGTTCGGGCTAGGGTTAGGGTTAGGGGACGGGGACGGTTTAGGGTCCAGGTGAGGGTACGACAATGCTTTAGGGGGAGCGTACGTGTGAGGGCGCGGGTTAGCGTTAGCGTACGGGTTAGGATTAGGGGACGGGTTAGGGTCAGGCTTCGGGGAAGGGTTAGGGTTAGGGTTCGGGCTAGGGTTAGGGTTAGGGGCCGGGGACGGTTTAGGGTACAGGTGAGGGTAAGACAACGCTTTAGGGGGAGCGTACGTGTGAGGGTGCGGGTTAGCGTTAGCGTACGGGTTAGGATTAGGGGACGGGTGAGGGTCAGGCTTCGGGGAAGGGTTAGGGTTAGGGTTCGGGCTAGGGTTAGGGTTAGGGGACGGGGACGGTTTAGGGTCCAGGTGAGGGTACGACAACGCTTTAGGGGGAGCGTACGTGTGAGGGCGTGGGTTAGCGTTAGCGTACGGGTTAGGATTAGGGGACGGGTGAGGGTCAGGCTTCGTGGAAGGGTTAGGGTTAGGGTTCGGGCTAGGGTTAGGGTTAGGGGACGGGGACGGTTTAGGGTCCAGGTGAGGGTAAGACAATGCTTTAGGGGGAGCGTACGTGTGAGGGTGCGGGTTAGCGTTAGCGTACGGGTTAGGATTAGGGGACGGGTGAGGGTCAGGCTTCGGGGAAGGGTTAGGGTTAGGGTTCGGGCTAGGGTTAGGGTTATGGGACGGGGACGGTTTAGGGTCCAGGTGAGGGTACGACAACGCTTTAGGGGGAGCGTACGTGTGAGGGCGCGGGTTGGAGTTAGCGTACGGGTTAGGATTAGGGGACGGGTGAGGGTCAGGTTCCGGGGAAGGGTTAGGGTTAGGGTTCGGGCTAGGTTTAGGGTTAGGGGACGGGGACGGTTTAGGGTCCAGGTGAGGGTACGACAATGATTTAGGGGGAGCGTACGTGTGAGGGCGCGGGTTAGCGTTCGCGTACGGGTTAGGATTAGGGGACGGGTTAGGGTCAGGTTTCGGGGAAGGGTTAGGGTTAGGGATCGGGCTAGGGTTAGGGTTAGGGAACGGGCACGGTTTAGGGTCCAGATGAGGGTACGACAACGCTTTAGGGGGAGCGTACGTGTGAGGGCGCGGGTTAGCGTTAGCGTACGGGTTAGGATTAGGGGACGGGTGAGGGTCAGGCTTCGGGGAAGGGTTAGGGTTAGGGTTCGGGCTAGGGTTAGGGTTAGGGGACGGGGACGGTTTACGGTCCAGGTGAGGGTACGACAACGCTTTAGGGGGAGCGTACGTGTGAGGGCGCGGGTTGGCGTTAGCGTACGGGTTAGGATTAGGGGACGGGTGAGGGTCAGGTTTCGGGGAAGGGTTAGGGTTAGGGTTCTGGCTAGGGTTAGGGTTAGGGGACGGGGCGGTTTAGGGCCCAGGTGAGGGTAAGACAACGCTTTATGGGGAGCGTACGTGTGAGGGCGCGGGTTAGCGTTAGCGTACGGGTTAGGATTAGGGGACGGGTGAGGGTCAGGCTTCGGGGAAGGGTTAGGGTTAGGGTTCGGGCTAGGGTTAGGGTTAGGGGACGGGGACGGTTTAGGGTCCAGGTGAGGGTACGACAATGCTTTAGGGGGAGCGTACGTGTGAGGGCGCGGGTTAGCGTTAGCGTACGGGTTAGGATTAGGGGACGGGTTAGGGTCAGGCTTCGGGGAAGGGTTAGGGTTAGGGTTCGGGCTAGAGTTAGGGTTAGGGGCCGGGGACGGTTTAGGGTACAGGTGAGGGTAAGACAACGCTTTAGGGGGAGCGTACGTGTGAGGGTGCGGGTTAGCGTTAGCGTACGGGTTAGGATTAGGGGACGGGTGAGGGTCAGGCTTCGGGGAAGGGTTAGGGTTAGGGTTCGGGCTAGGGTTAGGGTTAGGGGACGGGGACGGTTTAGGGTCCAGGTGAGGGTACGACAACGCTTTAGGGGGAGCGTACGTGTGAGGGCGTGGGTTAGCGTTAGCGTACGGGTTAGGATTAGGGGACGGGTGAGGGTCAGACTTCGGGGAAGGGTTAGGGTTAGGGTTCGGGCTAGGGTTAGGGTTAGGGGACGGGGACGGTTTAGGGTCCAGGTGAGGGTACGACAACACTTTAGGGGGAGCGTACGTGTGAGGGCGCGGGTTAGCGTTAGCGTACGGGTTAGGATTAGGGGACGGGTGAGGGTCAGGCTTCGGGGAAGGGTTAGGGTTAGGGTTCGGGCTAGGGTTAGGGTTAGGGGACGGGGACGGTTTAGGGTCCAGGTGAGGGTACGACAACGCTTTAGGGGGAGCGTACGTGTGAGGGCGTGGGTTAGCGTTAGCGTACGGGTTAGGATTAGGGGACGGGTGAGGGTCAGGCTTCGGGGAAGGGTTAGGGTTAGGGTTCGGGCTAGGGTTAGGGTTAGGGGACGGGGACGGTTTAAGGTCCAGGTGAGGGTACGACAACGCTTTAGGGGGAGCGTACGTGTGAGGGCGTGGGTTAGCGTTAGCGTACGGGTTAGGATTAGGGTACGGGTGAGGGTCAGGCTTCGGGGAAGGGTTAGGGTTAGGGTTCGGGCTAGGGTTAGGGTTAGGGGACGGGGACGGTTTAGGGTCCAGGTGAGGGTACGACAACACTTTAGGGGGAGCGTACGTGTGAGGGCGCGGGTTAGCGTTAGCGTACGGGTTAGGATTAGGGGACGGGTGAGGGTCAGGCTTCGGGGAAGGGTTAGGGTTAGGGTTCGGGCTAGGGTTAGGGTTAGGGGATGGGGACGGTTTACGGTCCAGGTGAGGGTACGAGAAAGCTTTAGGGGGAGCCTACGTATGAGGGCGCAGGTTAGCGTTAGCGTACGGGTTAGGATTAGGGGACGGGTGAGGGTCAGGCGTCGGGGAAGTGTTAGGGTTAGGTTTCGGGCTAGGGTTAGGGTTAGGGGACGGGGACGGTTTAGGGTCCAGGTGAGGGTACGAGAACGCTTTAGGGGGAGCGTACGTGTGAGGGCGCGGGATAGCGTTAGCTTACGGGTTAGCATTAGGGGACGGGTGAGGGTCAGGCTTCGGGGAAGGGTTAGGGTTAGGTTTCGGGCTAGGGTTAGGGTTAGGGGACGGGGACGGTTTAGGGTCCAGGTGAGGGTACGACAACGCTTTAGGGGCAGAGTACGTGTGAGGGCGCGTGTTAGCGTTAGCGTACAGGTTAGGATTAGGGGACGGGTGAGGGTCCGGCTTCGGGGAAGTGTTAGGGTTAGGGTTCGGGCTAGGGTTAGGGTTAGGGGACGGGGACGGTTTAGGGTCCAGGTGAGGGTACGACAACGCTTTAGGGGGAGCATACGTGTGAGCGCGCGGGTTAGCATTAACGTACGGGTTAGGATTAGAGGACGGGTGAGGGTCAGGCTTCGGGGAAGGGTTAGGGTTAGGGTTCGGGCTAGGGTTAGGGTTAGGGGACGGGATCGGTTTGGGGTCCAGTTGAGGGTACGAGAACGCTTTAGGGGGAGAGTACGTGTGAGGGCGCGGGTTAGCGTTAGCGTACGGGTTAGGATTAGGGGACGGGTGAGGGTCAGGCTTCGGGGAAGGGTTAGGGTTAGGGTTCGGGCTAGGGTAAGGGTTAGGGGATGCGGATGGTTTAGGGTCCAGGTGAGGGTACTACAATGCTTTAGGGGGAGCGTACGTGTGAGGGCGCGGGTTAGCGTTAGCGTACAGGTTAGGATTAGGGGACGGGTGAGGGTCAGGCTTCGGGGAAGGGTTAGGTTTAGGGTTCGGGCTAGGGTTAGGGTTAGGGGACGGGGACGGTTTAGGGTCCAGGTGAGGGTACGAGAACGCTTTAGGGGGAGCGTACGTATGAGGGCGCGGGTTAGCGTTAGCGTACGGGTTCGGTTTAGGGGACGGGTGAGGGTCAGGCTTCGGGGAAGGGTTAGGGTTAGGGTTTGGTCTAGGGTTAGGGTTAGGGGACGGGGACGGTTTAGGGTCCAGGTGAGGGTACGACAACGCTTTAGGGGGAGCGTACGTGTGAGGGCGTGGGTTAGTGTTAGCGTACGGGTTAGGATTACGGGACGGGTGAGGGTCAGGCTTCGGGGAAGGGTTAGGGTTAGGGTTCGGGCTAGGGTTAGGGTTAGGGGACGGGGACGGTTTAGGGTCCAGGTGAGGGTACGACAACGCTTTAGAGGGAGCGTACGTGTGAGGGCGTGGGTTAGCGTTAGCGTACGGTTTACGATTAGGGGACGGGTTAGGGTCAGGCTTCGCGGAAGGGTTAGGGTTAGGGTTCGGGCTAGGGTTAGGGTTAGGGGACGGGGACGGTTTAGGGTCCAGGTGAGGGTACGAGAACGCTTTAGGGGGAGCGTACGTGTGAGTGCGCGGGTTAGCCTTAGCGTACGGTTTAGGATTAGGGGACGAGTGAGGGTCAGGCGTCGGGGAAGGGTTAGGGTTAGGGTTCGGGCTAGGGTTAGGGTTATGGGACGGGGACGGTTTAGGGTCCAGGTGAGGGTACGACAACGCTTTATGGGGAGTGTACGTGTGAGGGCGCGGGTTAGCGTTAGCGTACGGGTTAGCATTAGGGGACGGGTGAGGGTCAGGCTTCGGGGAAGGGTTAGGGTTAGGGTTCGGGCTAGGGTTAGGGTTAGGGGACGGGGACGGTTTAGGGTCCAGGTGAGGGTACGACAACGCTTTAAGGGGAGAGTACGTGTGAGGGCGCGGGTTAGCGTTAGCGTACGGGTTAGGATTAGGGGACGGGTGAGGGTCAGGCTTCGGGGAAGTGTTAGGGTTAGGGTTCGGGCTAGGGTTAGGGTTAGGGGACGGGGACGGTTTAGGGTCCAGGTGAGGGTACGACAACGCTTTAGGGGGAGCGTACGTGTGAGGGCGTGGGTTAGCGTTAGCGTACGGGTTAGGATTAGGGGACGGGTGAGGGTCAGGCTTCGGGGAAGGGTTAGGGTTAGGGTTCGGGCTAGGGTTAGGGTTAGGGGACGGGGACGGTTTAGGGTCCAGGTGAGGGTACGACAACACTTTAGGGGGAGCGTACGTGTGAGGGCGCGGGTTAGCGTTAGCGTACGGGTTAGGATTAGGGGACGGGTGAGGGTCAGGCTTCGGGGAAGGGTTAGGGTTAGGGTTCGGGCTAGGGTTAGGGTTAGGGGACGGGGACGGTTTAGGGTCCAGGTGAGGGTACGACAACGCTTTAGGGGGAGCGTACGTGTGAGGGCGTGGGTTAGCGTTAGCGTACGGGTTAGGATTAGGGGACGGGTGAGGGACAGGCTTCGGGGAAGGGTTAGGGTTAGGGTTCGGGCTAGGGTTAGGGTTAGGGGACGGGGACGGTTTAAGGTCCAGGTGAGGGTACGACAACGCTTTAGGGGGAGCGTACGTGTGAGGGCGTGGGTTAGCGTTAGCGTACGGGTTAGGATTAGGGTATGGGTGAGGGTCAGGCTTCGGGGAAGGGTTAGGGTTAGGGTTCGGGCTAGGGTTAGGGTTAGGGGACGGGGACGGTTTAGGGACCAGGTGAGGGTACGACAACACTTTAGGGGGAGCGTACGTGTGAGGGCGCGGGTTAGCGTTAGCGTACGGGTTAGGATTAGGGGACGGGTGAGGGTCAGGCTTCGGGGAAGGGTTAGGGTTAGGGTTCGGGCTAGGGTTAGGGTTAGGGGATGGGGACGGTTTAGGGTCCAGGTGAGGGTACGAGAACGCTTTAGGGGGAGCCTACGTATGAGGGCGCGGGTTAGCGTTAGCGTACGGGTTAGGATTAGGGGACGGGTGAGGGTCAGGCGTCGGGGAAGGGTTAGGGTTAGGTTTCGGGCTAGGGTTAGGGTTAGGGGACGGGGACGGTTTAGGGTCCAGGTGAGGGTACGAGAACGCTTTAGGGGGAGCGTACGTGTGTGGGCGTGGGATAGCGTTAGCTTACGGGTTAGCATTAGGGGACGGGTGAGGGTCAGGCTTCGGGGAAGGGTTAGGGTTAGGTTTCGGGCTAGGGTTAGGGTTAGGGGACGGGGACGGTTTAGGGTCCAGGTGAGGGTACGACAACGCTTTAGGGGCAGAGTACGTGTGAGGGCGCGTGTTAGCGTTAGCGTACAGGTTAGGATTAGGGGACGGGTGAGGGTCAGGCTTCGGGGAAGTGTTAGGGTTAGGGTTCGGGCTAGGGTTAGGGTTAGGGGACGGGGACGGTTTAGGGTCCAGGTGAGGGTACGACAACGCTTTAGGGGGAGCATACGTGTGAGCGCGCAGGTTAGCATTAACGTACGGGTTAGGATTAGAGGACGGGTGAGGGTCAGGCTTCGGGGAAGGGTTAGGGTTAGGGTTCGGGCTAGGGTTAGGGTTAGGGGACGGGGATGGTTTAGGGTCCAGGTGAGGGTACGACAACGCTTTAGGGGGAGCGTACGTGTGAGGGCGCGGGATAGCGTTAGCGTACGGGTTAGGATTAGGGGACGGGTGAGGGTCAGGCTTCGGGGAAGGGTTAGGGTTAGGTTTCGGGCTAGGGGTAGGGTTAGGGGACGGGGACGGTTTAGGGTCCAGGTGAGGGTACGAGAACGCTTTTGGGGGAGTGTACGTGTGAGGGCGTGGGTTAGCGTTAGCGTACGGGTTAGGATTACGGGACGGGTGAGGGTCAGGCTTCGTGGAAGGGTTAGGGTTAGGGATCGGGCTAGGGTTAGGGTTAGGGAACGGGCACGGTTTAGGGTACAGGTGAGGGTACGACAACGCTTTAGGGGGAGCGTACGTGTGAGGGCGCGGGTTGGCGTTAGCGTACGGGTTAGGATTAGGGGACGGGTGAGGTTCAGGTTTCGGGGAAGGGTTAGGGTTAGGGTTCGGGCTAGGGTTAGGGTTAGGGGACGGGGACGGTTTAGGGCCCAGGTGAGGGTAAGACAACGCTTTATGGGGAGCGTACGTGTGAGGGCGCGGGTTAGCGTTAGCGTACGGGTTAGGATTAGGGGACGGGTGAGGGTCAGGCTTCGGGGAAGGGTTAGGGTTAGGGTTCGGGCTAGGGTTAGGGTTAGGGGACGGGGACGGTTTAGGGTCCAGGTGAGGGTAAGACAATGCTTTAGGGGGAGCGTACGTGTGAGGGTGCGGGTTAGCGTTAGCGTACGGGTTAGAATTAGGGGACGGGTGAGGGTCAGACTTCGGGGAAGGGTTAGGGTTAGGGTTCGGGCTAGGGTTAGGGTTATGGGACGGGGACGGTTTAGGGTCCAGGTGAGGGTACGACAACGCTTTAGGGGGAGCGTACGTGTGAGGGCGCGGGTTGGAGTTAGCGTACGGGTTAGGATTAGGGGACGGGTGAGGGTCAGGTTCCGGGGAAGGGTTAGGGTTAGGGTTCGGGCTAGGTTTAGGGTTAGGGGACGGGGACGGTTTAGGGTCCAGGTGAGGGTACGACAATGATTTAGGGGGAGCGTACGTGTGAGGGCGCGGGTTAGCGTTCGCGTACGGGTTAGGATTAGGGGACGGGTTAGGGTCAGGTTTCGGGGAAGGGTTAGGGTTAGGAATCGGGCTAGGGTTAGGGTTAGGGAACGGGCACGGTTTAGGGTCCAGGTGAGGGTACGACAACGCTTTAGGGGGAGCGTACGTGTGAGGGCGCGGGTTAGCGTTAGCGTACGGGTTAGGATTAGGGGACGGGTGAGGGTCAGGCTTCGGGGAAGGGTTAGGGTTAGGGTTCGGGCTAGGGTTAGGGTTAGGGGACGGGGACGGTTTACGGTCCAGGTGAGGGAACGACAACGCTTTAGGGGGAGCGTACGTGTGAGGGCGCGGGTTGGCATTAGCGTACGGGTTAGGATTAGGGGACGGGTGAGGGTCAGGTTTCGGGGAAGGGTTAGGGTTAGGGTTCTGGCTAGGGTTAGGGTTAGGGGACGGGGACGGTTTAGGGCCCAGGTGAGGGTAAGACAACGCTTTATGGGGAGCGTACGTGTGAGGGCGCGGGTTAGCGTTAGCGTACGGGTTAGGATTAGGGGACGGGTGAGGGTCAGGCTTCGGGGAAGGGTTAGGGTTAGGGTTCGGGCTAGGGTTAGGGTTAGGGGACGGGGACGGTTTAGGGTCCAGGTGAGGGTAAGACAATGCTTTAGGGGGAGCGTACGTGTGAGGGCGCGGGTTAGCGTTAGCGTACGGGTTAGGATTAGGGGACGGGTGAGGGTCAGGCTTCGGGGAAGGGTTAGGGTTAGGGTTCGGGCTAGGGTTAGGGTTAGGGGACGGGGACGGTTTAGGGTCCAGGTGAGGGTACGACAACGCTTTAGGGGGAGCGTACGTGTGAGGGCGCGGGTTGGAGTTAGCGTACGGGTTAGCATTAGGGGACGGGTGAGGGTCAGGCTTCGGGGAAGGGTTAGGGTTAGGGTTCGGGCTAGGGTTAGGGTTAGGGGACGGGGACGGTTTAGGGTCCAGGTGAGGGTACGACAACGCTTTAGGGGCAGAGTACGTGTGAGGGCGCGTGTTAGCGTTAGCGTACAGGTTAGGATTAGGGGACGGGTGAGGGTCAGGCTTCGGGGAAGTGTTAGGGTTAGGGTTCGGGCTAGGGTTAGGGTTAGGGGACGGGGACGGTTTAGGGTCCAGGTGAGGGTACGACAACGCTTTAGGGGGAGCATACGTGTGAGCGCGCAGGTTAGCATTAACGTACGGGTTAGGATTAGAGGACGGGTGAGGGTCAGGCTTCGGGGAAGGGTTAGGGTTAGGGTTCGGGCTAGGGTTAGGGTTAGGGGACGGGGATGGTTTAGGGTCCAGGTGAGGGTACGACAACGCTTTAGGGGGAGCGTACGTGTGAGGGCGCGGGATAGCGTTAGCGTACGGGTTAGGATTAGGGGACGGGTGAGGGTCAGGCTTCGGGGAAGGGTTAGGGTTAGGTTTCGGGCTAGGGGTAGGGTTAGGGGACGGGGACGGTTTAGGGTCCAGGTGAGGGTACGAGAACGCTTTTGGGGGAGTGTACGTGTGAGGGCGTGGGTTAGCGTTAGCGTACGGGTTAGGATTACGGGACGGGTGAGGGTCAGGCTTCGTGGAAGGGTTAGGGTTAGGGATCGGGCTAGGGTTAGGGTTAGGGAACGGGCACGGTTTAGGGTACAGGTGAGGGTACGACAACGCTTTAGGGGGAGCGTACGTGTGAGGGCGCGGGTTGGCGTTAGCGTACGGGTTAGGATTAGGGGACGGGTGAGGTTCAGGTTTCGGGGAAGGGTTAGGGTTAGGGTTCGGGCTAGGGTTAGGGTTAGGGGACGGGGACGGTTTAGGGCCCAGGTGAGGGTAAGACAACGCTTTATGGGGAGCGTACGTGTGAGGGCGCGGGTTAGCGTTAGCGTACGGGTTAGGATTAGGGGACGGGTGAGGGTCAGGCTTCGGGGAAGGGTTAGGGTTAGGGTTCGGGCTAGGGTTAGGGTTAGGGGACGGGGACGGTTTAGGGTCCAGGTGAGGGTAAGACAATGCTTTAGGGGGAGCGTACGTGTGAGGGTGCGGGTTAGCGTTAGCGTACGGGTTAGAATTAGGGGACGGGTGAGGGTCAGACTTCGGGGAAGGGTTAGGGTTAGGGTTCGGGCTAGGGTTAGGGTTATGGGACGGGGACGGTTTAGGGTCCAGGTGAGGGTACGACAACGCTTTAGGGGGAGCGTACGTGTGAGGGCGCGGGTTGGAGTTAGCGTACGGGTTAGGATTAGGGGACGGGTGAGGGTCAGGTTCCGGGGAAGGGTTAGGGTTAGGGTTCGGGCTAGGTTTAGGGTTAGGGGACGGGGACGGTTTAGGGTCCAGGTGAGGGTACGACAATGATTTAGGGGGAGCGTACGTGTGAGGGCGCGGGTTAGCGTTCGCGTACGGGTTAGGATTAGGGGACGGGTTAGGGTCAGGTTTCGGGGAAGGGTTAGGGTTAGGAATCGTGCTAGGGTTAGGGTTAGGGAACGGGCACGGTTTAGGGTCCAGGTGAGGGTACGACAACGCTTTAGGGGGAGCGTACGTGTGAGGGCGCGGGTTAGCGTTAGCGTACGGGTTAGGATTAGGGGACGGGTGAGGGTCAGGCTTCGGGGAAGGGTTAGGGTTAGGGTTCGGGCTAGGGTTAGGGTTAGGGGACGGGGACGGTTTACGGTCCAGGTGAGGGAACGACAACGCTTTAGGGGGAGCGTACGTGTGAGGGCGCGGGTTGGCGTTAGCGTACGGGTTAGGATTAGGGGACGGGTGAGGGTCAGGTTTCGGGGAAGGGTTAGGGTTAGGGTTCTGGCTAGGGTTAGGGTTAGGGGACGGGGACGGTTTAGGGCCCAGGTGAGGGTAAGACAACGCTTTATGGGGAGCGTACGTGTGAGGGCGCGGGTTAGCGTTAGCGTACGGGTTAGGATTAGGGGACGGGTGAGGGTCAGGCTTCGGGGAAGGGTTAGGGTTAGGGTTCGGGCTAGGGTTAGGGTTAGGGGACGGGGACGGTTTAGGGTCCAGGTGAGGGTAAGACAATGCTTTAGGGGGAGCGTACGTGTGAGGGCGCGGGTTAGCGTTAGCGTACGGGTTAGGATTAGGGGACGGGTGAGGGTCAGGCTTCGGGGAAGGGTTAGGGTTAGGGTTCGGGCTAGGGTTAGGGTTAGGGGATGGGGACGGTTTAGGGTCCAGGTGAGGGTACGACAACGCTTTAGGGGGAGCGTACGTGTGAGGGCGCGGGTTGGAGTTAGCGTACGGGTTAGGATTAGGGGACGGGTGAGGGTCAGGTTTCGGGGAAGGGTTAGGGTTAGGGTTCGGGCTAGGGTTAGGGTTAGGGGACGGGGACGGTTTAGGGTCCAGGTGAGGGTACGACAATGCTTTAGGGGGAGCGTACGTGTGAGGGCGCGGGTTAGCGTTAGCGTACGGGTTAGGATTAGGGGACGGGTTAGGGTCAGGCTTCGGGGAAGGGTTAGGGTTAGGGTTCGGGCTAGGGTTAGGGTTAGGGGCCGGGGACGGTTTAGGGTACAGGTGAGGGTAAGACAACGCTTTAGGGGGAGCGTACGTGTGAGGGTGCGGGTTAGCGTTAGCGTACGGGTTAGGATTAGGGGACGGGTGAGGGTCAGGCTTCGGGGAAGGGTTAGGGTTAGGGTTCGGGCTAGGGTTAGGGTTAGGGGACGGGGACGGTTTAGGGTCCAGGTGAGGGTACGACAACGCTTTAGGGGGAGCGTACGTGTGAGGGCGTGGGTTAGCGTTAGCGTACGGGTTAGGATTAGGGGACGGGTGAGGGTCAGGCTTCGGGGAAGGGTTAGGGTTAGGGTTCGGGCTAGGGTTAGGGTTAGGGGACGGGGACGGTTTAGGGTCCAGGTGAGGGTAAGACAATGCTTTAGGGGGAGCGTACGTGTGAGGGTGCGGGTTAGCGTTAGCGTACGGGTTAGGATTAGGGGACGGGTGAGGGTCAGGCTTCGGGGAAGGGTTAGGGTTAGGGTTCGGGCTAGGGTTAGGGTTATGGGACGGGGACGGTTTAGGGTCCAGGTGAGGGTACGACAACGCTTTAGGGGGAGCGTACGTGTGAGGGCGCGGGTTGGAGTTAGCGTACGGGTTAGGATTAGGGGACGGGTGAGGGTCAGGTTCCGGGGAAGGGTTAGGGTTAGGGTTCGGGCTAGGTTTAGGGTTAGGGGACGGGGACGGTTTAGGGTCCAGGTGAGGGTACGACAATGATTTAGGGGGAGCGTACGTGTGAGGGCGCGGGTTAGCGTTCGCGTACGGGTTAGGATTAGGGGACGGGTTAGGGTCAGGTTTCGGGGAAGGGTTAGGTTTAGGGATCGGGCTAGGGTTAGGGTTAGGGAAAGGGCACGGTTTAGGGTCCAGGTGAGGGTACGACAACGCTTTAGGGGGAGCGTACGTGTGAGGGCGCGGGTTAGCGTTAGGGTACGGGTTAGGATTAGGGGACGGGTGAGGGTCAGGCTTCGGGGAAGGGTTAGGGTTAGGGTTCGGGCTAGGGTTAGGGTTAGGGGACGGGGACGGTTTACGGTCCAGGTGAGGGTACGACAATGCTTTAGGGGGAGCGTACGTGTGAGGGCGCGGGTTGGCGTTAGCGTACGGGTTAGGATTAGGGGACGAGTGAGGGTCAGGTTTCGGGGAAGGGTTAGGGTTAGGGTTCTGGCTAAGGTTAGGGTTAGGGGACGGGGACGGTTTAGGGCCCAGGTGAGGGTAAGACAACGCTTTATGGGGAGCGTACGTGTGAGGGCGCGGGTTAGCGTTAGCGTACGGGTTAGGATTAGGGGACGGGTGAGGGTCAGGCTTCGGGGAAGGGTTAGGGTTAGGGTTCGGGCTAGGGTTAGGGTTAGGGGACGGGGACGGTTTAGGGTCCAGGTGAGGGTAAGACAATGCTTTAGGGGGAGCGTACGTGTGAGGGCGTGGGTTAGCGTTAGCGTACGGGTTAGGATTAGGGGACGGGTTAGGGTCAGGCTTCGGGGAAGGGTTAGGGTTAGGGTTCGGGCTAGGGTTAGGGTTAGGGGCCGGGGACGGTTTAGGGTACAGGTGAGGGTAAGACAACGCTTTAGGGGGAGCGTACGTGTGAGGGTGCGGGTTAGCGTTAGCGTACGAGTTAGGATTAGGGGACGGGTGAGGGTCAGGCTTCGGGGAAGGGTTAAGGTTAGGGTTCGGGCTAGGGTTAGGGTTAGGGAACGGGGACGGTTTAGGGTCCAGGTGAGGGTACGACAACGCTTTAGGGGGAGCGTACGTGTGAGGGCGTGGGTTAGCGTTAGCGTACGGGTTAGGATTAGGGGACGGGTGAGGGTCAGGCTTCGGGGAAGGGTTAGGGTTAGGGTTCGGGCTAGGGTTAGGGTTAGGGGACGGGGACGGTTTAAGGTCCAGGTGAGGGTACGACAACGCTTTAGGGGGAGCGTACGTGTGAGGGCGTGGGTTAACGTTAGCGTACGGGTTAGGATTAGGGTACGGGTGAGGGTCAGGCTTCGGGGAAGGGTTAGGGTTAGGGTTCGGGCTAGGGTTAGGGTTAGGGGACGGGGACGGTTTAGGGTCCAGGTGAGGGTACGACAACACTTTAGGGGGAGCGTACGTGTGAGGGCGCGGGTTAGCGTTAGCGTACGGGTTAGGATTAGGGGACGGGTGAGGGTCAGGCTTCGGGGAAGGGTTAGGGTTAGGGTTCGGGCTAGGGTTAGGGTTAGGGGACGGGGACGGTTTAGGGTCCAGGTGAGGGTATGAGAACGCTTTAGGGGGAGCCTACGTATGAGGGCGCGGGTTAGCGTTAGCGTACGGGTTAGGATTAGGGGACGGGTGAGGGTCAGGCGTCGGGGAAGGGTTAGGGTTAGGTTTCGGGCTAGGGTTAGGGTTAGGGGACGGGGACGGTTTAGGGTCCAGGTGAGGGTACGAGAACGCTTTAGGGGGAGCGTACGTGTGAGGGCGCGGGATAGCGTTAGCTTACGGGTTAGCATTAGGGGACGGGTGAGGGTCAGGCTTCGGGGAAGGGTTAGGGTTAGGTTTCGGGCTAGGGTTAGGGTTAGGGGACGGGGACGGTTTAGGGTCCAGGTGAGGGTACGACAACGCTTTAGGGGCAGAGTACGTGTGAGGGCGCGTGTTAGCGTTAGCGTACAGGTTAGGATTAGAGGACGGGTGAGGGTCAGGCTTCGGGGAAGTGTTAGGGTTAGGGTTCGGGCTAGGGTTAGGGTTAGGGGACGGGGACGGTTTAGGGTCCAGGTGAGGGTACGACAACGCTTTAGGGGGAGCATACGTGTGAGCGCGCAGGTTAGCATTAACGTACGGGTTAGGATTAGAGGACGGGTGAGGGTCAGGCTTCGGGGAAGGGTTAGGGTTAGGGTTCGGGCTAGGGTTAGGGTTAGGGGACGGGGACGGTTTAGGGTCCAGGTGAGGGTACGAGAACGCTTTAGGGGGAGCGTACGTGTGAGGGCGCGGGATAGCGTTAGCGTACGGGTTAGGATTAGGGGACGGGTGAGGGTCAGGCTTCGGGGAAGGGTTAGGGTTAGGTTTCGGGCTAGGGGTAGGGTTAGGGGACGGGGACGGTTTAGGGTCCAGGTGAGGGTACGAGAACGCTTTTGGGGGAGTGTACGTGTGAGGGCGTGGGTTAGCGTTAGCGTACGGGTTAGGATTACGGGACGGGTGAGGGTCAGGCTTCGTGGAAGGGTTAGGGTTAGGGATCGGGCTAGGGTTAGGGTTAGGGAACGGGCACGGTTTAGGGTCCAGGTGAGGGTACGACAACGCTTTAGGGGGAGCGTACGTGTGAGGGCGCGGGTTGGCGTTAGCGTACGGGTTAGGATTAGGGGACGGGTGAGGTTCAGGTTTCGGGGAAGGGTTAGGGTTAGGGTTCTGGCTAGGGTTAGGGTTAGGGGACGGGGACGGTTTAGGGTCCAGGTGAGGGTACGACAATGATTTAGGGGGAGCGTACGTGTGAGGGCGCGGGTTAGCGTTCGTGTACGGGTTAGGATTAGGGGACGGGTTAGGGTCAGGTTTCGGGGAAGGGTTAGGGTTAGGGATCGGGCTAGGGTTAGGGTTAGGGAACGGGCACGGTTTAGGGTCCAGGTGAGGGTACGACAACGCTTTAGGGGGAGCGTACGTGTGAGGGCGCGGGTTAGCGTTAGCGTACGGGTTAGGATTAGGGGACGGGTGAGGGTCAGGCTTCGGGGAAGGGTTAGGGTTAGGGTTCGGGCTAGGGTTAGGGTTAGGGGACGGGGACGGTTTACGGTCCAGGTGAGGGTACGACAACGCTTTAGGGGGAGCGTACGTGTGAGGGCGCGGGTTGGCGTTAGCGTACGGGTTAGGATTAGGGGACGGGTGAGGGTCAGGTTTCGGGGAAGGGTTAGGGTTAGGGTTCTGGCTAGGGTTAGGGTTAGGGGACGGGGACGGTTTAGGGCCCAGGTGAGGGTAAGACAACGCTTTATGGGGAGCGTACGTGTGAGGGCGCGGGTTAGCGTTAGCGTACGGGTTAGGATTAGGGGACGGGTGAGGGTCAGGCTTCGGGGAAGGGTTAGGGTTAGGGTTCGGGCTAGGGTTAGGGTTAGGGGACGGGGACGGTTTAGGGTCCAGGTGAGGGTAAGACAATGCTTTAGGGGGAGCGTACGTGTGAGGGCGCGGGTTAGCGTTAGCGTACGGGTTAGGATTAGGGGACGGGTGAGGGTCAGGCTTCGGGGAAGGGTTAGGGTTAGGGTTCGGGCTAGGGTTAGGGTTAGGGGACGGGGACGGTTTAGGGTCCAGGTGAGGGTACGACAACGCTTTAGGGGGAGCGTACGTGTGAGGGCGTGGGTTAGCGTTAGCGTACGGGTTAGGATTAGGGGACGGGTGAGGGTCAGGCTTCGGGGAAGGGTTAGGGTTAGGGTTCGGGCTAGGGTTAGGGTTAGGGGACGGGGACGGTTTAGGGTCCAGGTGAGGGTACGACAACGCTTTAGGGGGAGCGTACGTGTGAGGGCGCGGGTTGGAGTTAGCGTACGGGTTAGGATTAGGGGACGGGTGAGGGTCAGGTTTCGGGGAAGGGTTAGGGTTAGGGTTCGGGCTAGGGTTAGGGTTAGGGGACGGGGACGGTTTAGGGTCCAGGTGAGGGTACGACAATGCTTTAGGGGGAGCGTACGTGTGAGGGCGCGGGTTAGCGTTAGCGTACGGGTTAGGATTAGGGGACGGGTTAGGGTCAGGCTTCGGGGAACGGTTAGGGTTAGGGTTCGGGCTAGGGTTAGGGTTAGGGGCCGGGGACGGTTTAGGGTACAGGTGAGGGTAAGACAACGCTTTATGGGGAGCGTACGTGTGAGGGTGCGGGTTAGCGTTAGCGTACGGGTTAGGATTAGGGGACGGGTGAGGGTCAGGCTTCGGGGAAGGGTTAGGGTTAGGGTTCGGGCTAGGGTTAGGGTTAGGGGACGGGGACGGTTTACGGTCCAGGTGAGGGTACGACAACGCTTTAGGGGGAGCGTACGTGTGAGGGCGCGGGTTGGCGTTAGCGTACGGGTTAGGATTAGGGGACGGGTTAGGGTCAGGTTTCGGGGAAGGGTTAGGGTTAGGGTTCTGGCTAGGGTTAGGGTTAGGGGACGGGGACGGTTTAGGGCCCAGGTGAGGGTAAGACAACGCTTTATGGGGAGCGTACGTGTGAGGGCGCGGGTTAGCGTTAGCGTACGGGTTAGGATTAGGGGACGGGTGAGGGTCAGGCTTCGGGGAAGGGTTAGGGTTAGGGTTCGGGCTAGGGTTAGGGTTAGGGGACGGGGACGGTTTAGGGTCCAGGTGAGGGTAAGACAATGCTTTAGGGGGAGCGTACGTGTGAGGGCGCGGGTTAGCGTTAGCGTACGGGTTAGGATTAGGGGACGGGTGAGGGTCAGGCTTCGGGGAAGGGTTAGGGTTAGGGTTCGGGCTAGGGTTAGGGTTAGGGGACGGGGACGGTTTAGGGTCCAGGTGAGGGTACGACAACGCTTTAGGGGGAGCGTACGTGTGAGGGCGCGGGTTGGAGTTAGCGTACGGGTTAGGATTAGGGGACGGGTGAGGGTCAGGTTTCGGGGAAGGGTTAGGGTTAGGGTTCGGGCTAGGGTTAGGGTTAGGGGACGGGGACGGTTTAGGGCCCAGGTGAGGGTACGACAATGCTTTAGGGGGAGCGTACGTGTGAGGGCGCGGGTTAGCGTTAGCGTACGGGTTAGGATTAGGGGACGGGTTAGGGTCAGGCTTCGGGGAAGGGTTAGGGTTAGGGTTCGGGCTAGGGTTAGGGTTAGGGGCCGGGGACGGTTTAGGGTACAGGTGAGGGTAAGACAACGCTTTAGGGGGAGCGTACGTGTGAGGGTGCGGGTTAGCGTTAGCGTACGGGTTAGGATTAGGGGACGGGTGAGGGTCAGGCTTCGGGGAAGGGTTAGGGTTAGGGTTCGGGCTAGGGTTAGGGTTAGGGGACGGGGACGGTTTAGGGTCCAGGTGAGGGTACGACAACGCTTTAGGGGGAGCGTACGTGTGAGGGCGTGGGTTAGCGTTAGCGTACGGGTTAGGATTAGGGGACGGGTGAGGGTCAGGCTTCGGGGAAGGGTTAGGGTTAGGGTTCGGGCTAGGGTTAGGGTTAGGGGACGGGGACGGTTTAGGGTCCAGGTGAGGGTAAGACAATGCTTTAGGGGGAGCGTACGTGTGAGGGTGCGGGTTAGCGTTAGCGTACGGGTTAGGATTAGGGGACGGGTGAGGGTCAGGCTTCGGGGAAGGGTTAGGGTTAGGGTTCGGGCTAGGGTTAGGGTTATGGGATGGGGACGGTTTAGGGTCCAGGTGAGGGTACGACAACGCTTTAGGGGGAGCGTACGTGTGAGGGCGCGGGTTGGAGTTAGCGTACGGGTTAGGATTAGGGGACGGGTGAGGGTCAGGTTCCGGGGAAGGGTTAGGGTTAGGGTTCGGGCTAGGTTTAGGGTTAGGGGACGGGGACGGTTTAGGGTCCAGGTGAGGGTACGACAATGATTTAGGGGGAGCGTACGTGTGAGGGCGCGGGTTAGCGTTCGCGTACGGGTTAGGATTAGGGGACGGGTGAGGGTCAGGCTTCGGGGAAGGGTTAGGGTTAGGGTTCGGGCTAGGGTTAGGGTTAGGGAACGGGGACGGTTTAGGGTCCAGGTGAGGGTACGAGAACGCTTTAGGGGGAGCCTACGTATGAGGGCGCGGGTTAGCGTTAGCGTACGGGTTAGGATTAGGGGACGGGTGAGGGTCAGGCTTCGGGCAAGGGTTAGGGTTAGGGTTCGGGCTAGGGTTAGGGTTAGGGGACGGGGACGGTTTACGGTCCAGGTGAGGGTACGACAACACTTTAGGGGGAGCGTACGTGTGAGGGCGCGGGTTGGCGTTAGCGTACGGGTTAGGATTAGGGGACGGGTGAGGGTCAGGTTTCGGGGAAGGGTTAGGGTTAGGGTTCTGGCTAGGGTTAGGGTTAGGGGACGGGGACGGTTTAGGGCCCAGGTGAGGGTAAGACAACGCTTTATGGGGAGCGTACGTGTGAGGGCGCGGGTTAGCGTTAGCGTACGGGTTAGGATTAGGGGACGGGTGAGGGTCACGCTTCGGGGAAGGGTTAGGGTTAGGGTTCGGGCTAGGGTTAGGGTTAGGGGACGGGGACGGTTTAGGGTCCAGGTGAGGGTAAGACAATGCTTTAGGGGGAGCGTACGTGTGAGGGCGCGGGTTAGCGTTAGCGTACGGGTTAGGATTAGGGGACGGGTGAGGGTCAGGCTTCGGGGAAGGGATAGGGTTAGGGTTCGGGCTAGGGTTAGGGTTAGGGGACGGGGACGGTTTAGGGTCCAGGTGAGGGTACGACAACGCTTTAGGGGGAGCGTACGTGTGAGGGCGCGGGTTGGAGTTAGCGTACGGGTTAGGATTAGGGGACGGGTGAGGGTCAGGTTTCGGGGAAGGGTTAGGGTTAGGGTTCGGGCTAGGGTTAGGGTTACGGGACGGGGACGGTTTAGGGTCCAGGTGAGGGTACGACAATGCTTTAGGGGGAGCGTACGTGTGAGGGCGCGGGTTAGCGTTAGCGTACGGGTTAGGATTAGGGGACGGGTTAGGGTCAGGCTTCGGGGAAGGGTTAGGGTTAGGGTTCGGGCTAGGGTTAGGGTTAGGGGCCGGGGACGGGTTTGGGTACAGGTGAGGGTAAGACAACGCTTTAGGGGGAGCGTACGTGTGAGGGTGCGGGTTAGCGTTAGCGTACGGGTTAGGATTAGGGGACGGGTGAGGGTCAGGCTTCGGGGAAGGGTTAGGGTTAGGGTTCGGGCTAGGGTTAGGGTTAGGGGACGGGGACGGTTTAGGGTCCAGGTGAGGGTACGACAACGCTTTAGGGGGAGCGTACGTGTGAGGGCGTGGGTTAGCGTTAGCATACGGGTTAGGATTAGGGGACGGGTGAGGGTCAGGCTTCGGGGAAGGGTTAGGGTTAGGGTTCGGGCTAGGGTTAGGGTTAGGGGACGGGGACGGTTTAGGGTCCAGGTGAGGGTACGACAACGCTTTAGGGGGAGCGTACGTGTGAGGGCGCGGGTTGGAGTTAGCATACGGGTTAGGATTAGGGGACGGGTGAGGGTCAGGTTTCGGGGAAGGGTTAGGGTTAGGGTTCGGGCTAGGGTTAGGGTTAGGGGACGGGGACGGTTTAGGGTCCAGGTGAGGGTACGACAATGCTTTAGGGGGAGCGTACGTGTGAGGGCGCGGGTTAGCATTAGCGTACGGGTTAGGATTAGGGGACGGGTGAGGGTCAGGCTTCGGGGAAGGGTTAGGGTTAGGGTTCGGGCTAGGGTTAGGGTTAGGGGCCGGGGACGGTTTAGGGTACAGGTGAGGGTAAGACAACGCTTTAGGGGGAGCGTACGTGTGAGGGTGCGGGTTAGCGTTAGCGTACGGGTTAGGATTAGGGGACGGGTGAGGGTCAGGCTTCGGGGAAGGGTTAGGGTTAGGGTTCGGGCTAGGGTTAGGGTTAGGGGACGGGGACGGTTTAGGGTCCAGGTGAGGGTACGACAACGCTTTAGGGGGAGCGTACGTGTGAGGGCGTGGGTTAGCGTTAGCGTACGGGTTAGGATTAGGGGACGGGTGAGGGTCAGGCTTCGGGGAAGGGTTAGGGTTAGGGTTCGGGCTAGGGTTAGGGTTAGGGGACGGGGACGGTTTAGGGTCCAGGTGAGGGTAAGACAATGCTTTAGGGGGAGCGTACGTGTGAGGGTGCGGGTTAGCGTTAGCGTACGGGTTAGGATTAGGGGACGGGTGAGGGTCAGGCTTCGGGGAAGGGTTAGGGTTAGGGTTCGGGCTAGGGTTAGGGTTATGGGACGGGGACGGTTTAGGGTCCAGGTGAGGGTACGACAACGCTTTAGGGGGAGCGTACGTGTGAGGGCGCGGGTTGGAGTTAGCGTACGGGTTAGGATTAGGGGACGGGTGAGGGTCAGGTTCCGGGGAAGGGTTAGGGTTAGGGTTCGGGCTAGGTTTAGGGTTAGGGGACGGGGACGGTTTAGGGTCCAGGTGAGGGTACGACAATGATTTAGGGGGAGCGTACGTGTGAGGGCGCGGGTTAGCGTTCGCGTACGGGTTAGGATTAGGGGACGGGTGAGGGTCAGGCTTCGGGGAAGGGTTAGGGTTAGGGTTCGGGCTAGGGTTAGGGTTAGGGAACGGGGACGGTTTAGGGTCCAGGTGAGGGTACGAGAACGCTTTAGGGGGAGCCTACGTATGAGGGCGCGGGTTAGCGTTAGCGTACGGGTTAGGATTAGGGGACGGGTGAGGGTCAGGCTTCGGGGAAGGGTTAGGGTTAGGGTTCGGGCTAGGGTTAGGGTTAGGGGACGGGGACGGTTTACGGTCCAGGTGAGGGTACGACAACACTTTAGGGGGAGCGTACGTGTGAGGGCGCGGGTTGGCGTTAGCGTACGGGTTAGGATTAGGGGACGGGTGAGGGTCAGGTTTCGGGGAAGGGTTAGGGTTAGGGTTCTGGCTAGGGTTAGGGTTAGGGGACGGGGACGGTTTAGGGCCCAGGTGAGGGTAAGACAACGCTTTATGGGGAGCGTACGTGTGAGGGCGCGGGTTAGCGTTAGCGTACGGGTTAGGATTAGGGGACGGGTGAGGGTCAGGCTTCGGGGAAGGGTTAGGGTTAGGGTTCGGGCTAGGGTTAGGGTTAGGGGACGGGGACGGTTTAGGGTCCAGGTGAGGGTAAGACAATGCTTTAGGGGGAGCGTACGTGTGAGGGCGCGGGTTAGCGTTAGCGTACGGGTTAGGATTAGGGGACGGGTGAGGGTCAGGCTTCGGGGAAGGGTTAGGGTTAGGGTTCGGGCTAGGGTTAGGGTTAGGGGACGGGGACGGTTTAGGGTCCAGGTGAGGGTACGACAACGCTTTAGGGGGAGCGTACGTGTGAGGGCGCGGGTTGGAGTTAGCGTACGGGTTAGGATTAGGGGACGGGTGAGGGTCAGGTTTCGGGGAAGGGTTAGGGTTAGGGTTCGGGCTAGGGTTAGGGTTAGGGGACGGGGACGGTTTAGGGTCCAGGTGAGGGTACGACAATGCTTTAGGGGGAGCGTACGTGTGAGGGCGCGGGTTAGCGTTAGCGTACGGGTTAGGATTAGGGGACGGGTTAGGGTCAGGCTTCGGGGAAGGGTTAGGGTTAGGGTTCGGGCTAGGGTTAGGGTTAGGGGCCGGGGACGGTTTAGGGTACAGGTGAGGGTAAGACAACGCTTTAGGGGGAGCGTACGTGTGAGGGTGCGGGTTAGCGTTAGCGTACGGGTTAGGATTAGGGTACGGGTGAGGGTCAGGCTTCGGGGAAGGGTTAGGGTTAGGGTTCGGGCTAGGGTTAGGGTTAGGGGACGGGGACGGTTTAGGGTCCAGGTGAGGGTACGACAACGCTTTAGGGGGAGCGTACGTGTGAGGGCGTGGGTTAGCGTTAGCGTACAGGTTAGGATTAGGGGACGGGTGAGGGTCAGGCTTCGGGGAAGGGTTAGGGTTAGGGTTCGGGCTAGGGTTAGGGTTAGGGGACGGGGACGGTTTAGGGTCCAGGTGAGGGTAAGACAATGCTTTAGGGGGAGCGTACGTGTGAGGGTGCGGGTTAGCGTTAGCGTACGGGTTAGGATTAGGGGACGGGTGAGGGTCAGGCTTCGGGGAAGGGTTAGGGTTAGGGTTCGGGCTAGGGTTAGGGTTATGGGACGGGGACGGTTTAGGGTCCAGGTGAGGGTACGACAACGCTTTAGGGGGAGCGTACGTGTGAGGGCGCGGGTTGGAGTTAGCGTACGGGTTAGGATTAGGGGACGGGTGAGGGTCAGGTTCCGGGGAAGGGTTAGGGTTAGGGTTCGGGCTAGGTTTAGGGTTAGGGGACGGGGACGGTTTAGGGTCCAGGTGAGGGTACGACAATGATTTAGGGGGAGCGTACGTGTGAGGGCGCGGGTTAGCGTTCGCGTACGGGTTAGGATTAGGGGACGGGTTAGGGTCAGGTTTCGGGGAAGGGTTAGGGTTATGGATCGGGCTAGGGTTAGGGTTAGGGAACGGGCACGGTTTAGGGTCCAGGTGAGGGTACGACAACGCTTTAGGGGGAGCGTACGTGTGAGGGTGCGGGTTAGCGTTAGCGTACGAGTTAGGATTAGGGGACGGGTGAGGGTCAGGCTTCGGGGAAGGGTTAAGGTTAGGGTTCGGGCTAGGGTTAGGGTTAGGGAACGGGGACGGTTTAGGGTCCAGGTGAGGGTACGACAACGCTTTAGGGGGAGCGTACGTGTGAGGGCGTGGGTTAGCGTTAGCGTACGTGTTAGGATTAGGGGACGGGTGAGGGTCAGGCTTCGGGGAAGGGTTAGGGTTAGGGTTCGGGCTAGGGTTAGGGTTAGGGGACGGGGACGGTTTAAGGTCCAGGTGAGGGTACGACAACGCTTTAGGGGGAGCGTACGTGTGAGGGCGTGGGTTAACGTTAGCGTACGGGTTAGGATTAGGGTACGGGTGAGGGTCAGGCTTCGGGGAAGGGTTAGGGTTAGGGTTCGGGCTAGGGTTAGGGTTAGGGGACGGGGACGGTTTAGGGTCCAGGTGAGGGTACGACAACACTTTAGGGGGAGCGTACGTGTGAGGGCGCGGGTTAGCGTTAGCGTACGGGTTAGGATTAGGGGACGGGTGAGGGTCAGGCTTCGGGGAAGGGTTAGGGTTAGGGTTCGGGCTAGGGTTAGGGTTAGGGGACGGGGACTGTTTAGGGTCCAGGTGAGGGTATGAGAACGCTTTAGGGGGAGCCTACGTATGAGGGCGCGGGTTAGCGTTAGCGTACGGGTTAGGATTAGGGGACGGGTGAGGGTCAGGCTTCGGGGAAGGGATAGGGTTAGGGTTCGGGCTAGGGTTAGGGTTAGGGGACGGGGACGGTTTAGGGTCCAGGTGAGGGTACGACAACGCTTTAGGGGGAGCGTACGTGTGAGGGCGTGGGTTAGCGTTAGCGTACGTGTTAGGATTAGGGGACGGGTGAGGGTCAGGCTTCGGGGAAGGGTTAGGGTTAGGGTTCGGGCTAGGGTTAGGGTTAGGGAACGGGGACGGTTTAGGGTCCAGGTGAGGGTACGAGAACGCTTTAGGGGGAGCCTACGTATGAGGGCGCGGGTTAGCGTTAGCGTACGGGTTAGGATTAGGGGACGGGTGAGGGTCAGGCTTCGGGCAAGGGTTAGGGTTAGGGTTCGGGCTAGGGTTAGGGTTAGGGGACGGGGACGGTTTACGGTCCAGGTGAGGGTACGACAACACTTTAGGGGGAGCGTACGTGTGAGGGCGCGGGTTGGCGTTAGCGTACGGGTTAGGATTAGGGGACGGGTGAGGGTCAGGTTTCGGGGAAGGGTTAGGGTTAGGGTTCTGGCTAGGGTTAGGGTTAGGGGACGGGGACGGTTTAGGGCCCAGGTGAGGGTAAGACAACGCTTTATGGGGAGCGTACGTGTGAGGGCGCGGGTTAGCGTTAGCGTACGGGTTAGGATTAGGGGACGGGTGAGGGTCAGGCTTCGGGGAAGGGTTAGGGTTAGGGTTCGGGCTAGGGTTAGGGTTAGGGGACGGGGACGGTTTAGGGTCCAGGTGAGGGTAAGACAATGCTTTAGGGGGAGCGTACGTGTGAGGGCGCGGGTTAGCGTTAGCGTACGGGTTAGGATTAGGGGACGGGTGAGGGTCAGGCTTCGGGGAAGGGATAGGGTTAGGGTTCGGGCTAGGGTTAGGGTTAGGGGACGGGGACGGTTTAGGGTCCAGGTGAGGGTACGACAACGCTTTAGGGGGAGCGTACGTGTGAGGGCGCGGGTTGGAGTTAGCGTACGGGTTAGGATTAGGGGACGGGTGAGGGTCAGGTTTCGGGGAAGGGTTAGGGTTAGGGTTCGGGCTAGGGTTAGGGTTACGGGACGGGGACGGTTTAGGGTCCAGGTGAGGGTACGACAATGCTTTAGGGGGAGCGTACGTGTGAGGGCGCGGGTTAGCGTTAGCGTACGGGTTAGGATTAGGGGACGGGTTAGGGTCAGGCTTCGGGGAAGGGTTAGGGTTAGGGTTCGGGCTAGGGTTAGGGTTAGGGGCCGGGGACGGGTTTGGGTACAGGTGAGGGTAAGACAACGCTTTAGGGGGAGCGTACGTGTGAGGGTGCGGGTTAGCGTTAGCGTACGGGTTAGGATTAGGGGACGGGTGAGGGTCAGGCTTCGGGGAAGGGTTAGGGTTAGGGTTCGGGCTAGGGTTAGGGTTAGGGGACGGGGACGGTTTAGGGTCCAGGTGAGGGTACGACAACGCTTTAGGGGGAGCGTACGTGTGAGGGCGTGGGTTAGCGTTAGCGTACGGGTTAGGATTAGGGGACGGGTGAGGGTCAGGCTTCGGGGAAGGGTTAGGGTTAGGGTTCGGGCTAGGGTTAGGGTTAGGGGACGGGGACGGTTTAGGGTCCAGGTGAGGGTACGACAACGCTTTAGGGGGAGCGTACGTGTGAGGGCGCGGGTTGGAGTTAGCATACGGGTTAGGATTAGGGGACGGGTGAGGGTCAGGTTTCGGGGAAGGGTTAGGGTTAGGGTTCGGGCTAGGGTTAGGGTTAGGGGACGGGGACGGTTTAGGGTCCAGGTGAGGGTACGACAATGCTTTAGGGGGAGCGTACGTGTGAGGGCGCGGGTTAGCATTAGCGTACGGGTTAGGATTAGGGGACGGGTTAGGGTCAGGCTTCGGGGAAGGGTTAGGGTTAGGGTTCGGGCTAGGGTTAGGGTTAGGGGCCGGGGACGGTTTAGGGTACAGGTGAGGGTAAGACAACGCTTTAGGGGGAGCGTACGTGTGAGGGTGCCGGTTAGCGTTAGCGTACGGGTTAGGATTAGGGGACGGGTGAGGGTCAGGCTTCGGGGAAGGGTTAGGGTTAGGGTTCGGGCTAGGGTTAGGGTTAGGGGACGGGGACGGTTTAGGGTCCAGGTGAGGGTACGACAACGCTTTAGGGGGAGCGTACGTGTGAGGGCGTGGGTTAGCGTTAGCGTACGGGTTAGGATTAGGGGACGGGTGAGGGTCAGGCTTCGGGGAAGGGTTAGGGTTAGGGTTCGGGCTAGGGTTAGGGTTAGGGGACGGGGACGGTTTAGGGTCCAGGTGAGGGTAAGACAATGCTTTAGGGGGAGCGTACGTGTGAGGGTGCGGGTTAGCGTTAGCGTACGGGTTAGGATTAGGGGACGGGTGAGGGTCAGGCTTCGGGGAAGGGTTAGGGTTAGGGTTCGGGCTAGGGTTAGGGTTATGGGACGGGGACGGTTTAGGGTCCAGGTGAGGGTACGACAACGCTTTAGGGGGAGCGTACGTGTGAGGGCGCGGGTTGGAGTTAGCGTACGGGTTAGGATTAGGGGACGGGTGAGGGTCAGGTTCCGGGGAAGGGTTAGGGTTAGGGTTCGGGCTAGGTTTAGGGTTAGGGGACGGGGACGGTTTAGGGTCCAGGTGAGGGTACGACAATGATTTAGGGGGAGCGTACGTGTGAGGGCGCGGGTTAGCGTTCGCGTACGGGTTAGGATTAGGGGACGGGTGAGGGTCAGGCTTCGGGGAAGGGTTAGGGTTAGGGTTCGGGCTAGGGTTAGGGTTAGGGAACGGGGACGGTTTAGGGTCCAGGTGAGGGTACGAGAACGCTTTAGGGGGAGCCTACGTATGAGGGCGCGGGTTAGCGTTAGCGTACGGGTTAGGATTAGGGGACGGGTGAGGGTCAGGCTTCGGGGAAGGGTTAGGGTTAGGGTTCGGGCTAGGGTTAGGGTTAGGGGACGGGGACGGTTTACGGTCCAGGTGAGGGTACGACAACACTTTAGGGGGAGCGTACGTGTGAGGGCGCGGGTTGGCGTTAGCGTACGGGTTAGGATTAGGGGACGGGTGAGGGTCAGGTTTCGGGGAAGGGTTAGGGTTAGGGTTCTGGCTAGGGTTAGGGTTAGGGGACGGGGACGGTTTAGGGCCCAGGTGAGGGTAAGACAACGCTTTATGGGGAGCGTACGTGTGAGGGCGCGGGTTAGCGTTAGCGTACGGGTTAGGATTAGGGGACGGGTGAGGGTCAGGCTTCGGGGAAGGGTTAGGGTTAGGGTTCGGGCTAGGGTTAGGGTTAGGGGACGGGGACGGTTTAGGGTCCAGGTGAGGGTAAGACAATGCTTTAGGGGGAGCGTACGTGTGAGGGCGCGGGTTAGCGTTAGCGTACGGGTTAGGATTAGGGGACGGGTGAGGGTCAGGCTTCGGGGAAGGGTTAGGGTTAGGGTTCGGGCTAGGGTTAGGGTTAGGGGACGGGGACGGTTTAGGGTCCAGGTGAGGGTAAGACAATGCTTTAGGGGGAGCGTACGTGTGAGGGTGCGGGTTAGCGTTAGCGTACGGGTTAGGATTAGGGGACGGGTGAGGGTCAGGCTTCGGGGAAGGGTTAGGGTTAGGGTTCGGGCTAGGGTTAGGGTTATGGGACGGGGACGGTTTAGGGTCCAGGTGAGGGTACGACAACGCTTTAGCGGGAGCGTACGTGTGAGGGCGCGGGTTGGAGTTAGCGTACGGGTTAGGATTAGGGGACGGGTGAGGGTCAGGTTCCGGGGAAGGGTTAGGGTTAGGGTTCGGGCTAGGTTTAGGGTTAGGGGACGGGGACGGTTTAGGGTCCAGGTGAGGGTACGACAATGATTTAGGGGGAGCGTACGTGTGAGGGCGCGGGTTAGCGTTCGCGTACGGGTTAGGATTAGGGGACGGGTGAGGGTCAGGCTTCGGGGAAGGGTTAGGGTTAGGGTTCGGGCTAGGGTTAGGGTTAGGGAACGGGGACGGTTTAGGGTCCAGGTGAGGGTACGAGAACGCTTTAGGGGGAGCCTACGTATGAGGGCGCGGGTTAGCGTTAGCGTACGGGTTAGGATTAGGGGACGGGTGAGGGTCAGGCTTCGGGGAAGGGTTAGGGTTAGGGTTCGGGCTAGGGTTAGGGTTAGGGGACGGGGACGGTTTACGGTCCAGGTGAGGGTACGACAACACTTTAGGGGGAGCGTACGTGTGAGGGCGCGGGTTGGCGTTAGCGTACGGGTTAGGATTAGGGGACGGGTGAGGGTCAGGTTTCGGGGAAGGGTTAGGGTTAGGGTTCTGGCTAGGGTTAGGGTTAGGGGACGGGGACGGTTTAGGGCCCAGGTGAGGGTAAGACAACGCTTTATGGGGAGCGTACGTGTGAGGGCGCGGGTTAGCGTTAGCGTACGGGTTAGGATTAGGGGACGGGTGAGGGTCAGGCTTCGGGGAAGGGTTAGGGTTAGGGTTCGGGCTAGGGTTAGGGTTAGGGGACGGGGACGGTTTAGGGTCCAGGTGAGGGTAAGACAATGCTTTAGGGGGAGCGTACGTGTGAGGGCGCGGGTTAGCGTTAGCGTACGGGTTAGGATTAGGGGACGGGTGAGGGTCAGGCTTCGGGGAAGGGTTAGGGTTAGGGTTCGGGCTAGGGTTAGGGTTAGGGGACGGGGACGGTTTAGGGTCCAGGTGAGGGTACGACAACGCTTTAGGGGGAGCGTACGTGTGAGGGCGCGGGTTGGAGTTAGCGTACGGGTTAGGATTAGGGGACGGGTGAGGGTCAGGTTTCGGGGAAGGGTTAGGGTTAGGGTTCGGGCTAGGGTTAGGGTTAGGGGACGGGGACGGTTTAGGGTCCAGGTGAGGGTACGACAATGCTTTAGGGGGAGCGTACGTGTGAGGGCGCGGGTTAGCGTTAGCGTACGGGTTAGGATTAGGGGACGGGTTAGGGTCAGGCTTCGGGGAAGGGTTAGGGTTAGGGTTCGGGCTAGGGTTAGGGTTAGGGGCCGGGGACGGTTTAGGGTACAGGTGAGGGTAAGACAACGCTTTAGGGGGAGCGTACGTGTGAGGGCGTGGGTTAGCGTTAGCGTACAGGTTAGGATTAGGGGACGGGTGAGGGTCAGGCTTCGGGGAAGGGTTAGGGTTAGGGTTCGGGCTAGGGTTAGGGATAGGGGACGGGGACGGTTTAGGGTCCAGGTGAGGGTAAGACAATGCTTTAGGGGGAGCGTACGTGTGAGGGTGCGGGTTAGCGTTAGCGTACGGGTTAGGATTAGGGGACGGGTGAGGGTCAGGCTTCGGGGAAGGGTTAGGGTTAGGGTTCGGGCTAGGGTTAGGGTTATGGGACGGGGACGGTTTAGGGTCCAGGTGAGGGTACGACAACGCTTTAGGGGGAGCGTACGTGTGAGGGCGCGGGTTGGAGTTAGCGTACGGGTTAGGATTAGGGGACGGGTGAGGGTCAGGTTCCGGGGAAGGGTTAGGGTTAGGGTTCGGGCTAGGTTTAGGGTTAGGGGACGGGGACGGTTTAGGGTCCAGGTGAGGGTACGACAATGATTTAGGGGGAGCGTACGTGTGAGGGCGCGGGTTAGCGTTCGCGTACGGGTTAGGATTAGGGGACGGGTTAGGGTCAGGTTTCGGGGAAGGGTTAGGGTTATGGATCGGGCTAGGGTTAGGGTTAGGGAACGGGCACGGTTTAGGGTCCAGGTGAGGGTACGACAACGCTTTAGGGGGAGCGTACGTGTGAGGGTGCGGGTTAGCGTTAGCGTACGAGTTAGGATTAGGGGACGGGTGAGGGTCAGGCTTCGGGGAAGGGTTAAGGTTAGGGTTCGGGCTAGGGTTAGGGTTAGGGAACGGGGACGGTTTAGGGTCCAGGTGAGGGTACGACAACGCTTTAGGGGGAGCGTACGTGTGAGGGCGTGGGTTAGCGTTAGCGTACGTGTTAGGATTAGGGGACGGGTGAGGGTCAGGCTTCGGGGAAGGGTTAGGGTTAGGGTTCGGGCTAGGGTTAGGGTTAGGGGACGGGGACGGTTTAAGGTCCAGGTGAGGGTACGACAACGCTTTAGGGGGAGCGTACGTGTGAGGGCGTGGGTTAACGTTAGCGTACGGGTTAGGATTAGGGTACGGGTGAGGGTCAGGCTTCGGGGAAGGGTTAGGGTTAGGGTTCGGGCTAGGGTTAGGGTTAGGGGACGGGGACGGTTTAGGGTCCAGGTGAGGGTACGACAACACTTTAGGGGGAGCGTACGTGTGAGGGCGCGGGTTAGCGTTAGCGTACGGGTTAGGATTAGGGGACGGGTGAGGGTCAGGCTTCGGGGAAGGGTTAGGGTTAGGGTTCGGGCTAGGGTTAGGGTTAGGGGACGGGGACTGTTTAGGGTCCAGGTGAGGGTATGAGAACGCTTTAGGGGGAGCCTACGTATGAGGGCGCGGGTTAGCGTTAGCGTACGGGTTAGGATTAGGGGACGGGTGAGGGTCAGGCGTCGGGGAAGGGTTAGGGTTAGGTTTCGGGCTAGGGTTAGGGTTAGGGGACGGGGACGGTTTAGGGTCCAGGTGAGGGTACGAGAACGCTTTAGGGGGAGCGTACGTGTGAGGGCGCGGGATAGCGTTAGCTTACGGGTTAGCATTAGGGGACGGGTGAGGGTCAGGCTTCGGGGAAGGGTTAGGGTTAGGTTTCGGGCTAGGGTTAGGGTTAGGGGACGGGGACGGTTTAGGGTCCAGGTGAGGGTACGACAACGCTTTAGGGGCAGAGTACGTGTGAGGGCGCGTGTTAGCGTTAGCGTACAGGTTAGGATTAGGGGACGGGTGAGGGTCAGGCTTCGGGGAAGTGTTAGGGTTAGGGTTCGGGCTAGGGTTAGGGTTAGGGGACGGGGACGGTTTAGGGTCCAGGTGAGGGTACGACAACGCTTTAGGGGGAGCATACGTGTGAGCGCGCAGGTTAGCATTAACGTACGGGTTAGGATTAGAGGACGGGTGAGGGTCAGGCTTCGGGGAAGCGTTAGGGTTAGGGTTCGGGCTAGGGTTAGGGTTAGGGGACGGGGACGGTTTAGGGTCCAGGTGAGGGTACGAGAACGCTTTAGGGGGAGCGTACGTGTGAGGGCGCGGGATAGCGTTAGCGTACGGGTTAGGATTAGGGGACGGGTGAGGGTCAGGCTTCGGGGAAGGGTTAGGGTTAGGTTTCGGGCTAGGGGTAGGGTTAGGGGACGGGGACGGTTTAGGGTCCAGGTGAGGGTACGAGAACGCTTTTGGGGGAGTGTACGTGTGAGGGCGTGGGTTAGCGTTAGCGTACGGGTTAGGATTACGGGACGGGTGAGGGTCAGGCTTCGTGGAAGGGTTAGGGTTAGGGATCGGGCTAGGGTTAGGGTTAGGGAACGGGCACGGTTTAGGGTCCAGGTGAGGGTACGACAACGCTTTAGGGGGAGCGTACGTGTGAGGGCGCGGGTTGGCGTTAGCGTACGGGTTAGGATTAGGGGACGGGTGAGGTTCAGGTTTCGGGGAAGGGTTAGGGTTAGGGTTCTGGCTAGGGTTAGGGTTAGGGGACGGGGACGGTTTAGGGCCCAGGTGAGGGTAAGACAACGCTTTATGGGGAGCGTACGTGTGAGGGCGCGGGTTAGCGTTAGCGTACGGGTTAGGATTAGGGGACGGGTGAGGGTCAGGCTTCGGGGAAGGGTTAGGGTTAGGGTTCGGGCTAGGGTTAGGGTTAGGGGACGGGGACGGTTTAGGGTCCAGGTGAGGGTAAGACAATGCTTTAGGGGGAGCGTACGTGTGAGGGTGCGGGTTAGCGTTAGCGTACGGGTTAGAATTAGGGGACGGGTGAGGGTCAGGCTTCGGGGAAGGGTTAGGGTTAGGGTTCGGGCTAGGGTTAGGGTTATGGGACGGGGACGGTTTAGGGTCCAGGTGAGGGTACGACAACGCTTTAGGGGGAGCGTACGTGTGAGGGCGCGGGTTGGAGTTAGCGTACGGGTTAGGATTAGGGGACGGTTGAGGGTCAGGTTCCGGGGAAGGGTTAGGGTTAGGGTTCGGGCTAGGTTTAGGGTTAGGGGACGGGGACGGTTTAGGGTCCAGGTGAGGGTACGACAATGATTTAGGGGGAGCGTACGTGTGAGGGCGCGGGTTAGCGTTCGTGTACGGGTTAGGATTAGGGGACGGGTTAGGGTCAGGTTTCGGGGAAGGGTTAGGGTTAGGGATCGGGCTAGGGTTAGGGTTAGGGAACGGGCACGGTTTAGGGTCCAGGTGAGGGTACGACAACGCTTTAGGGGGAGCGTACGTGTGAGGGCGCGGGTTAGCGTTAGCGTACGGGTTAGGATTAGGGGACGGGTGAGAGTCAGGCTTCGGGGAAGGGTTAGGGTTAGGGTTCGGGCTAGGGTTAGGGTTAGGGGACGGGGACGGTTTACGGTCCAGGTGAGGGTACGACAACGCTTTAGGGGGAGCGTACGTGTGAGGGCGCGGGTTGGCGTTAGCGTACGGGTTAGGATTAGGGGACGGGTGAGGGTCAGGTTTCGGGGAAGGGTTAGGGTTAGGGTTCTGGCTAGGGTTAGGGTTAGGGGACGGGGACGGTTTAGGGCCCAGGTGAGGGTAAGACAACGCTTTATGGGGAGCGTACGTGTGAGGGCGCGGGTTAGCGTTAGCGTACGGGTTAGGATTAGGGGACGGGTGAGGGTCAGGCTTCGGGGAAGGGTTAGGGTTAGGGTTCGGGCTAGGGTTAGGGTTAGGGGACGGGGACGGTTTAGGGTCCAGGTGAGGGTAAGACAATGCTTTAGGGGGAGCGTACGTGTGAGGGCGCGGGTTAGCGTTAGCGTACGGGTTAGGATTAGGGGACGGGTGAGGGTCAGGCTTCGGGGAAGGGTTAGGGTTAGGGTTCGGGCTAGGGTTAGGGTTAGGGGACGGGGACGGTTTAGGGTCCAGGTGAGGGTACGACAACGCTTTAGGGGGAGCGTACGTGTGAGGGCGCGGGTTGGAGTTAGCGTACGGGTTAGGATTAGGGGACGGGTGAGGGTCAGGTTTCGGGGAAGGGTTAGGGTTAGGGTTCGGGCTAGGGTTAGGGTTAGGGGACGGGGACGGTTTAGGGTCCAGGTGAGGGTACGACAATGATTTAGGGGAAGCGTACGTGTGAGAGCGCGGGTTAGCGTTAGCGTACGGGTTAGGATTAGGGGACGGGTTAGGGTCAGGCTTCGGGGAAGGGTTAGGGTTAGGGTTCGGGCTAGGGTTAGGGTTAGGGGCCGGGGACTGTTTAGGGTACAGGTGAGGGTAAGACAACGCTTTAGGGGGAGCGTACGTGTGAGGGTGCGGGTTAGCGTTAGCGTACGGGTTAGGATTAGGGGACGGGTGAGGGTCAGGCTTCGGGGAAGGGTTAGGGTTAGGGTTCGGGCTAGGGTTAGGGTTAGGGGACGGGGACGGTTTAGGGTCCAGGTGAGGGTACGACAACGCTTTAGGGGGAGCGTACGTGTGAGGGCGTGGGTTAGCGTTAGCGTACGGGTTAGGATTAGGGGACGGGTGAGGGTCAGGCTTCGGGGAAGGGTTAGGGTTAGGGTTCGGGCTAGGGTTAGGGTTAGGGGACGGGGACGGTTTAGGGTCCAGGTGAGGGTACGACAACGCTTTAGGGGGAGCGTACGTGTGAGGGCGCGGGTTGGAGTTAGCGTACGGGTTAGGATTAGGGGACGGGTGAGGGTCAGGTTTCGGGGAAGGGTTAGGGTTAGGGTTCGGGCTAGGGTTACGGTTAGGGGACGGGGACGGTTTAGGGTCCAGGTGAGGGTACGACAATGCTTTAGGGGGAGCGTACGTGTGAGGGCGCGGGTTAGCGTTAGCGTACGGGTTAGGATTAGGGGACGGGTTAGGGTCAGGCTTCGGGGAAGGGTTAGGGTTAGGGTTCGGGCTAGGGTTAGGGTTAGGGGCCGGGGACGGTTTAGGGTACAGGTGAGGGTAAGACAACGCTTTAGGGGGAGCGTACGTGTGAGGGTGCGGGTTAGCGTTAGCGTACGGGTTAGGATTAGGGGACGGGTGAGGGTCAGGCTTTGGGGAAGGGTTAGGGTTAGGGTTCGGGCTAGGGTTAGGGTTAGGGGACGGGGACGGTTTAGGGTCCAGGTGAGGGTACGACAACGCTTTAGGGGGAGCGTACGTGTGAGGGCGCGGGTTGGCGTTAGCGTACGGGTTAGGATTAGGGGACGGGTTAGGGTCAGGTTTCGGGGAAGGGTTAGGGTTAGGGTTCTGGCTAGGGTTAGGGTTAGGGGACGGGGACGGTTTAGGGCCCAGGTGAGGGTAAGACAACGCTTTATGGGGAGCGTACGTGTGAGGGCGCGGGTTAGCGTTAGCGTACGGGTTAGGATTAGGGGACGGGTGAGGGTCAGGCTTCGGGGAAGGGTTAGGGTTAGGGTTCGGGCTAGGGTTAGGGTTAGGGGACGGGGACGGTTTAGGGTCCAGGTGAGGGTAAGACAATGCTTTAGGGGGAGCGTACGTGTGAGGGCGCGGGTTAGCGTTAGCGTACGGGTTAGGATTAGGGGACGGGTGAGGGTCAGGCTTCGGGGAAGGGTTAGGGTTAGGGTTCGGGCTAGGGTTAGGGTTAGGGGACGGGGACGGTTTAGGGTCCAGGTGAGGGTACGACAACGCTTTAGGGGGAGCGTACGTGTGAGGGCGCGGGTTGGAGTTAGCGTACGGGTTAGGATTAGGGGACGGGTGAGGGTCAGGTTTCGGGGAAGGGTTAGGGTTAGGGTTCGGGCTAGGGTTAGGGTTAGGGGACGGGGACGGTTTAGGGTCCAGGTGAGGGTACGACAATGCTTTAGGGGGAGCGTACGTGTGAGGGCGCGGGTTAGCGTTAGCGTACGGGTTAGGATTAGGGGACGGGTTAGGGTCAGGCTTCGGGGAAGGGTTAGGGTTAGGGTTCGGGCTAGGGTTAGGGTTAGGGGCCGGGGACGGTTTAGGGTACAGGTGAGGGTAAGACAACGCTTTAGGGGGAGCGTACGTGTGAGGGTGCGGGTTAGCGTTAGCGTACGGGTTAGGATTAGGGGACGGGTGAGGGTCAGGCTTCGGGGAAGGGTTAGGGTTAGGGTTCGGGCTAGGGTTAGGGTTAGGGGACGGGGACGGTTTAGGGTCGAGGTGAGGGTACGACAACGCTTTAGGGGGAGCGTACGTGTGAGGGCGTGGGTTAGCGTTAGCGTACGGGTTAGGATTAGGGGACGGGTGAGGGTCAGGCTTCGGGGAAGGGTTAGGGTTAGGGTTCGGGCTAGGGTTAGGGTTAGGGGACGGGGACGGTTTAGGGTCCAGGTGAGGGTACGACAACGCTTTAGGGGGAGCGTACGTGTGAGGGCGCGGGTTGGAGTTAGCATACGGGTTAGGATTAGGGGACGGGTGAGGGTCAGGTTTCGGGGAAGGGTTAGGGTTAGGGTTCGGGCTAGGGTTAGGGTTAGGGGACGGGGACGGTTTAGGGTCCAGGTGAGGGTACGACAATGCTTTAGGGGGAGCGTACGTGTGAGGGCGCGGGTTAGCGTTAGCGTACGGGTTAGGATTAGGGGACGGGTTAGGGTCAGGCTTCGGGGAAGGGTTAGGGTTAGGGTTCGGGCTAGGGTTAGGGTTAGGGGCCGGGGACGGTTTAGGGTACAGGTGAGGGTAAGACAACGCTTTAGGGGGAGCGTACGTGTGAGGGTGCGGGTTAGCGTTAGCGTACGGGTTAGGATTAGGGGACGGGTGAGGGTCAGGCTTCGGGGAAGGGTTAGGGTTAGGGTTCGGGCTAGGGTTAGGGTTAGGGGACGGGGACGGTTTAGGGTCCAGGTGAGGGTACGACAACGCTTTAGGGGGAGCGTACGTGTGAGGGCGTGGGTTAGCGTTAGCGTACGGGTTAGGATTAGGGGACGGGTGAGGGTCAGGCTTCGGGGAAGGGTTAGGGTTAGGGTTCGGGCTAGGGTTAGGGTTAGGGGACGGGGACGGTTTAGGGTCCAGGTGAGGGTAAGACAATGCTTTAGGGGGAGCGTACGTGTGAGGGTGCGGGTTAGCGTTAGCGTACGGGTTAGGATTAGGGGACGGGTGAGGGTCAGGCTTCGGGGAAGGGTTAGGGTTAGGGTTCGGGCTAGGGTTAGGGTTATGGGACGGGGACGGTTTAGGGTCCAGGTGAGGGTACGACAACGCTTTAGGGGGAGCGTACGTGTGAGGGCGCGGGTTGGAGTTAGCGTACGGGTTAGGATTAGGGGACGGGTGAGGGTCAGGTTCCGGGGAAGGGTTAGGGTTAGGGTTCGGGCTAGGTTTAGGGTTAGGGGACGGGGACGGTTTAGGGTCCAGGTGAGGGTACGACAATGATTTAGGGGGAGCGTACGTGTGAGGGCGCGGGTTAGCGTTCGCGTACGGGTTAGGATTAGGGGACGGGTGAGGGTCAGGCTTCGGGGAAGGGTTAGGGTTAGGGTTCGGGCTAGGGTTAGGGTTAGGGGACGGGGACGGTTTACGGTCCAGGTGAGGGTACGACAACACTTTAGGGGGAGCGTACGTGTGAGGGCGCGGGTTGGCGTTAGCGTACGGGTTAGGATTAGGGGACGGGTGAGGGTCAGGTTTCGGGGAAGGGTTAGGGTTAGGGTTCTGGCTAGGGTTAGGGTTAGGGGACGGGGACGGTTTAGGGCCCAGGTGAGGGTAAGACAACGCTTTATGGGGAGCGTACGTGTGAGGGCGCGGGTTAGCGTTAGCGTACGGGTTAGGATTAGGGGACGGGTGAGGGTCAGGCTTCGGGGAAGGGTTAGGGTTAGGGTTCGGGCTAGGGTTAGGGTTAGGGGACGGGGACGGTTTAGGGTCCAGGTGAGGGTAAGACAATGCTTTAGGGGGAGCGTACGTGTGAGGGCGCGGGTTAGCGTTAGCGTACGGGTTAGGATTAGGGGACGGGTGAGGGTCAGGCTTCGGGGAAGGGATAGGGTTAGGGTTCGGGCTAGGGTTAGGGTTAGGGGACGGGGACGGTTTAGGGTCCAGGTGAGGGTAAGACAATGCTTTAGGGGGAGCGTACGTGTGAGGGCGCGGGTTAGCGTTAGCGTACGGGTTAGGATTAGGGGACGGGTGAGGGTCAGGCTTCGGGGAAGGGATAGGGTTAGGGTTCGGGCTAGGGTTAGGGTTAGGGGACGGGGACGGTTTAGGGTCCAGGTGAGGGTACGACAACGCTTTAGGGGGAGCGTACGTGTGAGGGCGCGGGTTGGAGTTAGCATACGGGTTAGGATTAGGGGACGGGTGAGGGTCAGGTTTCGGGGAAGGGTTAGGGTTAGGGTTCGGGCTAGGGTTAGGGTTAGGGGACGGGGACGGTTTAGGGTCCAGGTGAGGGTACGACAATGCTTTAGGGGGAGCGTACGTGTGAGGGCGCGGGTTAGCGTTAGCGTACGGGTTAGGATTAGGGGACGGGTTAGGGTCAGGCTTCGGGGAAGGGTTAGGGTTAGGGTTCGGGCTAGGGTTAGGGTTAGGGGCCGGGGACGGTTTAGGGTACAGGTGAGGGTAAGACAACGCTTTAGGGGGAGCGTACGTGTGAGGGTGCGCGTTAGCGTTAGCGTACGGGTTAGGATTAGGGGACGGGTGAGGGTCAGGCTTCGGGGAAGGGTTAGGGTTAGGGTTCGGGCTAGGGTTAGGGTTATGGGACGGGGACGGTTTAGGGTCCAGGTGAGGGTACGACAACGCTTTAGGGGGAGCGTACGTGTGAGGGCGCGGGTTGGAGTTAGCGTACGGGTTAGGATTAGGGGACGGGTGAGGGTCAGGTTCCGGGGAAGGGTTAGGGTTAGGGTTCGGGCTAGGTTTAGGGTTAGGGGACGGGGACGGTTTAGGGTCCAGGTGAGGGTACGACAATGATTTAGGGGGAGCGTACGTGTGAGGGCGCGGGTTAGCGTTCGCGTACGGGTTAGGATTAGGGGACGGGTGAGGGTCAGGCTTCGGGGAAGGGTTAGGGTTAGGGTTCGGGCTAGGGTTAGGGTTAGGGAACGGGGACGGTTTAGGGTCCAGGTGAGGGTACGAGAACGCTTTAGGGGGAGCCTACGTATGAGGGCGCGGGTTAGCGTTAGCGTACGGGTTAGGATTAGGGGACGGGTGAGGGTCAGGCTTCGGGGAAGGGTTAGGGTTAGGGTTCGGGCTAGGGTTAGGGTTAGGGGACGGGGACGGTTTACGGTCCAGGTGAGGGTACGACAACACTTTAGGGGGAGCGTACGTGTGAGGGCGCGGGTTGGCGTTAGCGTACGGGTTAGGATTAGGGGACGGGTGAGGGTCAGGTTTCGGGGAAGGGTTAGGGTTAGGGTTCTGGCTAGGGTTAGGGTTAGGGGACGGGGACGGTTTAGGGCCCAGGTGAGGGTAAGACAACGCTTTATGGGGAGCGTACGTGTGAGGGCGCGGGTTAGCGTTAGCGTACGGGTTAGGATTAGGGGACGGGTGAGGGTCAGGCTTCGGGGAAGGGTTAGGGTTAGGGTTCGGGCTAGGGTTAGGGTTAGGGGACGGGGACGGTTTAGGGTCCAGGTGAGGGTAAGACAATGCTTTAGGGGGAGCGTACGTGTGAGGGCGCGGGTTAGCGTTAGCGTACGGGTTAGGATTAGGGGACGGGTGAGGGTCAGGCTTCGGGGAAGGGATAGGGTTAGGGTTCGGGCTAGGGTTAGGGTTAGGGGACGGGGACGGTTTAGGGTCCAGGTGAGGGTAAGACAATGCTTTAGGGGGAGCGTACGTGTGAGGGCGCGGGTTAGCGTTAGCGTACGGGTTAGGATTAGGGGACGGGTGAGGGTCAGGCTTCGGGGAAGGGATAGGGTTAGGGTTCGGGCTAGGGTTAGGGTTAGGGGACGGGGACGGTTTAGGGTCCAGGTGAGGGTACGACAACGCTTTAGGGGGAGCGTACGTGTGAGGGCGCGGGTTGGAGTTAGCATACGGGTTAGGATTAGGGGACGGGTGAGGGTCAGGTTTCGGGGAAGGGTTAGGGTTAGGGTTCGGGCTAGGGTTAGGGTTAGGGGACGGGGACGGTTTAGGGTCCAGGTGAGGGTACGACAATGCTTTAGGGGGAGCGTACGTGTGAGGGCGCGGGTTAGCGTTAGCGTACGGGTTAGGATTAGGGGACGGGTTAGGGTCAGGCTTCGGGGAAGGGTTAGGGTTAGGGTTCGGGCTAGGGTTAGGGTTAGGGGCCGGGGACGGTTTAGGGTACAGGTGAGGGTAAGACAACGCTTTAGGGGGAGCGTACGTGTGAGGGTGCGGGTTAGCGTTAGCGTACGGGTTAGGATTAGGGGACGGGTGAGGGTCAGGCTTCGGGGAAGGGTTAGGGTTAGGGTTCGGGCTAGGGTTAGGGTTAGGGGACGGGGACGGTTTAGGGTCCAGGTGAGGGTACGACAACGCTTTAGGGGGAGCGTACGTGTGAGGGCGTGGGTTAGCGTTAGCGTACGGGTTAGGATTAGGGGACGGGTGAGGGTCAGGCTTCGGGGAAGGGTTAGGGTTAGGGTTCGGGCTAGGGTTAGGGTTAGGGGACGGGGACGGTTTAGGGTCCAGGTGAGGGTAAGACAATGCTTTAGGGGGAGCTTACGTGTGAGGGTGCGGGTTAGCGTTAGCGTACGGGTTAGGATTAGGGGACGGGTGAGGGTCAGGTTCCGGGGAAGGGTTAGGGTTAGGGTTCGGGCTAGGGTTAGGGTTATGGGACGGGGACGGTTTAGGGTCCAGGTGAGGGTACGACAACGCTTTAGGGGGAGCGTACGTGTGAGGGCGCGGGTTGGAGTTAGCGTACGGGTTAGGATTAGGGGACGGGTGAGGGTCAGGTTCCGGGGAAGGGTTAGGGTTAGGGTTCGGGCTAGGTTTAGGGTTAGGGGACGGGGACGGTTTAGGGTCCAGGTGAGGGTACGACAATGATTTAGGGGGAGCGTACGTGTGAGGGCGCGGGTTAGCGTTCGCGTACGGGTTAGGATTAGGGGACGGGTGAGGGTCAGGCTTCGGGGAAGGGTTAGGGTTAGGGTTCGGGCTAGGGTTAGGGTTAGGGAACGGGGACGGTTTAGGGTCCAGGTGAGGGTACGAGAACGCTTTAGGGGGAGCCTACGTATGAGGGCGCGGGTTAGCGTTAGCGTACGGGTTAGGATTAGGGGACGGGTGAGGGTCAGGCTTCGGGGAAGGGTTAGGGTTAGGGTTCGGGCTAGGGTTAGGGTTAGGGGACGGGGACGGTTTACGGTCCAGGTGAGGGTACGACAACACTTTAGGGGGAGCGTACGTGTGAGGGCGCGGGTTGGCGTTAGCGTACGGGTTAGGATTAGGGGACGGGTGAGGGTCAGGTTTCGGGGAAGGGTTAGGGTTAGGGTTCTGGCTAGGGTTAGGGTTAGGGGACGGGGACGGTTTAGGGCCCAGGTGAGGGTAAGACAACGCTTTATGGGGAGCGTACGTGTGAGGGCGCGGGTTAGCGTTAGCGTACGGGTTAGGATTAGGGGACGGGTGAGGGTCAGGCTTCGGGGAAGGGTTAGGGTTAGGGTTCGGGCTAGGGTTAGGGTTAGGGGACGGGGACGGTTTAGGGTCCAGGTGAGGGTAAGACAATGCTTTAGGGGGAGCGTACGTGTGAGGGCGCGGGTTAGCGTTAGCGTACGGGTTAGGATTAGGGGACGGGTGAGGGTCAGGCTTCGGGGAAGGGTTAGGGTTAGGGTTCGGGCTAGGGTTAGGGTTAGGGGACGGGGACGGTTTAGGGTCCAGGTGAGGGTACGACAACGCTTTAGGGGGAGCGTACGTGTGAGGGCGCGGGTTGGAGTTAGCGTACGGGTTAGGATTAGGGGACGGGTGAGGGTCAGGCTTCGGGGAAGGGTTAGGGTTAGGGTTCGGGCTAGGGTTAGGGTTAGGGGATGGGGACGGTTTAGGGTCCAGGTGAGGGTACGACAACGCTTTAGGGGGAGCGTACGTGTGAGGGCGTGGGTTAGCGTTAGCGTACAGGTTAGGATTAGGGGACGGGTGAGGGTCAGGCTTCGGGGAAGGGTTAGGGTTAGGGTTCGGGCTAGGGTTAGGGTTAGGGGACGGGGACGGTTTAGGGTCCAGGTGAGGGTAAGACAATGCTTTAGGGGGAGCGTACGTGTGAGGGTGCGGGTTAGCGTTAGCGTACGGGTTAGGATTAGGGGACGGGTGAGGGTCAGGCTTCGGGGAAGGGTTAGGGTTAGGGTTCGGGCTAGGGTTAGGGTTATGGGACGGGGACGGTTTAGGGTCCAGGTGAGGGTACGACAACGCTTTAGGGGGAGCGTACGTGTGAGGGCGCGGGTTGGAGTTAGCGTACGGGTTAGGATTAGGGGACGGGTGAGGGTCAGGTTCCGGGGAAGGGTTAGGGTTAGGGTTCGGGCTAGGTTTAGGGTTAGGGGACGGGGACGGTTTAGGGTCCAGGTGAGGGTACGACAATGATTTAGGGGGAGCGTACGTGTGAGGGCGCGGGTTAGCGTTCGCGTACGGGTTAGGATTAGGGGACGGGTTAGGGTCAGGTTTCGGGGAAGGGTTAGGGTTATGGATCGGGCTAGGGTTAGGGTTAGGGAGCGGGCACGGTTTAGGGTCCAGGTGAGGGTACGACAACGCTTTAGGGGGAGCGTACGTGTGAGGGCGCGGGTTAGCGTTAGCGTACGGGTTAGGATTAGGGGACGGGTGAGGGTCAGGCTTCGGGGAAGGGTTAGGGTTAGGGTTCGGGCTAGGGTTAGGGTTAGGGGACGGGGATGGTTTACGGTCCAGGTGAGGGTAAGACAACGCTTTAGGGGGAGCGTACGTGTCAGGGCGCGGGTTGGCGTTAGCGTACGGGTTAGGATTAGGGGACGGGTGAGGGTCAGGTTTCGGGGAAGGGTTAGGGTTAGGGTTCTGGCTAGGGTTAGGGTTAGGGGACGGGGACGGTTTAGGGCCCAGGTGAGGGTAAGACAACGCTTTATGGGGAGCGTACGTGTGAGGGCGCGGGTTAGCGTTAGCGTACGGGTTAGGATTAGGGGACGGGTGAGGGTCAGGCTTCGGGGAAGGGTTAGGGTTAGGGTTCGGGCTAGGGTTAGGGTTAGGGGACGGGGACGGTTTAGGGTCCAGGTGATGGTAAGACAATGCTTTAGGGGGAGCGTACGTGTGAGGGCGCGGGTTAGCGTTAGCGTACGGGTTAGGATTAGGGGACGGGTGAGGGTCAGGCTTCGGGGAAGGGATAGGGTTAGGGTTCTGGCTAGGGTTAGGGTTAGGGGACGGGGACGGTTTAGGGTCCAGGTGAGGGTACGACAACGCTTTAGGGGGAGCGTACGTGTGAGGGCGCGGGTTGGAGTTAGCGTACGGGTTAGGATTAGGGGACGGGTGAGGGTCAGGTTTCGGGGAAGGGTTAGGGTTAGGGTTCGGGCTAGGGTTAGGGTTAGGGGACGGGGACGGTTTAGGGTCCAGGTGAGGGTACGACAATGCTTTAGGGGGAGCGTACGTGTGAGGGCGCGGGTTAGCGTTAGCGTACGGGTTAGGATTAGGGGACGGGTTAGGGTCAGGCTTCGGGGAAGGGTTAGGGTTAGGGTTCGGGCTAGGGTTAGGGTTAGGGGCCGGGGACGGGTTAGGGTACAGGTGAGGGTAAGACAACGCTTTAGGGGGAGCGTACGTGTGAGGGTGCGGGTTAGCGTTAGCGTACGGGTTAGGATTAGGGGACGGGTGAGGGTCAGGCTTCGGGGAAGGGTTAGGGTTAGGGTTCGGGCTAGGGTTAGGGTTAGGGGACGGGGACGGTTTAGGGTCCAGGTGAGGGTACGACAACGCTTTAGGGGGAGCGTACGTGTGAGGGCGTGGGTTAGCGTTAGCGTACGGGTTAGGATTAGGGGACGGGTGAGGGTCAGGCTTCGGGGAAGGGTTAGGGTTAGGGTTCGGGCTAGGGTTAGGGTTAGGGGACGGGGACGGTTTAGGGTCCAGGTGATGGTACGACAACACTTTAGGGGGAGCGTACGTGTGAGGGCGCGGGTTAGCGTTAGCGTACGGGTTAGGATTAGGGGACGGGTGAGGGTCAGGCTTCGGGGAAGGGTTAGGGTTAGGGTTCGGGCTAGGGTTAGGGTTAGGGGACGGGGACGGTTTAGGGTCCAGGTGAGGGTACGACAACGATTTAGGGGGAGCGTACGTGTGAGGGCGTGGGTTAGCGTTAGCGTACGGGTTAGGATTAGGGGACGGGTGAGGGTCAGGCTTCGGGGAAGGGTTAGGGTTAGGGTTCGGGCTAGGGTTAGGGTTAGGGGACGGGGACGGTTTAGGGTACAGGTGAGGGTAAGACAACGCTTTAGGGGGAGCGTACGTGTGAGGGTGCGGGTTAGCGTTAGCGTACGGGTTAGGATTAGGGGACGGGTGAGGGTCAGGCTTCGGGGAAGGGTTAGGGTTAGGGTTCGGGCTAGGGTTAGGGTTAGGGGACGGGGACGGTTTAGGGTCCAGGTGAGGGTACGACAACGCTTTAGGGGGAGCGTACGTGTGAGGGCGTGGGTTAGCGTTAGCGTACGGGTTAGGATTAGGGGACGGGTGAGGGTCAGGCTTCGGGGAAGGGTTAGGGTTAGGGTTCGGGCTAGGGTTAGGGTTAGGGGACGGGGACGGTTTAGGGTCCAGGTGAGGGTAAGACAATGCTTTAGGGGGAGCTTACGTGTGAGGGTGCGGGTTAGCGTTAGCGTACGGGTTAGGATTAGGGGACGGGTGAGGGTCAGGTTCCGGGGAAGGGTTAGGGTTAGGGTTCGGGCTAGGGTTAGGGTTATGGGACGGGGACGGTTTAGGGTCCAGGTGAGGGTACGACAACGCTTTAGGGGGAGCGTACGTGTGAGGGAGCGGGTTGGAGTTAGCGTACGGGTTAGGATTAGGGGACGGGTGAGGGTCAGGTTCCGGGGAAGGGTTAGGGTTAGGGTTCGGGCTAGGTTTAGGGTTAGGGGACGGGGACGGTTTAGGGTCCAGGTGAGGGTACGACAATGATTTAGGGGGAGCGTACGTGTGAGGGCGCGGGTTAGCGTTCGCGTACGGGTTAGGATTAGGGGACGGGTGAGGGTCAGGCTTCGGGGAAGGGTTAGGGTTAGGGTTCGGGCTAGGGTTAGGGTTAGGGAACGGGGACGGTTTAGGGTCCAGGTGAGGGTACGAGAACGCTTTAGGGGGAGCCTACGTATGAGGGCGCGGGTTAGCGTTAGCGTACGGGTTAGGATTAGGGGACGGGTGAGGGTCAGGCTTCGGGGAAGGGTTAGGGTTAGGGTTCGGGCTAGGGTTAGGGTTAGGGGACGGGGACGGTTTACGGTCCAGGTGAGGGTACGACAACACTTTAGGGGGAGCGTACGTGTGAGGGCGCGGGTTGGCGTTAGCGTACGGGTTAGGATTAGGGGACGGGTGAGGGTCAGGTTTCGGGGAAGGGTTAGGGTTAGGGTTCTGGCTAGGGTTAGGGTTAGGGGACGGGGACGGTTTAGGGCCCAGGTGAGGGTAAGACAACGCTTTATGGGGAGCGTACGTGTGAGGGCGCGGGTTAGCGTTAGCGTACGGGTTAGGATTAGGGGACGGGTGAGGGTCAGGCTTCGGGGAAGGGTTAGGGTTAGGGTTCGGGCTAGGGTTAGGGTTAGGGGACGGGGACGGTTTAGGGTCCAGGTGAGGGTAAGACAATGCTTTAGGGGGAGCGTACGTGTGAGGGCGCGGGTTAGCGTTAGCGTACGGGTTAGGATTAGGGGACGGGTGAGGGTCAGGCTTCGGGGAAGGGTTAGGGTTAGGGTTCGGGCTAGGGTTAGGGTTAGGGGACGGGGACGGTTTAGGGTCCAGGTGAGGGTACGACAACGCTTTAGGGGGAGCGTACGTGTGAGGGCGCGGGTTGGAGTTAGCGTACGGGTTAGGATTAGGGGACGGGTGAGGGTCAGGTTTCGGGGAAGGGTTAGGGTTAGGGTTCGGGCTAGGGTTAGGGTTAGGGGACGGGGACGGTTTAGGGTCCAGGTGAGGGTACGACAATGCTTTAGGGGGAGCGTACGTGTGAGGGCGCGGGTTAGCGTTAGCGTACGGGTTAGGATTAGGGGACGGGTTAGGGTCAGGCTTCGGGGAAGGGTTAGGGTTAGGGTTCGGGCTAGGGTTAGGGTTAGGGGCCGGGGACGGTTTAGGGTACAGGTGAGGGTAAGACAACGCTTTAGGGGGAGCGTACGTGTGAGGGTGCGGGTTAGCGTTAGCGTACGGGTTAGGATTAGGGGACGGGTGAGGGTCAGGCTTCGGGGAAGGGTTAGGGTTAGGGTTCGGGCTAGGGTTAGGGTTAGGGGACGGGGACGGTTTAGGGTCCAGGTGAGGGTACGACAACGCTTTAGGGGGAGCGTACGTGTGAGGGCGTGGGTTAGCGTTAGCGTACAGGTTAGGATTAGGGGACGGGTGAGCGTCAGGCTTCGGGGAAGGGTTAGGGTTAGGGTTCGGGCTAGGGTTAGGGTTAGGGGACGGGGACGGTTTAGGGTCCAGGTGAGGGTAAGACAATGCTTTAGGGGGAGCGTACGTGTGAGGGTGCGGGTTAGCGTTAGCGTACGGGTTAGGATTAGGGGACGGGTGAGGGTCAGGCTTCGGGGAAGGGTTAGGGTTAGGGTTCGGGCTAGGGTTAGGGTTATGGGACGGGGACGGTTTAGGGTCCAGGTGAGGGTACGACAACGCTTTAGGGGGAGCGTACGTGTGAGGGCGCGGGTTGGAGTTAGCGTACGGGTTAGGATTAGGGGACGGGTGAGGGTCAGGTTCCGGGGAAGGGTTAGGGTTAGGGTTCGGGCTAGGTTTAGGGTTAGGGGACGGGGACGGTTTAGGGTCCAGGTGAGGGTACGACAATGATTTAGGGGGAGCGTACGTGTGAGGGCGCGTGTTAGCGTTCGCGTACGGGTTAGGATTAGGGGACGGGTTAGGGTCAGGTTTCGGGGAAGGGTTAGGGTTATGGATCGGGCTAGGGTTAGGGTTAGGGAGCGGGCACGGTTTAGGGTCCAGGTGAGGGTACGACAACGCTTTAGGGGGAGCGTACGTGTGAGGGCGCGGGTTAGCGTTAGCGTACGGGTTAGGATTAGGGGACGGGTGAGGGTCAGGCTTCGGGGAAGGGTTAGGGTTAGGGTTCGGGCTAGGGTTAGGGTTAGGGGACGGGGATGGTTTACGGTCCAGGTGAGGGTACGACAACGCTTTAGGGGGAGCGTACGTGTCAGGGCGCGGGTTGGCGTTAGCGTACGGGTTAGGATTAGGGGACGGGTGAGGGTCCGGTTTCGGGGAAGGGTTAGGGTTAGGGTTCTGGCTAGGGTTAGGGTTAGGGGACGGGGACGGTTTAGGGCCCAGGTGAGGGTAAGACAACGCTTTATGGGGAGCGTACGTGTGAGGGCGCGGGTTAGCGTTAGCGTACGGGTTAGGATTAGGGGACGGGTGAGGGTCAGGCTTCGGGGAAGGGTTAGGGTTAGGGTTCGGGCTAGGGTTAGGGTTAGGGGACGGGGACGGTTTAGGGTCCAGGTGAGGGTAAGACAATGCTTTAGGGGGAGCGTACGTGTGAGGGCGCGGGTTAGCGTTAGCGTACGGGTTAGGATTAGGGGACGGGTGAGGGTCAGGCTTCGGGGAAGGGATAGGGTTAGGGTTCTGGCTAGGGTTAGGGTTAGGGGACGGGGACGGTTTAGGGTCCAGGTGAGGGTACGACAACGCTTTAGGGGGAGCGTACGTGTGAGGGCGCGGGTTGGAGTTAGCGTACGGGTTAGGATTAGGGGACGGGTGAGGGTCAGGTTTCGGGGAAGGGTTAGGGTTAGGGTTCGGGCTAGGGTTAGGGTTAGGGGACGGGGACGGTTTAGGGTCCAGGTGAGGGTACGACAATGCTTTAGGGGGAGCGTACGTGTGAGGGCGCGGGTTAGCGTTAGCGTACGGGTTAGGATTAGGGGACGGGTTAGGGTCAGGCTTCGGGGAAGGGTTAGGGTTAGGGTTCGGGCTAGGGTTAGGGTTAGGGGCCGGGGACGGGTTAGGGTACAGGTGAGGGTAAGACAACGCTTTAGGGGGAGCGTACGTGTGAGGGTGCGGGTTAGCGTTAGCGTACGGGTTAGGATTAGGGGACGGGTGAGGGTCAGGCTTCGGGGAAGGGTTAGGGTTAGGGTTCGGGCTAGGGTTAGGGTTAGGGGACGGGGACGGTTTAGGGTCCAGGTGAGGGTACGACAACGCTTTAGGGGGAGCGTACGTGTGAGGGCGTGGGTTAGCGTTAGCGTACGGGTTAGGATTAGGGGACGGGTGAGGGTCAGGCTTCGGGGAAGGGTTAGGGTTAGGGTTCGGGCTAGGGTTAGGGTTAGGGGACGGGGACGGTTTAGGGTCCAGGTGAGGGTACGACAACACTTTAGGGGGAGCGTACGTGTGAGGGCGCGGGTTAGCGTTAGCGTACGGGTTAGGATTAGGGGACGGGTGAGGGTCAGGCTTCGGGGAAGGGTTAGGGTTAGGGTTCGGGCTAGGGTTAGGGTTAGGGGACGGGGACGGTTTAGGGTCCAGGTGAGGGTACGACAACGATTTAGGGGGAGCGTACGTGTGAGGGCGTGGGTTAGCGTTAGCGTACGGGTTAGGATTAGGGGACGGGTGAGGGTCAGGCTTCGGGGAAGGGTTAGGGTTAGGGTTCGGGCTAGGGTTAGGGTTAGGGGACGGGGACGGTTTAAGGTCCAGGTGAGGGTACGACAACGCTTTAGGGGGAGCGTACGTGTGAGGGCGTGGGTTAGCGTTAGCGTACGGGTTAGGATTAGGGTACGGGTGAGGGTCAGGCTTCGGGGAAGGGTTAGGGTTAGGGTTCGGGCTAGGGTTAGGGTTAGGGGACGGGGACGGTTTAGGGTCCAGGTGAGGGTACGACAACACTTTAGGGGGAGCGTACGTGTGAGGGCGCGGGTTAGCGTTAGCGTACGGGTTAGGATTAGGGGACGGGTGAGGGTCAGGCTTCGGGGAAGGGTTAGGGTTAGGGTTCGGGCTAGGGTTAGGGTTATGGGACGGGGACGGTTTAGGGTCCTGGTGAGGGTACGAGAACGCTTTAGGGGGAGCCTACGTATGAGGGCGCGGGTTAGCGTTAGCGTACGGGTTAGGATTAGGGGACGGGTGAGGGTCAGGCGTCGGGGAAGGTTTAGGGTTAGGGTTCGGGCTAGGGTTAGGGTTAGGGGACGGGGACGGTTTAGGGTCCAGGTAAGGGTACGAGAACGCTTTAGGGGGAGCGTACGTGTGAGGGCGCGGGATAGCGTTAGCGTACGGGTTAGGATTAGGGGACGGGTGAGGGTCAGGCGTCGGGGAAGGTTTAGGGTTAGGGTTCGGGCTAGGGTTAGGGTTAGGGGACGGGGACGGTTTAGGGTCCAGGTAAGGGTACGAGAACGCTTTAGGGGGAGCGTACGTGTGAGGGCGCGGGATAGCGTTAGCGTACGGGTTAGGATTAGGGGACGGGTGAGGGTCAGGCTTCGGGGAAGGGTTAGGGTTAGGGTTCGGGCTAGGGTTAGGGTTAGGGGACGGGGACGGTTTAGGGTCCAGGTGAGGGTACGACAACGCTTTAGGGGGAGCGTACGTGTGAGGGCGCGGGTTGGAGTTAGCGTACGGGTTAGGATTAGGGGACGGTTGAGGGTCAGGTTCCGGGGAAGGGTTAGGGTTAGGGTTCGGGCTAGGTTTAGGGTTAGGGGACGGGGACGGTTTAGGGTCCAGGTGAGGGTACGACAATGATTTAGGGGGAGCGTACGTGTGAGGGCGCGGGTTAGCGTTCGTGTACGGGTTAGGATTAGGGGACGGGTTAGGGTCAGGTTTCGGGGAAGGGTTAGGGTTAGGGATCGGGCTAGGGTTAGGGTTAGGGAACGGGCACGGTTTAGGGTCCAGGTGAGGGTACGACAACGCTTTAGGGGGAGCGTACGTGTGAGGGCGCGGGTTAGCGTTAGCGTACGGGTTAGGATTAGGGGACGGGTGAGGGTCAGGCTTCGGGGAAGGGTTAGGGTTAGGGTTCGGGCTAGGGTTAGGGTTAGGGGACGGGGACGGTTTACGGTCCAGGTGAGGGTACGACAACGCTTTAGGGGGAGCGTACGTGTGAGGGCGCGGGTTGGCGTTAGCGTACGGGTTAGGATTAGGGGACGGGTGAGGGTCAGGTTTCGGGGAAGGGTTAGGGTTAGGGTTCTGGCTAGGGTTAGGGTTAGGGGACGGGGACGGTTTAGGGCCCAGGTGAGGGTAAGACAACGCTTTATGGGGAGCGTACGTGTGAGGGCGCGGGTTAGCGTTAGCGTACGGGTTAGGATTAGGGGACGGGTGAGGGTCAGGCTTCGGGGAAGGGTTAGGGTTAGGGTTCGGGCTAGGGTTAGGGTTAGGGGACGGGGACGGTTTAGGGTCCAGGTGAGGGTAAGACAATGCTTTAGGGGGAGCGTACGTGTGAGGGCGCGGGTTAGCGTTAGCGTACGGGTTAGGATTAGGGGACGGGTGAGGGTCAGGCTTCGGGGAAGGGTTAGGGTTAGGGTTCGGGCTAGGGTTAGGGTTAGGGGACGGGGACGGTTTAGGGTCCAGGTGAGGGTACGACAACGCTTTAGGGGGAGCGTACGTGTGAGGGCGCGGGTTGGAGTTAGCGTACGGGTTAGGATTAGGGGACGGGTGAGGGTCAGGTTTCGGGGAAGGGTTAGGGTTAGGGTTCGGGCTAGGGTTAGGGTTAGGGGACGGGGACGGTTTAGGGTCCAGGTGAGGGTACGACAATGATTTAGGGGAAGCGTACGTGTGAGGGCGCGGGTTAGCGTTAGCGTACGGGTTAGGATTAGGGGACGTGTTAGGGTCAGGCTTCGGGGAAGGGTTAGGGTTAGGGTTCGGGCTAGGGTTAGGGTTAGGGGCCGGGGACTGTTTAGGGTACAGGTGAGGGTAAGACAACGCTTTAGGGGGAGCGTACGTGTGAGGGTGCGGGTTAGCGTTAGCGTACGGGTTAGGATTAGGGGACGGGTGAGGGTCAGGCTTCGGGGAAGGGTTAGGGTTAGGGTTCGGGCTAGGGTTAGGGTTAGGGGACGGGGACGGTTTAGGGTCCAGGTGAGGGTACGACAACGCTTTAGGGGGAGCGTACGTGTGAGGGCGTGGGTTAGCGTTAGCGTACGGGTTAGGATTAGGGGACGGGTGAGGGTCAGGCTTCGGGGAAGGGTTAGGGTTAGGGTTCGGGCTAGGGTTAGGGTTAGGGGACGGGGACGGTTTAGGGTCCAGGTGAGGGTACGACAACGCTTTAGGGGGAGCGTACGTGTGAGGGCGCGGGTTGGAGTTAGCGTACGGGTTAGGATTAGGGGACGGGTGAGGGTCAGGTTTCGGGGAAGGGTTAGGGTTAGGGTTCGGGCTAGGGTTACGGTTAGGGGACGGGGACGGTTTAGGGTCCAGGTGAGGGTACGACAATGCTTTAGGGGGAGCGTACGTGTGAGGGCGCGGGTTAGCGTTAGCGTACGGGTTAGGATTAGGGGACGGGTTAGGGTCAGGCTTCGGGGAAGGGTTAGGGTTATGGTTCGGGCTAGGGTTAGGGTTAGGGGCCGGGGACGGTTTAGGGTACAGGTGAGGGTAAGACAACGCTTTAGGGGGAGCGTACGTGTGAGGGTGCGGGTTAGCGTTAGCGTACGGGTTAGGATTAGGGGACGGGTGAGGGTCAGGCTTTGGGGAAGGGTTAGGGTTAGGGTTCGGGCTAGGGTTAGGGTTAGGGGACGGGGACGGTTTAGGGTCCAGGTGAGGGTACGACAACGCTTTAGGGGGAGCGTACGTGTGAGGGCGCGGGTTGGCGTTAGCGTACGGGTTAGGATTAGGGGACGGGTTAGGGTCAGGTTTCGGGGAAGGGTTAGGGTTAGGGTTCTGGCTAGGGTTAGGGTTAGGGGACGGGGACGGTTTAGGGCCCAGGTGAGGGTAAGACAACGCTTTATGGGGAGCGTACGTGTGAGGGCGCGGGTTAGCGTTAGCGTACGGGTTAGGATTAGGGGACGGGTGAGGGTCAGGCTTCGGGGAAGGGTTAGGGTTAGGGTTCGGGCTAGGGTTAGGGTTAGGGGACGGGGACGGTTTAGGGTCCAGGTGAGGGTAAGACAATGCTTTAGGGGGAGCGTACGTGTGAGGGCGCGGGTTAGCGTTAGCGTACGGGTTAGGATTAGGGGACGGGTGAGGGTCAGGCTTCGGGGAAGGGTTAGGGTTAGGGTTCGGGCTAGGGTTAGGGTTAGGGGACGGGGACGGTTTAGGGTCCAGGTGAGGGTACGACAACGCTTTAGGGGGAGCGTACGTGTGAGGGCGCGGGTTGGAGTTAGCGTACGGGTTAGGATTAGGGGACGGGTGAGGGTCAGGTTTCGGGGAAGGGTTAGGGTTAGGGTTCGGGCTAGGGTTAGGGTTAGGGGACGGGGACGGTTTAGGGTCCAGGTGAGGGTACGACAATGCTTTAGGGGGAGCGTACGTGTGAGGGCGCGGGTTAGCGTTAGCGTACGGGTTAGGATTAGGGGACGGGTTAGGGTCAGGCTTCGGGGAAGGGTTAGGGTTAGGGTTCGGGCTAGGGTTAGGGTTAGGGGCCGGGGACGGTTTAGGGTACAGGTGAGGGTAAGACAACGCTTTAGGGGGAGCGTACGTGTGAGGGTGCGGGTTAGCGTTAGCGTACGGGTTAGGATTAGGGGACGGGTGAGGGTCAGGCTTCGGGGAAGGGTTAGGGTTAGGGTTCGGGCTAGGGTTAGGGTTAGGGGACGGGGACGGTTTAGGGTCCAGGTGAGGGTACGACAACGCTTTAGGGGGAGCGTACGTGTGAGGGCGTGGGTTAGCGTTAGCGTACGGGTTAGGATTAGGGGACGGGTGAGGGTCAGGCTTCGGGGAAGGGTTAGGGTTAGGGTTCGGGCTAGGGTTAGGGTTAGGGGACGGGGACGGTTTAGGGTCCAGGTGAGGGTACGACAACGCTTTAGGGGGAGCGTACGTGTGAGGGCGCGGGTTGGAGTTAGCATACGGGTTAGGATTAGGGGACGGGTGAGGGTCAGGTTTCGGGGAAGGGTTAGGGTTAGGGTTCGGGCTAGGGTTAGGGTTAGGGGACGGGGACGGTTTAGGGTCCAGGTGAGGGTACGACAATGCTTTAGGGGGAGCGTACGTGTGAGGGCGCGGGTTAGCGTTAGCGTACGGGTTAGGATTAGGGGACGGGTTAGGGTCAGGCTTCGGGGAAGGGTTAGGGTTAGGGTTCGGGCTAGGGTTAGGGTTAGGGGCCGGGGACGGTTTAGGGTACAGGTGAGGGTAAGACAACGCTTTAGGGGGAGCGTACGTGTGAGGGTGCGGGTTAGCGTTAGCGTACGGGTTAGGATTAGGGGACGGGTGAGGGTCAGGCTTCGGGGAAGGGTTAGGGTTAGGGTTCGGGCTAGGGTTAGGGTTAGGGGACGGGGACGGTTTAGGGTCCAGGTGAGGGTACGACAACGCTTTAGGGGGAGCGTACGTGTGAGGGCGTGGGTTAGCGTTAGCGTACGGGTTAGGATTAGGGGACGGGTGAGGGTCAGGCTTCGGGGAAGGGTTAGGGTTAGGGTTCGGGCTAGGGTTAGGGTTAGGGGACGGGGACGGTTTAGGGTCCAGGTGAGGGTAAGACAATGCTTTAGGGGGAGCGTACGTGTGAGGGTGCGGGTTAGCGTTAGCGTACGGGTTAGGATTAGGGGACGGGTGAGGGTCAGGCTTCGGGGAAGGGTTAGGGTTAGGGTTCGGGCTAGGGTTAGGGTTATGGGACGGGGACGGTTTAGGGTCCAGGTGAGGGTACGACAACGCTTTAGGGGGAGCGTACGTGTGAGGGCGCGGGTTGGAGTTAGCGTACGGGTTAGGATTAGGGGACGGGTGAGGGTCAGGTTCCGGGGAAGGGTTAGGGTTAGGGTTCGGGCTAGGTTTAGGGTTAGGGGACGGGGACGGTTTAGGGTCCAGGTGAGGGTACGACAATGATTTAGGGGGAGCGTACGTGTGAGGGCGCGGGTTAGCGTTCGCGTACGGGTTAGGATTAGGGGACGGGTGAGGGTCAGGCTTCGGGGAAGGGTTAGGGTTAGGGTTCGGGCTAGGGTTAGGGTTAGGGAACGGGGACGGTTTAGGGTCCAGGTGAGGGTACGAGAACGCTTTAGGGGGAGCCTACGTATGAGGGCGCGGGTTAGCGTTAGCGTACGGGTTAGGATTAGGGGACGGGTGAGGGTCAGGCTTCGGGGAAGGGTTAGGGTTAGGGTTCGGGCTAGGGTTAGGGTTAGGGGACGGGGACGGTTTACGGTCCAGGTGAGGGTACGACAACACTTTAGGGGGAGCGTACGTGTGAGGGCGCGGGTTGGCGTTAGCGTACGGGTTAGGATTAGGGGACGGGTGAGGGTCAGGTTTCGGGGAAGGGTTAGGGTTAGGGTTCTGGCTAGGGTTAGGGTTAGGGGACGGGGACGGTTTAGGGCCCAGGTGAGGGTAAGACAACGCTTTATGGGGAGCGTACGTGTGAGGGCGCGGGTTAGCGTTAGCGTACGGGTTAGGATTAGGGGACGGGTGAGGGTCAGGCTTCGGGGAAGGGTTAGGGTTAGGGTTCGGGCTAGGGTTAGGGTTAGGGGACGGGGACGGTTTAGGGTCCAGGTGAGGGTAAGACAATGCTTTAGGGGGAGCGTACGTGTGAGGGCGCGGGTTAGCGTTAGCGTACGGGTTAGGATTAGGGGACGGGTGAGGGTCAGGCTTCGGGGAAGGGATAGGGTTAGGGTTCGGGCTAGGGTTAGGGTTAGGGGACGGGGACGGTTTAGGGTCCAGGTGAGGGTAAGACAATGCTTTAGGGGGAGCGTACGTGTGAGGGCGCGGGTTAGCGTTAGCGTACGGGTTAGGATTAGGGGACGGGTGAGGGTCAGGCTTCGGGGAAGGGATAGGGTTAGGGTTCGGGCTAGGGTTAGGGTTAGGGGACGGGGACGGTTTAGGGTCCAGGTGAGGGTACGACAACGCTTTAGGGGGAGCGTACGTGTGAGGGCGCGGGTTGGAGTTAGCATACGGGTTAGGATTAGGGGACGGGTGAGGGTCAGGTTTCGGGGAAGGGTTAGGGTTAGGGTTCGGGCTAGGGTTAGGGTTAGGGGACGGGGACGGTTTAGGGTCCAGGTGAGGGTACGACAATGCTTTAGGGGGAGCGTACGTGTGAGGGCGCGGGTTAGCGTTAGCGTACGGGTTAGGATTAGGGGACGGGTTAGGGTCAGGCTTCGGGGAAGGGTTAGGGTTAGGGTTCGGGCTAGGGTTAGGGTTAGGGGCCGGGGACGGTTTAGGGTACAGGTGAGGGTAAGACAACGCTTTAGGGGGAGCGTACGTGTGAGGGTGCGGGTTAGCGTTAGCGTACGGGTTAGGATTAGGGGACGGGTGAGGGTCAGGCTTCGGGGAAGGGTTAGGGTTAGGGTTCGGGCTAGGGTTAGGGTTATGGGACGGGGACGGTTTAGGGTCCAGGTGAGGGTACGACAACGCTTTAGGGGGAGCGTACGTGTGAGGGCGCGGGTTGGAGTTAGCGTACGGGTTAGGATTAGGGGACGGGTGAGGGTCAGGTTCCGGGGAAGGGTTAGGGTTAGGGTTCGGGCTAGGTTTAGGGTTAGGGGACGGGGACGGTTTAGGGTCCAGGTGAGGGTACGACAATGATTTAGGGGGAGCGTACGTGTGAGGGCGCGGGTTAGCGTTCGCGTACGGGTTAGGATTAGGGGACGGGTGAGGGTCAGGCTTCGGGGAAGGGTTAGGGTTAGGGTTCGGGCTAGGGTTAGGGTTAGGGAACGGGGACGGTTTAGGGTCCAGGTGAGGGTACGAGAACGCTTTAGGGGGAGCCTACGTATGAGGGCGCGGGTTAGCGTTAGCGTACGGGTTAGGATTAGGGGACGGGTGAGGGTCAGGCTTCGGGGAAGGGTTAGGGTTAGGGTTCGGGCTAGGGTTAGGGTTAGGGGACGGGGACGGTTTACGGTCCAGGTGAGGGTACGACAACACTTTAGGGGGAGCGTACGTGTGAGGGCGCGGGTTGGCGTTAGCGTACGGGTTAGGATTAGGGGACGGGTGAGGGTCAGGTTTCGGGGAAGGGTTAGGGTTAGGGTTCTGGCTAGGGTTAGGGTTAGGGGACGGGGACGGTTTAGGGCCCAGGTGAGGGTAAGACAACGCTTTATGGGGAGCGTACGTGTGAGGGCGCGGGTTAGCGTTAGCGTACGGGTTAGGATTAGGGGACGGGTGAGGGTCAGGCTTCGGGGAAGGGTTAGGGTTAGGGTTCGGGCTAGGGTTAGGGTTAGGGGACGGGGACGGTTTAGGGTCCAGGTGAGGGTAAGACAATGCTTTAGGGGGAGCGTACGTGTGAGGGCGCGGGTTAGCGTTAGCGTACGGGTTAGGATTAGGGGACGGGTGAGGGTCAGGCTTCGGGGAAGGGATAGGGTTAGGGTTCGGGCTAGGGTTAGGGTTAGGGGACGGGGACGGTTTAGGGTCCAGGTGAGGGTAAGACAATGCTTTAGGGGGAGCGTACGTGTGAGGGCGCGGGTTAGCGTTAGCGTACGGGTTAGGATTAGGGGACGGGTGAGGGTCAGGCTTCGGGGAAGGGATAGGGTTAGGGTTCGGGCTAGGGTTAGGGTTAGGGGACGGGGACGGTTTAGGGTCCAGGTGAGGGTACGACAACGCTTTAGGGGGAGCGTACGTGTGAGGGCGCGGGTTGGAGTTAGCATACGGGTTAGGATTAGGGGACGGGTGAGGGTCAGGTTTCGGGGAAGGGTTAGGGTTAGGGTTCGGGCTAGGGTTAGGGTTAGGGGACGGGGACGGTTTAGGGTCCAGGTGAGGGTACGACAATGCTTTAGGGGGAGCGTACGTGTGAGGGCGCGGGTTAGCGTTAGCGTACGGGTTAGGATTAGGGGACGGGTTAGGGTCAGGCTTCGGGGAAGGGTTAGGGTTAGGGTTCGGGCTAGGGTTAGGGTTAGGGGCCGGGGACGGTTTAGGGTACAGGTGAGGGTAAGACAACGCTTTAGGGGGAGCGTACGTGTGAGGGTGCGGGTTAGCGTTAGCGTACGGGTTAGGATTAGGGGACGGGTGAGGGTCAGGCTTCGGGGAAGGGTTAGGGTTAGGGTTCGGGCTAGGGTTAGGGTTAGGGGACGGGGACGGTTTAGGGTCCAGGTGAGGGTACGACAACGCTTTAGGGGGAGCGTACGTGTGAGGGCGTGGGTTAGCGTTAGCGTACGGGTTAGGATTAGGGGACGGGTGAGGGTCAGGCTTCGGGGAAGGGTTAGGGTTAGGGTTCGGGCTAGGGTTAGGGTTAGGGGACGGGGACGGTTTAGGGTCCAGGTGAGGGTAAGACAATGCTTTAGGGGGAGCTTACGTGTGAGGGTGCGGGTTAGCGTTAGCGTACGGGTTAGGATTAGGGGACGGGTGAGGGTCAGGTTCCGGGGAAGGGTTAGGGTTAGGGTTCGGGCTAGGGTTAGGGTTATGGGACGGGGACGGTTTAGGGTCCAGGTGAGGGTACGACAACGCTTTAGGGGGAGCGTACGTGTGAGGGCGCGGGTTGGAGTTAGCGTACGGGTTAGGATTAGGGGACGGGTGAGGGTCAGGTTCCGGGGAAGGGTTAGGGTTAGGGTTCGGGCTAGGTTTAGGGTTAGGGGACGGGGACGGTTTAGGGTCCAGGTGAGGGTACGACAATGATTTAGGGGGAGCGTACGTGTGAGGGCGCGGGTTAGCGTTCGCGTACGGGTTAGGATTAGGGGACGGGTGAGGGTCAGGCTTCGGGGAAGGGTTAGGGTTAGGGTTCGGGCTAGGGTTAGGGTTAGGGAACGGGGACGGTTTAGGGTCCAGGTGAGGGTACGAGAACGCTTTAGGGGGAGCCTACGTATGAGGGCGCGGGTTAGCGTTAGCGTACGGGTTAGGATTAGGGGACGGGTGAGGGTCAGGCTTCGGGGAAGGGTTAGGGTTAGGGTTCGGGCTAGGGTTAGGGTTAGGGGACGGGGACGGTTTACGGTCCAGGTGAGGGTACGACAACACTTTAGGGGGAGCGTACGTGTGAGGGCGCGGGTTGGCGTTAGCGTACGGGTTAGGATTAGGGGACGGGTGAGGGTCAGGTTTCGGGGAAGGGTTAGGGTTAGGGTTCTGGCTAGGGTTAGGGTTAGGGGACGGGGACGGTTTAGGGCCCAGGTGAGGGTAAGACAACGCTTTATGGGGAGCGTACGTGTGAGGGCGCGGGTTAGCGTTAGCGTACGGGTTAGGATTAGGGGACGGGTGAGGGTCAGGCTTCGGGGAAGGGTTAGGGTTAGGGTTCGGGCTAGGGTTAGGGTTAGGGGACGGGGACGGTTTAGGGTCCAGGTGAGGGTACGACAACGCTTTAGGGGGAGCGTACGTGTGAGGGCGTGGGTTAGCGTTAGCGTACAGGTTAGGATTAGGGGACGGGTGAGGGTCAGGCTTCGGGGAAGGGTTAGGGTTAGGGTTCGGGCTAGGGTTAGGGTTAGGGGACGGGGACGGTTTAGGGTCCAGGTGAGGGTAAGACAATGCTTTAGGGGGAGCGTACGTGTGAGGGTGCGGGTTAGCGTTAGCGTACGGGTTAGGATTAGGGGACGGGTGAGGGTCAGGCTTCGGGGAAGGGTTAGGGTTAGGGTTCGGGCTAGGGTTAGGGTTATGGGACGGGGACGGTTTAGGGTCCAGGTGAGGGTACGACAACGCTTTAGGGGGAGCGTACGTGTGAGGGCGCGGGTTGGAGTTAGCGTACGGGTTAGGATTAGGGGACGGGTGAGGGTCAGGTTCCGGGGAAGGGTTAGGGTTAGGGTTCGGGCTAGGTTTAGGGTTAGGGGACGGGGACGGTTTAGGGTCCAGGTGAGGGTACGACAATGATTTAGGGGGAGCGTACGTGTGAGGGCGCGGGTTAGCGTTCGCGTACGGGTTAGGATTAGGGGACGGGTTAGGGTCAGGTTTCGGGGAAGGGTTAGGGTTATGGATCGGGCTAGGGTTAGGGTTAGGGAGCGGGCACGGTTTAGGGTCCAGGTGAGGGTACGACAACGCTTTAGGGGGAGCGTACGTGTGAGGGCGCGGGTTATTGTTAGCGTACGGGTTAGGATTAGGGGACGGGTGAGGGTCAGGCTTCGGGGAAGGGTTAGGGTTAGGGTTCGGGCTAGGGTTAGGGTTAGGGGACGGGGATGGTTTACGGTCCAGGTGAGGGTAAGACAACGCTTTAGGGGGAGCGTACGTGTCAGGGCGCGGGTTGGCGTTAGCGTACGGGTTAGGATTAGGGGACGGGTGAGGGTCAGGTTTCGGGGAAGGGTTAGGGTTAGGGTTCTGGCTAGGGTTAGGGTTAGGGGACGGGGACGGTTTAGGGCCCAGGTGAGGGTAAGACAACGCTTTATGGGGAGCGTACGTGTGAGGGCGCGGGTTAGCGTTAGCGTACGGGTTAGGATTAGGGGACGGGTGAGGGTCAGGCTTCGGGGAAGGGTTAGGGTTAGGGTTCGGGCTAGGGTTAGGGTTAGGGGACGGGGACGGTTTAGGGTCCAGGTGAGGGTACGACAATGCTTTAGGGGGAGCGTACGTGTGAGGGCGCGGGTTAGCGTTAGCGTACGGGTTAGGATTAGGGGACGGGTTAGGGTCAGGCTTCGGGGAAGGGTTAGGGTTAGGGTTCGGGCTAGGGTTAGGGTTAGGGGCCGGGGACGGGTTAGGGTACAGGTGAGGGTAAGACAACGCTTTAGGGGGAGCGTACGTGTGAGGGTGCGGGTTAGCGTTAGCGTACGGGTTAGGATTAGGGGACGGGTGAGGGTCAGGCTTCGGGGAAGGGTTAGGGTTAGGGTTCGGGCTAGGGTTAGGGTTAGGGGACGGGGACGGTTTAGGGTCCAGGTGAGGGTACGACAACGCTTTAGGGGGAGCGTACGTGTGAGGGCGTGGGTTAGCGTTAGCGTACGGGTTAGGATTAGGGGACGGGTGAGGGTCAGGCTTCGGGGAAGGGTTAGGGTTAGGGTTCGGGCTAGGGTTAGGGTTAGGGGACGGGGACGGTTTAGGGTCCAGGTGAGGGTACGACAACACTTTAGGGGGAGCGTACGTGTGAGGGCGCGGGTTAGCGTTAGCGTACGGGTTAGGATTAGGGGACGGGTGAGGGTCAGGCTTCGGGGAAGGGTTAGGGTTAGGGTTCGGGCTAGGGTTAGGGTTAGGGGACGGGGACGGTTTAGGGTCCAGGTGAGGGTACGACAACGATTTAGGGGGAGCGTACGTGTGAGGGCGTGGGTTAGCGTTAGCGTACGGGTTAGGATTAGGGGACGGGTGAGGGTCAGGCTTCGGGGAAGGGTTAGGGTTAGGGTTCGGGCTAGGGTTAGGGTTAGGGGACGGGGACGGTTTAGGGTACAGGTGAGGGTAAGACAACGCTTTAGGGGGAGCGTACGTGTGAGGGTGCGGGTTAGCGTTAGCGTACGGGTTAGGATTAGGGGACGGGTGAGGGTCAGGCTTCGGGGAAGGGTTAGGGTTAGGGTTCGGGCTAGGGTTAGGGTTAGGGGACGGGGACGGTTTAGGGTCCAGGTGAGGGTACGACAACGCTTTAGGGGGAGCGTACGTGTGAGGGCGTGGGTTAGCGTTAGCGTACGGGTTAGGATTAGGGGACGGGTGAGGGTCAGGCTTCGGGGAAGGGTTAGGGTTAGGGTTCGGGCTAGGGTTAGGGTTAGGGGACGGGGACGGTTTAGGGTCCAGGTGAGGGTAAGACAATGCTTTAGGGGGAGCTTACGTGTGAGGGTGCGGGTTAGCGTTAGCGTACGGGTTAGGATTAGGGGACGGGTGAGGGTCAGGTTCCGGGGAAGGGTTAGGGTTAGGGTTCGGGCTAGGGTTAGGGTTATGGGACGGGGACGGTTTAGGGTCCAGGTGAGGGTACGACAACGCTTTAGGGGGAGCGTACGTGTGAGGGCGCGGGTTGGAGTTAGCGTACGGGTTAGGATTAGGGGACGGGTGAGGGTCAGGTTCCGGGGAAGGGTTAGGGTTAGGGTTCGGGCTAGGTTTAGGGTTAGGGGACGGGGACGGTTTAGGGTCCAGGTGAGGGTACGACAATGATTTAGGGGGAGCGTACGTGTGAGGGCGCGGGTTAGCGTTCGCGTACGGGTTAGGATTAGGGGACGGGTGAGGGTCAGGCTTCGGGGAAGGGTTAGGGTTAGGGTTCGGGCTAGGGTTAGGGTTAGGGAACGGGGACGGTTTAGGGTCCAGGTGAGGGTACGAGAACGCTTTAGGGGGAGCCTACGTATGAGGGCGCGGGTTAGCGTTAGCGTACGGGTTAGGATTAGGGGACGGGTGAGGGTCAGGCTTCGGGGAAGGGTTAGGGTTAGGGTTCGGGCTAGGGTTAGGGTTAGGGGACGGGGACGGTTTACGGTCCAGGTGAGGGTACGACAACACTTTAGGGGGAGCGTACGTGTGAGGGCGCGGGTTGGCGTTAGCGTACGGGTTAGGATTAGGGGACGGGTGAGGGTCAGGTTTCGGGGAAGGGTTAGGGTTAGGGTTCTGGCTAGGGTTAGGGTTAGGGGACGGGGACGGTTTAGGGCCCAGGTGAGGGTAAGACAACGCTTTATGGGGAGCGTACGTGTGAGGGCGCGGGTTAGCGTTAGCGTACGGGTTAGGATTAGGGGACGGGTGAGGGTCAGGCTTCGGGGAAGGGTTAGGGTTAGGGTTCGGGCTAGGGTTAGGGTTAGGGGACGGGGACGGTTTAGGGTCCAGGTGAGGGTAAGACAATGCTTTAGGGGGAGCGTACGTGTGAGGGCGCGGGTTAGCGTTAGCGTACGGGTTAGGATTAGGGGACGGGTGAGGGTCAGGCTTCGGGGAAGGGTTAGGGTTAGGGTTCGGGCTAGGGTTAGGGTTAGGGGACGGGGACGGTTTAGGGTCCAGGTGAGGGTACGACAACGCTTTAGGGGGAGCGTACGTGTGAGGGCGCGGGTTGGAGTTAGCGTACGGGTTAGGATTAGGGGACGGGTGAGGGTCAGGTTTCGGGGAAGGGTTAGGGTTAGGGTTCGGGCTAGGGTTAGGGTTAGGGGACGGGGACGGTTTAGGGTCCAGGTGAGGGTACGACAATGCTTTAGGGGGAGCGTACGTGTGAGGGCGCGGGTTAGCGTTAGCGTACGGGTTAGGATTAGGGGACGGGTTAGGGTCAGGCTTCGGGGAAGGGTTAGGGTTAGGGTTCGGGCTAGGGTTAGGGTTAGGGGCCGGGGACGGTTTAGGGTACAGGTGAGGGTAAGACAACGCTTTAGGGGGAGCGTACGTGTGAGGGTGCGGGTTAGCGTTAGCGTACGGGTTAGGATTAGGGGACGGGTGAGGGTCAGGCTTCGGGGAAGGGTTAGGGTTAGGGTTCGGGCTAGGGTTAGGGTTAGGGGACGGGGACGGTTTAGGGTCCAGGTGAGGGTACGACAACGCTTTAGGGGGAGCGTACGTGTGAGGGCGTGGGTTAGCGTTAGCGTACAGGTTAGGATTAGGGGACGGGTGAGGGTCAGGCTTCGGGGAAGGGTTAGGGTTAGGGTTCGGGCTAGGGTTAGGGTTAGGGGTCGGGGACGGTTTAGGGTCCAGGTGAGGGTAAGACAATGCTTTAGGGGGAGCGTACGTGTGAGGGTGCGGGTTAGCGTTAGCGTACGGGTTAGGATTAGGGGACGGGTGAGGGTCAGGCTTCGGGGAAGGGTTAGGGTTAGGGTTCGGGCTAGGGTTAGGGTTATGGGACGGGGACGGTTTAGGGTCCAGGTGAGGGTACGACAACGCTTTAGGGGGAGCGTACGTGTGAGGGCGCGGGTTGGAGTTAGCGTACGGGTTAGGATTAGGGGACGGGTGAGGGTCAGGTTCCGGGGAAGGGTTAGGGTTAGGGTTCGGGCTAGGTTTAGGGTTAGGGGACGGGGACGGTTTAGGGTCCAGGTGAGGGTACGACAATGATTTAGGGGGAGCGTACGTGTGAGGGCGCGGGTTAGCGTTCGCGTACGGGTTAGGATTAGGGGACGGGTTAGGGTCAGGTTTCGGGGAAGGGTTAGGGTTATGGATCGGGCTAGGGTTAGGGTTAGGGAGCGGGCACGGTTTAGGGTCCAGGTGAGGGTACGACAACGCTTTAGGGGGAGCGTACGTGTGAGGGCGCGGGTTAGCGTTAGCGTACGGGTTAGGATTAGGGGACGGGTGAGGGTCAGGCTTCGGGGAAGGGTTAGGGTTAGGGTTCGGGCTAGGGTTAGGGTTAGGGGACGGGGATGGTTTACGGTCCAGGTGAGGGTACGACAACGCTTTAGGGGGAGCGTACGTGTCAGGGCGCGGGTTGGCGTTAGCGTACGGGTTAGGATTAGGGGACGGGTGAGGGTCCGGTTTCGGGGAAGGGTTAGGGTTAGGGTTCTGGCTAGGGTTAGGGTTAGGGGACGGGGACGGTTTAGGGCCCAGGTGAGGGTAAGACAACGCTTTATGGGGAGCGTACGTGTGAGGGCGCGGGTTAGCGTTAGCGTACGGGTTAGGATTAGGGGACGGGTGAGGGTCAGGCTTCGGGGAAGGGTTAGGGTTAGGGTTCGGGCTAGGGTTAGGGTTAGGGGACGGGGACGGTTTAGGGTCCAGGTGAGGGTAAGACAATGCTTTAGGGGGAGCGTACGTGTGAGGGCGCGGGTTAGCGTTAGCGTACGGGTTAGGATTAGGGGACGGGTGAGGGTCAGGCTTCGGGGAAGGGATAGGGTTAGGGTTCTGGCTAGGGTTAGGGTTAGGGGACGGGGACGGTTTAGGGTCCAGGTGAGGGTACGACAACGCTTTAGGGGGAGCGTACGTGTGAGGGCGCGGGTTGGAGTTAGCGTACGGGTTAGGATTAGGGGACGGGTGAGGGTCAGGTTTCGGGGAAGGGTTAGGGTTAGGGTTCGGGCTAGGGTTAGGGTTAGGGGACGGGGACGGTTTAGGGTCCAGGTGAGGGTACGACAATGCTTTAGGGGGAGCGTACGTGTGAGGGCGCGGGTTAGCGTTAGCGTACGGGTTAGGATTAGGGGACGGGTTAGGGTCAGGCTTCGGGGAAGGGTTAGGGTTAGGGTTCGGGCTAGGGTTAGGGTTAGGGGCCGGGGACGGGTTAGGGTACAGGTGAGGGTAAGACAACGCTTTAGGGGGAGCGTACGTGTGAGGGTGCGGGTTAGCGTTAGCGTACGGGTTAGGATTAGGGGACGGGTGAGGGTCAGGCTTCGGGGAAGGGTTAGGGTTAGGGTTCGGGCTAGGGTTAGGGTTAGGGGACGGGGACGGTTTAGGGTCCAGGTGAGGGTACGACAACGCTTTAGGGGGAGCGTACGTGTGAGGGCGTGGGTTAGCGTTAGCGTACGGGTTAGGATTAGGGGACGGGTGAGGGTCAGGCTTCGGGGAAGGGTTAGGGTTAGGGTTCGGGCTAGGGTTAGGGTTAGGGGACGGGGACGGTTTAGGGTCCAGGTGAGGGTACGACAACACTTTAGGGGGAGCGTACGTGTGAGGGCGCGGGTTAGCGTTAGCGTACGGGTTAGGATTAGGGGACGGGTGAGGGTCAGGCTTCGGGGAAGGGTTAGGGTTAGGGTTCGGGCTAGGGTTAGGGTTAGGGGACGGGGACGGTTTAGGGTCCAGGTGAGGGTACGACAACGATTTAGGGGGAGCGTACGTGTGAGGGCGTGGGTTAGCGTTAGCGTACGGGTTAGGATTAGGGGACGGGTGAGGGTCAGGCTTCGGGGAAGGGTTAGGGTTAGGGTTCGGGCTAGGGTTAGGGTTAGGGGACGGGGACGGTTTAAGGTCCAGGTGAGGGTACGACAACGCTTTAGGGGGAGCGTACGTGTGAGGGCGTGGGTTAGCGTTAGCGTACGGGTTAGGATTAGGGTACGGGTGAGGGTCAGGCTTCGGGGAAGGGTTAGGGTTAGGGTTCGGGCTAGGGTTAGGGTTAGGGGACGGGGACGGTTTAGGGTCCAGGTAAGGGTACGAGAACGCTTTAGGGGGAGCGTACGTGTGAGGGCGCGGGATAGCGTTAGCGTACGGGTTAGGATTAGGGGACGGGTGAGGGTCAGGCTTCGGGGAAGGGTTAGGGTTATGGTTCGGGCTAGGGTTAGGGTTAGGGGACGGGGACGGTTTAGGGTCCAGGTGAGGGTACGAGAACGCTTTTGGGGGAGTGTACGTGTGAGGGCGTGGGTTAGCGTTAGCGTACGGGTTAGGATTACGGGACGGGTGAGGGTCAGGCTTCGTGGAAGGGTTAGGGTTAGGGATCGGGCTAGGGTTAGGGTTAGGGAACGGGCACGGTTTAGGGTCCAGGTGAGGGTACGACAACGCTTTAGGGGGAGCGTACGTGTGAGGGCGCGGGTTGGCGTTAGCGTACGGGTTAGGATTAGGGGACGGGTGAGGTTCAGGTTTCGGGGAAGGGTTAGGGTTAGGGTTCTGGCTAGGGTTAGGGTTAGGGGACGGGGACGGTTTAGGGCCCAGGTGAGGGTAAGACAACGCTTTATGGGGAGCGTACGTGTGAGGGCGCGGGTTAGCGTTAGCGTACGGGTTAGGATTAGGGGACGGGTGAGGGTCAGGCTTCGGGGAAGGGTTAGGGTTAGGGTTCGGGCTAGGGTTAGGGTTAGGGGACGGGGACGGTTTAGGGTCCAGGTGAGGGTAAGACAATGCTTTAGGGGGAGCGTACGTGTGAGGGTGCGGGTTAGCGTTAGCGTACGGGTTAGAATTAGGGGACGGGTGAGGTTAAGGCTTCGGGGAAGGGTTAGGGTTAGGGTTCGGGCTAGGGTTAGGGTTATGGGACGGGGACGGTTTAGGGTCCAGGTGAGGGTACGACAACGCTTTAGGGGGAGCGTACGTGTGAGGGCGCGGGTTGGAGTTAGCGTACGGGTTAGGATTAGGGGACGGGTGAGGGTCAGGTTCCGGGGAAGTGTTAGGGTTAGGGTTCGGGCTAGGTTTAGGGTTAGGGGACGGGGACGGTTTAGGGTCCAGGTGAGGGTACGACAATGATTTAGGGGGAGCGTACGTGTGAGGGCGCGGGTTAGCGTTCGCGTACGGGTTAGGATTAGGGGACGGGTTAGGGTCAGGTTTCGGGCAAGGGTTAGGGTTAGGGATCGGGCTAGGGTTAGGGTTAGGGAACGGGCACGGTTTAGGGTCCAGGTGAGGGTACGACAACGCTTTAGGGGGAGCGTACGTGTGAGGGCGCGGGTTAGCGTTAGCGTACGGGTTGGGATTAGGGGACGGGTGAGGGTCAGGCTTCGGGGAAGGGTTAGGGTTAGGGTTCGGGCTAGGGTTAGGGTTAGGGGACGGGGACGGTTTACGGTCCAGGTGAGGGTACGACAACGCTTTAGGGGGAACGTACGTGTGAGGGCGCGGGTTGGCGTTAGCGTACGGGTTAGGATTAGGGGACGGGTGAGGGTCAGGTTTCGGGGAAGGGTTAGGTTTAGGGTTCTGGCTAGGGTTAGGGTTAGGGGACGGGGACGGTTTAGGGCCCAGGTGAGGGTAAGACAACGCTTTATGGGGAGCGTACGTGTGAGGGCGCGGGTTAGCGTTAGCGTACGGGTTAGGATTAGGGGACGGGTGAGGGTCAGGCTTCGGGGAAGGGTTAGGGTTAGGGTTCGGGCTAGGGTTAGGGTTAGGGGACGGGGACGGTTTAGGGTCCAGGTGAGGGTAAGACAATGCTTTAGGGGGAGCGTACGTGTGAGGGCGCGGGTTAGCGTTAGCGTACGGGTTAGGATTAGGGGACGGGTGAGGGTCAGGCTTCGGCGAATGGTTAGGGTTAGGGTTCGGGCTAGGGTTAGGGTTAGGGGACGGGGACGGTTTAGGGTCCAGGTGAGGGTACGACAACGCTTTAGGGGGAGCGTAAGTGTGAGGGCGCGGGTTGGAGTTAGCGTACGGGTTAGGATTAGGGGACGGGTGAGGGTCAGGTTTCGGGGAAGGGTTAGGGTTAGGGTTCGGGCTAGGGTTAGGGTTAGGGGACGGGGACGGTTTAGGGTCCAGGTGAGGGTACGACAACGCTTTAGGGGGAGCGTACGTGTGAGGGCGTGGGTTAGCGGTAGCGTACGGGTTAGGATTAGGGGACGGGTGAGGGTCAGGCTTCGGGGAAGGGTTAGGGTTAGGGTTCGGGCTAGGGTTAGGGTTAGGGGACGGGGACGGTTTAGGGTCCAGGTGAGGGTAAGACAATGCTTTAGGGGGAGCGTACTGTGAGGGTGCGGGTTAGCGTTAGCGTACGGGTTAGGATTAGGGGACGGGTGAGGGTCAGGCTTCGGGGAAGGTTTAGGGTTAGGGTTCGGGCTAGGGTTAGGGTTATGGGACGGGGACGGTTTAGGGTCCAGGTGAGGGTACGACAACGCTTTAGGGGGAGCGTACGTGTGAGGGCGCGGGTTGGAGTTAGCGTACGGGTTAGGATTAGGGGACGGGTGAGGGTCAGGTTCCGGGGAAGGGTTAGGGTTAGGGTTCGGGCTAGGTTTAGGGTTAGGGGACGGGGACGGTTTAGGGTCCAGGTGAGGGTACGACAATGATTTCGGGGGAGCGTACGTGTGAGGGCGCGGGTTAGCGTTCGCGTACGGGTTAGGATTAGGGGACGGGTTAGGGTCAGGTTTCGGGGAAGGGTTAGGGTTATGGATCGGGCTAGGGTTAGGGTTAGGGAACGGGCACGGTTTAGGGTCCAGGTGAGGGTACGACAACGCTTTAGGGGGAGCGTACGTGTGAGGGCGCGGGTTAGCGTTAGCGTACGGGTTAGGATTAGGGGACGGGTGAGGGTCAGGCTTCGGGGAAGGGTTAGGGTTAGGGTTCGGGCTAGGGTTAGGGTTAGGGGACGGGGACGGTTTAGGGTCCAGGTGAGGGTACGACAACGCTTTAGGGGGAGCGTACGTGTGAGGGCGCGGGTTGGCGTTAGCGTACGGGTTAGGATTAGGGGACGGGTGAGGGTCAGGTTTCGGGGAAGGGTTAGGGTTAGGGTTCTGGCTAGGGTTAGGGTTAGGGGACGGGGACGGTTTAGGGCCCAGGTGAGGGTAAGACAACGCTTTATGGGGAGCGTACGTGTGAGGGCGCGGGTTAGCGTTAGCGTACGGGTTAGGATTAGGGGACGGGTGAGGGTCAGGCTTCGGGGAAGGGTTAGGGTTAGGGTTCGGGCTAGGGTTAGGGTTAGGGGACGGGGACGGTTTAGGGTCCAGGTGAGGGTACGACAATGATTTAGGGGGAGCGTACGTGTGAGGGCGCGGGTTAGCGTTCGCGTACGGGTTAGGATTAGGGGACGGGTTAGGGTCAGGTTTCGGGGAAGGGTTAGGGTTAGGGATCGGGCTAGGGTTAGGGTTAGGGAACGGGCACGGTTTAGGGTCCAGGTGAGGGTACGACAACGCTTTAGGGGGAGCGTACGTGTGAGGGCGCGGGTTAGCGTTAGCGTACGGGTTAGGATTAGGGGACGGGTGAGGGTCAGGCTTCGGGGAAGGGTTAGGGTTAGGGTTCGGGCTAGGGTTAGGGTTAGGGGACGGGGACGGTTTACGGTCCAGGTGAGGGTACTACAACGCTTTAGGGGGAGCGTACGTGTGAGGGCGCGGGTTGGCGTTAGCGTACGGGTTAGGATTAGGGGACGGGTGAGGGTCAGGTTTCGGGGAAGGGTTAGGGTTAGGGTTCTGGCTAGGGTTAGGGTTAGGGGACGGGGATGGTTTAGGGCCCAGGTGAGGGTAAGACAACGCTTTATGGGGAGCGTACGTGTGAGGGCGTGGGTTAGCGTTAGCGTACGGGTTAGGATTAGGGGACGGGTGAGGGTCAGGCTTCGGGGAAGGGTTAGGGTTAGGGTTCGGGCTAGCGTTAGGGTTAGGGGACGGGGACGGTTTAGGGTCCAGGTGAGGGTAAGACAATGCTTTAGGGGGAGCGTACGTGTGAGGGCGCGGGTTAGCGTTAGCGTACGGGTTAGGATTAGGGGACGGGTGAGGGTCAGGCTTCGGGGAAGGGTTAGGGTTAGGGTTCGGGCTAGGGTTAGGGTTAGGGGACGGGGACGGTTTAGGGTCCAGGTGAGGGTACGACAACGCTTTAGGGGGAGCGTACGTGTGAGGGCGCGGGTTGGAGTTAGCGTCCGGGTTAGGATTAGGGGACGGGTGAGGGTCAGGTTTCGGGGAAGGGTTAGGGTTAGGATTCGGGCTAGGGTTAGGGTTAGGGGACGGGGACGGTTTAGGGTCCAGGTGAGGGTACGACAATGCTTTAGGGGGAGCGTACGTGTGAGGGCGCGGGTTAGCGTTAGCGTACGGGTTAGGATTAGGGGACGGGTTAGGGTCAGGCTTCGGGGAAGGGTTAGGGTTAGGGTCCTGGCTAGGGTTAGGGTTAGGGGACGGGGACGGTTTAGGGCCCAGGTGAGGGTAAGACAACGCTTTATGGGGAGCGTACGTGTGAGGGCGCGGGTTAGCGTTAGCGTACGGGTTAGGATTAGGGGACGGGTGAGGGTCAGGCTTCGGGGAAGGGTTAGGGTTAGGGTTCGGGCTAGGGTTAGGGTTAGGGGACGGGGACGGTTTAGGGTCCAGGTGAGGGTAAGACAATGCTTTAGGGGGAGCGTACGTGTGAGGGCGCGGGTTAGCGTTAGCGTACGGGTTATGATTAGGGGACGGGTGAGGGTCAGGCTTCGGGGAAGGGTTAGGGTTAGGGTTCGGGCTAGGGTTAGGGTTAGGGGACGGGGACGGTTTAGGGTCCAGGTGAGGGTACGACAACGCTTTGGGGGACCGTACGTGTGAGGGCGCGGGTTGGAGTTAGCGTACTGGTTAGGATTAGGGGACGGGTGAGGGTCAGGTTTCGGGGAAGGGTTAGGGTTAGGGTTCGGGCTAGGGTTAGGGTTAGGGGACGGGGATGGTCTAGGGTCCAGGTGAGGGTACGACAATGATTTAGGGGGAGCGTACGTGTGAGGGCGCGGGTTAGCGTTCGCGTACGGGTTAGGATTAGGGGACGGGTTAGGGTCAGGCTTCGGGGAAGGGTTAGGGTTAGGGTTCGGGCTAGGGTTAGGGTTAGGGGACGGGGACGGTTTAGGGTCCAGGTGAGGGTAAGACAATGCTTTAGGGGGAGCGTACCTGTGAGGGCGTGGTTTAGCGTTAGCGTACGGGTTAGGATTAGGGGACGGGTGAGGGTCAGGCTTCGGGGAAGGGTTAGGTTTAGGGTTTGGGCTAGGGTTAGGGTTAGGGGACGGGGGCGGTTTAAGGTCCAGGTGAGGGTACGACAACGCTTTAGGGGGAGCGTACGTGTGAGGGCGTGGGTTAGCGTTAGCGTACGGTTTAGGATTAGGGGACGGGTGAGGGTCAGGCTTCGGGGAAGGGTTAGGGTTAGGGTTCGGGCTAGGGTTAGGGTTAGGGGACGGGGACGGTTTAGGGTCCAGGTGAGGGTACGACAACACTTTAGGGGGAGCGTACGTGTGAGGGCGCGGGTTAGTGTTAGCGTATGGGTTAGGATTAGGGGACGGGTGAGGGTCAGGCTTCGGGGAAGGGTTAGGGTTAGGGTTCGGGCTAGGGTTAGGGTTAGGGGACGGGGACGGTTTAGGGTCCAGGTGAGGGTACGAGAACGCTTTTGGGGGAGCGTACGTGTGAGGGTGCGGGTTAGCGTTAGCGTACGGGTTAGGATTAGGGGACGGGTGAGGGTCAGGCTTCGGGGAAGGGTTAGGGTTAGGGTTCGGGCTAGGGTTAGGGTTATGGGACGGGGACGGTTTAGGGTCCAGGTGAGGGTACGACAACGCTTTAGGGGGAGCGTACGTGTGAGGGCGCGGGTTGGAGTTAGCGTACGGGTTAGGATTAGGGGACGGGTGAGGGTCAGGTTTCGGGGAAGGGTTAGGGTTAGGGTTCGGGCTAGGGTTAGGGTTAGGGGACGGGGACGGTTTAGGGTCCAGGTGAGGGTACGACAATGCTTTAGGGGGAGCGTACGTGTGAGGGCGCGGGTTAGCGTTAGCGTACGGGTTAGGATTAGGGGACGGGTTAGGGTCAGGCTTCGGGGAAGGGTTAGGGTTAGGGTTCGGGCTAGGGTTAGGGTTAGGGGACGGGGACGGTTTAGGGTCCAGGTGAGGGTACGAGAACGCTTTTGGGGGAGCGTACGTGTGAGGGTGCGGGTTAGCGTTAGCGTACGGGTTAGGATTAGGGGACGGGTGAGGGTCAGGCTTCGGGGAAGGGTTAGGGTTAGGGTTCGGGCTAGGGTTAGGGTTAGGGGACGGGGACGGTTTAGGGTCCAGGTGAGGGTACGACAACGCTTTAGGGGGAGCGTACGTGTGAGGGCGTGGGTTGGAGTTAGCGTACGGGTTAGGATTAGGGGACGGGTGAGGGTCAGGTTCCGGGGAAGGGTTAGGGTTAGGGTTCGGGCTAGGGTTAGGGTTAGGGGACGGGGACGGTTTAGGGTCCAGGTGAGGGTACGACAATGATTTAGGGGGAGCGTACGTGTGAGGGCGCGGGTTAGCGTTCGCGTACGGGTTAGGATTAGGGGACGGGTTAGGGTCAGGTTTCGGGGAAGGGTTAGGGTTAGGGATCGGGCTAGGGTTAGGGTTAGGGAACGGGCACGGTTTAGGGTCCAGGTGAGGGTACGACAACGCTTTAGGGGGAGCGTACATGTGAGGGCGCGGGTTAGCGTTAGCGTACGGGTTAGGATTAGGGGACGGGTGAGGGTCAGGCTTCGGGGAAGGGTTAGGGTTAGGGTTCGGGCTAGGGTTAGGGTTAGGGGACGGGGACGGTTTACGGTCCAGGTGAGGGTACTACAACGCTTTAGGGGGAGCGTACGTGTGAGGGCGCGGGTTGGCGTTAGCGTACGGGTTAGGATTAGGGGACGGGTGAGGGTCAGGTTTCGGGGAAGGGTTAGGGTTAGGGTTCTGGCTAGGGTTAGGGTTAGGGGACGGGGACGGTTTAGGGCCCAGGTGAGGGTAAGACAACGCTTTATGGGGAGCGTACGTGTGAGGGCGCGGGTTAGCGTTAGCGTACGGGTTAGGATTAGGGGACGGGTGAGGGTCAGGCTTCGGGGAAGGGTTAGGGTTAGGGTTCGGGCTAGGGTTAGGGTTAGGGGAAGGGGACGGTTTAGGGTCCAGGTGAGGGTAAGACAATGCTTTAGGGGGAGCGTACGTGTGAGGGCGCGGTTTAGCGTTAGCGTACGGGTTAGGATGGGGGACGGGTGAGGGTCAGGCTTCGGGGAAGGGTTAGGGTTAGGGTTCGGGCTAGGGTTAGGGTTAGGGGACGGGGATGGTTTAGGGTCCAGGTGAGGGTACGACAACACTTTAGGGGGAGCGTACGTGTGAGGGCGCGGGTTGGAGTTAGCGTACGGGTTAGGATTAGGGGACGGGTGAGGGTCAGGTTTCGGGGAAGGGTTAGGGTTAGGGTTCGGGCTAGGGTTAGGGTTAGGGGACGGGGACGATTTAGGGTCCAGGTGAGGGTACGACAATGATTTAGGGGGAGCGTACGTGTGAGGGCGCGGGTTAGCGTTCGCGTACGGGTTAGGATTAGGGGACGGGTTAGGGTCAGGCTTCGGGGAAGGGTTAGGGTTAGGGTTCGGGCTAGGGTTAGGATTAGGGGACGGGGACGGTTTAGGGTCCAGGTGAGGGTACGACAACGCTTTAGGGGGAGCGTACGTGTGAGGGCGCCGGTTAGCGTTAGCGTACGGGTTAGGATTAGGGGACGGGTGAGGGTCAGGCTTCGGGGAAGGGTTAGGGTTAGGGTTCGGGCTAGGGTTAGGGTTAGGGGAAGGGATCGGTTTGGGGTCCAGTTGAGGGTACGAGAACGCTTTAGGGGGAGAGTACGTGTGAGGGCGCGGGTTAGCGTTAGCGTATGGGTTAGGATTAGGGGACGGGTGAGGGTCAGGCTTCGGGGAAGGGTTAGGGTTAGGGTTCGGGCTAGGGTTAGGGTTAGGGGATGCGGATGGTTTAGGGTCCAGGTGAGGGTACTACAATGCTTTAGGGGGAGCGTACGTGTGAGGGAGCGGGTTGGCGTTAGCGTACGGGTTAGGATTAGGGGACGGGTGAGGGTCAGGTTTCGGGGAAAGGGTTAGGGTTAGGGTCCTGGCTAGGGTTAGGGTTAGGGGACGGGGACGGTTTAGGGCCCAGGTGAGGGTAAGACAACGCTTTATGGGGAGCGTACGTGTGAGGGCGCGGGTTAGCGTTAGCGTACGGGTTAGGATTAGGGGACGGGTGAGGGTCAGGCTTCGGGGAAGGGTTAGGGTTAGGGTTCTGGCTAGGGTTAGGGTTAGGGGACGGGGACGGTTTAGGGTCCAGGTGAGGGTAAGACAATGCTTTAGGGGGAGCGTACGTGTGAGGGCGCGGGTTAGCGTTAGCGTACGGGTTATGATTAGGGGACGGGTGAGGGTCAGGCTTCGGGGAAGGGTTAGGGTTAGGGTTCGGGCTAGGGTTGGGGTTAGGGGACGGGGACGGTTTAGGGTCCAGGTGAGGGTACGACAACGCTTTGGGGGACCGTACGTGTGAGGGCGCGGGTTGGAGTTAGCGTACTGGTTAGGATTAGGGGACGGGTGAGGGTCAGGTTTCGGGGAAGGGTTAGGGTTAGGGTTCGGGCTAGGGTTAGGGTTAGGGGACGGGGATGGTCTAGGGTCCAGGTGAGGGTACGACAATGATTTAGGGGGAGCGTACGTGTGAGGGCGCGGGTTAGCGTTCGCGTACGGGTTAGGATTAGGGGACGGGTTAGGGTCAGGCTTCGGGGAAGGGTTAGGGTTAGGGTTCGGGCTAGGGTTAGGGTTAGGGGACGGGGACGGTTTAGGGTCCAGGTGAGGGTAAGACAATGCTTTAGGGGGAGCGTACCTGTGAGGGCGTGGTTTAGCGTTAGCGTACGGGTTAGGATTAGGGGACGGGTGAGGGTCAGGCTTCGGGGAAGGGTTAGGGTTAGGGTTTGGGCTAGGGTTAGGGTTAGGGGACGGGGGCGGTTTAAGGTCCAGGTGAGGGTACGACAACGCTTTAGGGGGAGCGTACGTGTGAGGGCGTGGGTTAGCGTTAGCGTACGGGTTAGGATTAGGGGACGGGTGAGGGTCAGGCTTCGGGGAAGGGTTAGGGTTAGGGTTCGGGCTAGGGTTAGGGTTAGGGGACGGGGACGGTTTAGGGTCCAGGTGAGGGTACGACAACACTTTAGGGGGAGCGTACGTGTGAGGGCGCGGGTTAGTGTTAGCGTATGGGTTAGGATTAGGGGACGGGTGAGGGTCAGGCTTCGGGGAAGGGTTAGGGTTAGGGTTCGGGCTAGGGTTAGGGTTAGGGGACGGGGACGGTTTAGGGTCCAGGTGACGGTACGAGAACGCTTTAGGGGGAGCCTACGTATGAGGGCGCGGGTTAGCGTTAGCGTACGGGTTAGGATTAGGGGACGGGTGAGGGTCAGGCGTCGGGGAAGGGTTAGGGTTAGGGCTAGGGTTAGGGTTATGGGACGGGGACGGTTTAGGGTCCAGGTGAGGGTACGACAACGCTTTAGGGGGAGCGTACGTGTGAGGGCGCGGGTTAGCGTTAGCGTACGGGTTCGGATTAGGGGACAGGTGAGGGTCAGGCTTCGGGGAAGGGTTAGGGTTAGGGTTCGGGCTAGGGTTAGGGTTAGGGGACGGGGACGGTTTAGGGTCCAGGTGAGGGTACGACAACGCTTTAGAGGGAGCGTACGTGTGAGGGCGTGGGTTAGCGTTAGCGTACGGTTTACGATTAGGGGACGGGTGAGGGTCAGGCTTCGGGGAAGGGTTAGGGTTAGGGTTCGGGCTAGGGTTAGGGTTAGGGGACGGGGACGGTTTAGGGTCCAGGTGAGGGTACGAGAACGCTTTAGGGGGAGCGTACGTATGAGGGCGCGGGTTAGCCTTAGCGTACGGTTTAGGATTAGGGGACGAGTGAGGGTCAGGCGTCGGGGAAGGGTTAGGGTTAGGGTTCGGACTAGGGTTAGGGTTAGGGGACGGGGACGGTTTAGGGTTCAGGTGAGGGTACGACAACGCTTTATGGGGAGCGTACGTGTGAGGGCGCGGGTTAGCGTTAGCGTACGGGTTAGCATTAGGGGACGGGTGAGGGTCAGGCTTCGGGGAAGGGTTAGGGTTAGGGTTCGGGCTAGGGTTAGGGTTAGGGGACGGGGACGGTTTAGGGTCCAGGTGAGTGTACGACAACGCTTTAAGGGGAGAGTACGTGTGAGGGCGCGGGTTAGCGTTAGCGTACGGGTTAGGATTAGGGGACGGGTGAGGGTCAGGCTTCGGGGAAGTGTTAGGGTTAGGGTTCGGGCTAGGGTTAGGGTTAGGGGACGGGGACGGTTTAGGGTCCAGGTGAGGGTACGACAACGCTTTAGGGGGAGCATACGTGTGAGGGCGCAGGTTAGCATTAACGTACAGGTTAGGATTAGAGGACGGGTGAGGGTCAGGCTTCGGGGAAGTGTTAGGGTTAGGGTTCGGGCTAGGGTTAGGGTTAGGGGACGCGGTCGGTTTAGGGTCCAGGTGAGGGTACGAGAACGCTTTAGGGGGAGCGTACCTGTGAGGGCGCGGGTTAGCGTTAGCGTACGGGTTAGGATTAGGGGACGGGTGAGGGTCAGGCTTCGGGGAAGGGTTAGGGTTAGGGTTCGGGCTAGGGTTAGGGTTAGGGGACGGGGACGGTTTAGGGTCCAGGTGAGGGTACGACAATGCTTTAGGGGGAGCGTACGTGTGAGGGCGCGGGTTAGCGTTAGCGTACGGGTTAGGATTAGGGGACGGGTTAGGGTCAGGCTTCGGGGAAGGGTTAGGGTTAGGGTTCGGGCTAGGGTTAGGGTTAGGGGACGGGGACGGTTTAGGGTCCAGGTGAGGGTAAGACAATGCTTTAGGGGGAGCGTACCTGTGAGGGCGCGGGTTAGCGTTAGCGTACGGGTTAGGATTAGGGGACGGCTGAGGGTCAGGCTTCGGGGAAGGGTTAGGGTTAGGGTTCGGGCTAGGGTTAGGGTTAGGGGACGGGGACGGTTTAAGGTCCAGGTGAGGGTACGACAACGCTTTAGGGGGAGCGTACGTGTGAGGGCGTGGGTTAGCGTTAGCGTACGGGTTAGGATTAGGGGACGGGTGAGTGTCAGGCTTCGGGGAAGGGTTAGGGTTAGGGTTCGGGCTAGGGGTAGGGTTAGGGGACGGGGACGGTTTAGGGTCCAGGTGAGGGTACGACAACACTTTAGGGGGAGCGTACGTGTGAGGGCGCGGGTTAGCGTTAGCGTACGGGTTAGGATTAGGGGACGGGTGAGGGTCAGGCTTCGGGGAAGGGTTAGGGTTAGGGTTCGGGCTAGGGTTAGGGTTAGGGGACGGGGACGGTTTAGGGTCCAGGTGAGGGTACGAGAACGCTTTAGTGGGAGCCTACGTATGAGGGCGCGGGTTAGCGTTAGCGTACGGGTTAGGATTAGGGGACGGGTGAGGGTCAGGCGTCGGGGAAGGGTTAGGGTTAGGTTTCGGGCTAGGGTTAGGGTTAGGGGACGGGGACGGTTTAGGGTCCAGGTGAGGGTACGAGAACGCTTTAGGGGGAGCGTACGTGTGAGGGCGCGGGATAGCGTTAGCGTACGGGTTAGGATTAGGGGACGGGTGAGGGTCAGGCTTCGGGGAAGCGTTAGGGTTAGGTTTCGGGCTAGGGTTAGGGTTAGGGGACGGGGACGGTTTAGGGTCCAGGTGAGGGTACGAGAACGCTTTTGGGGGAGCGTACGTGTGAGGGCGTGGGTTAGTGTTAGCGTACGGGTTAGGATTAGGGGACGGGTGAGGGTCAGGCTTCGGGGAAGGGTTAGGGTTAGGGTTCGGGCTAGGGTTAGGGTTAGGGGACGGGGACGGTTTAGGGCCCAGGTGAGGGTAAGACAACGCTTTATGGGGAGCGTACGTGTGAGGGCGCGGGTTAGCGTTAGCGTACGGGTTAGGATTAGGGGACGGGTGAGGGTCAGGCTTCGGGGAAGGGTTAGGGTTAGGGTTCGGGCTAGGGTTAGGGTTAGGGGACGGGGACGGTTTAGGGTCCAGGTGAGGGTAAGACAATGCTTTAGGGGGAGCGTACGTGTGAGGGCGCGGGTTAGCGTTAGCGTACGGGTTAGGATTAGGGGACGGGTGAGGGTCAGGCTTCGGGGAAGGGTTAGGGTTAGGGTTCGGGCTAGGGTTAGGGTTAGGGGACGGGGACGGTTTAGGGTCCAGGTGAGGGTACGACAACGCTTTAGGGGGAGCGTACGTGTGAGGGCGCGGGTTGGAGTTAGCGTACGGGTTAGGATTAGGGGACGGGTGAGGGTCAGGTTTCGGGGAAGGGTTAGGGTTAGGGTTCGGGCTAGGGTTAGGGTTAGGAGACGGGGACGGTTTAGGGTCCAGGTGAGGGTACGACAATGCTTTAGGGGGAGCGTACGTGTGAGGGCGCGGGTTAGCGTTAGCGTACGGGTTAGGATTAGGGGACGGGTTAGGGTCAGGCTTCGGGGAAGGGTTAGGGTTAGGGTTCGGGCTAGGGTTAGGGTTAGGGGACGGGGACGGTTTAGGGTCCAGGTGAGGGTAAGACAATGCTTTAGGGGGAGCGTACCTGTGAGGGCGCGGGTTAGCGTTAGCGTACGGGTTAGGATTATGGGACGGGTGAGGGTCAGGCTTCGGGGAAGGGTTAGGGTTAGGGTTCGGGCTAGGGTTAGGGTTAGGGGACGGGGACGGTTTAAGGTCCAGGTGAGGGTACGAGAACGCTTTAGGGGGAGCGTACGTGTGAGGGCGTGGGTTAGCGTTAGCGTACGGGTTAGGATTAGGGGACGGGTGAGGGTCAGGCTTCGGGGAAGGGTTAGGGTTAGGGTTCGGGCTAGGGTTAGGGTTAGGGGACGGGGACGGTTTAGGGTCCAGGTGAGGGTACGACAACACTTTAGGGGGAGCGTACGTGTGAGGGCGCGGGTTAGCGTTAGCGTACGGGTTAGGATTAGGGGACGGGTGAGGGTCAGGCTTCGGGGAAGGGTTAGGGTTAGGGTTCGGGCTAGGGTTAGGGTTAGGGGACGGGGACGGTTTAGGGTCCAGGTGAGGGTACGAGAACGCTTTAGGAGGAGCATACGTGTGAGGGCGCAGGTTAGCATTAACGTACAGGTTAGGATTAGAGGACGGGTGAGGGTCAGGCTTCGGGGAAGTGTTAGGGTTAGGGTTCTGGCTAGGGTTAGGGTTAGGGGACGGGGACGGTTTAAGGTCCAGGTGAGGGTACGAGAACGCTTTAGGGGGAGCGTACGTGTGAGGGCGTGGGTTAGCGTTAGCGTACGGGTTAGGATTAGGGGACGGGTGAGGGTCAGGCTTCGGGGAAGGGTTAGGGTTAGGGTTCGGGCTAGGGTTAGGGTTAGGGGACGGGGACGGTTTAGGGTCCAGGTGAGGGTACGACAACACTTTAGGGGGAGCGTACGTGTGAGGGCGCGGGTTAGCGTTAGCGTACGGGTTAGGATTAGGGGACGGGTGAGGGTCAGGCTTCGGGGAAGGGTTAGGGTTAGGGTTCGGGCTAGGGTTAGGGTTAGGGGACGGGGACGGTTTAGGGTCCAGGTGAGGGTACGAGAACGCTTTAGGGGGAGCATACGTGTGAGGGCGCAGGTTAGCATTAACGTACAGGTTAGGATTAGAGGACGGGTGAGGGTCAGGCTTCGGGGAAGTGTTAGGGTTAGGGTTCGGGCTAGGGTTAGGGTTAGGGGACGCGGTCGGTTTAGGGTCCAGGTGAGGGTACGAGAACGCTTTAGGGGGAGCGTACCTGTGAGGGCGCGGGTTAGCGTTAGCGTACGGGTTAGGATTAGGGGACGGGTGAGGGTCAGGCTTCGGGGAAGGGTTAGGGTTAGGGTTCGGGCTAGGGTTAGGGTTAGGGGACGGGGACGGTTTAGGGTCCAGGTGAGGGTACGACAATGCTTTAGGGGGAGCGTACGTGTGAGGGCGCGGGTTAGCGTTAGCGTACGGGTTAGGATTAGGGGACGGGTTAGGGTCAGGCTTCGGGGAAGGGTTAGGGTTAGGGTTCGGGCTAGGGTTAGGGTTAGGGGACGGGGACGGTTTAGGGTCCAGGTGAGGGTAAGACAATGCTTTAGGGGGAGCGTACCTGTGAGGGCGCGGGTTAGCGTTAGCGTACGGGTTAGGATTAGGGGACGGCTGAGGGTCAGGCTTCGGGGAAGGGTTAGGGTTAAGGTTCGGGCTAGGGTTAGGGTTAGGGGACGGGGACGGTTTAAGGTCCAGGTGAGGGTACGACAACGCTTTAGGGGGAGCGTACGTGTGAGGGCGTGGGTTAGCGTTAGCGTACGGGTTAGGATTAGGGGACGGGTGAGGGTCAGGCTTCGGGGAAGGGTTAGGGTTAGGGTTCGGGCTAGGGGTAGGGTTAGGGGACGGGGACGGTTTAGGGTCCAGGTGAGGGTACGACAACACTTTAGGGGGAGCGTACGTGTGAGGGCGCGGGTTAGCGTTAGCGTACGGGTTAGGATTAGGGGACGGGTGAGGGTCAGGCTTCGGGGAAGGGTTAGGGTTAGGGTTCGGGCTAGGGTTAGGGTTAGGGGACGGGGACGGTTTAGGGTCCAGGTGAGGGTACGAGAACGCTTTAGTGGGAGCCTACGTATGAGGGCGCGGGTTAGCGTTAGCGTACGGGTTAGGATTAGGGGACGGGTGAGGGTCAGGCGTCGGGGAAGGGTTAGGGTTAGGTTTCGGGCTAGGGTTAGGGTTAGGGGACGGGGACGGTTTAGGGTCCAGGTGAGGGTACGAGAACGCTTTAGGGGGAGCGTACGTGTGAGGGCGCGGGATAGCGTTAGCGTACGGGTTAGGATTAGGGGACGGTTGAGGGTCAGGCTTCGGGGAAGGGTTAGGGTTAGGTTTCGGGCTAGGGTTAGGGTTAGGGGACGGGGACGGTTTAGGGTCCAGGTGAGGGTACGAGAACGCTTTTGGGGGAGCGTACGTGTGAGGGCGTGGGTTAGTGTTAGCGTACGGGTTAGGATTAGGGGACGGGTGAGGGTCAGGCTTCGGGGAAGGGTTAGGGTTAGGGTTCGGGCTAGGGTTAGGGTTAGGGGACGGGGACGGTTTAGGGCCCAGGTGAGGGTAAGACAACGCTTTATGGGGAGCGTACGTGTGAGGGCGCGGGTTAGCGTTAGCGTACGGGTTAGGATTAGGGGACGGGTGAGGGTCAGGCTTCGGGGAAGTGTTAGGGTTAGGGTTCGGGCTGGGTTAGGGTTAGGGGACGGGGACGGTTTAGGGTCCAGGTGAGGGTAAGACAAGGCTTTAGGGGGAGCGTACGTGTGAGGGCGCGGGTTAGCGTTAGCGTACGGGTTAGGATTAGGGGACGGGTGAGGGTCAGGCTTCGGGGAAGGGTTAGGGTTAGGGTTCGGGCTAGGGTTAGGGTTAGGGGACGGGGACGGTTTAGGGTCCAGGTGAGGGTACGACAACGCTTTAGGGGGAGCGTACGTGTGAGGGCGCGGGTTGGAGTTAGCGTACGGGTTAGGATTAGGGGACGGGTGAGGGTCAGGTTTCGGGGAAGGGTTAGGGTTAGGGTTCGGGCTAGGGTTAGGGTTAGGGGACGGGGACGGTTTAGGGCCCAGGTGAGGGTAAGACAACGCTTTATGGGGAGCGTACGTGTGAGGGCGCGGGTTAGCGTTAGCGTACGGGTTAGGATTAGGGGACGGGTGAGGGTCAGGCTTCGGGGAAGGGTTAGGGTTAGGGTTCGGGCTAGGGTTAGGGTTAGGGGACGGGGACGGTTTAGGGTCCAGGTGAGGGTAAGACAATGCTTTAGGGGGAGCGTACGTGTGAGGGCGCGGGTTAGCGTTAGCGTACGGGTTAGGATTAGGGGACGGGTGAGGGTCAGGCTTCGGGGAAGGGTTAGGGTTAGGGTTCGGGCTAGGGTTAGGGTTAGGGGACGGGGACGGTTTAGGGTCCAGGTGAGGGTACGACAACGCTTTAGGGGGAGCGTACGTGTGAGGGCGCGGGTTGGAGTTAGCGTACGGGTTAGGATTAGGGGACGGGTGAGGGTCAGGTTTCGGGGAAGGGTTAGGGTTAGGGTTCGGGCTAGGGTTAGGGTTAGGAGACGGGGACGGTTTAGGGTCCAGGTGAGGGTACGACAATGCTTTAGGGGGAGCGTACGTGTGAGGGCGCGGGTTAGCGTTAGCGTACGGGTTAGGATTAGGGGACGGGTTAGGGTCAGGCTTCGGGGAAGGGTTAGGGTTAGGGTTCGGGCTAGGGTTAGGGTTAGGGGACGGGGACGGTTTAGGGTCCAGGTGAGGGTAAGACAATGCTTTAGGGGGAGCGTACCTGTGAGGGCGCGGGTTAGCGTTAGCGTACGGGTTAGGATTATGGGACGGGTGAGGGTCAGGCTTCGGGGAAGGGTTAGGGTTAGGGTTCGGGCTAGGGTTAGGGTTAGGGGACGGGGACGGTTTAAGGTCCAGGTGAGGGTACGAGAACGCTTTAGGGGGAGCGTACGTGTGAGGGCGTGGGTTAGCGTTAGCGTACGGGTTAGGATTAGGGGACGGGTGAGGGTCAGGCTTCGGGGAAGGGTTAGGGTTAGGGTTCGGGCTAGGGTTAGGGTTAGGGGACGGGGACGGTTTAGGGTCCAGGTGAGGGTACGACAACACTTTAGGGGGAGCGTACGTGTGAGGGCGCGGGTTAGCGTTAGCGTACGGGTTAGGATTAGGGGACGGGTGAGGGTCAGGCTTCGGGGAAGGGTTAGGGTTAGGGTTCGGGCTAGGGTTAGGGTTAGGGGACGGGGACGGTTTAGGGTCCAGGTGAGGGTACGAGAACGCTTTAGGGGGAGCATACGTGTGAGGGCGCAGGTTAGCATTAACGTACAGGTTAGGATTAGAGGACGGGTGAGGGTCAGGCTTCGGGGAAGTGTTAGGGTTAGGGTTCGGGCTAGGGTTAGGGTTAGGGGACGCGGTCGGTTTAGGGTCCAGGTGAGGGTACGAGAACGCTTTAGGGGGAGCGTACCTGTGAGGGCGCGGGTTAGCGTTAGCGTACGGGTTAGGATTAGGGGACGGGTGAGGGTCAGGCTTCGGGGAAGGGTTAGGGTTAGGGTTCGGGCTAGGGTTAGGGTTAGGGGACGGGGACGGTTTAGGGTCCAGGTGAGGGTACGACAATGCTTTAGGGGGAGCGTACGTGTGAGGGCGCGGGTTAGCGTTAGCGTACGGGTTAGGATTAGGGGACGGGTTAGGGTCAGGCTTCGGGGAAGGGTTAGGGTTAGGGTTCGGGCTAGGGTTAGGGTTAGGGGACGGGGACGGTTTAGGGTCCAGGTGAGGGTAAGACAATGCTTTAGGGGGAGCGTACCTGTGAGGGCGCGGGTTAGCGTTAGCGTACGGGTTAGGATTAGGGGACGGCTGAGGGTCAGGCTTCGGGGAAGGGTTAGGGTTAAGGTTCGGGCTAGGGTTAGGGTTAGGGGACGGGGACGGTTTAAGGTCCAGGTGAGGGTACGACAACGCTTTAGGGGGAGCGTACGTGTGAGGGCGTGGGTTAGCGTTAGCGTACGGGTTAGGATTAGGGGACGGGTGAGGGTCAGGCTTCGGGGAAGGGTTAGGGTTAGGGTTCGGGCTAGGGGTAGGGTTAGGGGACGGGGACGGTTTAGGGTCCAGGTGAGGGTACGACAACACTTTAGGGGGAGCGTACGTGTGAGGGCGCGGGTTAGCGTTAGCGTACGGGTTAGGATTAGGGGACGGGTGAGGGTCAGGCTTCGGGGAAGGGTTAGGGTTAGGGTTCGGGCTAGGGTTAGGGTTAGGGGACGGGGACGGTTTAGGGTCCAGGTGAGGGTACGAGAACGCTTTAGTGGGAGCCTACGTATGAGGGCGCGGGTTAGCGTTAGCGTACGGGTTAGGATTAGGGGACGGGTGAGGGTCAGGCGTCGGGGAAGGGTTAGGGTTAGGTTTCGGGCTAGGGTTAGGGTTAGGGGACGGGGACGGTTTAGGGTCCAGGTGAGGGTACGAGAACGCTTTAGGGGGAGCGTACGTGTGAGGGCGCGGGATAGCGTTAGCGTACGGGTTAGGATTAGGGGACGGTTGAGGGTCAGGCTTCGGGGAAGGGTTAGGGTTAGGTTTCGGGCTAGGGTTAGGGTTAGGGGACGGGGACGGTTTAGGGTCCAGGTGAGGGTACGAGAACGCTTTTGGGGGAGCGTACGTGTGAGGGCGTGGGTTAGTGTTAGCGTACGGGTTAGGATTAGGGGACGGGTGAGGGTCAGGCTTCGGGGAAGGGTTAGGGTTAGGGTTCGGGCTAGGGTTAGGGTTAGGGGACGGGGACGGTTTAGGGCCCAGGTGAGGGTAAGACAACGCTTTATGGGGAGCGTACGTGTGAGGGCGCGGGTTAGCGTTAGCGTACGGGTTAGGATTAGGGGACGGGTGAGGGTCAGGCTTCGGGGAAGTGTTAGGGTTAGGGTTCGGGCTGGGTTAGGGTTAGGGGACGGGGACGGTTTAGGGTCCAGGTGAGGGTAAGACAAGGCTTTAGGGGGAGCGTACGTGTGAGGGCGCGGGTTAGCGTTAGCGTACGGGTTAGGATTAGGGGACGGGTGAGGGTCAGGCTTCGGGGAAGGGTTAGGGTTAGGGTTCGGGCTAGGGTTAGGGTTAGGGGACGGGGACGGTTTAGGGTCCAGGTGAGGGTACGACAACGCTTTAGGGGGAGCGTACGTGTGAGGGCGCGGGTTGGAGTTAGCGTACGGGTTAGGATTAGGGGACGGGTGAGGGTCAGGTTTCGGGGAAGGGTTAGGGTTAGGGTTCGGGCTAGGGTTAGGGTTAGGGGACGGGGACGGTTTAGGGTCCAGGTGAGGGTACGACAATGCTTTAGGGGGAGCGTACGTGTGAGGGCGCGGGTTAGCGTTAGCGTACGGGTTAGGATTAGGGGACGGGTTAGGGTCAGGCTTCGGGGAAGGGTTAGGGTTAGGGTTCGGGCTAGGGTTAGGGTTAGGGGACGGGGACGGTTTAGGGTCCAGGTGAGGGTAAGACAATGCTTTAGGGGGAGCGTACCTGTGAGGGCGCGGGTTAGCGTTAGCGTACGGGTTAGGATTATGGGACGGGTGAGGGTCAGGCTTCGGGGAAGGGTTAGGGTTAGGGTTCGGGCTAGGGTTAGGGTTAGGGGACGGGGACGGTTTAAGGTCCAGGTGAGGGTACGAGAACGCTTTAGGGGGAGCGTACGTGTGAGGGCGTGGGTTAGCGTTAGCGTACGGGTTAGGATTAGGGGACGGGTGAGGGTCAGGCTTCGGGGAAGGGTTAGGGTTAGGGTTCGGGCTAGGGTTAGGGTTAGGGGACGGGGACGGTTTAGGGTCCAGGTGAGGGTACGACAACACTTTAGGGGGAGCGTACGTGTGAGGGCGCGGGTTAGCGTTAGCGTACGGGTTAGGATTAGGGGACGGGTGAGGGTCAGGCTTCGGGGAAGGGTTAGGGTTAGGGTTCGGGCTAGGGTTAGGGTTAGGGGACGGGGACGGTTTAGGGTCCAGGTGAGGGTACGAGAATGCTTTAGGGGGAGCCTACGTATGAGGGCGCGGGTTAGCGTTAGCGTACGGGTTAGGATTAAGGGAAGGGTGAGGGTCAGGCGTCGGGGAAGGGTTAGGGTTAGGTTTCGGGCTAGGGTTAGGGTTAGGGGACGGGGACGGTTTAGGGTCCAGGTGAGGGTACGAGAACGCTTTAGGGGGAGCGTACGTGTGAGGGGGCGGGATAGCGTTAGCGTACGGGTTAGGATTAGGGGACGGGTGAGGGTCAGGCTTCGGGGAAGGGTTAGGGTTAGGTTTCGGGCTAGGGTTAGGGTTAGGGGACGGGGACGGTTTAGGGTCCAGGTGATTGTACGAGAACGCTTTTGGGGGAGCGTACGTGTGAGGGCGTGGGTTAGTGTTAGCGTACGGGTTAGGATTACGGGACGGGTGAGGGTCAGGCTTCGTGGAAGGGTTAGGGTTAGGGTTCGGGCTAGGGTTAGGGTTAGGGAATGGGCACGGTTTAGGGTCCAGGTGAGGGTACGACAACGCTTTAGGGGGAGCGTACGTGTGAGGGCGCGGGTTAGCGTTAGCGTACGGGTTAGGATTAGGGGACGGGTGAGGGTCAGGCTTCGGGGAAGGGTTAGGGTTAGGGTTCGGGCTAGGGTTAGGGTTAGGGGACGGGGACGGTTTAAGGTCCAGGTGAGGGTATGACAACGCTTTAGGGGGAGCGTACGTGTGAGGGCGTGGGTTAGCGTTAGCGTACGGGTTAGGATTAGGGGACGGGTGAGGGTCAGGCTTCGGGAAAGGGTTAGGGTTAGGGTTCGGGCTAGGGTTAGGGTTAGGGGACGGGGACGGTTTAGGGTCCAGGTGAGGGTACGACAACACTTTAGGGGGAGCGTACGTGTGAGGGCGCGGGTTAGCGTTAGCGTACGGGTTAGGATTACGGGACGGGTGAGGGTCAGGCTTCGGGGAAGGGTTAGGGTTAGGGTTAGGGCTAGGGTTAGGGTTAGGGGACGGGGACGGTTTAGGGTCCAGGTGAGGGTACGAGAACGCTTTAGGGGGAGCCTACGTATGAGGGCGCGGGTTAGCGTTAGCGTACGGGTTAGGATTAGGGGACGGGTGAGGGTCAGGCGTCGGGGAAGGGTTAGGGTTAGGGTTCGGGCTAGGGTTAGGGTTAGGGCATGGGATCGGTTTGGGGTCCAGTTGAGGGTACGAGAACGCTTTAGGGGGAGAGTACGTGTGAGGGCGCGGGTTAGCGTTCGCGTACGGGTTAGGATTAGGGGACGGGTGAGGGTCAGGCTTCGGGGAAGGGTTAGGGTTAGGGTTCGGGCTAGGGTTAGGGTTAGGGGATGCGGATGGTTTAGGGTCCAGGTGAGGGTACTACAATGCTTTAGGGGGAGCGTACGTGTGAGGGCGCGGGTTAGCGTTAGCGTACGGGTTAGGATTAGGGGACGGGTGAGGGTCAGGCTTCAGGGAAGGGTTAGGGTTAGGGTTCGGGCTAGGGTTAGGGTTAGGGGACGGGGACGGTTTAGGGTCCAGGTGAGGGTACGAGAACGCTTTAGGGGGAGCGTACGTATGAGGGCGCGGGTTAGCGTTAGCGTACGGGTTCGGTTTAGGGGACGGGTGAGGGTCAGGCTTCGTGGAAGGGTTAGGGTTAGGGTTCGGGCTAGGGTTAGGGTTAGGGAACGGGCACGGTTTAGGGTCCAGGTGAGGGTACGACAACGCTTTAGGGGGAGCGTACGTGTGAGGGCGCGGGTTAGCGTTAGCGTACGGGTTAGGATTAGGGGACGGGTGAGGGTCAGGCTTCGGGGAAGGGTTAGGGTTAGGGTTCGGGCTAGGGTTAGTGTTACGGGACGGGGACGGTTTACGGTCCAGGTGAGGGTACGACAACGCTTTAGGGGGAGCGTACGTGTGAGGGCGCGGGTTGGCGTTAGCGTACGGGTTAGGATTAGGGGACGGGTGAGGGTCAGGTTTCGGGGAAGGGTTAGGGTTAGGGTTCTGGCTAGGGTTAGGGTTAGGGGACGGGGACGGTTTAGGGCCCAGATGAGGGTAAGACAACGCTTTATGGGGAGCGTACGTGTGAGGGCGCGGGTTAGCGTTAGCGTACGGGTTAGGATTAGGGGACGGGTGAGGGTCAGGCTTCGGGGAAGGGTTAGGGTTAGGGTTCGGGCTAGGGTTAGGGTTAGGGGACGGGGACGGTTTAGGGTCCAGGTGAGGGTAAGACAATGCTTTAGGGGGAGCGTACGTGTGAGGGCGCGGTTTAGCGTTAGCGTACGGGTTAGGATTAGGGGACGGGTGAGGGTCAGGCTTCGGGGAAGGGTTAGGGTTAGGGTTCGGGCTAGGGTTAGGGTTAGGGGATGGGGACGGTTTAGGGTCCAGGTGAGGGTACGACAACGCTTTAGGGGGAGCGTACGTGTGAGGGCGCGGGTTGGAGTTAGCGTACGGGTTAGGATTAGGGGACGGGTGAGGGTCAGGTTTCGGGGAAGGGTTAGGGTTAGGGTTCGGGCTAGGGTTACGGTTAGGGGACGGGGACGGTTTAGGGTCCAGGTGAGGGTACGACAATGATTTAGGGGGAGCGTACGTGTGAGGGCGCGGGTTCGCGTTCGCGTACGGGTTAGGATTAGGGGACGGGTTAGGGTCAGGCTTCGGGGAAGGGTTAGGGTTAGGGTTCGGGCTAGGGTTAGGATTAGGGGACGGGGACGGTTTAGGGTCCAGGTGAGGGTACGACAACGCTTCAGGGGGAGCGTATGTGTGAGGGCGCCGGTTAGCGTTAGCGTACGGGTTAGGATTAGGGGACGGGTGAGGGTCAGGCTTCGGGGAAGGGTTAGGGTTAGGGTTCGGGCTAGGGTTAGGGTTAGGGGATGGGATCGGTTTGGGGTCCAGTTGAGGGTACGAGAACGCTTTAGGGGGAGAGTACGTGTGAGGGCGCGGGTTAGCGTTAGCGTACGGGTTAGGATTAGGGGACGGGTGAGGGTCAGGCTTCGGGGAAGGGTTAGGGTTAGGGTTCGGGCTAGGGTTAGGGTTAGGGGATGCGGATGGTTTAGGGTCCAGGTGAGGGTACTACAATGCTTTAGGGGGAGCGTACGTGTGAGGGCGCGGGTTAGCGTTAGCGTACGGGTTAGGATTAGGGGACGGGTGAGGGTCAGGCTTCAGGGAAGGGTTAGGGTTAGGGTTCGGGCTAGGGTTAGGGTTAGGGGACGGGGACGGTTTAGGGTCCAGGTGAGGGTACGAGAACGCTTTAGGGGGAGCGTACGTATGAGGGCGCGGGTTAGCGTTAGCGTACGGGTTCGGTTTAGGGGACGGGTGAGGGTCAGGCTTCGTGGAAGGGTTAGGGTTAGGGTTCGGGCTAGGGTTAGGGTTAGGGAACGGGCACGGTTTAGGGTCCAGGTGAGGGTACGACAACGCTTTAGGGGGAGCGTACGTGTGAGGGCGCGGGTTAGCGTTAGCGTACGGGTTAGGATTAGGGGACGGGTGAGGGTCAGGCTTCGGGGAAGGGTTAGGGTTAGGGTTCGGGCTAGGGTTAGGGTTAGGGGACGGGGACGGTTTAGGGTCCAGGTGAGGGTACGACAACGCTTTAGGGGGAGCGTACGTGTGAGGGCGCGGGTTGGCGTTAGCGTACGGGTTAGGATTAGGGGACGGGTGAGGGTCAGGTTTCGGGGAAGGGTTAGGGTTAGGGTTCTGGCTAGGGTTAGGGTTAGGGGACGGGGACGGTTTAGGGCCCAGGTGAGGGTAAGACAACGCTTTATGGGGAGCGTACGTGTGAGGGCGCGGGTTAGCGTTAGCGTACGGGTTAGGATTAGGGGACGGGTGAGGGTCAGGCTTCGGGGAAGGGTTAGGGTTAGGGTTCGGGCTAGGGTTAGGGTTAGGGGACGGGGACGGTTTAGGGTCCAGGTGAGGGTAAGACAATGCTTTAGGGGGAGCGTACGTGTGAGGGCGCGGGTTAGCGTTAGCGTACGGGTTATGATTAGGGGACGGGTGAGGGTCAGGCTTCGGGGAAGGGTTAGGGTTAGGGTTCGGGCTAGGGTTAGGGTTAGGGGACGGGGACGGTTTAGGGTCCAGGTGAGGGTACGACAACACTTTAGGGGGAGCGTACGTGTGAGGGCGCGGGTTGGAGTTAGCGTACGGGTTAGGATTAGGGGACGGGTGAGGTTCAGGTTTCGGGGAAGGGTTAGGGTTAGGGTTCGGGCTAGGGTTAGGGTTAGGGGACGGGGATGGTCTAGGGTCCAGTTGAGGGTACGACAATGATTTAGGGGGAGCGTACGTGTGAGGGCGCGGGTTAGCGTTCGCGTACGGGTTAGGATTAGGGGACGGGTTAGGGTCAGGCTTCGGGGAAGGGTTAGGGTTAGGGTTCGGGCTAGGGTTAGGGTTAGGGGACGGGGACGGTTTAGGGTCCAGGTGAGGGTAAGACAATGCTTTAGGGGGAGCGTACCTGTGAGGACGTGGGTTAGCGTTAGCGTACGGGTTAGGATTAGGGGACGGGTGAGGGTCAGGCTTCGGGGAAGGGTTAGGGTTAGGGTTCGGGCTAGGGTTAGGGTTAGGGGACAGGGACGGTTTAAGTTCCAGGTGAGGGTACGACAACGCTTTAGGGGGACCGTACGTGTGAGGGCGTGGGTTAGCGTTAGCGTACGGGTTAGGATTAGGGGACGGGTGAGGGTCAGGCTTCGGGGAAGGGTTAGGGTTAGGGTTCGGGCTAGGGTTAGGGTTAGGGGACGGGGACGGTTTAGGGTCCAGGTGAGGGTACGAGAACGCTTTAGGGGGAGCCTACGTATGAGGGCGCGGGTTAGCGTTAGCGTACGGGTTAGGATTAGGGGACGGGTGAGGGTCAGGCGTCGGGGAAGGGTTAGGGTTAGGTTTCGGGCTAGGGTTAGGGTTATGGGACGGGGACGGTTTAGGGTCCAGGTGAGGGTACGACAACACTTTAGGGGGAGCGTACGTGTGAGGGCGCCGGTTAGCGTTAGCGTACGGGTTCGGATTAGGGGACAGGTGAGGGTCAGGCTTCGGGGAAGGGTTAGGGTTAGGGTTCGGGCTAGGGTTAGGGTTAGGGGACGGGGACGGTTTAGGGTCCAGGTGAGGGTATGACAACGCTTTAGAGGGAGCGTACGTGTGAGGGCGTGGGTTAGCGTTAGCGTACGGTTTACGATTAGGGGACGGGTGAGGGTCAGGCTTCGGGGAAGGGTTAGGGTTAGGGTTCGGGCTAGGGTTAGGGTTAGGGCATGGGATCGGTTTGGGGTCCAGTTGAGGGTACGAGAACGCTTTAGGGGGAGAGTACGTGTGAGGGCGCGGGTTAGCGTTCGCGTACGGGTTAGGATTAGGGGACGGGTGAGGGTCAGGCTTCGGGGAAGGGTTAGGGTTAGGGTTCGGGCTAGGGTTAGGGTTAGGGGATGCGGATGGTTTAGGGTCCAGGTGAGGGTACTACAATGCTTTAGGGGGAGCGTACGTGTGAGGGCGCGGGTTAGCGTTAGCGTACGGGTTAGGATTAGGGGACGGGTGAGGGTCAGGCTTCAGGGAAGGGTTAGGGTTAGGGTTCGGGCTAGGGTTAGGGTTAGGGGACGGGGACGGTTTAGGGTCCAGGTGAGGGTACGAGAACGCTTTAGGGGGAGCGTACGTATGAGGGCGCGGGTTAGCGTTAGCGTACGGGTTCGGTTTAGGGGACGGGTGAGGGTCAGGCTTCGTGGAAGGGTTAGGGTTAGGGTTCGGGCTAGGGTTAGGGTTAGGGAACGGGCACGGTTTAGGGTCCAGGTGAGGGTACGACAACGCTTTAGGGGGAGCGTACGTGTGAGGGCGCGGGTTAGCGTTAGCGTACGGGTTAGGATTAGGGGACGGGTGAGGGTCAGGCTTCGGGGAAGGGTTAGGGTTAGGGTTCGGGCTAGGGTTAGTGTTACGGGACGGGGACGGTTTACGGTCCAGGTGAGGGTACGACAACGCTTTAGGGGGAGCGTACGTGTGAGGGCGCGGGTTGGCGTTAGCGTACGGGTTAGGATTAGGGGACGGGTGAGGGTCAGGTTTCGGGGAAGGGTTAGGGTTAGGGTTCTGGCTAGGGTTAGGGTTAGGGGACGGGGACGGTTTAGGGCCCAGATGAGGGTAAGACAACGCTTTATGGGGAGCGTACGTGTGAGGGCGCGGGTTAGCGTTAGCGTACGGGTTAGGATTAGGGGACGGGTGAGGGTCAGGCTTCGGGGAAGGGTTAGGGTTAGGGTTCGGGCTAGGGTTAGGGTTAGGGGACGGGGACGGTTTAGGGTCCAGGTGAGGGTAAGACAATGCTTTAGGGGGAGCGTACGTGTGAGGGCGCGGTTTAGCGTTAGCGTACGGGTTAGGATTAGGGGACGGGTGAGGGTCAGGCTTCGGGGAAGGGTTAGGGTTAGGGTTCGGGCTAGGGTTAGGGTAAGGGGATGGGGACGGTTTAGGGTCCAGGTGAGGGTACGACAACGCTTTAGGGGGAGCGTACGTGTGAGGGCGCGGGTTGGAGTTAGCGTACGGGTTAGGATTAGGGGACGGGTGAGGGTCAGGTTTCGGGGAAGGGTTAGGGTTAGGGTTCGGGCTAGGGTTACGGTTAGGGGACGGGGACGGTTTAGGGTCCAGGTGAGGGTACGACAATGATTTAGGGGGAGCGTACGTGTGAGGGCGCGGGTTCGCGTTCGCGTACGGGTTAGGATTAGGGGACGGGTTAGGGTCAGGCTTCGGGGAAGGGTTAGGGTTAGGGTTCGGGCTAGGGTTAGGATTAGGGGACGGGGACGGTTTAGGGTCCAGGTGAGGGTACGACAACGCTTCAGGGGGAGCGTATGTGTGAGGGCGCTGGTTAGCGTTAGCGTACGGGTTAGGATTAGGGGACGGGTGAGGGTCAGGCTTCGGGGAAGGGTTAGGGTTAGGGTTCGGGCTAGGGTTAGGGTTAGGGGATGGGATCGGTTTGGGGTCCAGTTGAGGGTACGAGAACGCTTTAGGGGGAGAGTACGTGTGAGGGCGCGGGTTAGCGTTAGCGTACGGGTTAGGATTAGGGGACGGGTGAGGGTCAGGCTTCGGGGAAGGGTTAGGGTTAGGGTTCGGGCTAGGGTTAGGGTTAGGGGATGCGGATGGTTTAGGGTCCAGGTGAGGGTACTACAATGCTTTAGGGGGAGCGTACGTGTGAGGGCGCGGGTTAGCGTTAGCGTACGGGTTAGGATTAGGGGACGGGTGAGGGTCAGGCTTCAGGGAAGGGTTAGGGTTAGGGTTCGGGCTAGGGTTAGGGTTAGGGGACGGGGACGGTTTAGGGTCCAGGTGAGGGTACGAGAACGCTTTAGGGGGAGCGTACGTATGAGGGCGCGGGTTAGCGTTAGCGTACGGGTTCGGTTTAGGGGACGGGTGAGGGTCAGGCTTCGTGGAAGGGTTAGGGTTAGGGTTCGGGCTAGGGTTAGGGTTAGAGAACGGGCACGGTTTAGGGTCCAGGTGAGGGTACGACAACGCTTTAGGGGGAGCGTACGTGTGAGGGCGCGGGTTAGCGTTAGCGTACGGGTTAGGATTAGGGGACGGGTGAGGGTCAGGCTTCGGGGAAGGGTTAGGGTTAGGGTTCGGGCTAGGGTTAGGGTTAGGGGACGGGGACGGTTTAGAGTCCAGGTGAGGGTACGACAACGCTTTAGGGGGAGCGTACGTGTGAGGGCGCGGGTTGGCGTTAGCGTACGGGTTAGGATTAGGGGACGGGTGAGGGTCAGGTTTCGGGGAAGGGTTAGGGTTAGGGTTCTGGCTAGGGTTAGGGTTAGGGGACGGGGACGGTTTAGGGCCCAGGTGAGGGTAAGACAACGCTTTATGGGGAGCGTACGTGTGAGGGCGCGGGTTAGCGTTAGCGTACGGGTTAGGATTAGGGGACGGGTGAGGGTCAGGCTTCGGGGAAGGGTTAGGGTTAGGGTTCGGGCTAGGGTTAGGGTTAGGGGACGGGGACGGTTTAGGGTCCAGGTGAGGGTAAGACAATGCTTTAGGGGGAGCGTACGTGTGAGGGCGCGGGTTAGCGTTAGCGTACGGGTTATGATTAGGGGACGGGTGAGGGTCAGGCTTCGGGGAAGGGTTAGGGTTAGGGTTCGGGCTAGGGTTAGGGTTAGGGGACGGGGACGGTTTAGGGTCCAGGTGAGGGTACGACAACACTTTAGGGGGAGCGTACGTGTGAGGGCGCGGGTTGGAGTTAGCGTACGGGTTAGGATTAGGGGACGGGTGAGGGTCAGGTTTCGGGGAAGGGTTAGGGTTAGGGTTCGGGCTAGGGTTAGGGTTAGGGGACGGGGATGGTCTAGGGTCCAGTTGAGGGTACGACAATGATTTAGGGGGAGCGTACGTGTGAGGGTGCGGGTTAGCGTTCGCGTACGGGTTAGGATTAGGGGACGGGTTAGGGTCAGGCTTCGGGGAAGGGTTAGGGTTAGGGTTCGGGCTAGGGTTAGGGTTAGGGGACGGGGACGGTTTAGGGTCCAGGTGAGGGTAAGACAATGCTTTAGGGGGAGCGTACCTGTGAGGACGTGGGTTAGCGTTAGCGTACGGGTTAGGATTAGGGGACGGGTGAGGGTCAGGCTTCGGGGAAGGGTTAGGGTTAGGGTTCGGGCTAGGGTTAGGGTTAGGGGACAGGGACGGTTTAAGTTCCAGGTGAGGGTACGACAACGCTTTAGGGGGAGCGTACGTGTGAGGGCGTGGGTTAGCGTTAGCGTACGGGTTAGGATTAGGGGACGGGTGAGGGTCAGGCTTCGGGGAAGGGTTAGGGTTAGGGTTCGGGCTAGGGTTAAGGTTAGGGGACGGGGACGGTTTAGGGTCCAGGTGAGGGTACGACAACACTTTAGGGGGAGCGTACGTGTGAGGGCGCGGGTTAGTGTTAGCGTATGGGTTAGGATTAGGGGACGGGTGAGGGTCAGGCTTCGGGGAAGGGTTAGGGTTAGGGTTCGGGCTAGGGTTAGGGTTAGGGGACGGGGACGGTTTAGGGTCCAGGTGACGGTACGAGAACGCTTTAGGGGGAGCCTACGTATGAGGGCGCGGGTTAGCGTTAGCGTACGGGTTAGGATTAGGGGACGGGTGAGGGTCAGGCGTCGGGGAAGGGTTAGGGTTAGGGCTAGGGTTAGGGTTATGGGACGGGGACGGTTTAGGGTCCAGGTGAGGGTACGACAACGCTTTAGGGGGAGCGTACGTGTGAGGGCGCGGGTTAGCGTTAGCGTACGGGTTCGGATTAGGGGACAGGTGAGGGTCAGGCTTCGGGGAAGGGTTAGGGTTAGGGTTCGGGCTAGGGTTAGGGTTAGGGGACGGGGACGGTTTAGGGTCCAGGTGAGGGTACGACAACGCTTTAGAGGGAGCGTACGTGTGAGGGCGTGGGTTAGCGTTAGCGTACGGTTTACGATTAGGGGACGGGTGAGGGTCAGGCTTCGGGGAAGGGTTAGGGTTAGGGTTCGGGCTAGGGTTAGGGTTAGGGGACGGGGACGGTTTAGGGTCCAGGTGAGGGTACGAGAACGCTTTAGGGGGAGCGTACGTATGAGGGCGCGGGTTAGCCTTAGCGTACGGTTTAGGATTAGGGGACGAGTGAGGGTCAGGCGTCGGGGAAGGGTTAGGGTTAGGGTTCGGGCTAGGGTTAGGGTTATGGGACGGGGACGGTTTAGGGTTCAGGTGAGGGTACGACAACGCTTTATGGGGAGCGTACGTGTGAGGGCGCGGGTTAGCGTTAGCGTACGGGTTAGCATTAGGGGACGGGTGAGGGTCAGGCTTCGGGGAAGGGTTAGGGTTAGGGTTCGGGCTAGGGTTAGGGTTAGGGGACGGGGACGGTTTAGGGTCCAGGTGAGTGTACGACAACGCTTTAAGGGGAGAGTACGTGTGAGGGCGCGGGTTAGCGTTAGCGTACGGGTTAGGATTAGGGGACGGGTGAGGGTCAGGCTTCGGGGAAGTGTTAGGGTTAGGGTTCGGGCTAGGGTTAGGGTTAGGGGACGGGGACGGTTTAGGGTCCAGGTGAGGGTACGACAACGCTTTAGGGGGAGCATACGTGTGAGGGCGCAGGTTAGCATTAACGTACAGGTTAGGATTAGAGGACGGGTGAGGGTCAGGCTTCGGGGAAGTGTTAGGGTTAGGGTTCGGGCTAGGGTTAGGGTTAGGGGACGCGGTCGGTTTAGGGTCCAGGTGAGGGTACAAGAACGCTTTAGGGGGAGCGTACCTGTGAGGGCGCGGGTTAGCGTTAGCGTACGGGTTAGGATTAGGGGACGGGTGAGGGTCAGGCTTCGGGGAAGGGTTAGGGTTAGGGTTCGGGCTAGGGTTAGGGTTAGGGGACGGGGACGGTTTAGGGTCCAGGTGAGGGTACGACAATGCTTTAGGGGGAGCGTACGTGTGAGGGCGCGGGTTAGCGTTAGCGTACGGGTTAGGATTAGGGGACGGGTTAGGGTCAGGCTTCGGGGAAGGGTTAGGGTTAGGGTTCGGGCTAGGGTTAGGGTTAGGGGACGGGGACGGTTTAGGGTCCAGGTGAGGGTAAGACAATGCTTTAGGGGGAGCGTACCTGTGAGGGCGCGGGTTAGCGTTAGCGTACGGGTTAGGATTAGGGGACGGCTGAGGGTCAGGCTTCGGGGAAGGGTTAGGGTTAGGGTTCGGGCTAGGGTTAGGGTTAGGGGACGGGGACGGTTTAAGGTCCAGGTGAGGGTACGACAACGCTTTAGGGGGAGCGTACGTGTGAGGGCGTGGGTTAGCGTTAGCGTACGGGTTAGGATTAGGGGACGGGTGAGGGTCAGGCTTCGGGGAAGGGTTAGGGTTAGGGTTCGGGCTAGGGGTAGGGTTAGGGGACGGGGACGGTTTAGGGTCCAGGTGAGGGTACGACAACACTTTAGGGGGAGCGTACGTGTGAGGGCGCGGGTTAGCGTTAGCGTACGGGTTAGGATTAGGGGACGGGTGAGGGTCAGGCTTCGGGGAAGGGTTAGGGTTAGGGTTCGGGCTAGGGTTAGGGTTAGGGGACGGGGACGGTTTAGGGCCCAGGTGAGGGTAAGACAACGCTTTATGGGGAGCGTACGTGTGAGGGCGCGGGTTAGCGTTAGCGTACGGGTTAGGATTAGGGGACGGGTGAGGGTCAGGCTTCGGGGAAGGGTTAGGGTTAGGGTTCGGGCTAGGGTTAGGGTTAGGGGACGGGGACGGTTTAGGGTCCAGGTGAGGGTAAGACAATGCTTTAGGGGGAGCGTACGTGTGAGGGCGCGGGTTAGCGTTAGCGTACGGGTTAGGATTAGGGGACGGGTGAGGGTCAGGCTTCGGGGAAGGGTTAGGGTTAGGGTTCGGGCTAGGGTTAGGGTTAGGGGACGGGGACGGTTTAGGGTCCAGGTGAGGGTACGACAACGCTTTAGGGGGAGCGTACGTGTGAGGGCGCGGGTTGGAGTTAGCGTACGGGTTAGGATTAGGGGACGGGTGAGGGTCAGGTTTCGGGGAAGGGTTAGGGTTAGGGTTCGGGCTAGGGTTAGGGTTAGGGGACGGGGACGGTTTAGGGTCCAGGTGAGGGTACGACAATGCTTTAGGGGGAGCGTACGTGTGAGAGCGCGGGTTAGCGTTAGCGTACGGGTTAGGATTAGGGGACGGGTTAGGGTCAGGCTTCGGGGAAGGGTTAGGGTTAGGGTTCGGGCTAGGGTTAGGGTTAGGGGACGGGGACGGTTTAGGGTCCAGGTGAGGGTAAGACAATGCTTTAGGGGGAGCGTACCTGTGAGGGCGCGGGTTAGCGTTAGCGTACGGGTTAGGATTATGGGACGGGTGAGGGTCAGGCTTCGGGGAAGCGTTAGGGTTAGGGTTCGGGCTAGGGTTAGGGTTAGGGGACGGGGACGGTTTAAGGTCCAGGTGAGGGTACGAGAACGCTTTAGGGGGAGCGTACGTGTGAGGGCGTGGGTTAGCGTTAGCGTACGGGTTAGGATTAGGGGACGGGTGAGGGTCAGGCTTCGGGGAAGGGTTAGGGTTAGGGTTCGGGCTAGGGTTAGGGTTAGGGGACGGGGACGGTTTAGGGTCCAGGTGAGGGTACGACAACACTTTAGGGGGAGCGTACGTGTGAGGGCGCGGGTTAGCGTTAGCGTACGGGTTAGGATTAGGGGACGGGTGAGGGTCAGGCTTCGGGGAAGGGTTAGGGTTAGGGTTCGGGCTAGGGTTAGGGTTAGGGGACGGGGACGGTTTAGGGTCCAGGTGAGGGTACGAGAACGCTTTAGGAGGAGCATACGTGTGAGGGCGCAGGTTAGCATTAACGTACAGGTTAGGATTAGAGGACGGGTGAGGGTCAGGCTTCGGGGAAGTGTTAGGGTTAGGGTTCGGGCTAGGGTTAGGGTTAGGGGACGGGGACGGTTTAAGGTCCAGGTGAGGGTACGAGAACGCTTTAGGGGGAGCGTACGTGTGAGGGCGTGGGTTAGCGTTAGCGTACGGGTTAGGATTAGGGGACGGGTGAGGGTCAGGCTTCGGGGAAGGGTTAGGGTTAGGGTTCGGGCTAGGGTTAGGGTTAGGGGACGGGGACGGTTTAGGGTCCAGGTGAGGGTACGACAACACTTTAGGGGGAGCGTACGTGTGAGGGCGCGGGTTAGCGTTAGCGTACGGGTTAGGATTAGGGGACGGGTGAGGGTCAGGCTTCGGGGAAGGGTTAGGGTTAGGGTTCGGGCTAGGGTTAGGGTTAGGGGACGGGGACGGTTTAGGGTCCAGGTGAGGGTACGAGAACGCTTTAGGGGGAGCATACGTGTGAGGGCGCAGGTTAGCATTAACGTACAGGTTAGGATTAGAGGACGGGTGAGGGTCAGGCTTCGGGGAAGTGTTAGGGTTAGGGTTCGGGCTAGGGTTAGGGTTAGGGGACGCGGTCGGTTTAGGGTCCAGGTGAGGGTACGAGAACGCTTTAGGGGGAGCGTACCTGTGAGGGCGCGGGTTAGCGTTAGCGTACGGGTTAGGATTAGGGGACGGGTGAGGGTCAGGCTTCGGGGAAGGGTTAGGGTTAGGGTTCGGGCTAGGGTTAGGGTTAGGGGACGGGGACGGTTTAGGGTCCAGGTGAGGGTACGACAATGCTTTAGGGGGAGCGTACGTGTGAGGGCGCGGGTTAGCGTTAGCGTACGGGTTAGGATTAGGGGACGGGTTAGGGTCAGGCTTCGGGGAAGGGTTAGGGTTAGGGTTCGGGCTAGGGTTAGGGTTAGGGGACGGGGACGGTTTAGGGTCCAGGTGAGGGTAAGACAATGCTTTAGGGGGAGCGTACCTGTGAGGGCGCGGGTTAGCGTTAGCGTACGGGTTAGGATTAGGGGACGGCTGAGGGTCAGGCTTCGGGGAAGGGTTAGGGTTAGGGTTCGGGCTAGGGTTAGGGTTAGGGGACGGGGACGGTTTAAGGTCCAGGTGAGGGTACGACAACGCTTTAGGGGGAGCGTACGTGTGAGGGCGTGGGTTAGCGTTAGCGTACGGGTTAGGATTAGGGGACGGGTGAGGGTCAGGCTTCGGGGAAGGGTTAGGGTTAGGGTTCGGGCTAGGGGTAGGGTTAGGGGACGGGGACGGTTTAGGGTCCAGGTGAGGGTACGACAACACTTTAGGGGGAGCGTACGTGTGAGGGCGCGGGTTAGCGTTAGCGTACGGGTTAGGATTAGGGGACGGGTGAGGGTCAGGCTTCGGGGAAGGGTTAGGGTTAGGGTTCGGGCTAGGGTTAGGGTTAGGGGACGGGGACGGTTTAGGGTCCAGGTGAGGGTACGAGAACGCTTTAGTGGGAGCCTACGTATGAGGGCGCGGGTTAGCGTTAGCGTACGGGTTAGGATTAGGGGACGGGTGAGGGTCAGGCGTCGGGGAAGGGTTAGGGTTAGGTTTCGGGCTAGGGTTAGGGTTAGGGGACGGGGACGGTTTAGGGTCCAGGTGAGGGTACGAGAACGCTTTAGGGGGAGCGTACGTGTGAGGGCGCGGGATAGCGTTAGCGTACGGGTTAGGATTAGGGGACGGTTGAGGGTCAGGCTTCGGGGAAGGGTTAGGGTTAGGTTTCGGGCTAGGGTTAGGGTTAGGGGACGGGGACGGTTTAGGGTCCAGGTGAGGGTACGAGAACGCTTTTGGGGGAGCGTACGTGTGAGGGCGTGGGTTAGTGTTAGCGTACGGGTTAGGATTAGGGGACGGGTGAGGGTCAGGCTTCGGGGAAGGGTTAGGGTTAGGGTTCGGGCTAGGGTTAGGGTTAGGGGACGGGGACGGTTTAGGGCCCAGGTGAGGGTAAGACAACGCTTTATGGGGAGCGTACGTGTGAGGGCGCGGGTTAGCGTTAGCGTACGGGTTAGGATTAGGGGACGGGTGAGGGTCAGGCTTCGGGGAAGTGTTAGGGTTAGGGTTCGGGCTAGGGTTAGGGTTAGGGGACGGGGACGGTTTAGGGTCCAGGTGAGGGTAAGACAAGGCTTTAGGGGGAGCGTACGTGTGAGGGCGCGGGTTAGCGTTAGCGTACGGGTTAGGATTAGGGGACGGGTGAGGGTCAGGCTTCGGGGAAGGGTTAGGGTTAGGGTTCGGGCTAGGGTTAGGGTTAGGGGACGGGGACGGTTTAGGGTCCAGGTGAGGGTACGACAACGCTTTAGGGGGAGCGTACGTGTGAGGGCGTGGGTTAGTGTTAGCGTACGGGTTAGGATTAGGGGACGGGTGAGGGTCAGGCTTCGGGGAAAGGTTAGGGTTAGGGTTCGGGCTAGGGTTAGGGTTAGGGGACGGGGACGGTTTAGGGCCCAGGTGAGGGTAAGACAACGCTTTATGGGGAGCGTACGTGTGAGGGCGCGGGTTAGCGTTAGCGTACGGGTTAGGATTAGGGGACGGGTGAGGGTCAGGCTTCGGGGAAGTGTTAGGGTTAGGGTTCGGGCTAGGGTTAGGGTTAGGGGACGGGGACGGTTTAGGGTCCAGGTGAGGGTAAGACAAGGCTTTAGGGGGAGCGTACGTGTGAGGGCGCGGGTTAGCATTAGCGTACGGGTTAGGATTAGGGGACGGGTGAGGGTCAGGCTTCGGGGAAGGGTTAGGGTTAGGGTTCGGGCTAGGGTTAGGGTTAGGGGACGGGGACGGTTTAGGGTCCAGGTGAGGGTACGACAACGCTTTAGGGGGAGCGTACGTGTGAGGGCGCGGGTTGGAGTTAGCGTACGGGTTAGGATTAGGGGACGGGTGAGGGTCAGGTTTCGGGGAAGGGTTAGGGTTAGGGTTCGGGCTAGGGTTAGGGTTAGGGGACGGGGACGGTTTAGGGTCCAGGTGAGGGTACGACAATGCTTTAGGGGGAGCGTACGTGTGAGGGCGCGGGTTAGCGTTAGCGTACGGGTTAGGATTAGGGGACGGGTTAGGGTCAGGCTTCGGGGAAGGGTTAGGGTTAGGGTTCGGGCTAGGGTTAGGGTTAGGGGACGGGGACGGTTTAGGGTCCAGGTGAGGGTAAGACAATGCTTTAGGGGGAGCGTACCTGTGAGGGCGCGGGTTAGCGTTAGCGTACTGGTTAGGATTATGGGACGGGTGAGGGTCAGGCTTCGGGGAAGGGTTAGGGTTAGGGTTCGGGCTAGGGTTAGGGTTAGGGGACGGGGACGGTTTAAGGTCCAGGTGAGGGTACGAGAACGCTTTAGGGGGAGCGTACGTGTGAGGGCGTGGGTTAGCGTTAGCGTACGGGTTAGGATTAGGGGACGGGTGAGGGTCAGGCTTCGGGGAAGGGTTAGGGTTAGGGTTCGGGCTAGGGTTAGGGTTAGGGGACGGGGACGGTTTAGGGTCCAGGTGAGGGTACGACAACACTTTAGGGGGAGCGTACGTGTGAGGGCGCGGGTTAGCGTTACCGTACGGGTTAGGATTAGGGGACGGGTGAGGGTCAGGCTTCGGGGAAGGGTTAGGGTTAGGGTTCGGGCTAGGGTTAGGGTTAGGGGACGGGGACGGTTTAGGGTCCAGGTGAGGGTACGAGAATGCTTTAGGGGGAGCCTACGTATGAGGGCGCGGGTTAGCGTTAGCGTACGGGTTAGGATTAAGGGAAGGGTGAGGGTCAGGCGTCGGGGAAGGGTTAGGGTTAGGTTTCGGGCTAGGGTTAGGGTTAGGGGACGGGGACGGTTTAGGGTCCAGGTGAGGGTACGAGAACGCTTTAGGGGGAGCGTACGTGTGAGGGGGTGGGATAGCGTTAGCGTACGGGTTAGGATTAGGGGACGGGTGAGGGTCAGGCTTCGGGGAAGGGTTAGGGTTAGGTTTCGGGCTAGGGTTAGGGTTAGGGGACGGGGACGGTTTAGGGTCCAGGTGAGGGTACGAGAACGCTTTTGGGGGAGCGTACGTGTGAGGGCGTGGGTTAGTGTTAGCGTACGGGTTAGGATTACGGGACGGGTGAGGGTCAGGCTTCGTGGAAGGGTTAGGGTTAGGGTTCGGGCTAGGGTTAGGGTTAGGGAATGGGCACGGTTTAGGGTCCAGGTGAGGGTACGACAACGCTTTAGGGGGAGCGTACGTGTGAGGGCGCGGGTTAGCGTTAGCGTACGGGTTAGGATTAGGGGACGGGTGAGGGTCAGGCTTCGGGGAAGGGTTAGGGTTAGGGTTCGGGCTAGGGTTAGGGTTAGGGGACGGGGACGGTTTACGGTCCAGGTGAGGGTACGACAACGCTTTAGGGGGAGCGTACGTGTGAGGGCGCGGGTTGGCGTTAGCGTACGGGTTAGGATTAGGGGACGGGTGAGGTTCAGGTTTCGGGGAAGGGTTAGGGTTAGGGTTCTGGCTAGGGTTAGGGTTAGGGGACGGGGACGGTTTAGGGTCCAGGTGAGGGTAAGACAATGCTTTAGGGGGAGCGTACGTGTGAGGGCGCGGGTTAGCGTTAGCGTACGGGTTAGGATTAGGGGACGGGTGAGGGTCAGGCTTCGGGGAAGGGTTAGGGTTAGGGTTCGGGCTAGGGTTAGGGTTAGGGGACGGGGACGGTTTAGGGTCCAGGTGAGGGTACGACAACGCTTTAGGGGGAGCGTACGTGTGAGGGCGCGGGTTGGAGTTAGCGTACGGGTTAGGATTAGGGGACGGGTGAGGGTCAGGTTTCGGGGAAGGGTTAGGGTTAGGGTTCGGGCTAGGGTTAGGGTTAGGGGACGGGGACAGTTTAGGGTCCAGGTGAGGGTACGACAATGCTTTAGGGGGAGCGTACGTGTGAGGGCGCGGGTTAGCGTTAGCGTAAGGGTTAGGATTAGGGGACGGGTTAGGGTCAGGCTTCGGGGAAGGGTTAGGGTTAGGGTTCGGGCTAGGGTTAGGGTTAGGGGACGGGGACGGTTTAGGGTCCAGGTGAGGGTAAGACAATGCTTTAGGGGGAGCGTACCTGTGAGGGCGCGGGTTAGCGTTAGCGTACGGGTTAGGATTAGGGGACGGGTGAGGGTCAGGCTTCGGGGAAGGGTTAGGGTTAGGGTTCGGGCTAGGGTTAGGGTTAGGGGACGGGGACGGTTTAGGGTCCAGGTGAGGGTACGACAACACTTTAGGGGGAGCGTACGTGTGAGGGCGCGGGTTAGCGTTAGCGTACGGGTTAGGATTAGGGGACGGGTGAGGGTCAGGCTTCGGGGAAGGGTTAGGGTTAGGGTTCGGGCTAGGGTTAGGGTTAGGGGACGGGGACGGTTTAGGGTCCAGGTGAGGGTACGAGAACGCTTTAGGGGGAGCCTACGTATGAGGGCGCGGGTTAGCGTTAGCGTACGGGTTAGGATTAAGGGAAGGGTGAGGGTCAGGCGTCGGGGAAGGGTTAGGGTTAGGTTTCGGGCTAGGGTTAGGGTTAGGGGACGGGGACGGTTTAGGGTCCAGGTGGGGGTACGAGAACGCTTTAGGGGGAGCGTACGTGTGAGGGGGCGGGATAGCGTTAGCGTACGGGTTAGGATTAGGGGACGGGTGAGGGTCAGGCTTCGGGGAAGGGTTAGGGTTAGGTTTCGGGCTAGGGTTAGGGTTAGGGGACGGGGACGGTTTAGGGTCCAGGTGAGGGTACGAGAACGCTTTTGGGGGAGCGTACGTGTGTGGTCGTGGGTTAGTGTTAGCGTACGGGTTAGGATTACGGGACGGGTGAGGGTCAGGCTTCGTGGAAGGGTTAGGGTTAGGGTTCGGGCTAGGGTTAGGGTTAGGGAATGGGCACGGTTTAGGGTCCAGGTGAGGGTACGACAACGCTTTAGGGGGAGCGTACGTGTGAGGGCGCGGGTTGGCGTTAGCGTACGGGTTAGGATTAGGGGACGGGTGAGGTTCAGGTTTCGGGGAAGGGTTAGGGTTAGGGTTCTGGCTAGGGTTAGGGTTAGGGGACGGGGACGGTTTAGGGCCCAGGTGAGGGTAAGACAACGCTTTATGGGGAGCGTACGTGTGAGGGCGCGGGTTAGCGTTAGCGTACGGGTTAGGATTAGGGGACGGGTGAGGGTCAGGCTTCGGGGAAGGGTTAGGGTTAGGGTTCGGGCTAGGGTTAGGGTTAGGGGACGGGGACGGTTTACGGTCCAGGTGAGGGTAAGACAATGCTTTAGGGGGAGCGTACGTGTGAGGGCGCGGGTTAGCGTTAGCGTACGGGTTAGGATTAGGGGACGGGTGAGGGTCAGGCTTCGGGGAAGGGTTAGGGTTAGGGTTCGGGCTAGGGTTAGGGTTAGGGGACGGGGACGGTTTAGGGTCCAGGTGAGGGTACGACAACGCTTTAGGGGGAGCGTACGTGTGAGGGCGCGGGTTGGAGTTAGCGTACGGGTTAGGATTAGGGGACGGGTGAGGGTCAGGTTTCGGGGAAGGGTTAGGGTTAGGGTTCGGGCTAGGGTTAGGGTTAGGGGACGGGGACGGTTTAGGGTCCAGGTGAGGGTACGACAATGCTTTAGGGGGAGCGTACGTGTGAGGGCGCGGGTTAGCGTTAGCGTACGGGTTAGGATTAGGGGACGGGTTAGGGTCAGGCTTCGGGGAAGGGTTAGGGTTAGGGTTCGGGCTAGGGTTAGGGTTAGGGGACGGGGACGGTTTAGGGTCCAGGTGAGGGTAAGACAATGCTTTAGGGGGAGCGTACCTGTGAGGGCGCGGGTTAGTGTTAGCGTACGGGTTAGGATTATGGGACGGGTGAGGGTCAGGCTTCGGGGAAGGGTTAGGGTTAGGGTTCGGGCTAGGGTTAGGGTTAGGGGACGGGGACGGTTTAAGGTCCAGGTGAGGGTACGAGAACGCTTTAGGGGGAGCGTACGTGTGAGGGCGTGGGTTAGCGTTAGCGTACGGGTTAGGATTAGGGGACGGGTGAGGGTCAGGCTTCGGGGAAGGGTTAGGGTTAGGGTTCGGGCTAGGGTTAGGGTTAGGGGACGGGGACGGTTTAGGGTCCAGGTGAGGGTACGACAACACTTTAGGGGGAGCGTACGTGTGAGGGCGCGGGTTAGCGTTAGCGTACGGGTTAGGATTAGGGGACGGGTGAGGGTCAGGCTTCGGGGAAGGGTTAGGGTTAGGGTTCGGGCTAGGGTTAGGGTTAGGGGACGGGGACGGTTTAGGGTCCAGGTGAGGGTACGAGAACGCTTTAGGGGGAGCCTACGTATGAGGGCGCGGGTTAGCGTTAGCGTACGGGTTAGGATTAAGGGAAGGGTGAGGGTCAGGCGTCGGGGAAGGGTTAGGGTTAGGTTTCGGGCTAGGGTTAGGGTTAGGGGACGGGGACGGTTTAGGGTCCAGGTGAGGGTACGAGAACGCTTTAGGGGGAGCGTACGTGTGAGGGGGCGGGATAGCGTTAGCGTACGGGTTAGGATTAGGGGACGGGTGAGGGTCAGGCTTCGGGGAAGGGTTAGGGTTAGGTTTCGGGCTAGGGTTAGGGTTAGGGGACGGGGACGGTTTAGGGTCCAGGTGAGGGTACGAGAACGCTTTTGGGGGAGCGTACGTGTGAGGGCGTGGGTTAGTGTTAGCGTACGGGTTAGGATTACGGGACGGGTGAGTGTCAGGCTTCGTGGAAGGGTTAGGGTTAGGGTTCGGGCTAGGGTTAGGGTTAGGGAATGGGCACGGTTTAGGGTCCAGGTGAGGGTACGACAACGCTTTAGGGGGAGCGTACGTGTGAGGGCGCGGGTTAGCGTTAGCGTACGGGTTAGGATTAGGGGACGGGTGAGGGTCAGGCTTCGGGGAAGGGTTAGGGTTAGGGTTCGGGCTAGGGTTAGGGTTAGGGGACGGGGACGGTTTACGGTCCAGGTGAGGGTACGACAACGCTTTAGGGGGAGCGTACGTGTGAGGGCGCGGGTTGGCGTTAGCGTACGGGTTAGGATTAGGGGACGGGTGAGGTTCAGGTTTCGGGGAAGGGTTAGGGTTAGGGTTCTGGCTAGGGTTAGGGTTAGGGGACGGGGACGGTTTAGGGTCCAGGTGAGGGTAAGACAATGCTTTAGGGGGAGCGTACGTGTGAGGGCGCGGGTTAGCGTTAGCGTACGGGTTAGGATTAGGGGACGGGTGAGGGTCAGGCTTCGGGGAAGGGTTAGGGTTATGGTTCGGGCTAGGGTTAGGGTTAGGGGACGGGGACGGTTTAGGGTCCAGGTGAGGGTACGACAACGCTTTAGGGGGAGCGTACGTGTGAGGGCGCGGGTTGGAGTTAGCGTACGGGTTAGGATTAGGGGACGGGTGAGGGTCAGGTTTCGGGGAAGGGTTAGGGTTAGGGTTCGGGCTAGGGTTAGGGTTAGGGGACGGGGACAGTTTAGGGTCCAGGTGAGGGTACGACAATGCTTTAGGGGGAGCGTACGTGTGAGGGCGCGGGTTAGCGTTAGCGTAAGGGTTAGGATTAGGGGACGGGTTAGGGTCAGGCTTCGGGGAAGGGTTAGGGTTAGGGTTCGGGCTAGGGTTAGGGTTAGGGGACGGGGACGGTTTAGGGCCCAGGTGAGGGTAAGACAACGCTTTATGGGGAGCGTACCTGTGAGGGCGCGGGTTAGCGTTAGCGTACGGGTTAGGATTAGGGGACGGGTGAGGGTCAGGCTTCGGGGAAGGGTTAGGGTTAGGGTTCGGGCTAGGGTTAGGGTTAGGGGACGGGGACGGTTTAGGGTCCAGGTGAGGGTAAGACAATGCTTTAGGGGGAGCGTACATGTGAGGGCGCGGGTTAGCGTTAGCGTACGGGTTAGGATTAGGGGACGGGTGAGTGTCAGGCTTCGGGGAAGGGTTAGGGTTAGGGTTCGGGCTAGGGTTAGGGTTATGGGACGGGGACGGTTTAGGGTCCAGGTGAGGGTACGACAACGCTTTAGGGGGAGCGTACGTGTGAGGGCGCGGGTTGGAGTTAGCGTACGGGTTAGGATTAGGGGACGGGTGAGGGTCAGGTTCCGGGGAAGGGTTAGGGTTAGGGTTCGGGCTAGGGTTAGGGTTAGGGGACGGGGACGGTTTAGGGTCCAGGTGAGGGTACGACAATGATTTAGGGGGAGCGTACGTGTGAGGGCGCGGGTTAGCGTTCGCGTACGGGTTAGGATTAGGGGACGGGTTAGGGTCAGGCTTCGGGGAAGGGTTAGGGTTAGGGTTCAGGCTAGGGTTAGGGTTAGGGGACGGGGACGGTTTAGGGTCCAGGTGAGGGTAAGACAATGCTTTAGGGGGAGCGTACCTGTGAGGGCACGGGTTAGCGTTAGCGTACGGGTTGGGATTAGGGGACGGGTGAGGGTCAGGCTTCGGGGAAGGGTTAGGGTTAGGGTTCGGGCTAGGGTTAGGGTTAGGGGACGGGGACGGTTTAAGGTCCAGGTGAGGGTATGACAACGCTTTAGGGGGAGCGTACGTGTGAGGGCATGGGTTAGCGTTAGCGTACGGGTTAGGATTAGGGGACGGGTGAGGGTCAGGCTTCGGGAAAGGGTTAGGGTTAGGGTTCGGGCTAGGGTTAGGGTTAGGGGACGGGGACGGTTTAGGGTCCAGGTGAGGGTACGACAACACTTTAGGGGGAGCGTACGTGTGAGGGCGCGGGTTAGCGTTAGCGTACGGGTTAGGATTACGGGACGGGTGAGGGTCAGGCTTCGGGGAAGGGTTAGGGTTAGGGTTAGGGCTAGGGTTAGGGTTAGGGGACGGGGACGGTTTTGGGTCCAGGTGAGGGTACGAGAACGCTTTAGGGGGAGCCTACGTATGAGGGCGCGGGTTAGCGTTAGCGTACGGGTTAGGATTAGGGGACGGGTGAGGGTCAGGCGTCGGGGAAGGGTTAGGGTTAGGTTTCGGGCTAGGGTTAGGGTTATGGGACGGGGACGGTTTAGGGTCCAGGTGAGGGTACGACAACACTTTAGGGGGAGCGTACGTGTGAGGGCGCCGGTTAGCGTTAGCGTACGGGTTCGGATTAGGGGACAGGTGAGGGTCAGGCTTCGGGGAAGGGTTAGGGTTAGGGTTCGGGCTAGGGTTAGGGTTAGGGGACGGGGACGGTTTAGGGTCCAGGTGAGGGTATGACAACGCTTTAGAGGGAGCGTACGTGTGAGGGCGTGGGTTAGCGTTAGCGTACGGTTTACGATTAGGGGACGGGTGAGGGTCAGGCTTCGGGGAAGGGTTAGGGTTAGGGTTCGGGCTAGGGTTAGGGTTAGGGCATGGGATCGGTTTGGGGTCCAGTTGAGGGTACGAGAACGCTTTAGGGGGAGAGTACGTGTGAGGGCGCGGGTTAGCGTTCGCGTACGGGTTAGGATTAGGGGACGGGTGAGGGTCAGGCTTCGGGGAAGGGTTAGGGTTAGGGTTCGGGCTAGGGTTAGGGTTAGGGGATGCGGATGGTTTAGGGTCCAGGTGAGGGTACTACAATGCTTTAGGGGGAGCGTACGTGTGAGGGCGCGGGTTAGCGTTAGCGTACGGGTTAGGATTAGGGGACGGGTGAGGGTCAGGCTTCAGGGAAGGGTTAGGGTTAGGGTTCGGGCTAGGGTTAGGGTTAGGGGACGGGGACAGTTTAGGGTCCAGGTGAAGGTACGAGAACGCTTTAGGGGGAGCGTACGTATGAGGGCGCGGGTTAGTGTTAGCGTACGGGTTCGGTTTAGGGGACGGGTGAGGGTCAGGCTTCGTGGAAGGGTTAGGGTTAGGGTTCGGGCTAGGGTTAGGGTTAGGGAACGGGCACGGTTTAGGGTCCAGGTGAGGGTACGACAACGCTTTAGGGGGAGCGTACGTGTGAGGGCGCGGGTTAGCGTTAGCGTACGGGTTAGGATTAGGGGACGGGTGAGGGTCAGGCTTCGGGGAAGGGTTAGGGTTAGGGTTCGGGCTAGGGTTAGTGTTACGGGACGGGGACGGTTTACGGTCCAGGTGAGGGTACGACAACGCTTTAGGGGGAGCGTACGTGTGAGGGCGCGGGTTGGCGTTAGCGTACGGGTTAGGATTAGGGGACGGGTGAGGGTCAGGTTTCGGGGAAGGGTTAGGGTTAGGGTTCTGGCTAGGGTTAGGGTTAGGGGACGGGGACGGTTTAGGGCCCAGATGAGGGTAAGACAACGCTTTATGGGGAGCGTACGTGTGAGGACGCGGGTTAGCGTTAGCGTACGGGTTAGGATTAGGGGACGGGTGAGGGTCAGGCTTCGGGGAAGGGTTAGGGTTAGGGTTCGGGCTAGGGTTAGGGTTAGGGGACGGGGACGGTTTAGGGTCCAGGTGAGGGTAAGACAATGCTTTAGGGGGAGCGTACGTGTGAGGGCGCGGTTTAGCGTTAGCGTACGGGTTAGGATTAGGGGACGGGTGAGGGTCAGGCTTCGGGGAAGGGTTAGGGTTAGGGTTCGGGCTAGGGTTAGGGTTAGGGGATGGGGACGGTTTAGGGTCCAGGTGAGGGTACGACAACGCTTTAGGGGGAGCGTACGTGTGAGGGCGCGGGTTGGAGTTAGCGTACGGGTTAGGATTAGGGGACGGGTGAGGGTCAGGTTTCGGGGAAGGGTTAGGGTTAGGGTTCGGGCTAGGGTTACGGTTAGGGGACGGGGACGGTTTAGGGTCCAGGTGAGGGTACGACAATGATTTAGGGGGAGCGTACGTGTGAGGGCGCGGGTTCGCGTTCGCGTACGGGTTAGGATTAGGGGACGGGTTAGGGTCAGGCTTCGGGGAAGGGTTAGGGTTAGGGTTCGGGCTAGGGTTAGGGTTAGGGGATGCGGATGGTTTAGGGTCCAGGTGAGGGTACTACAATGCTTTAGGGGGAGCGTACGTGTGAGGGCGCGGGTTAGCGTTAGCGTACGGGTTAGGATTAGGGGACGGGTGAGGGTCAGGCTTCGGGGAAGGGTTAGGGTTAGGGTTCGGGCTAGGGTTAGGGTTAGGGGACGGGGACGGTTTAGGGTCCAGGTGAGGGTACGACAACGCTTTAGGGGGAGCGTACGTGTGAGGGCGCGGGTTGGCGTTAGCGTACGGGTTAGGATTAGGGGACGGGTGAGGGTCAGGTTTCGGGGAAGGGTTAGGGTTAGGGTTCTGGCTAGGGTTAGGGTTAGGGGACGGGGACGGTTTAGGGCCCAGGTGAGGGTAAGACAACGCTTTATGGGGAGCGTACGTGTGAGGGCGCGGGTTAGCGTTAGCGTACGGGTTAGGATTAGGGGACGGGTGAGGGTCAGGCTTCGGGGAAGGGTTAGGGTTAGGGTTCGGGCTAGGGTTAGGGTTAGGGGACGGGGACGGTTTAGGGTCCAGGTGAGGGTAAGACAATGCTTTAGGGGGAGCGTACGTGTGAGGGCGCGGGTTAGCGTTAGCGTACGGGTTATGATTAGGGGACGGGTGAGGGTCAGGCTTCGGGGAAGGGTTAGGGTTAGGGTTCGGGCTAGGGTTAGGGTTAGGGGACGGGGACGGTTTAGGGTCCAGGTGAGGGTACGACAACACTTTAGGGGGAGCGTACGTGTGAGGGCGCGGGTTGGAGTTAGCGTACGGGTTAGGATTAGGGGACGGGTGAGGGTCAGGTTTCGGGGAAGGGTTAGGGTTAGGGTTCGGGCTAGGGTTAGGGTTAGGGGACGGGGATGGTCTAGGGTCCAGTTGAGGGTACGACAATGATTTAGGGGGAGCGTACGTGTGAGGGCGCGGGTTAGCGTTCGCGTACGGGTTAGGATTAGGGGACGGGTTAGGGTCAGGCTTCGGGGAAGGGTTAGGGTTAGGGTTCGGGCTAGGGTTAGGGTTAGGGGACGGGGACGGTTTAGGGTCCAGGTGAGGGTAAGACAATGCTTTAGGGGGAGCGTACCTGTGAGGACGTGGGTTAGCGTTAGCGTACGGGTTAGGATTAGGGGACGGGTGAGGGTCAGGCTTCGGGGAAGGGTTAGGGTTAGGGTTCGGGCTAGGGTTAGGGTTAGGGGACAGGGACGGTTTAAGTTCCAGGTGAGGGTACGACAACGCTTTAGGGGGAGCGTACGTGTGAGGGCGTGGGTTAGCGTTAGCGTACGGGTTAGGATTAGGGGACGGGTGAGGGTCAGGCTTCGGGGAAGGGTTAGGGTTAGGGTTCGGGCTAGGGTTAGGGTTAGGGGACGGGGACGGTTTAGGGTCCAGGTGAGGGTACGAGAACGCTTTAGGGGGAGCCTACGTATGAGGGCGCGGGTTAGCGTTAGCGTACGGGTTAGGATTAGGGGACGGGTGAGGGTCAGGCGTCGGGGAAGGGTTAGGGTTAGGTTTCGGGCTAGGGTTAGGGTTATGGGACGGGGACGGTTTAGGGTCCAGGTGAGGGTATGACAACACTTTAGGGGGAGCGTACGTGTGAGGGCGCCGGTTAGCGTTAGCGTACGGGTTCGGATTAGGGGACAGGTGAGGGTCAGGCTTCGGGGAAGGGTTAGGGTTAGGGTTCGGGCTAGGGTTAGGGTTAGGGGACGGGGACGGTTTAGGGTCCAGGTGAGGGTATGACAACGCTTTAGAGGGAGCGTACGTGTGAGGGCGTGGGTTAGCGTTAGCGTACGGTTTACGATTAGGGGACGGGTGAGGGTCAGGCTTCGGGGAAGGGTTAGGGTTAGGGTTCGGGCTAGGGTTAGGGTTAGGGCATGGGATCGGTTTGGGGTCCAGTTGAGGGTACGAGAACGCTTTAGGGGGAGAGTACGTGTGAGGGCGCGGGTTAGCGTTCGCGTACGGGTTAGGATTAGGGGACGGGTGAGGGTCAGGCTTCGGGGAAGGGTTAGGGTTAGGGTTCGGGCTAGGGTTAGGGTTAGGGGATGCGGATGGTTTAGGGTCCAGGTGAGGGTACTACAATGCTTTAGGGGGAGCGTACGTGTGAGGGCGCGGGTTAGCGTTAGCGTACGGGTTAGGATTAGGGGACGGGTGAGGGTCAGGCTTCAGGGAAGGGTTAGGGTTAGGGTTCGGGCTAGGGTTAGGGTTAGGGGACGGGGACGGTTTAGGGTCCAGGTGAGGGTACGAGATCGCTTTAGGGGGAGCGTACGTATGAGGGCGCGGGTTAGCGTTAGCGTACGGGTTCGGTTTAGGGGACGGGTGAGGGTCAGGCTTCGTGGAAGGGTTAGGGTTAGGGTTCGGGCTAGGGTTAGGGTTAGGGAACGGGCACGGTTTAGGGTCCAGGTGAGGGTACGACAACGCTTTAGGGGGAGCGTACGTGTGAGGGCGCGGGTTAGCGTTAGCGTACGGGTTAGGATTAGGGGACGGGTGAGGGTCAGGCTTCGGGGAAGGGTTAGGGTTAGGGTTCGGGCTAGGGTTAGTGTTACGGGACGGGGACGGTTTACGGTCCAGGTGAGGGTACGACAACGCTTTAGGGGGAGCGTACGTGTGAGGGCGCGGGTTGGCGTTAGCGTACGGGTTAGGATTAGGGGACGGGTGAGGGTCAGGTTTCGGGGAAGGGTTAGGGTTAGGGTTCTGGCTAGGGTTAGGGTTAGGGGACGGGGACGGTTTAGGGCCCAGATGAGGGTAAGACAACGCTTTATGGGGAGCGTACGTGTGAGGGCGCGGGTTAGCGTTAGCGTACGGGTTAGGATTAGGGGACGGGTGAGGGTCAGGCTTCGGGGAAGGGTTAGGGTTAGGGTTCGGGCTAGGGTTAGGGTTAGGGGACGGGGACGGTTCAGGGTCCAGGTGAGGGTAAGACAATGCTTTAGGGGGAGCGTACGTGTGAGGGCGCGGTTTAGCGTTAGCGTACAGGTTAGGATTAGGGGACGGGTGAGGGTCAGGCTTCGGGGAAGGGTTAGGGTTAGGGTTCGGGCTAGGGTTAGGGTTAGGGGATGGGGACGGTTTAGGGTCCAGGTGAGGGTACGACAACGCTTTAGGGGGAGCGTACGTGTGAGGGCGCGGGTTGGAGTTAGCGTACGGGTTAGGATTAGGGGACGGGTGAGGGTCAGGTTTCGGGGAAGGGTTAGGGTTAGGGTTCGGGCTAGGGTTACGGTTAGGGGACGGGGACGGTTTAGGGTCCAGGTGAGGGTACGACAATGATTTAGGGGGAGCGTACGTGTGAGGGCGCGGGTTCGCGTTCGCGTACGGGTTAGGATTAGGGGACGGGTTAGGGTCAGGCTTCGGGGAAGGGTTAGGGTTAGGGTTCGGGCTAGGGTTAGGATTAGGGGACGGGGACGGTTTAGGGTCCAGGTGAGGGTACGACAACGCTTCAGGGGGAGCGTATGTGTGAGGGCGCCGGTTAGCGTTAGCGTACGGGTTAGGATTAGGGGACGGGTGAGGGTCAGGCTTCGGGGAAGGGTTAGGGTTAGGGTTCGGGCTAGGGTTAGGGTTAGGGGATGGGATCGGTTTGGGGTCCAGTTGAGGGTACGAGAACGCTTTAGGGGGAGAGTACGTGTGAGGGCGCGGGTTAGCGTTAGCGTACGGGTTAGGATTAGGGGACGGGTGAGGGTCAGGCTTCGGGGAAGGGTTAGGGTTAGGGTTCGGGCTAGGGTTAGGGTTAGGGGATGCGGATGGTTTAGGGTCCAGGTGAGGGTACTACAATGCTTTAGGGGGAGCGTACGTGTGAGGGCGCGGGTTAGCGTTAGCGTACGGGTTAGGATTAGGGGACGGGTGAGGGTCAGGCTTCAGGGAAGGGTTAGGGTTAGGGTTCGGGCTAGGGTTAGGGTTAGGGGACGGGGACGGTTTAGGGTCCAGGTGAGGGTACGAGAACGCTTTAGGGGGAGCGTACGTATGAGGGCGCGGGTTAGCGTTAGCGTACGGGTTCGGTTTAGGGGACGGGTGAGGGTCAGGCTTCGTGGAAGGGTTAGGGTTAGGGTTCGGGCTAGGGTTAGGGTTAGGGAACGGGCACGGTTTAGGGTCCAGGTGAGGGTACGACAACGCTTTAGGGGGAGCGTACGTGTGAGGGCGCGGGTTAGCGTTAGCGTACGGGTTAGGATTAGGGGACGGGTGAGGGTCAGGCTTCGGGGAAGGGTTAGGGTTAGGGTTCGGGCTAGGGTTAGGGTTAGGGGACGGGGACGGTTTAGGGTCCAGGTGATGGTACGACAACGCTTTAGGGGGAGCGTACGTGTGAGGGCGCGGGTTGGCGTTAGCGTACGGGTTAGGATTAGGGGACGGGTGAGGGTCAGGTTTCGGGGAAGGGTTAGGGTTAGGGTTCTGGCTAGGGTTAGGGTTAGGGGACGGGGACGGTTTAGGGCCCAGGTGAGGGTAAGACAACGCTTTATGGGGAGCGTACGTGTGAGGGCGCGGGTTAGCGTTAGCGTACGGGTTAGGATTAGGGGACGGGTGAGGGTCAGGCTTCGGGGAAGGGTTAGGGTTAGGGTTCGGGCTAGGGTTAGGGTTAGGGGACGGGGACGGTTTAGGGTCCAGGTGAGGGTAAGACAATGCTTTAGGGGGAGCGTACGTGTGAGGGCGCGGGTTAGCGTTAGCGTACGGGTTATGATTAGGGGACGGGTGAGGGTCAGGCTTCGGGGAAGGGTTAGGGTTAGGGTTCGGGCTAGGGTTAGGGTTAGGGGACGGGGACGGTTTAGGGTCCAGGTGAGGGTACGACAACACTTTAGGGGGAGCGTACGTGTGAGGGCGCGGGTTGGAGTTAGCGTACGTGTTAGGATTAGGGGACGGGTGAGGGTCAGGTTTCGGGGAAGGGTTAGGGTTAGGGTTCGGGCTAGGGTTAGGGTTAGGGGACGGGGATGGTCTAGGGTCCAGTTGAGGGTACGACAATGATTTAGGGGGAGCGTACGTGTGAGGGCGCGGGTTAGCGTTCGCGTACGGGTTAGGATTAGGGGACGGGTTAGGGTCAGGCTTCGGGGAAGGGTTAGGGTTAGGGTTCGGGCTAGGGTTAGGGTTAGGGGACGGGGACGGTTTAGGGTCCAGGTGAGGGTAAGACAATGCTTTAGGGGGAGCGTACCTGTGAGGACGTGGGTTAGCGTTAGCGTACGGGTTAAGATTAGGGGACGGGTGAGGGTCAGGCTTCGGGGAAGGGTTAGGGTTAGGGTTCGGGCTAGGGTTAGGGTTAGGGGACAGGGACGGTTTAAGTTCCAGGTGAGGGTACGACAACGCTTTAGGGGGAGCGTACGTGTGAGGGCGTGGGTTAGCGTTAGCGTACGGGTTAGGATTAGGGGACGGGTGAGGGTCAGGCTTCGGGGAAGGGTTAGGGTTAGGGTTCGGGCTAGGGTTAGGGTTAGGGGACGGGGACGGTTTAGGGTCCAGGTGAGGGTACGACAACACTTTAGGGGGAGCGTACGTGTGAGGGCGCGGGTTAGTGTTAGCGTACGGGTTAGGATTAGGGGACGGGTGAGGGTCAGGCTTCGGGGAAGGGTTAGGGTTAGGGTTCGGGCTAGGGTTAGGGTTAGGGGACGGGGACGGTTTAGGGTCCAGGTGACGGTACGAGAACGCTTTAGGGGGAGCCTACGTATGAGGGCGCGGGTTAGCGTTAGCGTACGGGTTAGGATTAGGGGACAGGTGAGGGTCAGGCGTCGGGGAAGGGTTAGGGTTAGGGCTAGGGTTAGGGTTATGGGACGGGGACGGTTTAGGGTCCAGGTGAGGGTACGACAACGCTTTAGGGGGAGCGTACGTGTGAGGGCGCAGGTTAGCGTTAGCGTACGGGTTCGGATTAGGGGACAGGTGAGGGTCAGGCTTCGGGGAAGGGTTAGGGTTAGGGTTCGGGCTAGGGTTAGGGTTAGGGGACGGGGACGGTTTAGGGTCCAGGTGAGGGTACGACAACGCTTTAGAGGGAGCGTACGTGTGAGGGCGTTGGTTAGCGTTAGCGTACGGTTTACGATTAGGGGACGGGTGCGGGTCAGGCTTCGGGGAAGGGTTAGGGTTAGGGTTCGGGCTAGGGTTAGGGTTAGGGGACGGGGACGGTTTAGGGTCCAGGTGAGGGTACGAGAACGCTTTAGGGGGAGCGTACGTATGAGGGCGCGGGTTAGCCTTAGCGTACGGTTTAGGATTAGGGGACGAGTGAGGGTCAGGCGTCGGGGAAGGGTTAGGGTTAGGGTTCGGGCTAGGGTTAGGGTTATGGGACGGGGACGGTTTAGGGTCCAGGTGAGGGTACGACAACGCTTTATGGGGAGCGTATGTGTGAGGGCGCGGGTTAGCGTTAGCGTACGGGTTAGCATTAGGGGACGGGTGAGGGTCAGGCTTCGGGGAAGGGTTAGGGTTAGGGTTCGGGCTAGAGTTAGGGTTAGGGGACGGGGACGGTTTAGGGTCCAGGTGAGTGTACGACAACGCTTTAAGGGGAGAGTACGTGTGAGGGCACGGGTTAGCGTTAGTGTACGGGTTAGGATTAGGGGACGGGTGAGGGTCAGGCTTCGGGGAAGGGTTAGGGTTAGGGTTCGGGCTAGGGTTAGGGTTAGGGGACGGGATCGGTTTGGGGTCCAGTTGAGGGTACGAGAACGCTTAAGGGGGAGAGTACGTGTGAGGGCGCGGGTAGCGTTAGCGTACGGGTTAGGATTAGGGGACGGGTGAGGGTCAGGCTTCGGGGAAGGGTTAGGGTTAGGGTTCGGGCTAGGGTTAGGGTTAGGGGATGCGGATGGTTTAGGGTCCAGTTGAGGGTACTACAATGCTTAGGGGGAGCGTACGTGTGAGGGCGCGGTTTAGCGTTAGCGTACGGGTTAGGATTAGGGGACGGGTGAGGGTCAGGCTTCGGGGAAGTGTTAGGGTTAGGGTTCGGGCTAGGGTTAGGGTTAGGGGACGGGGACGGTTTAGGGTCCTGGTGAGGGTACGAGAACGCTTTAGGGGGAGCGTACGTATGAGGGCGCGGGTTAGCGTTAGCGTACGGGTTCGGTTTAGGGGACGGGTGAGGGTCAGGCTTCGGGGAAGGGTTAGGGTTAGGGTTCGGTCTAGGGTTAGGGTTAGGGGACGGGGACGGTTTAGGGTCCAGGTGAGGGTACGACAACGCTTTAGGGGGAGCGTACGTGTGAGGGCGTGGGTTAGTGTTAGCGTACGGGTTAGGATTACGGGACGGGTGAGGGTCAGGCTTCGTGGAAGGGTTAGGGTTAGGGTTCGGGCTAGGGTTAGGGTTAGGGAACGGGCACGGTTTAGGGTCCAGGTGAGGGTAAGACAACGCTTTAGGGGGAGCGTACGTGTGAGGGCGCGGGTTAGCGTTAGCGTACGGGTTAGGATTAGGGGACGGGTGAGGGTCAGGCTTCGGGGAAGGGTTAGGGTTAGGGTTCGGGCTAGGGATAGGGTTAGGGGACGGGGACGGTTTAGGGTCCAGGTGAGGGTACGACCATGCTTTAGGAGTAGCGTACGTGTTAGGGCGCTGGTTAGCGTTATTGTACGGGTTAGGGTTAGGGGACTGGTGAGGGTCAGGCTTCGGAGAAGGGTTAGGGTTAGGGTTCGGGCTAGGGTTAGGGTTAGGGGACGGGGACGGTTTAGGGTCCAGGTGAGGGTACGAGAACCCTTTAGGGAGAGCGTACGTGTGAGGGCGTGGGTTAGCGTTAGCGTACGGGTTAGGATTAGGGGACGGGTGAGGGTCAGGCTTCGGGGAAGGGTTAGGGTTAGGGTTTGGGCTAGGGTTAGGGTTAGGGGACGGAGACGGTTTAGGGTCCAGGTGAGGGTACGACAACGCTTTAGGGGGAGCGTACGTGTGAGAGCGCGGGTTAGCGTTAGCGTACGGGTTAGGATTAGGGGACTGTTGAGGGTCAGGGTTCGGGCTAGGGTTAGGGTTAGGGGACGGGGACGGTTTAGGGTCCAGGTGAGGGTACGACAACGCTTTAGGGGGAGCGTACGTGTGAGAGCGCAGTTAGCGTTAGCGTACGGGTTAGGATTAGGGGACTGTTGAGGGTCAGGGTTCGGGCTAGGGTTAGGGTTAGGGGACGGGGACGGTTTAGGGTCCAGGTGAGGGTACGACAACGCTTTAGGGGGAGCGTAAGTGTGAGGGCCCGGGTTAGCGTTAGCGTACGGGTTACGATTAGGGGACGGGTGAGGGTCAGGCTTCGGGGAAGGGTTAGGGTTAGGGTTCGGGCTAGGATTAGGGTTAGGGGACGGGGACGGTTTAGGGTCCAGGTGAGGGTACGGCAACGCTTTAGGGGTAGCGTACGTGTGAGGGTGCGGGTTAGCGTTAGCGTACGGGTTAGGATTAGGGGACGGGTGAGGGTCAGGCTTCGGGGAAGGGTTAGTGTTAGGGTTCGGGCTAGGGTTAGGGTTATGGGACGGAGACGGTTTAGGGTCCAGGTGAGGGTACGACAACGCTTTAGGGGGAGCGTACGTGTGAGGGCGCGGGTTAGCGTTAGCGTACGGGTTAGGATTAGGGGACGGGTGAGAGTCAGGCTTCGGGGAAGGGTTAGGGTTAGGGTTCGGGCTAGGGTTAGGGGACGGGGACGGTTTAGGGTGCAGGTGAGGGTACGACAACTCTTTAGGGGGAGCTTACGTGTGAGGGCACGGATTAGCCTTAGCGTACGGGTTAGGATTAGGGGACGGGTGAGGGTCAGGCTTCGGGAAAGGGTTAGGGTTAGGGTTCGGGCTAGGGTTAGGGTTAGGGGACAGGGACGGTTTAGGTTCCAGGTGAGGGTACGACAACGCTTTAGGGGGAGCGTACCTGTGAGGGCGCGGGTTGGAGTTAGCGTACGGGTTAGGATTAGGGGACGGGTGAGGGTCAGGCTTCGGGGAAGGGTTAGGGTTAGGGTTCGGGCTAGGGTTAGGGTTAGGGGACGGGGAAGGTTTAGGGTCCAGGTGAGGGTACGACAACGCTTTAGGGGGAGCGTACGTGTGAGGGCGCGGGTTAGCGTTAGCGTACGGGTTAGGATTAGGGGACAGGTGAGGGTCAGGCGTCGGGGAAGGGTTAGGGTTAGGGTTCGGGCTAGGGTTAGGGTTAGGGTATGGGGACGGTTTAGGGTCCAGGTGAGGGTACGACAACGCTTTAGGGGGAGCGTACGTGTGAGGGCGCAGGTTAGCGTTAGCGTACGGGTTCGGATTAGGGGACGGGTGAGGGTCAGGCTTCGGGGAAGGGTTAGGGTTAGGTTTCGACTAGGGTTAGGGTTAGGGGACGGGGACGGTTTAGGGTCCAGGTGAGGGTACGACAACGCTTTAGAGGGAGCGTACGTGTGAGGGCGTGGGTTAGCGTTAGCGTACGGTTTACGATTAGCGGACGGGTGAGGGTCAGGCTTCGGGGAAGGGTTAGGGTTAGGGTTCGGGCTAGGGTTAGGGTTAGGGGACGGGGACGGTTTAGGGTCCAGGTGAGGGTACGAGAACGCTTTAGGTGGAGCGTACGTATGAGGGCGCGGGTTAGCCTTAGCGTACGGTTTAGGATTAGGGGACGAGTGAGGGTCAGGAGTCGGGGAAGGGTTAGGGTTTGCGTTCGGGCTAGGGTTAGGGTTAGGGGACGGGGACGGTTTAGGGTCCAGGTGAGGGTACGACAACGCTTTAGGGGGAGCGTACGTGTGAGGGCGCGGGTTGGAGTTAGCGTATGGGTTAGGATTAGGGGACGGGTGAGGGTCAGGTTTCGGGGAAGGGTTAGGGTTAGGGTTCGGGCTAGGGTTAGGGTTAGGGGACAGGGACGGTTTAGGGTCAAGGTGAGGGTACGACAATGATTTAGGGGGAGCGTACGTGTGAGGGCGCGGGTTAGCGTTAGCGTACGGGTTAGGATTAGGGGACGGGTTAGGGTCAGGCTTCGGGGAAGGGTTAGGGTTAGGGTTCGGGCTAGGGTTAGGGTTAGGGGACGGGGAGGGTTTAGGGTCCAGGTGAGGGTAAGACAATGCTTTAGGGGGAGCGTACCTGTGAGGGCGCGGGTTAGCGTTAGCGTACGGGTTAGGATTAGGGGATGGGTGAGGGTCAGGCTTCGGGGAAGTGTTAGGGTTAGGGTTCGGGCTAGGGTTAGGGTTAGGGGACGGGGACGGTTTAAGGTCCAGGTGAGGGTACGACAACGCTTTAGGGGGAGCGTACATGTGAGGGCGTGGGTTAGCGTTAGCGTACGGGTTAGGATTAGGGGACGGGTGAGGGTCAGGCTTCGGGGAAGGGTTAGGGTTAGGGTTCGGGCTGGGGTTAGGGTTAGGGGATGGGGACGGTTTAGGGTCCAGGTGAGGGTACGAGAACGCTTTAGGGGGAGCCTACGTATGAGGGCGCGGGTTAGCGTTAGCGTACGGGTTAGAATTAGGGGACGGGTGAGGGTCAGGCTTCGATGAAGGGTTAGTGTTAGGGTTCGGGCTAGGGTTAGGGTTAGGGGACGGGGACGGTTTAGGGTCCAGGTGAGGGTACGAGAACGCTTTAGGGGGAGTGTACGTGACAGGGCGCGGGATAGCGTTAGCGTACGGGTTAGGATTAGGGGACGGGTGAGGGTCAGGCTTCGGGGAAGGGTTAGGGTTAGGTTTCGGGCTAGGGTTAGGGTTAGGGGACGGGGACGGTTTAGGTTCCAGGTGAGGGTACGACAACGCTTTAGGGGGAGCGTACGTGTGAGGGGGCGGGTTAGCGTTAGCGTACGGGTTAGGATTAGGGGACGGGTGAGGGTCAGGCTTCGGGGAAGGGTTAGGGTTAGGGTTCGGGCTAGGGTTAGGGTTAGGGGACGGGGACGGTTTAGGGTCCAGGTGAGGGTACGACCATGCTTTAGGAGTAGCGTACGTGTTAGGGCGCTGGTTAGCGTTATTGTACGGGTTAGGGTTAGGGGACTCGTGAGGTTCAGGCTTCGGAGAAGGGTTAGGGTTAGGGTTCGGGCTAGGGTTAGGGTTAGGGGACGGGGACGGTTTAGCGTCCAGGTGAGGGTACGAGAACCCTTTAGGGAGAGCGTACCTGTGAGGGCGTGGGTTACCATTAGCGTACGGGTTAGGATTAGGGGACGGGTGAGGGTCAGGCTTCGGGGAAGGGTTAGGGTTAGGGTTCGGGCTAGGGTTAGGGTTAGGGGACGGGATCGGTTTGGGGTCCAGTTGAGGGTACGAGAACGCTTTAGGGGGAGAGTACGTGTGAGGGCGCGGGTTAGCATAGCGTACGGGTTAGGATTAGGGGACGGGTGAGGGTCAGGCTTCGGGGAAGGGTTAGGGTTAGGGTTCGGGCTAGGGTTAGGGTTAGGGGACGCGGATGGTTTAGGGTCCAGGTGAGGGTACTACAATGCTTTAGGGGGAGCATACGTGTGAGGGCGCGGGTTAGCGTTAGCGTACAGGTTAGGATTAGGGGACGGGTGAGGGTCAGGCTTCGGGGAAGGGTTAGGTTTAGGGTTCGGGCTAGGGTTAGGGTTAGGGGACGGGGACGGTTTAGGGTCCAGGTGAGGGTACGACAACGCTTTAGGGGGAGCGTACGTGTGAGGGCGCGGGTTAGCGTTAGCGTACGGGTTAGGATTAGGGGACGGGTGAGGGTCAGGCTTCGGGGAAGGGTTAGGTTTAGGGTTCGGGCTAGGGTTAGGGTTAGGGGACGGGGACGGTTTAGGGTCCAGGTGAGGGTAAGACAACGCTTTAGGGGGAGAGTACGTGTGAGGGCGCGGGTTAGCGTTAGCGTACGGGTTAGGATTAGGGGACGGGTGAGGGTCAGGCTTCGGGGAAGGGTTAGGGTTAGGGTTCGGGCTAGGGTTAGGGTTAGGGGATGCGGATGGTTTAGGGTCCAGGTGAGGGTACTACAATGCTTTAGGGGGAGCGTACGTGTGAGGGCGCGGGTTAGCGTTAGCGTACGGGTTAGGATTAGGGGACGGGTGAGGGTCAGGCTTCGGGGAAGGGTTAGGGTTAGGGTTCGGGCTAGGGTTAGGGTTAGGGGACGGGGACGGTTTAGGGTCCAGGTGAGGGTACGAGAACGCTTTAGGGGGAGCGTACGTGTGAGAGCGCGGGTTAGCGTTAGCGTACGGGTTAGGATTAGGGGACTGTTGAGGGTCAGGGTTCGGGCTAGGGTTAGGGTTAGGGGACGGGGACGGTTTAGGGTCCAGGTGAGGGTACGACAACGCTTTAGGGGGAGCGTACGTGTGAGAGCGCGGGTTAGCGTTAGCGTACGGGTTAGGATTAGGGGACTGTTGAGGGTCAGGGTTCGGGCTAGGGTTAGGGTTAGGGGACGGGGACGGTTTAGGGTCCAGGTGAGGGTACGACAACGCTTTAGGGGGAGCGTAAGTGTGAGGGCCCGGGTTAGCGTTAGCGTACGGGTTACGATTAGGGGACGGGTGAGGGTCAGGCTTCGGGGAAGGGTTAGGGTTAGGGTTCGGGCTAGGATTAGGGTTAGGGGACGGGGACGGTTTAGGGTCCAGGTGAGGGTACGGCAACGCTTTAGGGGTAGCGTACGTGTGAGGGTGCGGGTTAGCGTTAGCGTACGGGTTAGGATTAGGGGACGGGTGAGGGTCAGGCTTCGGGGAAGGGTTAGTGTTAGGGTTCGGGCTAGGGTTAGGGTTATGGGACGGAGACGGTTTAGGGTCCAGGTGAGGGTACGACAACGCTTTAGGGGGAGCGTACGTGTGAGGGCGCGGGTTAGCGTTAGCGTACGGGTTAGGATTAGGGGACGGGTGAGAGTCAGGCTTCGGGGAAGGGTTAGGGTTAGGGTTCGGGCTAGGGTTAGGGGACGGGGACGGTTTAGGGTGCAGGTGAGGGTACGACAACGCTTTAGGGGGAGCTTACGTGTGAGAGCACGGATTAGCCTTAGCGTACGGGTTAGGATTAGGGGACGGGTGAGGGTCAGGCTTCGGGAAAGGGTTAGGGTTACGGTTCGGGCTAGGGTTAGGGTTAGGGGACAGGGACGGTTTAGGTTCCAGGTGAGGGTACGACAACGCTTTAGGGGGAGCGTACCTGTGAGGGCGCGGGTTGGAGTTAGCGTACGGGTTAGGATTAGGGGACGGGTGAGGGTCAGGCTTCGGGGAAGGGTTAGGGTTAGGGTTCGGGCTAGGGTTAGGGTTAGGGGACGGGGAAGGTTTAGGGTCCGGGTGAGGGTACGACAACGCTTTAGGGGGAGCGTACGTGTGAGGGCGTGGGTTAGCGTTAGCGTACGGGTTAGGATTAGGGAACGGGTGAGGGTCAGGCTTCGGGGAAGGGTTAGGGTTAGGGTTTGGGCTAGGGTTAGGGTTAGGGGACGGGGACGGTTTAGGGTCCAGGTGAGGGTACGACAACACTTTAGGGGGAGCGTACGTGTGAGGGCGCGGGTTAGCGTTAGCGTACGGGTTAGGATTAGGGGACAGGTGAGGGTCAGGCGTCGGAAAGGGTTAGGGTTAGGGTTCGGGCTAGGGTTAGGGTTAGGGTACGGGGACGGTTTAGGGTCCAGGTGAGGGTACGACAACGCTTTAGAGGGAGCGTACGTGTGAGGGCGTGGGTAGGCGTTAGCGTACGGTTTACGATTAGGGGACGGGTGAGGGTCAGGCTTCGGGGAAGGGTTAGGGTTAGGGTTCGGGCTAGGGTTAGGGTTAGGGGACGGGGACGGTTTAGGGTCCAGGTGAGGGTACGAGAACGCTTTAGGTGGAGCGTACGTATGAGGGCGCGGGTTAGCCTTAGCGTACGGTTTAGGATTAGGGGACGAGTGAGGGTCAGGAGTCGGGGAAGGGTTAGGGTTAGGGTTCGGGCTAGGGTTAGGGTTATGGGACGGGGACAGTTTAGGGTCCAGGTGAGGGTACGACAACGCTTTATGGGGAGTGTACGTGTGAGGGCGCGGGTTAGCGTTAGCGTACGGGTTAGCATTAGGGGACGGGTGAGGGTCAGGCTTCGGGGAAGGGTTAGGGTTAGGGTTTGGGCTAGGGTTAGGGTTAGGGGACGGGGACGGTTTAGGGTCCAGGTGAGGGTACGACAACGCTTTAAGGGGAGAGTACGTGTGAGGGCGTGGGTTAGCGTTAGCGTACGGGTTAGGATTAGGGGACGGGTGAGGGTCAGGCTTCGGGGAAGTGTTAGGGTTAGGGTTCGGGCTAGGGTTAGGGTTAGGGGACGGGGACGGTTTAGGGTCCAGGTGAGGGTACGACAACGCTTTAGGGGGAGCATACGTGTGAGGGCGCAGGTTAGCATTAACGTACAGGTTAGGATTAGAGGACGGGTGAGGGTCAGGCTTCGGGGAAGTGTTAGGGTTAGGGTTCGGGCTAGGGTTAGGGTTAGGGGACGGGGTCGGTTTAGGGTCCAGGTGAGGGTACGAGAACGCTTTAGGGGGAGAGTACGTGTGAGGGCGCGGGTTAGCGTTAGCGTACGGGTTAGGATTAGGGGACGGGTGAGGGTCAGGCTTTGGGGAAGGGTTAGGGTTAGGGTTCGGGCTAGGGTTAGGGTTAGGGGACGGGGACGGTTTAGGGTCCAGGTGAGGGTACGACAACGCTTTAGGGGGAGCGTACGTGTGAGGGCGCGGGTTAGCGTTAGCGTACGGGTTAGGATTAGGGGACGGGTGAGGGTCAGGCTTCGGGGAAGGGTTAGGTTTAGGGTTCGGGCTAGGGTTAGGGTTAGGGGACGGGGACGGTTTAGGGTCCAGGTGAGGGTAAGACAACGCTTTAGGGGGAGAGTACGTGTGAGGGCGCGGGTTAGCGTTAGCGTACGGGTTAGGATTAGGGGACGGGTGAGGGTCAGGCTTCGGGGAAGGGTTAGGGTTAGGGTTCGGGCTAGGGTTAGGGTTAGTGGATGCGGATGGTTTAGGGTCCAGGTGAGGGTACTACAATGCTTTAGGGGGAGCGTACGTGTGAGGGCGCGGGTTAGCGTTAGCGTACGGGTTAGGATTAGGGGACGGGTGAGGGTCAGGCTTCGGGGAAGGGTTAGGGTTAGGGTTCGGGCTAGGGTTAGGGTTAGGGGACGGGGACGGTTTAGGGTCCAGGTGAGGGTACGAGAACGCTTTAGGGGGAGCGTACGTGTGAGAGCGCGGGTTAGCGTTAGCGTACGGGTTAGGATTAGGGGACTGTTGAGGGTCAGGGTTCGGGCTAGGGTTAGGGTTAGGGGACGGGGACGGTTTAGGGTCCAGGTGAGGGTACGACAACGCTTTAGGGGGAGCGTACGTGTGAGAGCGCGGGTTAGCGTTAGCGTACGGGTTAGGATTAGGGGACTGTTGAGGGTCAGGGTTCGGGCTAGGGTTAGGGTTAGGGGACGGGGACGGTTTAGGGTCCAGGTGAGGGTACGACAACGCTTTAGGGGGAGCGTAAGTGTGAGGGCCCGGGTTAGCGTTAGCGTACGGGTTACGATTAGGGGACGGGTGAGGGTCAGGCTTCGGGGAAGGGTTAGGGTTAGGGTTCGGGCTAGGATTAGGGTTAGGGGACGGGGACGGTTTAGGGTCCAGGTGAGGGTACGGCAACGCTTTAGGGGTAGCGTACGTGTGAGGGTGCGGGTTAGCGTTAGCGTACGGGTTAGGATTAGGGGACGGGTGAGGGTCAGGCTTCGGGGAAGGGTTAGTGTTAGGGTTCGGGCTAGGGTTAGGGTTATGGGACGGAGACGGTTTAGGGTCCAGGTGAGGGTACGACAACGCTTTAGGGGGAGCGTACGTGTGAGGGCGCGGGTTAGCGTTAGCGTACGGGTTAGGATTAGGGGACGGGTGAGAGTCAGGCTTCGGGGAAGGGTTAGGGTTAGGGTTCGGGCTAGGGTTAGGGGACGGGGACGGTTTAGGGTGCAGGTGAGGGTACGACAACGCTTTAGGGGGAGCTTACGTGTGAGAGCACGGATTAGCCTTAGCGTACGGGTTAGGATTAGGGGACGGGTGAGGGTCAGGCTTCGGGAAAGGGTTAGGGTTACGGTTCGGGCTAGGGTTAGGGTTAGGGGACAGGGACGGTTTAGGTTCCAGGTGAGGGTACGACAACGCTTTAGGGGGAGCGTACCTGTGAGGGCGCGGGTTGGAGTTAGCGTACGGGTTAGGATTAGGGGACGGGTGAGGGTCAGGCTTCGGGGAAGGGTTAGGGTTAGGGTTCGGGCTAGGGTTAGGGTTAGGGGACGGGGAAGGTTTAGGGTCCGGGTGAGGGTACGACAACGCTTTAGGGGGAGCGTACGTGTGAGGGCGTGGGTTAGCGTTAGCGTACGGGTTAGGATTAGGGAACGGGTGAGGGTCAGGCTTCGGGGAAGGGTTAGGGTTAGGGTTTGGGCTAGGGTTAGGGTTAGGGGACGGGGACGGTTTAGGGTCCAGGTGAGGGTACGACAACACTTTAGGGGGAGCGTACGTGTGAGGGCGCGGGTTAGCGTTAGCGTACGGGTTAGGATTAGGGGACAGGTGAGGGTCAGGCGTCGGAAAGGGTTAGGGTTAGGGTTCGGGCTAGGGTTAGGGTTAGGGTACGGGGACGGTTTAGGGTCCAGGTGAGGGTACGACAACGCTTTAGAGGGAGCGTACGTGTGAGGGCGTGGGTAGGCGTTAGCGTACGGTTTACGATTAGGGGACGGGTGAGGGTCAGGCTTCGGGGAAGGGTTAGGGTTAGGGTTCGGGCTAGGGTTAGGGTTAGGGGACGGGGACGGTTTAGGGTCCAGGTGAGGGTACGAGAACGCTTTAGGTGGAGCGTACGTATGAGGGCGCGGGTTAGCCTTAGCGTACGGTTTAGGATTAGGGGACGAGTGAGGGTCAGGAGTCGGGGAAGGGTTAGGGTTAGGGTTCGGGCTAGGGTTAGGGTTATGGGACGGGGACAGTTTAGGGTCCAGGTGAGGGTACGACAACGCTTTATGGGGAGTGTACGTGTGAGGGCGCGGGTTAGCGTTAGCGTACGGGTTAGCATTAGGGGACGGGTGAGGGTCAGGCTTCGGGGAAGGGTTAGGGTTAGGGTTTGGGCTAGGGTTAGGGTTAGGGGACGGGGACGGTTTAGGGTCCAGGTGAGGGTACGACAACGCTTTAAGGGGAGAGTACGTGTGAGGGCGTGGGTTAGCGTTAGCGTACGGGTTAGGATTAGGGGACGGGTGAGGGTCAGGCTTCGGGGAAGTGTTAGGGTTAGGGTTCGGGCTAGGGTTAGGGTTAGGGGACGGGGACGGTTTAGGGTCCAGGTGAGGGTACGACAACGCTTTAGGGGGAGCATACGTGTGAGGGCGCAGGTTAGCATTAACGTACAGGTTAGGATTAGAGGACGGGTGAGGGTCAGGCTTCGGGGAAGTGTTAGGGTTAGGGTTCGGGCTAGGGTTAGGGTTAGGGGACGGGGTCGGTTTAGGGTCCAGGTGAGGGTACGAGAACGCTTTAGGGGGAGAGTACGTGTGAGGGCGCGGGTTAGCGTTAGCGTACGGGTTAGGATTAGGGGACGGGTGAGGGTCAGGCTTTGGGGAAGGGTTAGGGTTAGGGTTCGGGCTAGGGTTAGGGTTAGGGGACGGGGACGGTTTAGGGTCCAGGTGAGGGTACGACAACGCTTTAGGGGGAGCGTACGTGTGAGGGCGCGGGTTAGCGTTAGCGTACGGGTTAGGATTAGGGGACGGGTGAGGGTCAGGCTTCGGGGAAGGGTTAGGTTTAGGGTTCGGGCTAGGGTTAGGGTTAGGGGACGGGGACGGTCTAGGGTCCAGGTGAGGGTAAGACAACGCTTTAGGGGGAGAGTACGTGTGAGGGCGCGGGTTAGCGTTAGCGTACGGGTTAGGATTAGGGGACGGGTGAGGGTCAGGCTTCGGGGAAGGGTTAGGGTTAGGGTTCGGGCTAGGGTTAGGGTTAGGGGATGCGGATGGTTTAGGGTCCAGGTGAGGGTACTACAATGCTTTAGGGGGAGCGTACGTGTGAGGGCGCGGGTTAGCGTTAGCGTACGGGTTAGGATTAGGGGACGGGTGAGGGTCAGGCTTCGGGGAAGGGTTAGGGTTAGGGTTCGGGCTAGGGTTAGGGTTAGGGGACGGGGTCGGTTTAGGGTCCAGGTGAGGGTACGAGAACGCTTTAGGGGGAGAGTATGTGTGAGGGCGCGGGTTAGCGTTAGCGTACGGGTTAGGATTAGGGGACGGGTGAGGGTCAGGCTTCGGGGAAGGGTTAGGGTTAGGGTTCGGGCTAGGGTTAGGGTTAGGGGACGGGGACGGTTTAGGGTCCAGGTGAGGGTACGACAACGCTTTAGGGGGAGCGTACGTGTGAGGGCGCGGGTTAGCGTTAGCGTACGGGTTAGGATTAGGGGACGGGTGAGGGTCAGGCTTCGGGGAAGGGTTAGGTTTAGGGTTCGGGCTAGGGTTAGGGTTAGGGGACGGGGACGGTTTAGGGTCCAGGTGAGGGTAAGACAACGCTTTAGGGGGAGAGTACGTGTGAGGGCGCGGGTTAGCGTTAGCGTACGGGTTAGGATTAGGGGACGGGTGAGGGTCAGGCTTCGGGGAAGGGTTAGGGTTAGGGTTCGGGCTAGGGTTAGGGTTAGGGGATGCGGATGGTTTAGGGTCCAGGTGAGGGTACTACAATGCTTTAGGGGGAGCGTACGTGTGAGGGCGCGGGTTAGCGTTAGCGTACGGGTTAGGATTAGGGGACGGGTGAGGGTCAGGCTTCGGGGAAGGGTTAGGGTTAGGGTTCGGGCTAGGGTTAGGGTTAGGGGACGGGGACTGTTTAGGGTCCAGGTGAGGGTACGAGAACGCTTTAGGGGGAGCGTACGTGTGAGAGCGCGGGTTAGCGTTAGCGTACGGGTTAGGATTAGGGGACTGTTGAGGGTCAGGGTTCGGGCTAGGGTTAGGGTTAGGGGACGGGGACGGTTTAGGGTCCAGGTGAGGGTACGACAACGCTTTAGGGGGAGCGTACGTGTGAGAGCGCGGGTTAGCGTTAGCGTACGGGTTAGGATTAGGGGACTGTTGAGGGTCAGGGTTCGGGCTAGGGTTAGGGTTAGGGGACGGGGACGGTTTAGGGTCCAGGTGAGGGTACGACAACGCTTTAGGGGGAGCGTAAGTGTGAGGGCCCGGGTTAGCGTTAGCGTACGGGTTACGATTAGGGGACGGGTGAGGGTCAGGCTTCGGGGAAGGGTTAGGGTTAGGGTTCGGGCTAGGATTAGGGTTAGGGGACGGGGACGGTTTAGGGTCCAGGTGAGGGTACGGCAACGCTTTAGGGGTAGCGTACGTGTGAGGGTGCGGGTTAGCGTTAGCGTACGGGTTAGGATTAGGGGACGGGTGAGGGTCAGACTTCGGGGAAGGGTTAGTGTTAGGGTTCGGGCTAGGGTTAGGGTTATGGGACGGAGACGGTTTAGGGTCCAGGTGAGGGTACGACAACGCTTTAGGGGGAGCGTACGTGTGAGGGCGCGGGTTAGCGTTAGCGTACGGGTTAGGATTAGGGGACGGGTGAGAGTCAGGCTTCGGGGAAGGGTTAGGGTTAGGGTTCGGGCTAGGGTTAGGGGACGGGGACGGTTTAGGGTGCAGGTGAGGGTACGACAACGCTTTAGGGGGAGCTTACGTGTGAGGGCACGAATTAGCCTTAGCGTACGGGTTAGGATTAGGGGACGGGTGAGGGTCAGGCTTCGGGAAAGGCTTAGGGTTAGGGTTCGGGCTAGGGTTAGGGTTAGGGGACAGGGACGGTTTAGGTTCCAGGTGAGGGTACGACAACGCTTTAGGGGGAGCGTACCTGTGAGGGCGCGGGTTGGAGTTAGCGTACGGGTTAGGATTAGGGGACGGGTGAGGGTCAGGCTTCGGGGAAGGGTTAGGGTTAGGGTTCGGGCTAGGGTTAGGGTTAGGGGACGGGGAAGGTTTAGGGTCCAGGTGAGGGTACGACAACGCTTTAGGGGGAGCGTACGTGTGAGGGCGTGGGTTAGCGTTAGCGTACGGGTTAGGATTAGGGAACGGGTGAGGGTCAGGCTTCGGGGAAGTGTTAGGGTTAGGGTTTGGGCTAGGGTTAGGGTTAGGGGACGGGGACGGTTTAGGGTCCAGGTGAGGGTACGACAACACTTTAGGGGGAGCGTACGTGTGAGGGCGCGGGTTAGCGTTAGCGTACGGGTTAGGTTTAGGGGACAGGTGAGGGTCAGGCGTCGGGGAAGGGTTAGGGTTAGGGTTCGGGCTAGGGTTAGGGTTAGGGGACGGGGACGGTTTAGGGTCCAGGTGAGGGTACGACAACGCTTTAGGGGGAGCGTACGTGTGAGGGCGCGGGTTAGCGTTAGCGTACGGGTTCGGATTAGGGGACGGGTGAGGGTCAGGCTTCGGGGAAGGGTTAGGGTTAGGTTTCGGGCTAGGGTTAGGGTTAGGGGACGGGGACGGTTTAGGGTCCAGGTGAGGGTACGACAACGCTTTAGAGGGAGCGTACGTGTGAGGGCGTGGGTAGGCGTTAGCGTACGGTTTACGATTAGGGGACGGGTGAGGGTCAGGCTTCGGGGAAGGGTTAGGGTTAGGGTTCGGGCTAGGGTTAGGGTTATGGGACGGGGACGGTTTAGGGTCCAGGTGAGGGTACGACAACGCTTTATGGGGAGTGTACGTGTGAGGGCGCGGGTTAGCGTTAGCGTACGGGTTAGCATTAGGGGACGGGTGAGGGTCAGGCTTCGGGGAAGGGTTAGGGTTAGGGTTCGGGCTAGGGTTAGGGTTAGGGGACGGGGACGGTTTAGGGTCCAGGTGAGGGTACGACAACGCTTTAAGGGGAGAGTACGTGTGAGGGCGTGGGTTAGCGTTAGCGTACGGGTTAGGATTAGGGGACGGGTGAGGGTCAGGCTTCGGGGAAGTGTTAGGGTTAGGGTTCAGGCTAGGGTTAGGGTTAGGGGACGGGGACGGTTTAGGGTCCAGGTGAGGGTACGACAACGCTTTAGGGGGAGCATACGTGTGAGGGCGCAGGTTAGCATTAACGTACAGGTTAGGATTAGAGGACGGGTGAGGGTCAGGCTTCGGGGAAGTGTTAGGGTTAGGGTTCGGGCTAGGGTTAGGGTTAGGGGACGGGGTCGGTTTAGGGTCCAGGTGAGGGTACGAGAACGCTTTAGGGGGAGAGTACGTGTGAGGGCGCGGGTTAGCATTAGCGTACGGGTTAGGATTAGGGGACGGGTGAGGGTCAGGCTTCGGGGAAGGGTTAGGGTTAGGGTTCGGGCTAGGGTTAGGGTTAGGGGACGGGGACGGTTTAGGGTCCAGGTGAGGGTACGACAACGCTTTAGGGGGAGCGTACGTGTGAGGGCGCGGGTTAGCGTTAGCGTACGGGTTAGGATTAGGGGACGGGTGAGGGTCAGGCTTCGGGGAAGGGTTAGGTTTAGGGTTCGGGCTAGGGTTAGGGTTAGGGGACGGGGACGGTTTAGGGTCCAGGTGAGGGTAAGACAACGCTTTAGGGGGAGAGTACGTGTGAGGGCGCGGGTTAGCGTTAGCGTACGGGTTAGGATTAGGGGACGGGTGAGGGTCAGGCTTCGGGGAAGGGTTAGGGTTAGGGTTCGGGCTAGGGTTAGGGTTAGGGGATGCGGATGGTTTAGGGTCCAGGTGAGGGTACTACAATGCTTTAGGGGGAGCGTACGTGTGAGGGCGCGGGTTAGCGTTAGCGTACGGGTTAGGATTAGGGGACGGGTGAGGGTCAGGCTTCGGGGAAGGGTTAGGGTTAGGGTTCGGGCTAGGGTTAGGGTTAGGGGACGGGGACGGTTTAGGGTCCAGGTGAGGGTACGAGAACGCTTTAGGGGGAGCGTACGTGTGAGAGCGCGGGTTAGCGTTAGCGTACGGGTTAGGATTAGGGGACTGTTGAGGGTCAGGGTTCGGGTTAGGGTTAGGGTTAGGGGACGGGGACGGTTTAGGGTCCAGGTGAGGGTACGACAACGCTTTAGGGGGAGCGTACGTGTGAGAGCGCGGGTTAGCGTTAGCGTACGGGTTAGGATTAGGGGACTGTTGAGGGTCAGGGTTCGGGCTAGGGTTAGGGTTAGGGGACGGGGACGGTTTAGGGTCCAGGTGAGGGTACGACAACGCTTTAGGGGGAGCGTAAGTGTGAGGGCCCGGGTTAGCGTTAGCGTACGGGTTACGATTAGGGGACGGGTGAGGGTCAGGCTTCGGGGAAGGGTTAGGGTTAGGGTTCGGGCTAGGGTTAGGGTTAGGGGACGGGGACGGTTTAGGGTCCAGGTGAGGGTACGAGAACGCTTTAGCGGGAGCCTACGTATGAGGGCGCGGGTTAGCGTTAGCGTACGGGTTAGGATTAGGGGACGGGTGAGGGTCAGGCGTCGGGGAAGGGTTAGGGTTAGGGTTCGGGCTAGGGTTAGGGTTAGGGGACGGGGACGGTTTAGGGTCCAGGAGAGGGTACGACAACGCTTTAGGGGGAGCGTACGTGTGAGGGCGCGGGTTAGCGTTAGCGTACGGGTTCGGATTAGGGGACAGGTGAGGGTCAGGCTTCGGGGAAGGGTTAGGGTTTGCGTTCGGGCTAGGGTTAGGGTTAGGGGACGGGGACGGTTTAGGGTCCAGGTGAGGGTACGACAACGCTTTAGAGGGAGCGTACGTGTGAGGGCGTGGGTTAGCGTTAGCGTACGCTTTACGATTAGGGGACGGGTGAGGGTCAGGCTTCGGGGAAGGGTTAGGGTTAGGGTTCGGGCTAGGGTTAGGGTTAGGGGACGGGGACGGTTTAGGGTCCAGGTGAGGGTACGAGAACGCTTTAGGGGGAGCGTACGTATGAGGGCGCGGGTTAGCCTTAGCGTACGGTTTAGGATTAGGGGACGAGTGAGGGTCAGGCTTCGGGGAAGGGTTAGGGTTAGGGTTCGGGCTAGGGTTAGGGTTATGGGACGGGGACGGTTTAGGGTCCAGGTGAGGGTACGACAACGCTTTATGGGGAGCGTACGTGTGAGGGCGCGGGTTAGCGTTAGCGTACGGGTTAGCATTAGGGGACGGGTGAGGGTCAGGCTTCGGGGAAGGGTTAGGGTTAGGGTTCGGGCTAGGGTTAGGGTTAGGGGACGGGGACGGTTTAGGGTCCAGGTGAGGGTACGAGAACGCTTTAGGGGGAGCCTACGTATGAGGGCGCGGGTTAGCGTTAGCGTACGGGTTAGGATTAGGGGACGGGTGAGGGTCAGGCTTCGGGGAAGGGTTAGGGTTAGGGTTCGGGCTAGGGTTAGGGTTAGGGGACGGGGACGGTTTAGGGTCCAGGTGAGGGTACGACAACGCTTTAGGGGGAGCATACGTGTGAGGGCGCGGGTTGGAGTTAGCGTACGGGTTAGGATTAGGGGACGGGTGAGGGTCAGGTTTCGGGGCAGGGTTAGGGTTAGGGTTCGGGCTAGGGTTAGGGTTAGGGGACAGGGACGGTTTAGGGTCCAGGTGAGGGTACGACAATGATTGAGGGGGAGCGTACGTGTGAGGGCGCGGGTTAGCGTTAGCGTACGGGTTAGGATTAGGGGACGGGTTAGGGTCAGGCTTCGGGGAAGGGTTAGGGTTAGGGTTCGGGCTAGTGTTAGGGTTAGGGGACGGGGACGGTTTAGGGTCCAGGTGAGGGTAAGACAATGCTTTAGGGGGAGCGTACCTGTGAGGGCGCGGGTTAGCGTTAGCGTACGGGTTAGGATTAGGGGACGGGTGAGGGTCAGGCTTCGGGGAAGGGTTAGGGTTAGGGTTCGGGCTAGGGTTAGGGTTAGGGGACGGGGACGGTTTAAGGTCCAGGTGAGGGTACGACAACGCTTTAGGGGGAGCGTACGTGTGAGGGCGTGGGTTAGCGTTAGCGTACGGGTTAGGATTAGAGGACGGGTGAGGGTCAGGCTTCGGGGAAGGGTTAGGGTTAGGGTTCGGGCTAGGGTTAGGGTTAGGGGACGGGGACGGTTTAGGGTCCAGGTGAGGGTACGACGACGCTTTAGGGGGAGCGTACGTGTGAGGGCGCGGGTTAGCGTTAGCGTACGGGTTAGGATTAGGGGACGGGTGAGGGTCAGGCTTCGGGGAAGGGTTAGGGTTAGGGTTCGGGCTAGGGTTAGGGTTAGGGGACGGGGACGGTTTAGGGTCCAGGTGAGGGTACGAGAACGCTTTAGGGGGAGCCTACGTATGAGGGCGCGGGTTAGCGTTAGCGTACGGGTTAGGATTAGGGGACGGGTGAGGGTCAGGCGTCGGGGAAGGGTTAGGGTTAGGGTTCGGGCTAGGGTTAGGGTTATGGGATGGGGACGGTTTAGGGTCCAGGTGAGGGTACGACAACGCTTTAGGGGGAGCGTACGTGTGAGGGCGCGGGTTAGCGTTAGCGTACGGGTTCGGATTAGGGGACAGGTGAGGGTCAGGCTTCGGGGAAGGGTTAGGGTTTGCGTTCGGGCTAGGGTTAGGGTTAGGGGACGGGGACGGTTTAGGGTCCAGGTGAGGGTACGACAACGCTTTAGAGGGAGCGTACGTGTGAGGGCGTGGGTTAGCGTTAGCGTACGGTTTACGATTAGGGGACGGGTGAGGGTCAGGCTTCGGGGAAGGGTTAGGGTTAGGGTTCGGGCTAGGGTTAGGGTTAGGGGACGGGGACGGTTTAGGGTCCAGGTGAGGGTACGAGAACGCTTTAGGGGGAGCGTACGTATGAGGGCGCGGGTTAGCCTTAGCGTACGGTTTAGGATTAGGGGACGAGTGAGGGTCAGGCGTCGGGGAAGGGTTAGGGTTAGGGTTCGGGCTAGGGTTAGGGTTATGGGACGGGGACGGTTTAGGGTCCAGGTGAGGGTACGACAACGCTTTATGGGGAGCGTACGTGTGAGGGCGCGGGTTAGCGTTAGCGTACGGGTTAGCATTAGGGGACGGGTGAGGGTCAGGCTTCGGGGAAGGGTTAGGGTTAGGGTTCGGGCTAGGGTTAGGGTTAGGGGACGGGGACGGTTTAGGGTCCAGGTGAGGGTACGACAACGCTTTAAGGGGAGAGTACGTGTGAGGGCGCGGGTTAGCGTTAGCGTACGGGTTAGGATTAGGGGACGGGTGAGGGTCAGGCTTCGGGGAAGTGTTAGGGTTAGGGTTCGGGCTAGGGTTAGGGTTAGGGGACGGGGACGGTTTAGGGTCCAGGTGAGGGTACGACAACGATTTAGGGGGAGCATACGTGTGAGGGCGCAGGTTAGCATTAACGTACAGGTTAGGATTACAGGACGGGTGAGGGTCAGGCTTCGGGGAAGGGTTAGGGTTAGGGTTCGGGCTAGGGTTAGGGTTAGGGGACGCAGATGGTTTAGGGTCCAGGTGAGGGTACTACAATGCTTTAGGGGGAGCATACGTGTGAGGGCGCGGGTTAGCGTTAGCGTACAGGTTAGGATTAGGGGACGGGTGAGGGTCAGGCTTCGGGGAAGGGTTAGGGTTAGGGTTCGGGCTAGGGTTAGGGTTAGGGGACGGGGACGGTTTAGGGTCCAGGTGAGGGTACGACAATGCTTTAGGGGGAGCGTACGTATGAGGGCGCGGGTTAGCGTTAGCGTACGGGTTAGGATTAGGGGACGGGTGAGGGTCAGGCTTCGGGGAAGGGTTAGTGTTAGGGTTCGGGCTAGGGTTAGGGTTATGGGACGGAGACGGTTTAGGGTCCAGGTGAGGGTACGACAACGCTTTAAGGGGAGCATACGTGTGAGGGCGCGGGTTGGAGTTAGCGTACGGGTTAGGATTAGGGGACGGGTGAGGGTCAGGTTTCGGGGCAGGGTTAGGGTTAGGGTTCGGGCTAGGGTTAGGGTTAGGGGACGGGGACGGTTTAGGGTCCAGGTGAGGGTACGACAATGATTGAGGGGGAGCGTACGTGTGAGGGCGTGGGTTAGCGTTAGCGTACGGTTTACGTTTAGGGGACGGGTGAGGGTCAGGCTTCGGGGAAGGGTTAGGGTTAGGGTTCGGGCTAGGGTTAGGGTTAGGGGACGGGGACGGTTTAGGGTCCAGGTGAGGGTACGAGAACGCTTTAGGGGGAGCGTACGTATGAGGGCGCGGGTTAGCCTTAGCGTACGGTTTAGGATTAGGGGACGAGTGAGGGTCAGGCGTCGGGGAAGGGTTAGGGTTAGGGTTCGGGCTAGGGTTAGGGTTATGGGACGGGGACGGTTTAGGGTCCAGGTGAGGGTACGACAACGCTTTATGGGGAGTGTACGTGTGAGGGCGCGGGTTAGCGTTAGCGTACGGGTTAGCATTAGGGGACGGGTGAGGGTCAGGCTTCGGGGAAGGGTTAGGGTTAGGGTTCGGGCTAGGGTTAGGGTTAGGGGACGGGGACGGTTTAGGGTCCAGGTGAGGGTACGACAACGCTTTAAGGGGAGAGTACGTGTGAGGGCGCGGGTTAGCGTTAGCGTACGGGTTAGGATTAGGGGACGGGTGAGGGTCAGGCTTCGGGGAAGTGTTAGGGTTAGGGTTCGGGCTAGGGTTAGGGTTAGGGGACGGGGACGGTTTAGGGTCCAGGTGAGGGTACGACAACGCTTTAGGGGGAGCATACGTGTGAGGGCGCAGGTTAGCATTAACGTACAGGTTAGGATTAGGGGACGGGTGAGGGTCAGGCTTCGGGGAAGGGTTAGGGTTAGGGTTCGGGCTAGGGTTAGGGTTAGGGGACGGGGACGGTTTAGGGTCCAGGTGAGGGTAAGACAACGCTTTAGGGGGAGAGTACGTGTGAGGGCGCGGGTTAGCGTTAGTGTACGGGTTAGGATTAGGGGACGGGTGAGGGTCAGGCTTCGGGGAAGGGTTAGGGTTAGGGTCCGGGCTAGGGTTAGGGTTAGGGGATGCGGATGGTTTAGGGTCCAGGTGAGGGTACTACAATGCTTTAGGGGGAGCATACGTGTGAGGGCGCAGGTTAGCGTTAGCGTACGGGTTAGGATTAGGGGACGGGTGAGGGTCAGGCTTCGGGGAAGGGTTAGGGTTAGGGTTCGGGCTAGGGTTAGGGTTAGGGGACGGGGACGGTTTAGGGTCCAGGTGAGGGTACGAGAACGCTTTAGGGGGAGCGTACGTATGAGGGCGCGGGTTAGCGTTAGCGTACGGGTTCGGTTTAGGGGACGGGTGAGGGTCAGGCTTCGGGGAAGTGTTAGGGTCAGGGTTCGGTTTAGGGTTAGGGTTAGGGGACGGGGACGGTTTAGGGTCCAGGTGAGGGTAAGACAATGCTTTAGGGGGAGCGTACCTGTGAGGGCGCGGGTTAGCGTTATCGTACAGGTTAGGATTAGGGGACGGGTGAGGGTCAGGCTTCGGGGAAGTGTTAGGGTTAGGGTTCGGGCTAGGGTTAGGGTTAGGGGACGGGGACGGTTTAGGGTCCAGGTGAGGGTAAGACAATGCTTTAGGGGGAGCGTACCTGTGAGGGCGCGGGTTAGCGTTAGCGTACGGGTTAGGATTAGGGGACGGGTGAGGGTCAGGCTTCGGGGAAGGGTTAGGGTTAGGGTTTGGGCTAGGGTTAGGGTTAGGGGACGGGGACGGTTTAAGGTCCAGGTGAGGGTACGACAACGCTTTAGGGGGAGCGTACGTGTGAGGGCGTGGGTTAGCGTTAGCGTACGGGTTAGGATTAGGGGACGGGTGAGGGTCAGGCTTCGGGGAAGGGTTAGGGTTAGGGTTCGGGCTAGTGTTAGGGTTAGGGGACGGGATCGGTTTGGGGTCCAGTTGAGGGTACGAGAACGCTTTAGGGGGAGAGTACGTGTGAGGGCGCGGGTTAGCGTTAGCGTACGGGTTAGGATTAGGGGACGGGTGAGGGTCAGGCTTCGGGGAAGGGTTAGGGTTAGGGTTCGGGCTAGGGTTAGGGTTAGGGGATGCGGATGGTTTAGGGTCCAGGTGAGGGTACTACAATGCTTTAGGGGGAGCGTACGTGTGAGGGCGTGGGTTAGCGTTAGCGTACGGGTTAGGATTAGGGGACGGGTGAGGGTCAGGCTTCGGGGAAGGGTTAGGGTTAGGGTTCGGGCTAGGGTTAGGGTTAGGGGACGGGGACGGTTTAGGGTCCAGGTGAGGGTACGAGAACGCTTTAGGGGGAGCGTACGTATGAGGGCGCAGGTTAGCGTTAGCGTACGGGTTCGGTTTAGGGGACGGGTGAGGGTCAGGCTTCGGGGAAGGGTTAGGGTTAGGGTTCGGTCTAGGGTAGGGTTAGGGGACGGCGACGGTTTAGGGTCCATGTGAGGGTATGACAATGCTTTAGGGGGAGCGTACGTGTGAGGACGCGGCTTAGCGTTAGCGTACGGGTTAGGATTAGGGGACGGGTTAGGGTCAGGCTTCGGGGAAGGGTTAGGGTTAGGGTTCGGGCTAGGGTTAGGGTTAGGGGACGGGGACGGTTTAGGGTCCAGGTGAGGGTAAGACAATGCTTTAGGGGGAGCGTACCTGTGAGGGAGCGGGTTAGCGTTAGCGTACGGGTTAGGATTAGGGGATGGGTGAGGGTCAGGCTTCGGGGAAGGGTTAGGGTTAGGGTTCGGGCTAGGGTTAGGGTTAGGGGACGGGGACGGTTTAAGGTCCAGGTGAGGGTACGACAACGCATTAGGGGGAGCGTACGTGTGAGGGCGTGGGTTAGCGTTAGCGTACGGGTTAGGATTAGGGGACGGGTGAGGGTCAGGCTTCGGGGAAGGGTTAGGGTTAGGGTTCGGGCTAGGGTTAGGGTTAGGGGACGGGGACGGTTTAGGGTCCAGGTGAGGGTACGACAACACTTTAGGGGGAGCGTACGTGTGAGGGCGCGGGTTAGCGTTAGCGTACGGGTTAGGATTAGGGGACGGGTGAGGGTCAGGCTTCGGGGAAGGGTTAGGGTTAGGGTTCGGGCTAGGGTTAGGGTTAGGGGACGGGGACGGTTTAGGGTCCAGGTGAGGGTACGAGAACGCTTTAGGGGGAGCCTACGTATGAGGGCACGGGTTAGCGTTAGCGTACGGGTTAGGATTAGGGGACGGGTGAGGGTCAGGCGTCGGGGAAGGGTTAGGGTTAGGTTTCGGGCTAGGGTTAGGGTTAGGGGACGGGGACGGTTTAGGGTCCAGGTGAGGGTACGAGAACGCTTTAGGGGGAGCGTACGTGTGAGGGCGCGGGATAGCGTTAGCGTACGGGTTAGGATTAGGGGACGGGTGAGGGTCAGGCTTCGGGGAAGGGTTAGGGTTAGGTTTCGGGCTAGGGTTAGGGTTAGGGGACGGGGACGGTTTAGGGTCCAGGTGAGGGTACGAGAACGCTTTTGGGGGAGCGTACGTGTGAGGGCGTGGGTTAGTGTTAGCGTACGGGTTAGGATTACGGGACGGGTGAGGGTCAGGCTTCGTGGAAGGGTTAGGGTTAGGGTTCGGGCTAGGGTTAGGGTTAGGGAACGGGCACGGTTTAGGGTCCAGGTGAGGGTACGACAACGCTTTAGGGGGAGCGTACGTGTGAGGGCGCGGGTTAGCGTTAGCGTACGGGTTAGGATTAGGGGACGGGTGAGGGTCAGGCTTCGGGGAAGGGTTAGGGTTAGGGTTCGGGCTAGGGTTAGGGTTAGGGGATGGGGACGGTTTACGGTCCAGGTGAGGGTACGACAACGCTTTAGGGGGAGCGTACGTGTGAGGGCGCGGGTTGGCGTTAGCGTATGGGTTAGGATTAGGGGACGGGTGAGGTTCAGGTTTCGGGGAAGGGTTAGGGTTAGGGTTCTGGCTAGGGTTAGGGTTAGGGGACGGGGACGGTTTAGGGCCCAGGTGAGGGTAAGACAACGCTTTATGGGGTGCGTACGTGTGAGGGCGCGGGTTAGCGTTAGCGTACGGGTTAGGATTAGGGGACGGGTGAGGGTCAGGCTTCGGGGAAGGGTTAGGGTTAGGGTTCGGGCTAGGGTTAGGGTTAGGGGACGGGGACGGTTTAGGGTCCAGGTGAGGGTAAGACAATGCTTTAGGGGGAGCGTACGTGTGAGGGCGCGGGTTAGCGTTAGCGTACGGGTTAGGATTAGGGGACGGGTGAGGGTCAGGCTTCGGGGAAGGGTTAGGGTTAGGGTTCGGGCTAGGGTTAGGGTTAGGGGACGGGGACGGTTTAGGGTCCAGGTGAGGGTACGACAACGCTTTAGGGGGAGCGTACGTGTGAGGGCGCGGGTTGGAGTTAGCGTACGGGTTAGGATTAGGGGACGGGTGAGGGTCAGGTTTCCTGGAAGCGTTAGGGTTAGGGTTCGGGCTAGGGTTAGGGTTAGGGGACGGGGACGGTTTAGGGTCCAGGTGAGTGTACGACAATGATTTAGGGTGAGCGTACGTGTGAGGGCGTGGGTTAGCGTTAGCGTACGGGTTAGGATTAGGGGACGGGTTAGGGTCAGGCTTCGGGGAAGGGTTAGGGTTAGGGTTCGGGCTAGGGTTAGGGTTAGGGGACGGGGATGGTTTAGGGTCCAGGTGAGGGTAAGACAATGCTTTAGGGGGAGCGTACCTGTGAGGGCGTGGGTTAGCGTCAGCGTACGGGTTAGGATTAGGGTACGGGTGAGGGTCAGGCTTCGGGGAAGGGTTAGGGTTAGGGTTCGGGCTAGGGTTAGGGTTAGGGGACGGGGACGGTTTAAGGTCCAGGTGAGGGTACGACAACGCTTTAGGGGGAGCGTACGTGTGAGGGCGTGGGTTAGCGTTAGCGTACGGGTTAGGATTAGGGGACGGGTGAGGGTCAGGCTTCGGGGAAGGGTTAGGGTTAGGGTTCGGGCTAGGGTTAGGGTTAGGGGACGGGGACGGTTTAGGGTCCAGGTGAGGGTACAACAACACTTTAGGGGGAGCGTACGTGTGAGGGCGCGGGTTAGCGTTAGCGTACGGGTTAGGATTAGGGGACGGGTGAGGGTCAGGCTTCGGGGAAGGGTTAGGGTTAGGGTTCGGGCTAGGGTTAGGGTTAGGGGACGGGGACGGTTTAGGGTCCAGGTGAGGGTACGAGAACGCTTTAGGGGGAGCGTACGTATGAGGGCGCGGGTTAGCCTTAGCGTACGGTTTAGGATTAGGGGACGAGTGAGGTTCAGGCGTCGGGGAAGGGTTAGGGTTAGGGTTCGGGCTAGGGTTAGGGTTATGGGACGGGGACGGTTTAGGGTCCAGGTGAGCATACGACAACGCTTTATGGGGAGCGTACGTGTGAGGGCGCGGGTTAGCGTTAGCGTACGGGTTAGCATTAGGGGACGGGTGAGGGTCAGGCTTCGGGGAAGGGTTAGGGTTAGGGTTCGGGCTAGGGTTAGGGTTAGGGGACGGGGACGGTTTAGGGTCCAGGTGAGGGTACGACAACGCTTTAAGGGGAGAGTACGTGTGAGGGCGCGCGTTAGCGTTAGCGTACGGGTTAGGATTAGGGGACGGGTGAGGGTCAGGCTTCGGGGAAGGGTTAGGGTTTGCGTTCGGGCTAGGGTTAGGGTTAGGGGACGGGGACGGTTTAGGGTCCAGGTGAGGGTACGACAACGCTTTAGAGGGAGCGTACGTGTGAGGGCGTGGGTTAGCGTTAGCGTACGGTTTACGATTAGGGGACGGGTGAGGGTCAGGCTTCGGGGAAGGGTTAGGGTTAGGGTTCGGGCTAGGGTTAGGGTTAGGGGACGGGGACGGTTTAGGGTCCAGGTGAGGGTACGAGAACGCTTTAGGGGGAGCGTACGTATGAGGGCGCGGGTTAGCCTTAGCGTACGGTTTAGGATTAGGGGACGAGTGAGGGTCAGGCGTCGGGGAAGGGTTAGGGTTAGGGTTCGGGCTAGGGTTAGGGTTATGGGACGGGGACGGTTTAGGGTCCAGGTGAGGGTACGACAACGCTTTATGGGGAGCGTACGTGTGAGGGCGCGGGTTAGCGTTAGCGTACGGGTTAGCATTAGGGGACGGGTGAGGGTCAGGCTTCGGGGAAGGGTTAGGGTTAGGGTTCGGGCTAGGGTTAGGGTTAGGGGACGGGGACGGTTTAGGGTCCAGGTGAGGGTACGACAACGCTTTAAGGGGAGAGTACGTGTGAGGGCGCGGGTTAGCGTTAGCGTACGGGTTAGGATTAGGGGACGGGTGAGGGTCAGGCTTCGGGGAAGTGTTAGGGTTAGGGTTCGGGCTAGGGTTAGGGTTAGGGGACGGGGACGGTTTAGGGTCCAGGTGAGGGTACGACAACGATTTAGGGGGAGCATACGTGTGAGGGCGCAGGTTAGCATTAACGTACAGGTTAGGATTACAGGACGGGTGAGGGTCAGGCTTCGGGGAAGGGTTAGGGTTAGGGTTCTTGCTAGGGTTAGGGTTAGGGGACGCAGATGGTTTAGGGTCCAGGTGAGGGTACTACAATGCTTTAGGGGGAGCATACGTGTGAGGGCGCGGGTTAGCGTTAGCGTACAGGTTAGGATTAGGGGACGGGTGAGGGTCAGGCTTCGGGGAAGGGTTAGGGTTAGGGTTCGGGCTAGGGTTAGGGTTAGGGGACGGGGACGGTTTAGGGTCCAGGTGAGCGTACGAGAACGCTTTAGGGGGAGCGTACGTATGAGGGCGCGGGTTAGCGTTAGCGTACGGGTTAGGATTAGGGGACGGGTGAGGGTCAGGCTTCGGGGAAGGGTTAGGGTTAGGGTTCGGGCTAGGGTTAGGGTTAGGTGACGGGGACGATTTAGGGTCCAGGTGAGGGTACGACAACGCTTTAGGGGGAGCGTACGTGTGAGGGCGCGGGTTAGCGTTAGCGTACGGGTTAGGATTAGGGGACGGGTGAGGGTCAGGCTTCGGGGAAGGGTTAGGTTTAGGGTTCGGGCTAGGGTTAGGGTTAGGGGACGGGGACGGTTTAGGGTCCAGGTGAGGGTACGACAACACTTTAGGGGGAGCGTACGTGTGACGGCGCGGGTTAGCGTTAGCGTACGGCTTAGGATTAGGGGACGGGTGAGGGTCAGGCTTCGGGGAAGGGTTAGGGTTAGGGTTCGGGCTAGGGTTAGGGTTAGGGGACGGGGACGGTTTAGGGTCCAGGTGAGGGTATGACAACGCTTTAGGGGGAACGTACGTGTGAGGGCGTGGGTTAGCGTTAGCGTACGGGTTAGGATTAGGGGACGGGTGAGGGTCAGGCTTCGATGAAGGGTTAGTGTTAGGGTTCGGGCTAGGGTTAGGGTTAGGGGACGGGGACGGTTTAGGGTCCAGGTGAGGGTACGAGAACACTTTAGGGGGAGCGTACGTGTGAGGGCGCGGGATAGCGTTAGCGTACGGGTTAGGATTAGGGGACGGGTGAGGGTCAGGCTTCGGGGAAGGGTTAGGGTTAGGGTTCGGGCTAGGGATAGGGTTAGGGGACGGGGACGGTTTAGGGTCCAGGTGAGGGTACGACCATGCTTTAGGAGTAGCGTACGTGTTAGGGCGCTGGTTAGCGTTATTGTACGGGTTAGGGTTAGGGGACTGGTGAGGGTCAGGCTTCGGAGAAGGGTTAGGGTTAGGGTTCGGGCTAGGGTTAGGGTTAGGGGACGGGGACGGTTTAGGGTCCAGATGAGGGTACGAGAACCCTTTAGGGAGAGCGTACGTGTGAGGGCGTGGGTTAGCGTTAGCGTACGGGTTAGGATTAGGGGACGGGTGAGGGTCAGGCTTCGGGGAAGGGTTAGGGTTAGGGTTTGGGCTAGGGTTAGGGTTAGGGGACGGGGACGGTTTAGGGTCCAGGTGAGGGTACGAGAACGCTTTAGGGGGAGCGTACATGTGAGTGCGCGGGTTAGCGTTAGCGTACGGGTTAGGATTAGGGGACGGGTGAGGGTCAGGCTTCGGGGAAGGGTTAGGGTTAGGGTTCGGGCTAGGGTTAGGGTTAGGGGACGGGGACGGTTTAGGGTCCAGGTGAGGGTACGACAACGCTTTAGGGGGCGCGTACGTGTGAGGGCGCGGGTTAGCGTTAGCGTACGGGTTCGGATTAGGGGACAGGTGAGGGTCAGGCTTCGGGGAAGGGTTAGGGTTAGGGTTCGGGCTAGGGTTAGGGTTAGGGGACGGGGACGGTTTAGGGTCCAGGTGAGGGTACGACAACGCTTTAGGGGGAGCGTACGTGTGAGGGCGTGGGTTAGTGTTAGCGTACGGGTTAGGATTACGGGACGGGTGAGGGTCAGGCTTCGTGGAAGGGTTAGGGTTAGGGTTCGGGCTAGGGTTAGGGTTAGGGAACGGGGACGGTTTAGGGTCCAGGTGAGGGTACGACAACGCTTTAGGGGGAGCGTACGTGTGAGGGCGTGGGTTAGCGTTAGCGTACGGTTTACGATTAGGGGACAGGTGAGGGTCAGGCTTCGGGGAAGGGTTAGGGTTAGGGTTCTGGCTAGGGTTAGGGTTCTGGCTAAGTTTAGGGTTAGGGGACGGGGACGGTTTAGGGCCCAGGTGAGGGTAAGACAACGCTTTATGGGGAGCGTACGTGTGAGGGCGCGGGTTAGCGTTAGCGTACGGGTTAGGATTAGGGGACGGGTGAGGGTCAGGCTTCGGGGAAGGGTTAGGGTTAGGGTTCGGGCTAGGGTTAGGGTTAGGGGACGGGGACGGTTTAGGGTCCAGGTGATGGTACGACAACGCTTTAGGGGGAGCGTACGTGTGAGGGCGCGGGTTGGAGTTAGCATACGGGTTAGGATTAGGGGACGGGTGAGGGTCAGGTTTCGGGGAAGGGTTAGGGTTAGTGTTCGGGCTAGGGTTAGGGTTAGGGGACGGGGACGGTTTATGATCCAGGTGAGGGTAATACAATGCTTTAGGGGGAGCGTACGTGTGAGGGCACGGGTTAGCGTTAGCGTACGGGTTAGGATTAGGGGACGGGTGAGGGTCAGGCTTCGGGGAAGGGTTAGGGTTAGGGTTCGGGCTAGGGTTAGGGTTAGGGGCCGGGGACGGTTTAGGGTACAGGTGAGGGTAAGACAACGCTTTAGGGGGAGCGTACGTGTGAGGGTGCGGGTTAGCGTTAGCGTACGGGTTAGGATTAGGAGACGGGTGAGGGTCAGGCTTCGGGGAAGGGTTAGGGTTAGGGTTCGGGCTAGGGTTAGGGTTAGGGGACGGGGACGGTTTAGGGTCCAGGTGAGGGTACGACAACGCTTTAGGGGGAGCGTACGTGTGAGGGCGTGGGTTAGCGTTAGCGTACGGGTTAGGATTAGGGGACGGGTGAGGTTCAGGCTTCGGGGAAGGGTTAGGGTTAGGGTTCGGGCTAGGGTTAGGGTTAGGGGACGGGGACGGTTTAGGGTCCAGGTGAGGGTACGACAACACTTTAGGGGGAGCGTACGTGTGAGGGCGCGGGTTAGCGTTAGCGTACGGGTTAGGATTAGGGGACGGGTGAGGGTCAGGCTTCGGGGAAGGGTTAGGGTTAGGGTTCGGGCTAGGGTTAGGGTTAGGGGACGGGGACGGTTTAGGGTCCAGGTGAGGGTACGAGAACGCTTTAGGGGGAGCGTACGTATGAGAGCGCGGGTTAGCGCTGGCGTACGGGTTAGGATTAGGGGACGGGTGAGGGTCAGGCGTCGGGGAAGGGTTAGGGTTAGGGTTCAGGCTAGGGTTAGGGTTAGGGGACGGGGACGGTTTAGGGTCCAGGTGAGGGTACGACAACGCTTTAGGGGGAGCGTACGTGTGAGGGCGTGGGTTAGCGTTAGCGTACGGGTTAGGATTAGGGGAAGGGTGAGGGTCAGGCTTCGATAAAGGGTTAGTGTTAGGGTTCTGGCTAGGGTTAGGGTTAGGGGACGGGGACGGTTTAGGGTCCAGGTGAGGGTAGGACAGCGCTTTAGGGGGAGCGTACGTGTGAGGGCACGGGTTAGCGTTAGCGTACGGGTTAGGAATAGGGGACGGGTGAGGGTCAGGCTTCGGGGAAGGGTTAGGGTTAGGGTTCGGGCTAGGGTTAGGGTTAGGGGACGGGGACGGTTTACGGTCCAGGTGAGGGTACGACAACGCTTTAGGGGGAGCGTACGTGTGAGGGCGCGGGTTGGCGTTAGCGTACGGGTTAGGATTAGGGGACGGGTGAGGTTCAGGTTTCGGGGAAGGGTTAGGGTTAGGGTTCTGGCTAGGGTTAGGGTTAGGGGACGGGGACGGTTTAGGGCCCAGGTGAGGGTAAGACAACGCTTTATGGGGAGCGTACGTGTGAGGGCGCGGGTTAGCGTTAGCGTACGGGTTAGGATTAGGGGACGGGTGAGGGTCAGGCTTCGGGGAAGGGTTAGGGTTAGGGTTCGGGCTAGGGTTAGGGTTAGGGGACGAGGACGGTTTAGGGTCCAGGTGAGGGTAAGACAATGCTTTAGGGGGAGCGTACGTGTGAGGGTGCGGGTTAGCGTTAGCGTACGGGTTAGGATTAGGGGACGGGTGAGGGTCAGGCTTCGGGGAAGGGTTAGGGTTAGGGTTCGGGCTAGGGTTAGGGTTATGGGACGGGGACGGTTTAGGGTCCAGGTGAGGGTACGACAACGCTTTACGGGGAGCGTACGAGTGAGGGCGCGGGTTGGAGTTAGCGTACGGGTTAGGATTAGGCTACGGGTGAGGGTCAGGTTCCGGGGAAGGGTTAGGGTTAGGGTTCGAGCTAGGTTTAGGGTTAGGGGACGGGGACGGTTTAGGGTCCAGGTGAGGGTACGACAATGATTTAGGGGGAGCGTACGTGTGAGGGCGCGGGTTAGCATTCGCGTACGGGTTAGGATTAGGGGACGGGTTAGGGTCAGGTTTCGGGGAAGGGTTAGGGTTAGGGATCGGGCTAGGGTTAGGGTTAGGGAACGGGCACGGTTTAGGGTCCAGGTGAGGGTACGACAACGCTTTAGGGGGAGCGTACGTGTGAGGGCGCGGGTTAGCGTTAGCGTACGGGTTAGGATTAGGGGACGGGTGAGGGTCAGGCTTCGGGGAAGGGTTAGGGTTAGGGTTCGGGCTAGGGTTAGGGTTAGGGGACGGGGACGGTTTAGGGTCCAGGTGAGGGTACGACAACACTTTAGGGGGAGCGTACGTGTGAGGGCGCGGGTTAGCGTTAGCGTACGGGTTAGGATTAGGGGACGGGTGAGGGTCAGGCTTCGGGGAAGGGTTAGGGTTAGGGTTCGGGCTAGGGTTAGGGTTAGGGGACGGGGACGGTTTAGGGTCCAGGTGAGGGTACGAGAACGCTTTAGGGGGAGCGTACGTATGAGAGCGCGGGTTAGCGCTGGCGTACGGGTTAGGATTAGGGGACGGGTGAGGGTCAGGCGTCGGGGAAGGGTTAGGGTTAGGGTTCAGGCTAGGGTTAGGGTTAGGGGACGGGGACGGTTTAGGGTCCAGGTGAGGGTACGACAACGCTTTAGGGGGAGCGTACGTGTGAGGGCGTGGGTTAGCGTTAGCGTACGGGTTAGGATTAGGGGAAGGGTGAGGGTCAGGCTTCGATAAAGGGTTAGTGTTAGGGTTCTGGCTAGGGTTAGGGTCAGGGGACGGGGACGGTTTAGGGTCCAGGTGAGGGTAGGACAGCGCTTTAGGGGGAGCGTACGTGTGAGGGCACGGGTTAGCGTTAGCGTACGGGTTAGAATTAGGAGACGGTTGAGGGTCAGGCTTCGGGGAAGGGTTAGGGTTAGGGTTCGGGCTGGGGTTAGGGTTAGGGGACGGGGACGGTTTAGGGTCCAGGTGAGGGTACGAGAACGCTTTAGGGGGAGCGTACGTGTGAGGGCGCGGGTTAGCGTTAGCGTACGGGTTAGGATTAGGGGACGGGTGAGGGTCAGGCTTCGGGGAAGGGTTAGGGTTAGGTTTCGGGCTAGGGTTAGGGTTAGGGGACGGGGACGGTTTAGGGTCCAGGTGAGGGTACGAGAACGCTTTTGGGGGAGCGTACGTGTGAGGGCGTGGGTTAGTGTTAGCGTACGGGTTAGGATTACGGGACGGGTGAGGGTCAGGCTTCGTGGAAGGGTTAGGGTTAGGGTTCGGGCTAGGGTTAGGGTTAGGGAATGGGCACGGTTTAGGGTCCAGGTGAGGGTACGACAACGCTTTAGGGGGAGCGTACGTGTGAGGGCGCGGGTTAGCGTTAGCGTACAGGTTAGGATTAGGGGACGGGTGAGGGTCAGGCTTCGGGGAAGGGTTAGGGTTAGGGTTCGGGCTAGGGTTAGGGTTAGGGGACGGGGACGGTTTACGGTCCAGGTGAGGGTACGACAACGCTTTAGGGGGAGCGTACGTGTGAGGGCGCGGGTTGGCGTTAGCGTACGGGTTAGGATTAGGGGACGGGTGAGGTTCAGGTTTCGGGGAAGGGTTAGGGTTAGGGTTCTGGCTAGGGTTAGGGTTAGGGGACGGGGACGGTTTAGGGCCCAGGTGAGGGTAAGACAACGCTTTATGGGGAGCGTACGTGTGAGGGCGCGGGTTAGCGTTAGCGTACGGGTTAGGATTAGGGGACGGGTGAGGGTCAGGCTTCGGGGAAGGGTTAGGGTTAGGGTTCGGGCTAGGGTTAGGGTTAGGGGACGGGGACGGTTTAGGGTCCAGGTGAGGGTAAGACAATGCTTTAGGGGGAGCGTACGTGTGAGGGTGCGGGTTAGCGTTAGCGTACGGGTTAGAATTAGGGGACGGGTGAGGGTCAGGCTTCGGGGAAGGGTTAGGGTTAGGGTTCGGGCTAGGGTTAGGGTTATGGGACGGGGACGGTTTAGGGTCCAGGTGAGGGTACGACAACGCTTTAGGGGGAGCGTACGTGAGAGGGCGCGGGTTGGAGTTAGCGTACGGGTTAGGATTAGGGGACGGGTGAGGGTCAGGTTCCGGGGAAGGGTTAGGGTTAGGGTTCAGGCTAGGTTTAGGGTTAGGGGACGGGGACGGTTTAGGGTCCAGGTGAGGGTACGACAATGATTTAGGGGGAGCGTACGTGTGAGGGCGCGGGTTAGCGTTCGCGTACGGGTTAGGATTAGGGGACGGGTTAGGGTCAGGTTTCGGGGAAGGGTTAGGGTTAGGGATCGGGCTAGGGTTAGGGTTAGGGAACGGGCACGGTTTAGGGTCCAGGTGAGGGTACGACAACGCTTTAGGGGGAGCGTACGTGTGAGGGCGCGGGTTAGCGTTAGCGTACGGGTTAGGATTAGGGGACGGGTGAGGGTCAGGCTTCGGGGAAGGGTTAGGGTTAGGGTTCGGGCTAGGGTTAGGGTTAGGGGACGGGGACGGTTTACGGTCCAGGTGAGGGTACGACAACGCTTTAGGGGGAGCGTACGTGTGAGGGCGCGGGTTGGCGTTAGCGTACGGGTTAGGATTAGGGGACGGGTGAGGGTCAGGTTTCGGGGAAGGGTTAGGGTTAGGGTTCGGGCTAGGATTAGGGTTAGGGGACGGGGACGGTTTAGGGCCCAGGTGAGGGTAAGACAACGCTTTATGGGGAGCGTACGTGTGAGGGCGCGGGTTAGCGTTAGCGTACGGGTTAGGATTAGGGGACGGGTGAGGGTCAGGCTTCGGGGAAGGGTTAGGGTTAGGGTTCGGGCTAGGGTTAGGGTTAGGGGACGGGGACGGTTTAGGGTCCAGGTGAGGGTAAGACAATGCTTTAAAGGGAGCGTACGTGTGAGGGCGCGGGTTAGCGTTAGCGTACGGGTTAGGATTAGGGGACGGGTGAGGGTCAGGCTTCGGGGAAGGGTTAGGGTTAGGGTTCGGGCTAGGGTTAGGGTTAGGGGACGGGGACGGTTTAGGGTCCAGGTGAGGGTACGACAACGCTTTAGGGGGAGCGTACGTGTGAGGGCGCGGGTTGGAGTTAGCGTACGGGTTAGGATTAGGGGACGGGTGAGGGTCAGGTTTCGGGGAAGGGTTAGGGTTAGGGTTCGGGCTAGGGTTAGGGTTAGGGGACGGGGACGGTTTAGGGTCCAGGTGAGGGTAAGACAATGCTTTAGGGGGAGCGTACCTGTGAGGGCGCGGGTTAGCGTTAGCGTACGGGTTAGGATTAGGGGACGGGTGAGGGTCAGGCTTCGGGGAAGGGTTAGGGTTAGGGTTCGGGCTAGGGTTAGGGTTAGGGGACGGGGACGGTTTAAGGTCCAGGTGAGGGTACGACAACGCTTTAGGGGGAGCGTACGTGTAAGGGCGTGGGTTAGCGTTAGCGTACGGGTTAGGATTAGGGGACGGGTGAGGGTCAGGCTTCGGGGAAGGGTTAGGGTTAGGGTTCGGGCTAGGGGTAGGGTTAGGGGATGGGGACGGTTTAGGGTCCAGGTGAGGGTACGAGAACGCTTTAGGGGGAGCCTACGTATGAGGGCGCGGGTTAGCGTTAGCGTACGGGTTAGGATTAGGGGACGGGTGAGGGTCAGGCGTCGGGGAAGGGTTAGGGTTAGGTTTCGGGCTAGGGTTAGGGTTAGGGGACGGGGACGGTTTAGGGTCCAGGTGAGGGTTCGAGAACGCTTTAGGGGGAGCGTACGTGTGAGGGCGCGGGATAGCGTTAGCGTACGGGTTAGGATTAGGGGACGGGTGAGGGTCAGGCTTCGGGGAAGGGTTAGGGTTAGGTTTCGGGCTAGGGTTAGGGTTAGGGGACGGGGACGGTTTAGGGTCCAGGTGAGGGTACGAGAACGCTTTTGGGGGAGCGTACGTGTGAGGGCGTGGGTTAGTGTTAGCGTACGGGTTAGGATTACGGGACGGGTGAGGGTCAGGCTTCGTGGAAGGGTTAGGGTTAGGGTTCGGGCTAGGGTTAGGGTTAGGGAATGGGCACGGTTTAGGGTCCAGGTGAGGGTACGACAACGCTTTAGGGGGAGCGTACGTGTGAGGGCGCGGGTTAGCGTTAGCGTACGGGTTAGGATTAGGGGACGGGTGAGGGTCAGGCTTCGGGGAAGGGTTAGGGTTAGGGTTCGGGCTAGGGTTAGGGTTAGGGGACGGGGACGGTTTACGGTCCAGGTGAGGGTATGACAACGCTTTAGGGGGAGCGTACGTGTGAGGGCGCGGGTTGGCGTTAGCGTACGGGTTAGGATTAGGGGACGGGTGAGGTTCAGGTTTCGGGGAAGGGTTAGGGTTAGGGTTCTGGCTAGGGTTAGGGTTAGGGGACGGGGACGGTTTAGGGCCCAGGTGAGGGTAAGACAACGCTTTATGGGGAGCGTACGTGTGAGGGCGCGGGTTAGCGTTAGCGTACGGGTTAGGATTAGGGGACGGGTGAGGGTCAGGCTTCGGGGAAGGGTTAGGGTTAGGGTTCGGGCTAGGGTTAGGGTTAGGGGACGGGGACGGTTTAGGGTCCAGGTGAGGGTAAGACAATGCTTTAGGGGGAGCGTACGTGTGAGGGTGCGGGTTAGCGTTAGCGTACGGGTTAGGATTAGGGGACGGGTGAGGGTCAGGCTTCGGGGAAGGGTTAGGGTTAGGGTTCGGGCTAGGGTTAGGGTTATGGGACGGGGACGGTTTAGGGTCCAGGTGAGGGTACGACAACGCTTTAGGGGGAGCGTACGAGTGAGGGCGCGGGTTGGAGTTAGCGTACGGGTTAGGATTAGGGGACGGGTGAGGGTCAGGTTCCGGGGAAGGGTTAGGGTTAGGGTTCGGGCTAGGTTTAGGGTTAGGGGACGGGGACGGTTTAGGGTCCAGGTGAGGGTACGACAATGATTTAGGGGGAGCGTACGTGTGAGGGCGCGGGTTAGCGTTCGTGTACGGGTTAGGATTAGGGGACGGGTTAGGGTCAGGTTTCGGGGAAGGGTTAGGGTTAGGGATCGGGCTAGGGTTAGGGTTAGGGAACGGGCACGGTTTAGGGTCCAGGTGAGGGTACGACAACGCTTTAGGGGGAGCGTACGTGTGAGGGCGCGGGTTAGCGTTAGCGTACGGGTTAGGATTAGGGGACGGGTGAGGGTCAGGCTTCGGGGAAGGGTTAGGGTTAGGGTTCGGGCTAGGGTTAGGGTTAGGGGACGGGGACGGTTTACGGTCCAGGTGAGGGTACTACAACGCTTTAGGGGGAGCGTACGTGTGAGGGCGCGGGTTGGCGTTAGCGTACGGGTTAGGATTAGGGGACGGGTGAGGGTCAGGTTTCGGGGAAGGGTTAGGGTTAGGGTTCTGGCTAGGGTTAGGGTTAGGGGACGGGGACGGTTTAGGGCCCAGGTGAGGGTAAGACAACGCTTTATGGGGAGCGTACGTGTGAGGGCGCGGGTTAGCGTTAGCGTACGGGTTAGGATTAGGGGACGGGTGAGGGTCAGGCTTCGGGGAAGGGTTAGGGTTAGGGTTCGGGCTAGGGTTAGGGTTAGGGGACGGGGACGGTTTAGGGTCCAGGTGAGGGTAAGACAATGCTTTAGGGGGAGCGTAAGTGTGAGGGCGCGGGTTAGCGTTAGCGTACGGGTTAGGATTAGGGGACGGGTGAGGGTCAGGCTTCGGGGAAGGGTTAGGGTTAGGGTTCGGGCTAGGGTTAGGGTTAGGGGACGGGGACGGTTTACGGTCCAGGTGAGGGTACGACAACGCTTTAGGGGGAGCGTACGTGTGAGGGCGCGGGTTGGCGTTAGCGTACGGGTTAGGATTAGGGGACGGGTGAGGGTCAGGTTTCGGGGAAGGGTTAGGGTTAGGGTTCTGGCTAGGGTTAGGGTTAGGGGACGGGGACGGTTTAGGACCCAGGTGAGGGTAAGACAACGCTTTATGGGGAGCGTACGTGTGAGGGCGCGGGTTAGCGTTAGCGTACGGGTTAGGATTAGGGGACGGGTGAGGGTCAGGCTTCGGGGAAGGGTTAGGGTTAGGGTTCGGGCTAGGGTTAGGGTTAGGGGACGGGGACGGTTTAGGGTCCAGGTGAGGGTAAGACAATGCTTTAGGGGGAGCGTACGTGTGAGGGCGCGGGTTAGCGTTAGCGTACGGGTTAGGATTAGGGGACGGGTGAGGGTCAGGCTTCGGGGAAGGGTTAGGGTTAGGGTTCGGGCTAGGGTTAGGGTTAGGGGACGGGGACGGTTTAGGGTCCAGGTGAGGGTACGACAACGCTTTAGGGGGAGCGTACGTGTGAGGGCGCGGGTTGGAGTTAGCGTACGGGTTAGGATTAGGGGACGGGTGAGGGTCAGGTTTCGGGGAAGGGTTAGGGTTAGGGTTCGGGCTAGGGTTAGGGTTAGGGGACGGGGACGGTTTAGGGTCCAGGTGAGGGTACGACAATGCTTTAGGGGGAGCGTACGTGTGAGGGCGCGGGTTAGCGTTAGCGTACGGGTTAGGATTAGGGGACGGGTTAGGGTCAGGCTTCGGGGAAGGGTTAGGGTTAGGGTTCGGGCTAGGGTTAGGGTTAGGGGCCGGGGACGGTTTAGGGTACAGGTGTGGGTAAGACAACGCTTTAGGGGGAGCGTACGTGTGAGGGTGCGGGTTAGCGTTAGCGTACGGGTTAGGATTAGGGGACGGGTGAGGGTCAGGCTTCGGGGAAGGGTTAGGGTTAGGGTTCGGGCTAGGGTTAGGGTTAGGGGACGGGGACGGTTTAGGGTCCAGGTGAGGGTAAGACAATGCTTTAGGGGGAGCGTACGTGTGAGGGTGCGGGTTAGCGTTAGCGTACGGGTTAGGATTAGGGGACGGGTGAGGGTCAGGCTTCGGGGAAGGGTTAGGGTTAGGGTTCGGGCTAGGGTTAGGGTTATGGGACGGGGACGGTTTAGGGTCCAGGTGAGGGTACGACAACGCTTTAGGGGGAGCGTACGTGTGAGGGCGCGGGTTGGAGTTAGCGTACGGGTTAGGATTAGGGGACGGGTGAGGGTCAGGTTCCGGGGAAGGGTTAGGGTTAGGGTTCGGGCTAGGTTTAGGGTTAGGGGACGGGGACGGTTTAGGGTCCAGGTGAGGGTACGACAATGATTTAGGGGGAGCGTACGTGTGAGGGCGCGGGTTAGCGTTCGCGTACGGGTTAGGATTAGGGGACGGGTTAGGGTCAGGTTTCGGGGAAGGGTTAGGGTTAGGGATCGGGCTAGGGTTAGGGTTAGGGAACGGGCACGGTTTAGGGTCCAGATGAGGGTACGACAACGCTTTAGGGGGAGCGTACGTGTGAGGGCGCGGGTTAGCGTTAGCGTACGGGTTAGGATTAGGGGACGGGTGAGGGTCAGGCTTCGGGGAAGGGTTAGGGTTAGGGTTCGGGCTAGGGTTAGGGTTAGGGGACGGGGACGGTTTACGGTCCAGGTGAGGGTACGACAACGCTTTAGGGGGAGCGTACGTGTGAGGGCGCGGGTTGGCGTTAGCGTACGGGTTAGGATTAGGGGACGGGTGAGGGTCAGGTTTCGGGGAAGGCTTAGGGTTAGGGTTCTGGCTAGGGTTAGGGTTAGGGGACGGGGCGGTTTAGGGCCCAGGTGAGGGTAAGACAACGCTTTATGGGGAGCGTACGTGTGAGGGCGCGGGTTAGCGTTAGCGTACGGGTTAGGATTAGGGGACGGGTGAGGGTCAGGCTTCGGGGAAGGGTTAGGGTTAGGGTTCGGGCTAGGGTTAGGGTTAGGGGACGGGGACGGTTTAGGGTCCAGGTGAGGGTACGACAATGCTTTAGGGGGAGCGTACGTGTGAGGGCGCGGGTTAGCGTTAGCGTACGGGTTAGGATTAGGGGACGGGTTAGGGTCAGGCTTCGGGGAAGGGTTAGGGTTAGGGTTCGGGCTAGAGTTAGGGTTAGGGGCCGGGGACGGTTTAGGGTACAGGTGAGGGTAAGACAACGCTTTAGGGGGAGCGTACGTGTGAGGGTGCGGGTTAGCGTTAGCGTACGGGTTAGGATTAGGGGACGGGTGAGGGTCAGGCTTCGGGGAAGGGTTAGGGTTAGGGTTCGGGCTAGGGTTAGGGTTAGGGGACGGGGACGGTTTAGGGTCCAGGTGAGGGTACGACAACGCTTTAGGGGGAGCGTACGTGTGAGGGCGTGGGTTAGCGTTAGCGTACGGGTTAGGATTAGGGGACGGGTGAGGGTCAGACTTCGGGGAAGGGTTAGGGTTAGGGTTCGGGCTAGGGTTAGGGTTAGGGGACGGGGACGGTTTAGGGTCCAGGTGAGGGTACGACAACACTTTAGGGGGAGCGTACGTGTGAGGGCGCGGGTTAGCGTTAGCGTACGGGTTAGGATTAGGGGACGGGTGAGGGTCAGGCTTCGGGGAAGGGTTAGGGTTAGGGTTCGGGCTAGGGTTAGGGTTAGGGGACGGGGACGGTTTAGGGTCCAGGTGAGGGTACGACAACGCTTTAGGGGGAGCGTACGTGTGAGGGCGTGGGTTAGCGTTAGCGTACGGGTTAGGATTAGGGGACGGGTGAGGGTCAGGCTTCGGGGAAGGGTTAGGGTTAGGGTTCGGGCTAGGGTTAGGGTTAGGGGACGGGGACGGTTTAAGGTCCAGGTGAGGGTACGACAACGCTTTAGGGGGAGCGTACGTGTGAGGGCGTGGGTTAGCGTTAGCGTACGGGTTAGGATTAGGGTACGGGTGAGGGTCAGGCTTCGGGGAAGGGTTAGGGTTAGGGTTCGGGCTAGGGTTAGGGTTAGGGGACGGGGACGGTTTAGGGTCCAGGTGAGGGTACGACAACACTTTAGGGGGAGCGTACGTGTGAGGGCGCGGGTTAGCGTTAGCGTACGGGTTAGGATTAGGGGACGGGTGAGGGTCAGGCTTCGGGGAAGGGTTAGGGTTAGGGTTCGGGCTAGGGTTAGGGTTAGGGGATGGGGACGGTTTACGGTCCAGGTGAGGGTACGAGAAAGCTTTAGGGGGAGCCTACGTATGAGGGCGCAGGTTAGCGTTAGCGTACGGGTTAGGATTAGGGGACGGGTGAGGGTCAGGCGTCGGGGAAGGGTTAGGGTTAGGTTTCGGGCTAGGGTTAGGGTTAGGGGACGGGGACGGTTTAGGGTCCAGGTGAGGGTACGAGAACGCTTTAGGGGGAGCGTACGTGTGAGGGCGCGGGATAGCGTTAGCTTACGGGTTAGCATTAGGGGACGGGTGAGGGTCAGGCTTCGGGGAAGGGTTAGGGTTAGGTTTCGGGCTAGGGTTAGGGTTAGGGGACGGGGACGGTTTAGGGTCCAGGTGAGGGTACGACAACGCTTTAGGGGCAGAGTACGTGTGAGGGCGCGTGTTAGCGTTAGCGTACAGGTTAGGATTAGGGGACGGGTGAGGGTCCGGCTTCGGGGAAGTGTTAGGGTTAGGGTTCGGGCTAGGGTTAGGGTTAGGGGACGGGGACGGTTTAGGGTCCAGGTGAGGGTACGACAACGCTTTAGGGGGAGCATACGTGTGAGCGCGCGGGTTAGCATTAACGTACGGGTTAGGATTAGAGGACGGGTGAGGGTCAGGCTTCGGGGAAGGGTTAGGGTTAGGGTTCGGGCTAGGGTTAGGGTTAGGGGACGGGATCGGTTTGGGGTCCAGTTGAGGGTACGAGAACGCTTTAGGGGGAGAGTACGTGTGAGGGCGCGGGTTAGCGTTAGCGTACGGGTTAGGATTAGGGGACGGGTGAGGGTCAGGCTTCGGGGAAGGGTTAGGGTTAGGGTTCGGGCTAGGGTAAGGGTTAGGGGATGCGGATGGTTTAGGGTCCAGGTGAGGGTACTACAATGCTTTAGGGGGAGCGTACGTGTGAGGGCGCGGGTTAGCGTTAGCGTACAGGTTAGGATTAGGGGACGGGTGAGGGTCAGGCTTCGGGGAAGGGTTAGGTTTAGGGTTCGGGCTAGGGTTAGGGTTAGGGGACGGGGACGGTTTAGGGTCCAGGTGAGGGTACGAGAACGCTTTAGGGGGAGCGTACGTATGAGGGCGCGGGTTAGCGTTAGCGTACGGGTTCGGTTTAGGGGACGGGTGAGGGTCAGGCTTCGGGGAAGGGTTAGGGTTAGGGTTTGGTCTAGGGTTAGGGTTAGGGGACGGGGACGGTTTAGGGTCCAGGTGAGGGTACGACAACGCTTTAGGGGGAGCGTACGTGTGAGGGCGTGGGTTAGTGTTAGCGTACGGGTTAGGATTACGGGACGGGTGAGGGTCAGGCTTCGGGGAAGGGTTAGGGTTAGGGTTCGGGCTAGGGTTAGGGTTAGGGGACGGGGACGGTTTAGGGTCCAGGTGAGGGTACGACAACGCTTTAGAGGGAGCGTACGTGTGAGGGCGTGGGTTAGCGTTAGCGTACGGTTTACGATTAGGGGACGGGTTAGGGTCAGGCTTCGCGGAAGGGTTAGGGTTAGGGTTCGGGCTAGGGTTAGGGTTAGGGGACGGGGACGGTTTAGGGTCCAGGTGAGGGTACGAGAACGCTTTAGGGGGAGCGTACGTGTGAGTGCGCGGGTTAGCCTTAGCGTACGGTTTAGGATTAGGGGACGAGTGAGGGTCAGGCGTCGGGGAAGGGTTAGGGTTAGGGTTCGGGCTAGGGTTAGGGTTATGGGACGGGGACGGTTTAGGGTCCAGGTGAGGGTACGACAACGCTTTATGGGGAGTGTACGTGTGAGGGCGCGGGTTAGCGTTAGCGTACGGGTTAGCATTAGGGGACGGGTGAGGGTCAGGCTTCGGGGAAGGGTTAGGGTTAGGGTTCGGGCTAGGGTTAGGGTTAGGGGACGGGGACGGTTTAGGGTCCAGGTGAGGGTACGACAACGCTTTAAGGGGAGAGTACGTGTGAGGGCGCGGGTTAGCGTTAGCGTACGGGTTAGGATTAGGGGACGGGTGAGGGTCAGGCTTCGGGGAAGTGTTAGGGTTAGGGTTCGGGCTAGGGTTAGGGTTAGGGGACGGGGACGGTTTAGGGTCCAGGTGAGGGTACGACAACGCTTTAGGGGGAGCGTACGTGTGAGGGCGTGGGTTAGCGTTAGCGTACGGGTTAGGATTAGGGGACGGGTGAGGGTCAGGCTTCGGGGAAGGGTTAGGGTTAGGGTTCGGGCTAGGATTAGGGTTAGGGGACGGGGACGGTTTAGGGTCCAGGTGAGGGTACGACAACACTTTAGGGGGAGCGTACGTGTGAGGGCGCGGGTTAGCGTTAGCGTACGGGTTAGGATTAGGGGACGGGTGAGGGTCAGGCTTCGGGGAAGGGTTAGGGTTAGGGTTCGGGCTAGGGTTAGGGTTAGGGGACGGGGACGGTTTAGGGTCCAGGTGAGGGTACGACAACGCTTTAGGGGGAGCGTACGTGTGAGGGCGTGGGTTAGCGTTAGCGTACGGGTTAGGATTAGGGGACGGGTGAGGGACAGGCTTCGGGGAAGGGTTAGGGTTAGGGTTCGGGCTAGGGTTAGGGTTAGGGGACGGGGACGGTTTAAGGTCCAGGTGAGGGTACGACAACGCTTTAGGGGGAGCGTACGTGTGAGGGCGTGGGTTAGCGTTAGCGTACGGGTTAGGATAAGGGTATGGGTGAGGGTCAGGCTTCGGGGAAGGGTTAGGGTTAGGGTTCGGGCTAGGGTTAGGGTTAGGGGACGGGGACGGTTTAGGGACCAGGTGAGGGTACGACAACACTTTAGGGGGAGCGTACGTGTGAGGGCGCGGGTTAGCGTTAGCGTACGGGTTAGGATTAGGGGACGGGTGAGGGTCAGGCTTCGGGGAAGGGTTAGGGTTAGGGTTCGGGCTAGGGTTAGGGTTAGGGGATGGGGACGGTTTAGGGTCCAGGTGAGGGTACGAGAACGCTTTAGGGGGAGCCTACGTATGAGGGCGCGGGTTAGCGTTAGCGTACGGGTTAGGATTAGGGGACGGGTGAGGGTCAGGCGTCGGGGAAGGGTTAGGGTTAGGTTTCGGGCTAGGGTTAGGGTTAGGGGACGGGGACGGTTTAGGGTCCAGGTGAGGGTACGAGAACGCTTTAGGGGGAGCGTACGTGTGTGGGCGTGGGATAGCGTTAGCTTACGGGTTAGCATTAGGGGACGGGTGAGGGTCAGGCTTCGGGGAAGGGTTAGAGTTAGGTTTCGGGCTAGGGTTAGGGTTAGGGGACGGGGACGGTTTAGGGTCCAGGTGAGGGTACGACAACGCTTTAGGGGCAGAGTACGTGTGAGGGCGCGTGTTAGCGTTAGCGTACAGGTTAGGATTAGGGGACGGGTGAGGGTCAGGCTTCGGGGAAGTGTTAGGGTTAGGGTTCGGGCTAGGGTTAGGGTTAGGGGACGGGGACGGTTTAGGGTCCAGGTGAGGGTACGACAACGCTTTAGGGGGAGCATACGTGTGAGCGCGCAGGTTAGCATTAACGTACGGGTTAGGATTAGAGGACGGGTGAGGGTCAGGCTTCGGGGAAGGGTTAGGGTTAGGGTTCGGGCTAGGGTTAGGGTTAGGGGACGGGGATGGTTTAGGGTCCAGGTGAGGGTACGACAACGCTTTAGGGGGAGCGTACGTGTGAGGGCGCGGGATAGCGTTAGCGTACGGGTTAGGATTAGGGGACGGGTGAGGGTCAGGCTTCGGGGAAGGGTTAGGGTTAGGTTTCGGGCTAGGGGTAGGGTTACGGGACGGGGACGGTTTAGGGTCCAGGTGAGGGTACGAGAACGCTTTTGGGGGAGTGTACGTGTGAGGGCGTGGGTTAGCGTTAGCGTACGGGTTAGGATTACGGGACGGGTGAGGGTCAGGCTTCGTGGAAGGGTTAGGGTTAGGGATCGGGCTAGGGTTAGGGTTAGGGAACGGGCACGGTTTAGGGTACAGGTGAGGGTACGACAACGCTTTAGGGGGAGCGTACGTGTGAGGGCGCGGGTTGGCGTTAGCGTACGGGTTAGGATTAGGGGACGGGTGAGGTTCAGGTTTCGGGGAAGGGTTAGGGTTAGGGTTCGGGCTAGGGTTAGGGTTAGGGGACGGGGACGGTTTAGGGCCCAGGTGAGGGTAAGACAACGCTTTATGGGGAGCGTACGTGTGAGGGCGCGGGTTAGCGTTAGCGTACGGGTTAGGATTAGGGGACGGGTGAGGGTCAGGCTTCGGGGAAGGGTTAGGGTTAGGGTTCGGGCTAGGGTTAGGGTTAGGGGACGGGGACGGTTTAGGGTCCAGGTGAGGGTAAGACAATGCTTTAGGGGGAGCGTACGTGTGAGGGTGCGGGTTAGCGTTAGCGTACGGGTTAGAATTAGGGGACGGGTGAGGGTCAGACTTCGGGGAAGGGTTAGGGTTAGGGTTCGGGCTAGGGTTAGGGTTATGGGACGGGGACGGTTTAGGGTCCAGGTGAGGGTACGACAACGCTTTAGGGGGAGCGTACGTGTGAGGGCGCGGGTTGGAGTTAGCGTACGGGTTAGGATTAGGGGACGGGTGAGGGTCAGGTTCCGGGGAAGGGTTAGGGTTAGGGTTCGGGCTAGGTTTAGGGTTAGGGGACGGGGACGGTTTAGGGTCCAGGTGAGGGTACGACAATGATTTAGGGGGAGCGTACGTGTGAGGGCGCGGGTTAGCGTTCGCGTACGGGTTAGGATTAGGGGACGGGTTAGGGTCAGGTTTCGGGGAAGGGTTAGGGTTAGGAATCGGGCTAGGGTTAGGGTTAGGGAACGGGCACGGTTTAGGGTCCAGGTGAGGGTACGACAACGCTTTAGGGGGAGCGTACGTGTGAGGGCGCGGGTTAGCGTTAGCGTACGGGTTAGGATTAGGGGACGGGTGAGGGTCAGGCTTCGGGGAAGGGTTAGGGTTAGGGTTCGGGCTAGGGTTAGGGTTAGGGGACGGGGACGGTTTACGGTCCAGGTGAGGGAACGACAACGCTTTAGGGGGAGCGTACGTGTGAGGGCGCGGGTTGGCGTTAGCGTACGGGTTAGGATTAGGGGACGGGTGAGGGTCAGGTTTCGGGGAAGGGTTAGGGTTAGGGTTCTGGCTAGGGTTAGGGTTAGGGGACGGGGACGGTTTAGGGCCCAGGTGAGGGTAAGACAACGCTTTATGGGGAGCGTACGTGTGAGGGCGCGGGTTAGCGTTAGCGTACGGGTTAGGATTAGGGGACGGGTGAGGGTCAGGCTTCGGGGAAGGGTTAGGGTTAGGGTTCGGGCTAGGGTTAGGGTTAGGGGACGGGGACGGTTTAGGGTCCAGGTGAGGGTAAGACAATGCTTTAGGGGGAGCGTACGTGTGAGGGCGCGGGTTAGCGTTAGCGTACGGGTTAGGATTAGGGGACGGGTGAGGGTCAGGCTTCGGGGAAGGGTTAGGGTTAGGGTTCGGGCTAGGGTTAGGGTTAGGGGACGGGGACGGTTTAGGGTCCAGGTGAGGGTACGACAAAGCTTTAGGGGGAGCGTACGTGTGAGGGCGCGGGTTGGAGTTAGCGTACGGGTTAGGATTAGGGGACGGGTGAGGGTCAGGTTTCGGGGAAGGGTTAGGGTTAGGGTTCGGGCTAGGGTTAGGGTTAGGGGACGGGGACGGTTTAGGGTCCAGGTGAGGGTACGACAATGCTTTAGGGGGAGCGTACGTGTGAGGGCGCGGGTTAGCGTTAGCGTACGGGTTAGGATTAGGGGACGGGTTAGGGTCAGGCTTCGGGGAAGGGTTAGGGTTAGGGTTCGGGCTAGGGTTAGGGTTAGGGGCCGGGGACGGTTTAGGGTACAGGTGAGGGTAAGACAACGCTTTAGGGGGAGCGTACGTGTGAGGGTGCGGGTTAGCGTTAGCGTACGGGTTAGGATTAGGGGACGGGTGAGGGTCAGGCTTCGGGGAAGGGTTAGGGTTAGGGTTCGGGCTAGGGTTAGGGTTAGGGGACGGGGACGGTTTAGGGTCCAGGTGAGGGTACGACAACGCTTTAGGGGGAGCGTACGTGTGAGGGCGTGGGTTAGCGTTAGCGTACGGGTTAGGATTAGGGGACGGGTGAGGGTCAGGCTTCGGGGAAGGGTTAGGGTTAGGGTTCGGGCTAGGGTTAGGGTTAGGGGACGGGGACGGTTTAGGGTCCAGGTGAGGGTAAGACAATGCTTTAGGGGGAGCGTACGTGTGAGGGTGCGGGTTAGCGTTAGCGTACGGGTTAGGATTAGGGGACGGGTGAGGGTCAGGCTTCGGGGAAGGGTTAGGGTTAGGGTTCGGGCTAGGGTTAGGGTTATGGGACGGGGACGGTTTAGGGTCCAGGTGAGGGTACGACAACGCTTTAGGGGGAGCGTACGTGTGAGGGCGCGGGTTGGAGTTAGCGTACGGGTTAGGATTAGGGGACGGGTGAGGGACAGGCTTCGGGGAAGGGTTAGGGTTAGGGTTCGCTCTAGGGTTAGGGTTAGGGGACGGGGACGGTTTAAGGTCCAGGTGAGGGTACGACAACGCTTTAGGGGGAGCGTACGTGTGAGGGCGTGGGTTAGCGTTAGCGTACGGGTTAGGATTAGGGTATGGGTGAGGGTCAGGCTTCGGGGAAGGGTTAGGGTTAGGGTTCGGGCTAGGGTTAGGGTTAGGGGACGGGGACGGTTTAGGGACCAGGTGAGGGTACGACAACACTTTAGGGGGAGCGTACGTGTGAGGGCGCGGGTTAGCGTTAGCGTACGGGTTAGGATTAGGGGACGGGTGAGGGTCAGGCTTCGGGGAAGGGTTAGGGTTAGGGTTCGGGCTAGGGTTAGGGTTAGGGGATGGGGACGGTTTAGGGTCCAGGTGAGTGTACGAGAACGCTTTAGGGGGAGCGTACGTGTGAGGGCGCGGGATAGCGTTAGCGTACGGGTTAGGATTAGGGGACGGGTGAGGGTCAGGCTTCGGGGAAGGGTTAGGGTTAGGTTTCGGGCTAGGGGTAGGGTTAGGGGACGGGGACGGTTTAGGGTCCAGGTGAGGGTACGAGAACGCTTTTGGGGGAGTGTACGTGTGAGGGCGTGGGTTAGCGTTAGCGTACGGGTTAGGATTACGGGACGGGTGAGGGTCAGGCTTCGTGGAAGGGTTAGGGTTAGGGATCGGGCTAGGGTTAGGGTTAGGGAACGGGCACGGTTTAGGGTACAGGTGAGGGTACGACAACGCTTTAGGGGGAGCGTACGTGTGAGGGCGCGGGTTGGCGTTAGCGTACGGGTTAGGATTAGGGGACGGGTGAGGTTCAGGTTTCGGGGAAGGGTTAGGGTTAGGGTTCGGGCTAGGGTTAGGGTTAGGGGACGGGGACGGTTTAGGGCCCAGGTGAGGGTAAGACAACGCTTTATGGGGAGCGTACGTGTGAGGGCGCGGGTTAGCGTTAGCGTACGGGTTAGGATTAGGGGACGGGTGAGGGTCAGGCTTCGGGGAAGGGTTAGGGTTAGGGTTCGGGCTACGGTTAGGGTTAGGGGACGGGGACGGTTTAGGGTCCAGGTGAGGGTAAGACAATGCTTTAGGGGGAGCGTACGTGTGAGGGTGCGGGTTAGCGTTAGCGTACGGGTTAGAATTAGGGGACGGGTGAGGGTCAGACTTCGGGGAAGGGTTAGGGTTAGGGTTCGGGCTAGGGTTAGGGTTATGGGACGGGGACGGTTTAGGGTCCAGGTGAGGGTACGACAACGCTTTAGGGGGAGCGTACGTGTGAGGGCGCGGGTTGGAGTTAGCGTACGGGTTAGGATTAGGGGACGGGTGAGGGTCAGGTTCCGGGGAAGGGTTAGGGTTAGGGTTCGGGCTAGGTTTAGGGTTAGGGGACGGGGACGGTTTAGGGTCCAGGTGAGGGTACGACAATGATTTAGGGGGAGCGTACGTGTGAGGGCGCGGGTTAGCGTTCGCGTACGGGTTAGGATTAGGGGACGGGTTAGGGTCAGGTTTCGGGGAAGGGTTAGGGTTAGGAATCGGGCTAGGGTTAGGGTTAGGGAACGGGCACGGTTTAGGGTCCAGGTGAGGGTACGACAACGCTTTAGGGGGAGCGTACGTGTGAGGGCGCGGGTTAGCGTTAGCGTACGGGTTAGGATTAGGGGACGGGTGAGGGTCAGGCTTCGGGGAAGGGTTAGGGTTAGGGTTCGGGCTAGGGTTAGGGTTAGGGGACGGGGACGGTTTACGGTCCAGGTGAGGGAACGACAACGCTTTAGGGGGAGCGTACGTGTGAGGGCGCGGGTTGGCGTTAGCGTACGGGTTAGGATTAGGGGACGGGTGAGGGTCAGGTTTCGGGGAAGGGTTAGGGTTAGGGTTCTGGCTAGGGTTAGGGTTAGGGGACGGGGACGGTTTAGGGCCCAGGTGAGGGTAAGACAACGCTTTATGGGGAGCGTACGTGTGAGGGCGCGGGTTAGCGTTAGCGTACGGGTTAGGATTAGGGGACGGGTGAGGGTCAGGCTTCGGGGAAGGGTTAGGGTTAGGGTTCGGTCTAGGGTTAGGGTTAGGGGACGGGGACGGTTTAGGGTCCAGGTGAGGGTAAGACAATGCTTTAGGGGGAGCGTACGTGTGAGGGCGCGGGTTAGCGTTAGCGTACGGGTTAGGATTAGGGGACGGGTGAGGGTCAGGCTTCGGGGAAGGGTTAGGGTTAGGGTTCGGGCTAGGGTTAGGGTTAGGGGACGGGGACGGTTTAGGGTCCAGGTGAGGGTACGACAACGCTTTAGGGGGAGCGTACGTGTGAGGGCGCGGGTTGGAGTTAGCGTACGGGTTAGGATTAGGGGACGGGTGAGGGTCAGGTTTCGGGGAAGGGTTAGGGTTAGGGTTCGGGCTAGGGTTAGGGTTAGGGGACGGGGACGGTTTAGGGTCCAGGTGAGGGTACGACAATGCTTTAGGGGGAGCGTACGTGTGAGGGCGCGGGTTAGCGTTAGCGTACGGGTTAGGATTAGGGGACGGGTTAGGGTCAGGCTTCGGGGAAGTGTTAGGGTTAGGGTTCGGGCTAGGGTTAGGGTTAGGGGCCGGGGACGGTTTAGGGTACAGGTGAGGGTAAGACAACGCTTTAGGGGGAGCGTACGTGTGAGGGTGCGGGTTAGCGTTAGCGTACGGGTTAGGATTAGGGGACGGGTGAGGGTCAGGCTTCGGGGAAGGGTTAGGGTTAGGGTTCGGGCTAGGGTTAGGGTTAGGGGACGGGGACGGTTTAGGGTCCAGGTGAGGGTACGACAACGCTTTAGGGGGAGCGTACGTGTGAGGGCGTGGGTTAGCGTTAGCGTACGGGTTAGGATTAGGGGACGGGTGAGGGTCAGGCTTCGGGGAAGGGTTAGGGTTAGGGTTCGGGCTAGGGTTAGGGTTAGGGGACGGGGACGGTTTAGGGTCCAGGTGAGGGTAAGACAATGCTTTAGGGGGAGCGTACGTGTGAGGGTGCGGGTTAGCGTTAGCGTACGGGTTAGGATTAGGGGACGGGTGAGGGTCAGGCTTCGGGGAAGGGTTAGGGTTAGGGTTCGGGCTAGGGTTAGGGTTATGGGACGGGGACGGTTTAGGGTCCAGGTGAGGGTACGACAACGCTTTAGGGGGAGCGTACGTGTGAGGGCGCGGGTTGGAGTTAGCGTACGGGTTAGGATTAGGGGACGGGTGAGGGTCAGGTTCCGGGGAAGGGTTAGGGTTAGGGTTCGGGCTAGGTTTAGGGTTAGGGGACGGGGACGGTTTAGGGTCCAGGTGAGGGTACGACAATGATTTAGGGGGAGCGTACGTGTGAGGGCGCGGGTTAGCGTTCGCGTACGGGTTAGGATTAGGGGACGGGTTAGGGTCAGGTTTCGGGGAAGGGTTAGGTTTAGGGATCGGGCTAGGGTTAGGGTTAGGGAAAGGGCACGGTTTAGGGTCCAGGTGAGGGTACGACAACGCTTTAGGGGGAGCGTACGTGTGAGGGCGCGGGTTAGCGTTAGGGTACGGGTTAGGATTAGGGGACGGGTGAGGGTCAGGCTTCGGGGAAGGGTTAGGGTTAGGGTTCGGGCTAGGGTTAGGGTTAGGGGACGGGGACGGTTTACGGTCCAGGTGAGGGTACGACAATGCTTTAGGGGGAGCGTACGTGTGAGGGCGCGGGTTGGCGTTAGCGTACGGGTTAGGATTAGGGGACGAGTGAGGGTCAGGTTTCGGGGAAGGGTTAGGGTTAGGGTTCTGGCTAAGGTTAGGGTTAGGGGACGGGGACGGTTTAGGGCCCAGGTGAGGGTAAGACAACGCTTTATGGGGAGCGTACGTGTGAGGGCGCGGGTTAGCGTTAGCGTACGGGTTAGGATTAGGGGACGGGTGAGGGTCAGGCTTCGGGGAAGGGTTAGGGTTAGGGTTCGGGCTAGGGTTAGGGTTAGGGGACGGGGACGGTTTAGGGTCCAGGTGAGGGTAAGACAATGCTTTAGGGGGAGCGTACGTGTGAGGGCGTGGGTTAGCGTTAGCGTACGGGTTAGGATTAGGGGACGGGTTAGGGTCAGGCTTCGGGGAAGGGTTAGGGTTAGGGTTCGGGCTAGGGTTAGGGTTAGGGGCCGGGGACGGTTTAGGGTACAGGTGAGGGTAAGACAACGCTTTAGGGGGAGCGTACGTGTGAGGGTGCGGGTTAGCGTTAGCGTACGAGTTAGGATTAGGGGACGGGTGAGGGTCAGGCTTCGGGGAAGGGTTAAGGTTAGGGTTCGGGCTAGGGTTAGGGTTAGGGAACGGGGACGGTTTAGGGTCCAGGTGAGGGTACGACAACGCTTTAGGGGGAGCGTACGTGTGAGGGCGTGGGTTAGCGTTAGCGTACGGGTTAGGATTAGGGGACGGGTGAGGGTCAGGCTTCGGGGAAGGGTTAGGGTTAGGGTTCGGGCTAGGGTTAGGGTTAGGGGACGGGGACGGTTTAAGGTCCAGGTGAGGGTACGACAACGCTTTAGGGGGAGCGTACGTGTGAGGGCGTGGGTTAACGTTAGCGTACGGGTTAGGATTAGGGTACGGGTGAGGGTCAGGCTTCGGGGAAGGGTTAGGGTTAGGGTTCGGGCTAGGGTTAGGGTTAGGGGACGGGGACGGTTTAGGGTCCAGGTGAGGGTACGACAACACTTTAGGGGGAGCGTACGTGTGAGGGCGCGGGTTAGCGTTAGCGTACGGGTTAGGATTAGGGGACGGGTGAGGGTCAGGCTTCGGGGAAGGGTTAGGGTTAGGGTTCGGGCTAGGGTTAGGGTTAGGGGACGGGGACGGTTTAGGGTCCAGGTGAGGGTATGAGAACGCTTTAGGGGGAGCCTACGTATGAGGGCGCGGGTTAGCGTTAGCGTACGGGTTAGGATTAGGGGACGGGTGAGGGTCAGGCGTCGGGGAAGGGTTAGGGTTAGGTTTCGGGCTAGGGTTAGGGTTAGGGGACGGGGACGGTTTAGGGTCCAGGTGAGGGTACGAGAACGCTTTAGGGGGAGCGTACGTGTGAGGGCGCGGGATAGCGTTAGCTTACGGGTTAGCATTAGGGGACGGGTGAGGGTCAGGCTTCGGGGAAGGGTTAGGGTTAGGTTTCGGGCTAGGGTTAGGGTTAGGGGACGGGGACGGTTTAGGGTCCAGGTGAGGGTACGACAACGCTTTAGGGGCAGAGTACGTGTGAGGGCGCGTGTTAGCGTTAGCGTACAGGTTAGGATTAGGGGACGGGTGAGGGTCAGGCTTCGGGGAAGTGTTAGGGTTAGGGTTCGGGCTAGGGTTAGGGTTAGGGGACGGGGACGGTTTAGGGTCCAGGTGAGGGTACGACAACGCTTTAGGGGGAGCATACGTGTGAGCGCGCAGGTTAGCATTAACGTACGGGTTAGGATTAGAGGACGGGTGAGGGTCAGGCTTCGGGGAAGGGTTAGGGTTAGGGTTCGGGCTAGGGTTAGGGTTAGGGGACGGGGACGGTTTAGGGTCCAGGTGAGGGTACGAGAACGCTTTAGGGTTAGCGTACGTGTGAGGGCGCGGGATAGCGTTAGCGTACGGGTTAGGATTAGGGGACGGGTGAGGGTCAGGCTTCGGGGAAGGGTTAGGTTTAGGTTTCGGGCTAGGGGTAGGGTTAGGGGACGGGGACGGTTTAGGGTCCAGGTGAGGGTACGAGAACGCTTTTGGGGGAGTGTACGTGTGAGGGCGTGGGTTAGCGTTAGCGTACGGGTTAGGATTACGGGACGGGTGAGGGTCAGGCTTCGTGGAAGGGTTAGGGTTAGGGATCGGGCTAGGGTTAGGGTTAGGGAACGGGCACGGTTTAGGGTCCAGGTGAGGGTACGACAACGCTTTAGGGGGAGCGTACGTGTGAGGGCGCGGGTTGGCGTTAGCGTACGGGTTAGGATTAGGGGACGGGTGAGGTTCAGGTTTCGGGGAAGGGTTAGGGTTAGGGTTCTGGCTAGGGTTAGGGTTAGGGGACGGGGACGGTTTAGGGTCCAGGTGAGGGTACGACAATGATTTAGGGGGAGCGTACGTGTGAGGGCGCGGGTTAGCGTTCGTGTACGGGTTAGGATTAGGGGACGGGTTAGGGTCAGGTTTCGGGGAAGGGTTAGGGTTAGGGATCGGGCTAGGGTTAGGGTTAGGGAACGGGCACGGTTTAGGGTCCAGGTGAGGGTACGACAACGCTTTAGGGGGAGCGTACGTGTGAGGGCGCGGGTTAGCGTTAGCGTACGGGTTAGGATTAGGGGACGGGTGAGGGTCAGGCTTCGGGGAAGGGTTAGGGTTAGGGTTCGGGCTAGGGTTAGGGTTAGGGGACGGGGACGGTTTACGGTCCAGGTGAGGGTACGACAACGCTTTAGGGGGAGCGTACGTGTGAGGGCGCGGGTTGGCGTTAGCGTACGGGTTAGGATTAGGGGACGGGTGAGGGTCAGGTTTCGGGGAAGGGTTAGGGTTAGGGTTCTGGCTAGGGTTAGGGTTAGGGGACGGGGACGGTTTAGGGCCCAGGTGAGGGTAAGACAACGCTTTATGGGGAGCGTACGTGTGAGGGCGCGGGTTAGCGTTAGCGTACGGGTTAGGATTAGGGGACGGGTGAGGGTCAGGCTTCGGGGAAGGGTTAGGGTTAGGGTTCGGGCTAGGGTTAGGGTTAGGGGACGGGGACGGTTTAGGGTCCAGGTGAGGGTAAGACAATGCTTTAGGGGGAGCGTACGTGTGAGGGCGCGGGTTAGCGTTAGCGTACGGGTTAGGATTAGGGGACGGGTGAGGGTCAGGCTTCGGGGAAGGGTTAGGGTTAGGGTTCGGGCTAGGGTTAGGGTTAGGGGACGGGGACGGTTTAGGGTCCAGGTGAGGGTACGACAACGCTTTAGGGGGAGCGTACGTGTGAGGGCGTGGGTTAGCGTTAGCGTACGGGTTAGGATTAGGGGACGGGTGAGGGTCAGGCTTCGGGGAAGGGTTAGGGTTAGGGTTCGGGCTAGGGTTAGGGTTAGGGGACGGGGACGGTTTAGGGTCCAGGTGAGGGTACGACAACGCTTTAGGGGGAGCGTACGTGTGAGGGCGCGGGTTGGAGTTAGCGTACGGGTTAGGATTAGGGGACGGGTGAGGGTCAGGTTTCGGGGAAGGGTTAGGGTTAGGGTTCGGGCTAGGGTTAGGGTTAGGGGACGGGGACGGTTTAGGGTCCAGGTGAGGGTACGACAATGCTTTAGGGGGAGCGTACGTGTGAGGGCGCGGGTTAGCGTTAGCGTACGGGTTAGGATTAGGGGACGGGTTAGGGTCAGGCTTCGGGGAACGGTTAGGGTTAGGGTTCGGGCTAGGGTTAGGGTTAGGGGCCGGGGACGGTTTAGGGTACAGGTGAGGGTAAGACAACGCTTTATGGGGAGCGTACGTGTGAGGGTGCGGGTTAGCGTTAGCGTACGGGTTAGGATTAGGGGACGGGTGAGGGTCAGGCTTCGGGGAAGGGTTAGGGTTAGGGTTCGGGCTAGGGTTAGGGTTAGGGGACGGGGACGGTTTACGGTCCAGGTGAGGGTACGACAACGCTTTAGGGGGAGCGTACGTGTGAGGGCGCGGGTTGGCGTTAGCGTACGGGTTAGGATTAGGGGACGGGTTAGGGTCAGGTTTCGGGGAAGGGTTAGGGTTAGGGTTCTGGCTAGGGTTAGGGTTAGGGGACGGGGACGGTTTAGGGCCCAGGTGAGGGTAAGACAACGCTTTATGGGGAGCGTACGTGTGAGGGCGCGGGTTAGCGTTAGCGTACGGGTTAGGATTAGGGGACGGGTGAGGGTCAGGCTTCGGGGAAGGGTTAGGGTTAGGGTTCGGGCTAGGGTTAGGGTTAGGGGACGGGGACGGTTTAGGGTCCAGGTGAGGGTAAGACAATGCTTTAGGGGGAGCGTACGTGTGAGGGCGCGGGTTAGCGTTAGCGTACGGGTTAGGATTAGGGGACGGGTGAGGGTCAGGCTTCGGGGAAGGGTTAGGGTTAGGGTTCGGGCTAGGGTTAGGGTTAGGGGACGGGGACGGTTTAGGGTCCAGGTGAGGGTACGACAACGCTTTAGGGGGAGCGTACGTGTGAGGGCGCGGGTTGGAGTTAGCGTACGGGTTAGGATTAGGGGACGGGTGAGGGTCAGGTTTCGGGGAAGGGTTAGGGTTAGGGTTCGGGCTAGGGTTAGGGTTAGGGGACGGGGACGGTTTAGGGCCCAGGTGAGGGTACGACAATGCTTTAGGGGGAGCGTACGTGTGAGGGCGCGGGTTAGCGTTAGCGTACGGGTTAGGATTAGGGGGCGGGTTAGGGTCAGGCTTCGGGGAAGGGTTAGGGTTAGGGTTCGGGCTAGGGTTAGGGTTAGGGGCCGGGGACGGTTTAGGGTACAGGTGAGGGTAAGACAACGCTTTAGGGGGAGCGTACGTGTGAGGGTGCGGGTTAGCGTTAGCGTACGGGTTAGGATTAGGGGACGGGTGAGGGTCAGGCTTCGGGGAAGGGTTAGGGTTAGGGTTCGGGCTAGGGTTAGGGTTAGGGGACGGGGACGGTTTAGGGTCCAGGTGAGGGTACGACAACGCTTTAGGGGGAGCGTACGTGTGAGGGCGTGGGTTAGCGTTAGCGTACGGGTTAGGATTAGGGGACGGGTGAGGGTCAGGCTTCGGGGAAGGGTTAGGGTTAGGGTTCGGGCTAGGGTTAGGGTTAGGGGACGGGGACGGTTTAGGGTCCAGGTGAGGGTAAGACAATGCTTTAGGGGGAGCGTACGTGTGAGGGTGCGGGTTAGCGTTAGCGTACGGGTTAGGATTAGGGGACGGGTGAGGGTCAGGCTTCGGGGAAGGGTTAGGGTTAGGGTTCGGGCTAGGGTTAGGGTTATGGGATGGGGACGGTTTAGGGTCCAGGTGAGGGTACGACAACGCTTTAGGGGGAGCGTACGTGTGAGGGCGCGGGTTGGAGTTAGCGTACGGGTTAGGATTAGGGGACGGGTGAGGGTCAGGTTCCGGGGAAGGGTTAGGGTTAGGGTTCGGGCTAGGTTTAGGGTTAGGGGACGGGGACGGTTTAGGGTCCAGGTGAGGGTACGACAATGATTTAGGGGGAGCGTACGTGTGAGGGCGCGGGTTAGCGTTCGCGTACGGGTTAGGATTAGGGGACGGGTGAGGGTCAGGCTTCGGGGAAGGGTTAGGGTTAGGGTTCGGGCTAGGGTTAGGGTTAGGGAACGGGGACGGTTTAGGGTCCAGGTGAGGGTACGAGAACGCTTTAGGGGGAGCCTACGTATGAGGGCGCGGGTTAGCGTTAGCGTACGGGTTAGGATTAGGGGACGGGTGAGGGTCAGGCTTCGGGCAAGGGTTAGGGTTAGGGTTCGGGCTAGGGTTAGGGTTAGGGGACGGGGACGGTTTACGGTCCAGGTGAGGGTACGACAACACTTTAGGGGGAGCGTACGTGTGAGGGCGCGGGTTGGCGTTAGCGTACGGGTTAGGATTAGGGGACGGGTGAGGGTCAGGTTTCGGGGAAGGGTTAGGGTTAGGGTTCTGGCTAGGGTTAGGGTTAGGGGACGGGGACGGTTTAGGGCCCAGGTGAGGGTAAGACAACGCTTTATGGGGAGCGTACGTGTGAGGGCGCGGGTTAGCGTTAGCGTACGGGTTAGGATTAGGGGACGGGTGAGGGTCAGGCTTCGGGGAAGGGTTAGGGTTAGGGTTCGGGCTAGGGTTAGGGTTAGGGGACGGGGACGGTTTAGGGTCCAGGTGAGGGTAAGACAATGCTTTAGGGGGAGCGTACGTGTGAGGGCGCGGGTTAGCGTTAGCGTACGGGTTAGGATTAGGGGACGGGTGAGGGTCAGGCTTCGGGGAAGGGATAGGGTTAGGGTTCGGGCTAGGGTTAGGGTTAGGGGACGGGGACGGTTTAGGGTCCAGGTGAGGGTACGACAACGCTTTAGGGGGAGCGTACGTGTGAGGGCGCGGGTTGGAGTTAGCGTACGGGTTAGGATTAGGGGACGGGTGAGGGTCAGGTTTCGGGGAAGGGTTAGGGTTAGGGTTCGGGCTAGGGTTAGGGTTAGGGGACGGGGACGGTTTAGGGTCCAGGTGAGGGTACGACAATGCTTTAGGGGGAGCGTACGTGTGAGGGCGCGGGTTAGCATTAGCGTACGGGTTAGGATTAGGGGACGGGTTAGGGTCAGGCTTCGGGGAAGGGTTAGGGTTAGGGTTCGGGCTAGGGTTAGGGTTAGGGGCCGGGGACGGTTTAGGGTACAGGTGAGGGTAAGACAACGCTTTAGGGGGAGCGTACGTGTGAGGGTGCGGGTTAGCGTTAGCGTACGGGTTAGGATTAGGGGACGGGTGAGGGTCAGGCTTCGGGGAAGGGTTAGGGTTAGGGTTCGGGCTAGGGTTAGGGTTAGGGGACGGGGACGGTTTAGGGTCCAGGTGAGGGTACGACAACGCTTTAGGGGGAGCGTACGTGTGAGGGCGTGGGTTAGCGTTAGCGTACGGGTTAGGATTAGGGGACGGGTGAGGGTCAGGCTTCGGGGAAGGGTTAGGGTTAGGGTTCGGGCTAGGGTTAGGGTTAGGGGACGGGGACGGTTTAGGGTCCAGGTGAGGGTAAGACAATGCTTTAGGGGGAGCGTACGTGTGAGGGTGCGGGTTAGCGTTAGCGTACGGGTTAGGATTAGGGGACGGGTGAGGGTCAGGCTTCGGGGAAGGGTTAGGGTTAGGGTTCGGGCTAGGGTTAGGGTTATGGGACGGGGACGGTTTAGGGTCCAGGTGAGGGTACGACAACGCTTTAGGGGGAGCGTACGTGTGAGGGCGCGGGTTGGAGTTAGCGTACGGGTTAGGATTAGGGGACGGGTGAGGGTCAGGTTCCGGGGAAGGGTTAGGGTTAGGGTTCGGGCTAGGTTTAGGGTTAGGGGACGGGGACGGTTTAGGGTCCAGGTGAGGGTACGACAATGATTTAGGGGGAGCGTACGTGTGAGGGCGCGGGTTAGCGTTCGCGTACGGGTTAGGATTAGGGGACGGGTGAGGGTCAGGCTTCGGGGAAGGGTTAGGGTTAGGGTTCGGGCTAGGGTTAGGGTTAGGGAACGGGGACGGTTTAGGGTCCAGGTGAGGGTACGAGAACGCTTTAGGGGGAGCCTACGTATGAGGGCGCGGGTTAGCGTTAGCGTACGGGTTAGGATTAGGGGACGGGTGAGGGTCAGGCTTCGGGGAAGGGTTAGGGTTAGGGTTCGGGCTAGGGTTAGGGTTAGGGGACGGGGACGGTTTACGGTCCAGGTGAGGGTACGACAACACTTTAGGGGGAGCGTACGTGTGAGGGCGCGGGTTGGCGTTAGCGTACGGGTTAGGATTAGGGGACGGGTGAGGGTCAGGTTTCGGGGAAGGGTTAGGGTTAGGGTTCTGGCTAGGGTTAGGGTTAGGGGACGGGGACGGTTTAGGGCCCAGGTGAGGGTAAGACAACGCTTTATGGGGAGCGTACGTGTGAGGGCGCGGGTTAGCGTTAGCGTACGGGTTAGGATTAGGGGACGGGTGAGGGTCAGGCTTCGGGGAAGGGTTAGGGTTAGGGTTCGGGCTAGGGTTAGGGTTAGGGGACGGGGACGGTTTAGGGTCCAGGTGAGGGTAAGACAATGCTTTAGGGGGAGCGTACGTGTGAGGGCGCGGGTTAGCGTTAGCGTACGGGTTAGGATTAGGGGACGGGTGAGGGTCAGGCTTCGGGGAAGGGTTAGGGTTAGGGTTCGGGCTAGGGTTAGGGTTAGGGGACGGGGACGGTTTAGGGTCCAGGTGAGGGTACGACAACGCTTTAGGGGGAGCGTACGTGTGAGGGCGCGGGTTGGAGTTAGCGTACGGGTTAGGATTAGGGGACGGGTGAGGGTCAGGTTTCGGGGAAGGGTTAGGGTTAGGGTTCGGGCTAGGGTTAGGGTTAGGGGACGGGGACGGTTTAGGGTCCAGGTGAGGGTACGACAATGCTTTAGGGGGAGCGTACGTGTGAGGGCGCGGGTTAGCGTTAGCGTACGGGTTAGGATTAGAGGACGGGTTAGGGTCAGGCTTCGGGGAAGGGTTAGGGTTAGGGTTCGGGCTAGGGTTAGGGTTAGGGGCCGGGGACGGTTTAGGGTACAGGTGAGGGTAAGACAACGCTTTAGGGGGAGCGTACGTGTGAGGGTGCGGGTTAGCGTTAGCGTACGGGTTAGGATTAGGGTACGGGTGAGGGTCAGGCTTCGGGGAAGGGTTAGGGTTAGGGTTCGGGCTAGGGTTAGGGTTAGGGGACGGGGACGGTTTAGGGTCCAGGTGAGGGTACGACAACGCTTTAGGGGGAGCGTACGTGTGAGGGCGTGGGTTAGCGTTAGCGTACAGGTTAGGATTAGGGGACGGGTGAGGGTCAGGCTTCGGGGAAGGGTTAGGGTTAGGGTTCGGGCTAGGGTTAGGGTTAGGGGACGGGGACGGTTTAGGGTCCAGGTGAGGGTAAGACAATGCTTTAGGGGGAGCGTACGTGTGAGGGTGCGGGTTAGCGTTAGCGTACGGGTTAGGATTAGGGGACGGGTGAGGGTCAGGCTTCGGGGAAGGGTTAGGGTTAGGGTTCGGGCTAGGGTTAGGGTTATGGGACGGGGACGGTTTAGGGTCCAGGTGAGGGTACGACAACGCTTTAGGGGGAGCGTACGTGTGAGGGCGCGGGTTGGAGTTAGCGTACGGGTTAGGATTAGGGGACGGGTGAGGGTCAGGTTCCGGGGAAGGGTTAGGGTTAGGGTTCGGGCTAGGTTTAGGGTTAGGGGACGGGGACGGTTTAGGGTCCAGGTGAGGGTACGACAATGATTTAGGGGGAGCGTACGTGTGAGGGCGCGGGTTAGCGTTCGCGTACGGGTTAGGATTAGGGGACGGGTTAGGGTCAGGTTTCGGGGAAGGGTTAGGGTTATGGATCGGGCTAGGGTTAGGGTTAGGGAACGGGCACGGTTTAGGGTCCAGGTGAGGGTACGACAACGCTTTAGGGGGAGCGTACGTGTGAGGGTGCGGGTTAGCGTTAGCGTACGAGTTAGGATTAGGGGACGGGTGAGGGTCAGGCTTCGGGGAAGGGTTAAGGTTAGGGTTCGGGCTAGGGTTAGGGTTAGGGAACGGGGACGGTTTAGGGTCCAGGTGAGGGTACGACAACGCTTTAGGGGGAGCGTACGTGTGAGGGCGTGGGTTAGCGTTAACGTACGTGTTAGGATTAGGGGACGGGTGAGGGTCAGGCTTCGGGGAAGGGTTAGGGTTAGGGTTCGGGCTAGGGTTAGGGTTAGGGGACGGGGACGGTTTAAGGTCCAGGTGAGGGTACGACAACGCTTTAGGGGGAGCGTACGTGTGAGGGCGTGGGTTAACGTTAGCGTACGGGTTAGGATTAGGGTACGGGTGAGGGTCAGGCTTCGGGGAAGGGTTAGGGTTAGGGTTCGGGCTAGGGTTAGGGTTAGGGGACGGGGACGGTTTAGGGTCCAGGTGAGGGTACGACAACACTTTAGGGGGAGCGTACGTGTGAGGGCGCGGGTTAGCGTTAGCGTACGGGTTAGGATTAGGGGACGGGTGAGGGTCAGGCTTCGGGGAAGGGTTAGGGTTAGGGTTCGGGCTAGGGTTAGGGTTAGGGGACGGGGACTGTTTAGGGTCCAGGTGAGGGTATGAGAACGCTTTAGGGGGAGCCTACGTATGAGGGCGCGGGTTAGCGTTAGCGTACGGGTTAGGATTAGGGGACGGGTGAGGGTCAGGCTTCGGGGAAGGGATAGGGTTAGGGTTCGGGCTAGGGTTAGGGTTAGGGGACGGGGACGGTTTAGGGTCCAGGTGAGGGTACGACAACGCTTTAGGGGGAGCGTACGTGTGAGGGCGTGGGTTAGCGTTAGCGTACGTGTTAGGATTAGGGGACGGGTGAGGGTCAGGCTTCGGGGAAGGGTTAGGGTTAGGGTTCGGGCTAGGGTTAGGGTTAGGGAACGGGGACGGTTTAGGGTCCAGGTGAGGGTACGAGAACGCTTTAGGGGGAGCCTACGTATGAGGGCGCGGGTTAGCGTTAGCGTACGGGTTAGGATTAGGGGACGGGTGAGGGTCAGGCTTCGGGCAAGGGTTAGGGTTAGGGTTCGGGCTAGGGTTAGGGTTAGGGGACGGGGACGGTTTACGGTCCAGGTGAGGGTACGACAACACTTTAGGGGGAGCGTACGTGTGAGGGCGCGGGTTGGCGTTAGCGTACGGGTTAGGATTAGGGGACGGGTGAGGGTCAGGTTTCGGGGAAGGGTTAGGGTTAGGGTTCTGGCTAGGGTTAGGGTTAGGGGACGGGGACGGTTTAGGGCCCAGGTGAGGGTAAGACAACGCTTTAGGGGGAGCGTACGTGTGAGGGCGCGGGTTAGCGTTAGCGTACGGGTTAGGATTAGGGGACGGGTGAGGGTCAGGCTTCGGGGAAGGGTTAGGGTTAGGGTTCGGGCTAGGGTTAGGGTTAGGGGACGGGGACGGTTTAGGGTCCAGGTGAGGGTAAGACAATGCTTTAGGGGGAGCGTACGTGTGAGGGCGCGGGTTAGCGTTAGCGTACGGGTTAGGATTAGGGGACGGGTGAGGGTCAGGCTTCGGGGAAGGGATAGGGTTAGGGTTCGGGCTAGGGTTAGGGTTAGGGGACGGGGACGGTTTAGGGTCCAGGTGAGGGTACGACAACGCTTTAGGGGGAGCGTACGTGTGAGGGCGCGGGTTGGAGTTAGCGTACGGGTTAGGATTAGGGGACGGGTGAGGGTCAGGTTTCGGGGAAGGGTTAGGGTTAGGGTTCGGGCTAGGGTTAGGGTTACGGGACGGGGACGGTTTAGGGTCCAGGTGAGGGTACGACAATGCTTTAGGGGGAGCGTACGTGTGAGGGCGCGGGTTAGCGTTAGCGTACGGGTTAGGATTAGGGGACGGGTTAGGGTCAGGCTTCGGGGAAGGGTTAGGGTTAGGGTTCGGGCTAGGGTTAGGGTTAGGGGCCGGGGACGGGTTTGGGTACAGGTGAGGGTAAGACAACGCTTTAGGGGGAGCGTACGTGTGAGGGTGCGGGTTAGCGTTAGCGTACGGGTTAGGATTAGGGGACGGGTGAGGGTCAGGCTTCGGGGAAGGGTTAGGGTTAGGGTTCGGGCTAGGGTTAGGGTTAGGGGACGGGGACGGTTTAGGGTCCAGGTGAGGGTACGACAACGCTTTAGGGGGAGCGTACGTGTGAGGGCGTGGGTTAGCGTTAGCGTACGGGTTAGGATTAGGGGACGGGTGAGGGTCAGGCTTCGGGGAAGGGTTAGGGTTAGGGTTCGGGCTAGGGTTAGGGTTAGGGGACGGGGACGGTTTAGGGTCCAGGTGAGGGTACGACAACGCTTTAGGGGGAGCGTACGTGTGAGGGCGCGGGTTGGAGTTAGCATACGGGTTAGGATTAGGGGACGGGTGAGGGTCAGGTTTCGGGGAAGGGTTAGGGTTAGGGTTCGGGCTAGGGTTAGGGTTAGGGGACGGGGACGGTTTAGGGTCCAGGTGAGGGTACGACAATGCTTTAGGGGGAGCGTACGTGTGAGGGCGCGGGTTAGCATTAGCGTACGGGTTAGGATTAGGGGACGGGTTAGGGTCAGGCTTCGGGGAAGGGTTAGGGTTAGGGTTCGGGCTAGGGTTAGGGTTAGGGGCCGGGGACGGTTTAGGGTACAGGTGAGGGTAAGACAACGCTTTAGGGGGAGCGTACGTGTGAGGGTGCGGGTTAGCGTTAGCGTACGGGTTAGGATTAGGGGACGGGTGAGGGTCAGGCTTCGGGGAAGGGTTAGGGTTAGGGTTCGGGCTAGGGTTAGGGTTAGGGGACGGGGACGGTTTAGGGTCCAGGTGAGGGTACGACAACGCTTTAGGGGGAGCGTACGTGTGAGGGCGTGGGTTAGCGTTAGCGTACGGGTTAGGATTAGGGGACGGGTGAGGGTCAGGCTTCGGGGAAGGGTTAGGGTTAGGGTTCGGGCTAGGGTTAGGGTTAGGGGACGGGGACGGTTTAGGGTCCAGGTGAGGGTAAGACAATGCTTTAGGGGGAGCGTACGTGTGAGGGTGCGGGTTAGCGTTAGCGTACGGGTTAGGATTAGGGGACGGGTGAGGGTCAGGCTTCGGGGAAGGGTTAGGGTTAGGGTTCGGGCTAGGGTTAGGGTTATGGGACGGGGACGGTTTAGGGTCCAGGTGAGGGTACGACAACGCTTTAGGGGGAGCGTACGTGTGAGGGCGCGGGTTGGAGTTAGCGTACGGGTTAGGATTAGGGGACGGGTGAGGGTCAGGTTCCGGGGAAGGGTTAGGGTTAGGGTTCGGGCTAGGTTTAGGGTTAGGGGACGGGGACGGTTTAGGGTCCAGGTGAGGGTACGACAATGATTTAGGGGGAGCGTACGTGTGAGGGCGCGGGTTAGCGTTCGCGTACGGGTTAGGATTAGGGGACGGGTGAGGGTCAGGCTTCGGGGAAGGGTTAGGGTTAGGGTTCGGGCTAGGGTTAGGGTTAGGGAACGGGGACGGTTTAGGGTCCAGGTGAGGGTACGAGAACGCTTTAGGGGGAGCCTACGTATGAGGGCGCGGGTTAGCGTTAGCGTACGGGTTAGGATTAGGGGACGGGTGAGGGTCAGGCTTCGGGGAAGGGTTAGGGTTAGGGTTCGGGCTAGGGTTAGGGTTAGGGGACGGGGACGGTTTACGGTCCAGGTGAGGGTACGACAACACTTTAGGGGGAGCGTACGTGTGAGGGCGCGGGTTGGCGTTAGCGTACGGGTTAGGATTAGGGGACGGGTGAGGGTCAGGTTTCGGGGAAGGGTTAGGGTTAGGGTTCTGGCTAGGGTTAGGGTTAGGGGACGGGGACGGTTTAGGGCCCAGGTGAGGGTAAGACAACGCTTTATGGGGAGCGTACGTGTGAGGGCGCGGGTTAGCGTTAGCGTACGGGTTAGGATTAGGGGACGGGTGAGGGTCAGGCTTCGGGGAAGGGTTAGGGTTAGGGTTCGGGCTAGGGTTAGGGTTAGGGGACGGGGACGGTTTAGGGTCCAGGTGAGGGTAAGACAATGCTTTAGGGGGAGCGTACGTGTGAGGGCGCGGGTTAGCGTTAGCGTACGGGTTAGGATTAGGGGACGGGTGAGGGTCAGGCTTCGGGGAAGGGTTAGGGTTAGGGTTCGGGCTAGGGTTAGGGTTAGGGGACGGGGACGGTTTAGGGTCCAGGTGAGGGTACGACAACGCTTTAGGGGGAGCGTACGTGTGAGGGCGCGGGTTGGAGTTAGCGTACGGGTTAGGATTAGGGGACGGGTGAGGGTCAGGTTTCGGGGAAGGGTTAGGGTTAGGGTTCGGGCTAGGGTTAGGGTTAGGGGACGGGGACGGTTTAGGGTCCAGGTGAGGGTACGACAATGCTTTAGGGGGAGCGTACGTGTGAGGGCGCGGGTTAGCGTTAGCGTACGGGTTAGGATTAGGGGACGGGTTAGGGTCAGGCTTCGGGGAAGGGTTAGGGTTAGGGTTCGGGCTAGGGTTAGGGTTAGGGGCCGGGGACGGTTTAGGGTACAGGTGAGGGTAAGACAACGCTTTAGGGGGAGCGTACGTGTGAGGGTGCGGGTTAGCGTTAGCGTACGGGTTAGGATTAGGGTACGGGTGAGGGTCAGGCTTCGGGGAAGGGTTAGGGTTAGGGTTCGGGCTAGGGTTAGGGTTAGGGGACGGGGACGGTTTAGGGTCCAGGTGAGGGTACGACAACGCTTTAGGGGGAGCGTACGTGTGAGGGCGTGGGTTAGCGTTAGCGTACAGGTTAGGATTAGGGGACGGGTGAGGGTCAGGCTTCGGGGAAGGGTTAGGGTTAGGGTTCGGGCTAGGGTTAGGGATAGGGGACGGGGACGGTTTAGGGTCCAGGTGAGGGTAAGACAATGCTTTAGGGGGAGCGTACGTGTGAGGGTGCGGGTTAGCGTTAGCGTACGGGTTAGGATTAGGGGACGGGTGAGGGTCAGGCTTCGGGGAAGGGTTAGGGTTAGGGTTCGGGCTAGGGTTAGGGTTATGGGACGGGGACGGTTTAGGGTCCAGGTGAGGGTACGACAACGCTTTAGGGGGAGCGTACGTGTGAGGGCGCGGGTTGGAGTTAGCGTACGGGTTAGGATTAGGGGACGGGTGAGGGTCAGGTTCCGGGGAAGGGTTAGGGTTAGGGTTCGGGCTAGGTTTAGGGTTAGGGGACGGGGACGGTTTAGGGTCCAGGTGAGGGTACGACAATGATTTAGGGGGAGCGTACGTGTGAGGGCGCGGGTTAGCGTTCGCGTACGGGTTAGGATTAGGGGACGGGTTAGGGTCAGGTTTCGGGGAAGGGTTAGGGTTATGGATCGGGCTAGGGTTAGGGTTAGGGAACGGGCACGGTTTAGGGTCCAGGTGAGGGTACGACAACGCTTTAGGGGGAGCGTACGTGTGAGGGTGCGGGTTAGCGTTAGCGTACGAGTTAGGATTAGGGGACGGGTGAGGGTCAGGCTTCGGGGAAGGGTTAAGGTTAGGGTTCGGGCTAGGGTTAGGGTTAGGGAACGGGGACGGTTTAGGGTCCAGGTGAGGGTACGACAACGCTTTAGGGGGAGCGTACGTGTGAGGGCGTGGGTTAACGTTAGCGTACGGGTTAGGATTAGGGTACGGGTGAGGGTCAGGCTTCGGGGAAGGGTTAGGGTTAGGGTTCGGGCTAGGGTTAGGGTTAGGGGACGGGGACGGTTTAGGGTCCAGGTGAGGGTACGACAACACTTTAGGGGGAGCGTACGTGTGAGGGCGCGGGTTAGCGTTAGCGTACGGGTTAGGATTAGGGGACGGGTGAGGGTCAGGCTTCGGGGAAGGGTTAGGGTTAGGGTTCGGGCTAGGGTTAGGGTTAGGGGACGGGGACTGTTTAGGGTCCAGGTGAGGGTATGAGAACGCTTTAGGGGGAGCCTACGTATGAGGGCGCGGGTTAGCGTTAGCGTACGGGTTAGGATTAGGGGACGGGTGAGGGTCAGGCGTCGGGGAAGGGTTAGGGTTAGGTTTCGGGCTAGGGTTAGGGTTAGGGGACGGGGACGGTTTAGGGTCCAGGTGAGGGTACGAGAACGCTTTAGGGGGAGCGTACGTGTGAGGGCGCGGGATAGCGTTAGCTTACGGGTTAGCATTAGGGGACGGGTGAGGGTCAGGCTTCGGGGAAGGGTTAGGGTTAGGTTTCGGGCTAGGGTTAGGGTTAGGGGACGGGGACGGTTTAGGGTCCAGGTGAGGGTACGACAACGCTTTAGGGGCAGAGTACGTGTGAGGGCGCGTGTTAGCGTTAGCGTACAGGTTAGGATTAGGGGACGGGTGAGGGTCAGGCTTCGGGGAAGTGTTAGGGTTAGGGTTCGGGCTAGGGTTAGGGTTATGGGACGGGGACGGTTTAGGGTCCAGGTGAGGGTACGACAACGCTTTAGGGGGAGCATACGTGTGAGCGCGCAGGTTAGCATTAACGTACGGGTTAGGATTAGAGGACGGGTGAGGGTCAGGCTTCGGGGAAGGGTTAGGGTTAGGGTTCGGGCTAGGGTTAGGGTTAGGGGACGGGGACGGTTTAGGGTCCAGGTGAGGGTAAGACAATGATTTAGGGGGAGCGTACGTGTGAGGGCGCGGGTTAGCGTTCGCGTACGGGTTAGGATTAGGGGACGGGTGAGGGTCAGGCTTCGGGGAAGGGTTAGGGTTAGGGTTCGGGCTAGGGTTAGGGTTAGGGAACGGGGACGGTTTAGGGTCCAGGTGAGGGTACGAGAACGCTTTAGGGGGAGCCTACGTATGAGGGCGCGGGTTAGCGTTAGCGTACGGGTTAGGATTAGGGGACGGGTGAGGGTCAGGCTTCGGGGAAGGGTTAGGGTTAGGGTTCGGGCTAGGGTTAGGGTTAGGGGACGGGGACGGTTTACGGTCCAGGTGAGGGTACGACAACACTTTAGGGGGAGCGTACGTGTGAGGGCGCGGGTTGGCGTTAGCGTACGGGTTAGGATTAGGGGACGGGTGAGGGTCAGGTTTCGGGGAAGGGTTAGGGTTAGGGTTCTGGCTAGGGTTAGGGTTAGGGGACGGGGACGGTTTAGGGCCCAGGTGAGGGTAAGACAACGCTTTATGGGGAGCGTACGTGTGAGGGCGCGGGTTAGCGTTAGCGTACGGGTTAGGATTAGGGGACGGGTGAGGGTCAGGCTTCGGGGAAGGGTTAGGGTTAGGGTTCGGGCTAGGGTTAGGGTTAGGGGACGGGGACGGTTTAGGGTCCAGGTGAGGGTAAGACAATGCTTTAGGGGGAGCGTACGTGTGAGGGCGCGGGTTAGCGTTAGCGTACGGGTTAGGATTAGGGGACGGGTGAGGGTCAGGCTTCGGGGAAGGGATAGGGTTAGGGTTCGGGCTAGGGTTAGGGTTAGGGGACGGGGACGGTTTAGGGTCCAGGTGAGGGTAAGACAATGCTTTAGGGGGAGCGTACGTGTGAGGGCGCGGGTTAGCGTTAGCGTACGGGTTAGGATTAGGGGACGGGTGAGGGTCAGGCTTCGGGGAAGGGATAGGGTTAGGGTTCGGGCTAGGGTTAGGGTTAGGGGACGGGGACGGTTTAGGGTCCAGGTGAGGGTACGACAACGCTTTAGGGGGAGCGTACGTGTGAGGGCGCGGGTTGGAGTTAGCATACGGGTTAGGATTAGGGGACGGGTGAGGGTCAGGTTTCGGGGAAGGGTTAGGGTTAGGGTTCGGGCTAGGGTTAGGGTTAGGGGACGGGGACGGTTTAGGGTCCAGGTGAGGGTACGACAATGCTTTAGGGGGAGCGTACGTGTGAGGGCGCGGGTTAGCGTTAGCGTACGGGTTAGGATTAGGGGACGGGTTAGGGTCAGGCTTCGGGGAAGGGTTAGGGTTAGGGTTCGGGCTAGGGTTAGGGTTAGGGGCCGGGGACGGTTTAGGGTACAGGTGAGGGTAAGACAACGCTTTAGGGGGAGCGTACGTGTGAGGGTGCGGGTTAGCGTTAGCGTACGGGTTAGGATTAGGGGACGGGTGAGGGTCAGGCTTCGGGGAAGGGTTAGGGTTAGGGTTCGGGCTAGGGTTAGGGTTATGGGACGGGGACGGTTTAGGGTCCAGGTGAGGGTACGACAACGCTTTAGGGGGAGCGTACGTGTGAGGGCGCGGGTTGGAGTTAGCGTACGGGTTAGGATTAGGGGACGGGTGAGGGTCAGGTTCCGGGGAAGGGTTAGGGTTAGGGTTCGGGCTAGGTTTAGGGTTAGGGGACGGGGACGGTTTAGGGTCCAGGTGAGGGTACGACAATGATTTAGGGGGAGCGTACGTGTGAGGGCGCGGGTTAGCGTTCGCGTACGGGTTAGGATTAGGGGACGGGTGAGGGTCAGGCTTCGGGGAAGGGTTAGGGTTAGGGTTCGGGCTAGGGTTAGGGTTAGGGAACGGGGACGGTTTAGGGTCCAGGTGAGGGTACGAGAACGCTTTAGGGGGAGCCTACGTATGAGGGCGTGGGTTAGCGTTAGCGTACGGGTTAGGATTAGGGGACGGGTGAGGGTCAGGCTTCGGGGAAGGGTTAGGGTTAGGGTTCGGGCTAGGGTTAGGGTTAGGGGACGGGGACGGTTTACGGTCCAGGTGAGGGTACGACAACACTTTAGGGGGAGCGTACGTGTGAGGGCGCGGGTTGGCGTTAGCGTACGGGTTAGGATTAGGGGACGGGTGAGGGTCAGGTTTCGGGGAAGGGTTAGGGTTAGGGTTCTGGCTAGGGTTAGGGTTAGGGGACGGGGACGGTTTAGGGCCCAGGTGAGGGTAAGACAACGCTTTATGGGGAGCGTACGTGTGAGGGCGCGGGTTAGCGTTAGCGTACGGGTTAGGATTAGGGGACGGGTGAGGGTCAGGCTTCGGGGAAGGGTTAGGGTTAGGGTTCGGGCTAGGGTTAGGGTTAGGGGACGGGGACGGTTTAGGGTCCAGGTGAGGGTAAGACAATGCTTTAGGGGGAGCGTACGTGTGAGGGCGCGGGTTAGCGTTAGCGTACGGGTTAGGATTAGGGGACGGGTGAGGGTCAGGCTTCGGGGAAGGGATAGGGTTAGGGTTCGGGCTAGGGTTAGGGTTAGGGGACGGGGACGGTTTAGGGTCCAGGTGAGGGTAAGACAATGCTTTAGGGGGAGCGTACGTGTGAGGGCGCGGGTTAGCGTTAGCGTACGGGTTAGGATTAGGGGACGGGTGAGGGTCAGGCTTCGGGGAAGGGATAGGGTTAGGGTTCGGGCTAGGGTTAGGGTTAGGGGACGGGGACGGTTTAGGGTCCAGGTGAGGGTACGACAACGCTTTAGGGGGAGCGTACGTGTGAGGGCGCGGGTTGGAGTTAGCATACGGGTTAGGATTAGGGGACGGGTGAGGGTCAGGTTTCGGGGAAGGGTTAGGGTTAGGGTTCGGGCTAGGGTTAGGGTTAGGGGACGGTGACGGTTTAGGGTCCAGGTGAGGGTACGACAATGCTTTAGGGGGAGCGTACGTGTGAGGGCGCGGGTTAGCGTTAGCGTACGGGTTAGGATTAGGGGACGGGTTAGGGTCAGGCTTCGGGGAAGGGTTAGGGTTAGGGTTCGGGCTAGGGTTAGGGTTAGGGGCCGGGGACGGTTTAGGGTACAGGTGAGGGTAAGACAACGCTTTAGGGGGAGCGTACGTGTGAGGGTGCGGGTTAGCGTTAGCGTACGGGTTAGGATTAGGGGACGGGTGAGGGTCAGGCTTCGGGGAAGGGTTAGGGTTAGGGTTCGGGCTAGGGTTAGGGTTAGGGGACGGGGACGGTTTAGGGTCCAGGTGAGGGTACGACAACGCTTTAGGGGGAGCGTACGTGTGAGGGCGTGGGTTAGCGTTAGCGTACGGGTTAGGATTAGGGGACGGGTGAGGGTCAGGCTTCGGGGAAGGGTTAGGGTTAGGGTTCGGGCTAGGGTTAGGGTTAGGGGACGGGGACGGTTTAGGGTCCAGGTGAGGGTAAGACAATGCTTTAGGGGGAGCTTACGTGTGAGGGTGCGGGTTAGCGTTAGCGTACGGGTTAGGATTAGGGGACGGGTGAGGGTCAGGTTCCGGGGAAGGGTTAGGGTTAGGGTTCGGGCTAGGGTTAGGGTTATGGGACGGGGACGGTTTAGGGTCCAGGTGAGGGTACGACAACGCTTTAGGGGGAGCGTACGTGTGAGGGCGCGGGTTGGAGTTAGCGTACGGGTTAGGATTAGGGGACGGGTGAGGGTCAGGTTCCGGGGAAGGGTTAGGGTTAGGGTTCGGGCTAGGTTTAGGGTTAGGGGACGGGGACGGTTTAGGGTCCAGGTGAGGGTACGACAATGATTTAGGGGGAGCGTACGTGTGAGGGCGCGGGTTAGCGTTCGCGTACGGGTTAGGATTAGGGGACGGGTGAGGGTCAGGCTTCGGGGAAGGGTTAGGGTTAGGGTTCGGGCTAGGGTTAGGGTTAGGGAACGGGGACGGTTTAGGGTCCAGGTGAGGGTACGAGAACGCTTTAGGGGGAGCCTACGTATGAGGGCGCGGGTTAGCGTTAGCGTACGGGTTAGGATTAGGGGACGGGTGAGGGTCAGGCTTCGGGGAAGGGTTAGGGTTAGGGTTCGGGCTAGGGTTAGGGTTAGGGGACGGGGACGGTTTACGGTCCAGGTGAGGGTACGACAACACTTTAGGGGGAGCGTACGTGTGAGGGCGCGGGTTGGCGTTAGCGTACGGGTTAGGATTAGGGGACGGGTGAGGGTCAGGTTTCGGGGAAGGGTTAGGGTTAGGGTTCTGGCTAGGGTTAGGGTTAGGGGACGGGGACGGTTTAGGGCCCAGGTGAGGGTAAGACAACGCTTTATGGGGAGCGTACGTGTGAGGGCGCGGGTTAGCGTTAGCGTACGGGTTAGGATTAGGGGACGGGTGAGGGTCAGGCTTCGGGGAAGGGTTAGGGTTAGGGTTCGGGCTAGGGTTAGGGTTAGGGGACGGGGACGGTTTAGGGTCCAGGTGAGGGTAAGACAATGCTTTAGGGGGAGCGTACGTGTGAGGGCGCGGGTTAGCGTTAGCGTACGGGTTAGGATTAGGGGACGGGTGAGGGTCAGGCTTCGGGGAAGGGTTAGGGTTAGGGTTCGGGCTAGGGTTAGGGTTAGGGGACGGGGACGGTTTAGGGTCCAGGTGAGGGTACGACAACGCTTTAGGGGGAGCGTACGTGTGAGGGCGCGGGTTGGAGTTAGCGTACGGGTTAGGATTAGGGGACGGGTGAGGGTCAGGCTTCGGGGAAGGGTTAGGGTTAGGGTTCGGGCTAGGGTTAGGGTTAGGGGACGGGGACGGTTTAGGGTCCAGGTGAGGGTACGACAACGCTTTAGGGGGAGCGTACGTGTGAGGGCGTGGGTTAGCGTTAGCGTACAGGTTAGGATTAGGGGACGGGTGAGGGTCAGGCTTCGGGGAAGGGTTAGGGTTAGGGTTCGGGCTAGGGTTAGGGTTAGGGGACGGGGACGGTTTAGGGTCCAGGTGAGGGTAAGACAATGCTTTAGGGGGAGCGTACGTGTGAGGGTGTGGGTTAGCGTTAGCGTACGGGTTAGGATTAGGGGACGGGTGAGGGTCAGGCTTCGGGGAAGGGTTAGGGTTAGGGTTCGGGCTAGGGTTAGGGTTATGGGACGGGGACGGTTTAGGGTCCAGGTGAGGGTACGACAACGCTTTAGGGGGAGCGTACGTGTGAGGGCGCGGGTTGGAGTTAGCGTACGGGTTAGGATTAGGGGACGGGTGAGGGTCAGGTTCCGGGGAAGGGTTAGGGTTAGGGTTCGGGCTAGGTTTAGGGTTAGGGGACGGGGACGGTTTAGGGTCCAGGTGAGGGTACGACAATGATTTAGGGGGAGCGTACGTGTGAGGGCGCGGGTTAGCGTTCGCGTACGGGTTAGGATTAGGGGACGGGTTAGGGTCAGGTTTCGGGGAAGGGTTAGGGTTATGGATCGGGCTAGGGTTAGGGTTAGGGAGCGGGCACGGTTTAGGGTCCAGGTGAGGGTACGACAACGCTTTAGGGGGAGCGTACGTGTGAGGGCGCGGGTTAGCGTTAGCGTACGGGTTAGGATTAGGGGACGGGTGAGGGTCAGGCTTCGGGGAAGGGTTAGGGTTAGGGTTCGGGCTAGGGTTAGGGTTAGGGGACGGGGATGGTTTACGGTCCAGGTGAGGGTAAGACAACGCTTTAGGGGGAGCGTACGTGTCAGGGCGCGGGTTGGCGTTAGCGTACGGGTTAGGATTAGGGGACGGGTGAGGGTCAGGTTTCGGGGAAGGGTTAGGGTTAGGGTTCTGGCTAGGGTTAGGGTTAGGGGACGGGGACGGTTTAGGGCCCAGGTGAGGGTAAGACAACGCTTTATGGGGAGCGTACGTGTGAGGGCGCGGGTTAGCGTTAGCGTACGGGTTAGGATTAGGGGACGGGTGAGGGTCAGGCTTCGGGGAAGGGTTAGGGTTAGGGTTCGGGCTAGGGTTAGGGTTAGGGGACGGGGACGGTTTAGGGTCCAGGTGATGGTAAGACAATGCTTTAGGGGGAGCGTACGTGTGAGGGCGCGGGTTAGCGTTAGCGTACGGGTTAGGATTAGGGGACGGGTGAGGGTCAGGCTTCGGGGAAGGGATAGGGTTAGGGTTCTGGCTAGGGTTAGGGTTAGGGGACGGGGACGGTTTAGGGTCCAGGTGAGGGTACGACAACGCTTTAGGGGGAGCGTACGTGTGAGGGCGCGGGTTGGAGTTAGCGTACGGGTTAGGATTAGGGGACGGGTGAGGGTCAGGTTTCGGGGAAGGGTTAGGGTTAGGGTTCGGGCTAGGGTTAGGGTTAGGGGACGGGGACGGTTTAGGGTCCAGGTGAGGGTACGACAATGCTTTAGGGGGAGCGTACGTGTGAGGGCGCGGGTTAGCGTTAGCGTACGGGTTAGGATTAGGGGACGGGTTAGGGTCAGGCTTCGGGGAAGGGTTAGGGTTAGGGTTCGGGCTAGGGTTAGGGTTAGGGGCCGGGGACGGGTTAGGGTACAGGTGAGGGTAAGACAACGCTTTAGGGGGAGCGTACGTGTGAGGGTGCGGGTTAGCGTTAGCGTACGGGTTAGGATTAGGGGACGGGTGAGGGTCAGGCTTCGGGGAAGGGTTAGGGTTAGGGTTCGGGCTAGGGTTAGGGTTAGGGGACGGGGACGGTTTAGGGTCCAGGTGAGGGTACGACAACGCTTTAGGGGGAGCGTACGTGTGAGGGCGTGGGTTAGCGTTAGCGTACGGGTTAGGATTAGGGGACGGGTGAGGGTCAGGCTTCGGGGAAGGGTTAGGGTTAGGGTTCGGGCTAGGGTTAGGGTTAGGGGACGGGGACGGTTTAGGGTCCAGGTGAGGGTACGACAACACTTTAGGGGGAGCGTACGTGTGAGGGCGCGGGTTAGCGTTAGCGTACGGGTTAGGATTAGGGGACGGGTGAGGGTCAGGCTTCGGGGAAGGGTTAGGGTTAGGGTTCGGGCTAGGGTTAGGGTTAGGGGACGGGGACGGTTTAGGGTCCAGGTGAGGGTACGACAACGATTTAGGGGGAGCGTACGTGTGAGGGCGTGGGTTAGCGTTAGCGTACGGGTTAGGATTAGGGGACGGGTGAGGGTCAGGCTTCGGGGAAGGGTTAGGGTTAGGGTTCGGGCTAGGGTTAGGGTTAGGGGACGGGGACGGTTTAGGGTACAGGTGAGGGTAAGACAACGCTTTAGGGTGAGCGTACGTGTGAGGGTGCGGGTTAGCGTTAGCGTACGGGTTAGGATTAGGGGACGGGTGAGGGTCAGGCTTCGGGGAAGGGTTAGGGTTAGGGTTCGGGCTAGGGTTAGGGTTAGGGGACGGGGACGGTTTAGGGTCCAGGTGAGGGTACGACAACGCTTTAGGGGGAGCGTACGTGTGAGGGCGTGGGTTAGCGTTAGCGTACGGGTTAGGATTAGGGGACGGGTGAGGGTCAGGCTTCGGGGAAGGGTTAGGGTTAGGGTTCGGGCTAGGGTTAGGGTTAGGGGACGGGGACGGTTTAGGGTCCAGGTGAGGGTAAGACAATGCTTTAGGGGGAGCTTACGTGTGAGGGTGCGGGTTAGCGTTAGCGTACGGGTTAGGATTAGGGGACGGGTGAGGGTCAGGTTCCGGGGAAGGGTTAGGGTTAGGGTTCGGGCTAGGGTTAGGGTTATGGGACGGGGACGGTTTAGGGTCCAGGTGAGGGTACGACAACGCTTTAGGGGGAGCGTACGTGTGAGGGCGCGGGTTGGAGTTAGCGTACGGGTTAGGATTAGGGGACGGGTGAGGGTCAGGTTCCGGGGAAGGGTTAGGGTTAGGGTTCGGGCTAGGTTTAGGGTTAGGGGACGGGGACGGTTTAGGGTCCAGGTGAGGGTACGACAATGATTTAGGGGGAGCGTACGTGTGAGGGCGCGGGTTAGCGTTCGCGTACGGGTTAGGATTAGGGGACGGGTGAGGGTCAGGCTTCGGGGAAGGGTTAGGGTTAGGGTTCGGGCTAGGGTTAGGGTTAGGGAACGGGGACGGTTTAGGGTCCAGGTGAGGGTACGAGAACGCTTTAGGGGGAGCCTACGTATGAGGGCGCGGGTTAGCGTTAGCGTACGGGTTAGGATTAGGGGACGGGTGAGGGTCAGGCTTCGGGGAAGGGTTAGGGTTAGGGTTCGGGCTAGGGTTAGGGTTAGGGGACGGGGACGGTTTAGGGTCCAGGTGAGGGTACGACAACGCTTTAGGGGGAGCGTACGTGTGAGGGCGTGGGTTAGCGTTAGCGTACAGGTTAGGATTAGGGGACGGGTGAGGGTCAGGCTTCGGGGAAGGGTTAGGGTTAGGGTTCGGGCTAGGGTTAGGGTTAGGGGACGGGGACGGTTTAGGGTCCAGGTGAGGGTAAGACAATGCTTTAGGGGGAGCGTACGTGTGAGGGTGCGGGTTAGCGTTAGCGTACGGGTTAGGATTAGGGGACGGGTGAGGGTCAGGCTTCGGGGAAGGGTTAGGGTTAGGGTTCGGGCTAGGGTTAGGGTTATGGGACGGGGACGGTTTAGGGTCCAGGTGAGGGTACGACAACGCTTTAGGGGGAGCGTACGTGTGAGGGCGCGGGTTGGAGTTAGCGTACGGGTTAGGATTAGGGGACGGGTGAGGGTCAGGTTCCGGGGAAGGGTTAGGGTTAGGGTTCGGGCTAGGTTTAGGGTTAGGGGACGGGGACGGTTTAGGGTCCAGGTGAGGGTACGACAATGATTTAGGGGGAGCGTACGTGTGAGGGCGCGGGTTAGCGTTCGCGTACGGGTTAGGATTAGGGGACGGGTTAGGGTCAGGTTTCGGGGAAGGGTTAGGGTTATGGATCGGGCTAGGGTTAGGGTTAGGGAGCGGGCACGGTTTAGGGTCCAGGTGAGGGTACGACAACGCTTTAGGGGGAGCGTACGTGTGAGGGCGCAGGTTAGCGTTAGCGTACGGGTTAGGATTAGGGGACGGGTGAGGGTCAGGCTTCGGGGAAGGGTTAGGGTTAGGGTTCGGGCTAGGGTTAGGGTTAGGGGACGGGGATGGTTTACGGTCCAGGTGAGGGTACGACAACGCTTTAGGGGGAGCGTACGTGTCAGGGCGCGGGTTGGCGTTAGCGTACGGGTTAGGATTAGGGGACGGGTGAGGGTCCGGTTTCGGGGAAGGGTTAGGGTTAGGGTTCTGGCTAGGGTTAGGGTTAGGGGACGGGGACGGTTTAGGGCCCAGGTGAGGGTAAGACAACGCTTTATGGGGAGCGTACGTGTGAGGGCGCGGGTTAGCGTTAGCGTACGGGTTAGGATTAGGGGACGGGTGAGGGTCAGGCTTCGGGGAAGGGTTAGGGTTAGGGTTCGGGCTAGGGTTAGGGTTAGGGGACGGGGACGGTTTAGGGTCCAGGTGAGGGTAAGACAATGCTTTAGGGGGAGCGTACGTGTGAGGGCGCGGGTTAGCGTTAGCGTACGGGTTAGGATTAGGGGACGGGTGAGGGTCAGGCTTCGGGGAAGGGATAGGGTTAGGGTTCTGGCTAGGGTTAGGGTTAGGGGACGGGGACGGTTTAGGGTCCAGGTGAGGGTACGACAACGCTTTAGGGGGAGCGTACGTGTGAGGGCGCGGGTTGGAGTTAGCGTACGGGTTAGGATTAGGGGACGGGTGAGGGTCAGGTTTCGGGGAAGGGTTAGGGTTAGGGTTCGGGCTAGGGTTAGGGTTAGGGGACGGGGACGGTTTAGGGTCCAGGTGAGGGTACGACAATGCTTTAGGGGGAGCGTACGTGTGAGGGCGCGGGTTAGCGTTAGCGTACGGGTTAGGATTAGGGGACGGGTTAGGGTCAGGCTTCGGGGAAGGGTTAGGGTTAGGGTTCGGGCTAGGGTTAGGGTTAGGGGCCGGGGACGGGTTAGGGTACAGGTGAGGGTAAGACAACGCTTTAGGGGGAGCGTACGTGTGAGGGTGCGGGTTAGCGTTAGCGTACGGGTTAGGATTAGGGGACGGGTGAGGGTCAGGCTTCGGGGAAGGGTTAGGGTTAGGGTTCGGGCTAGGGTTAGGGTTAGGGGACGGGGACGGTTTAGGGTCCAGGTGAGGGTACGACAACGCTTTAGGGGGAGCGTACGTGTGAGGGCGTGGGTTAGCGTTAGCGTACGGGTTAGGATTAGGGGACGGGTGAGGGTCAGGCTTCGGGGAAGGGTTAGGGTTAGGGTTCGGGCTAGGGTTAGGGTTAGGGGACGGGGACGGTTTAGGGTCCAGGTGAGGGTACGACAACACTTTAGGGGGAGCGTACGTGTGAGGGCGCGGGTTAGCGTTAGCGTACGGGTTAGGATTAGGGGACGGGTGAGGGTCAGGCTTCGGGGAAGGGTTAGGGTTAGGGTTCGGGCTAGGGTTAGGGTTAGGGGACGGGGACGGTTTAGGGTCCAGGTGAGGGTACGACAACGATTTAGGGGGAGCGTACGTGTGAGGGCGTGGGTTAGCGTTAGCGTACGGGTTAGGATTAGGGGACGGGTGAGGGTCAGGCTTCGGGGAAGGGTTAGGGTTAGGGTTCGGGCTAGGGTTAGGGTTAGGGGACGGGGACGGTTTAAGGTCCAGGTGAGGGTACGACAACGCTTTAGGGGGAGCGTACGTGTGAGGGCGTGGGTTAGCGTTAGCGTACGGGTTAGGATTAGGGTACGGGTGAGGGTCAGGCTTCGGGGAAGGGTTAGGGTTAGGGTTCGGGCTAGGGTTAGGGTTAGGGGACGGGGACGGTTTAGGGTCCAGGTGAGGGTACGACAACACTTTAGGGGGAGCGTACGTGTGAGGGCGCGGGTTAGCGTTAGCGTACGGGTTAGGATTAGGGGACGGGTGAGGGTCAGGCTTCGGGGAAGGGTTAGGGTTAGGGTTCGGGCTAGGGTTAGGGTTATGGGACGGGGACGGTTTAGGGTCCTGGTGAGGGTACGAGAACGCTTTAGGGGGAGCCTACGTATGAGGGCGCGGGTTAGCGTTAGCGTACGGGTTAGGATTAGGGGACGGGTGAGGGTCAGGCGTCGGGGAAGGTTTAGGGTTAGGGTTCGGGCTAGGGTTAGGGTTAGGGGACGGGGACGGTTTAGGGTCCAGGTAAGGGTACGAGAACGCTTTAGGGGGAGCGTACGTGTGAGGGCGCGGGATAGCGTTAGCGTACGGGTTAGGATTAGGGGACGGGTGAGGGTCAGGCGTCGGGGAAGGTTTAGGGTTAGGGTTCGGGCTAGGGTTAGGGTTAGGGGACGGGGACGGTTTAGGGTCCAGGTAAGGGTACGAGAACGCTTTAGGGGGAGCGTACGTGTGAGGGCGCGGGATAGCGTTAGCGTACGGGTTAGGATTAGGGGACGGGTGAGGGTCAGGCTTCGGGGAAGGGTTAGGGTTAGGGTTCGGGCTAGGGTTAGGGTTAGGGGACGGGGACGGTTTAGGGTCCAGGTGAGGGTACGAGAACGCTTTTGGGGGAGTGTACGTGTGAGGGCGTGGGTTAGCGTTAGCGTACGGGTTAGGATTACGGGACGGGTGAGGGTCAGGCTTCGTGGAAGGGTTAGGGTTAGGGATCGGGCTAGGGTTAGGGTTAGGGAACGGGCACGGTTTAGGGTCCAGGTGAGGGTACGACAACGCTTTAGGGGGAGCGTACGTGTGAGGGCGCGGGTTGGCGTTAGCGTACGGGTTAGGATTAGGGGACGGGTGAGGTTCAGGTTTCGGGGAAGGGTTAGGGTTAGGGTTCTGGCTAGGGTTAGGGTTAGGGGACGGGGACGGTTTAGGGCCCAGGTGAGGGTAAGACAACGCTTTATGGGGAGCGTACGTGTGAGGGCGCGGGTTAGCGTTAGCGTACGGGTTAGGATTAGGGGACGGGTGAGGGTCAGGCTTCGGGGAAGGGTTAGGGTTAGGGTTCGGGCTAGGGTTAGGGTTAGGGGACGGGGACGGTTTAGGGTCCAGGTGAGGGTAAGACAATGCTTTAGGGGGAGCGTACGTGTGAGGGTGCGGGTTAGCGTTAGCGTACGGGTTAGAATTAGGGGACGGGTGAGGGTAAGGCTTCGGGGAAGGGTTAGGGTTAGGGTTCGGGCTAGGGTTAGGGTTATGGGACGGGGACGGTTTAGGGTCCAGGTGAGGGTACGACAACGCTTTAGGGGGAGCGTACGTGTGAGGGCGCGGGTTGGAGTTAGCGTACGGGTTAGGATTAGGGGACGGGTGAGGGTCAGGTTCCGGGGAAGTGTTAGGGTTAGGGTTCGGGCTAGGTTTAGGGTTAGGGGACGGGGACGGTTTAGGGTCCAGGTGAGGGTACGACAATGATTTAGGGGGAGCGTACGTGTGAGGGCGCGGGTTAGCGTTCGCGTACGGGTTAGGATTAGGGGACGGGTTAGGGTCAGGTTTCGGGCAAGGGTTAGGGTTAGGGATCGGGCTAGGGTTAGGGTTAGGGAACGGGCACGGTTTAGGGTCCAGGTGAGGGTACGACAACGCTTTAGGGGGAGCGTACGTGTGAGGGCGCGGGTTAGCGTTAGCGTACGGGTTGGGATTAGGGGACGGGTGAGGGTCAGGCTTCGGGGAAGGGTTAGGGTTAGGGTTCGGGCTGGGGTTAGGGTTAGGGGACGGGGACGGTTTACGGTCCAGGTGAGGGTACGACAACGCTTTAGGGGGAACGTACGTGTGAGGGCGCGGGTTGGCGTTAGCGTACGGGTTAGGATTAGGGGACGGGTGAGGGTCAGGTTTCGGGGAAGGGTTAGGTTTAGGGTTCTGGCTAGGGTTAGGGTTAGGGGACGGGGACGGTTTAGGGCCCAGGTGAGGGTAAGACAACGCTTTATGGGGAGCGTACGTGTGAGGGCGCGGGTTAGCGTTAGCGTACGGGTTAGGATTAGGGGACGGGTGAGGGTCAGGCTTCGGGGAAGGGTTAGGGTTAGGGTTCGGGCTAGGGTTAGGGTTAGGGGACGGGGACGGTTTAGGGTCCAGGTGAGGGTAAGACAATGCTTTAGGGGGAGCGTACGTGTGAGGGCGCGGGTTAGCGTTAGCGTACGGGTTAGGATTAGGGGACGGGTGAGGGTCAGGCTTCGGCGAAGGGTTAGGGTTAGGGTTCGGGCTAGGGTTAGGGTTAGGGGACGGGGACGGTTTAGGGTCCAGGTGAGGGTACGACAACGCTTTAGGGGGAGCGTACGTGTGAGGGCGCGGGTTGGAGTTAGCGTACGGGTTAGGATTAGGGGACGGGTGAGGGTCAGGTTTCGGGGAAGGGTTAGGGTTAGGGTTCGGGCTAGGGTTAGGGTTAGGGGACGGGGACGGTTTAGGGTCCAGGTGAGGGTACGACAACGCTTTAGGGGGAGCGTACGTGTGAGGGCGTGGGTTAGCGGTAGCGTACGGGTTAGGATTAGGGGACGGGTGAGGGTCAGGCTTCGGGGAAGGGTTAGGGTTAGGGTTCGGGCTAGGGTTAGGGTTAGGGGATGGGGACGGTTTAGGGTCCAGGTGAGGGTAAGACAATGCTTTAGGGGGAGCGTACTGTGAGAGTGCGGGTTAGCGTTAGCGTACGGGTTAGGATTAGGGGACGGGTGAGGGTCAGGCTTCGGGGAAGGTTTAGGGTTAGGGTTCGGGCTAGGGTTAGGGTTATGGGACGGGGACTGTTTAGGGTCCAGGTGAGGGTACGACAACGCTTTAGGGGGAGCGTACGTGTGAGGGCGCGGGTTGGAGTTAGCGTACGGGTTAGGATTAGGGGACGGGTGAGGGTCAGGTTCCGGGGAAGGGTTAGGGTTAGGGTTCGGGCTAGGTTTAGGGTTAGGGGACGGGGACGGTTTAGGGTCCAGGTGAGGGTACGACAATGATTTAGGGGGAGCGTACGTGTGAGGGCGCGGGTTAGCGTTCGCGTACGGGTTAGGATTAGGGGACAGGTTAGGGTCAGGTTTCGGGGAAGGGTTAGGGTTATGGATCGGGCTAGGGTTAGGGTTAGGGAACGGGCACGGTTTAGGGTCCAGGTGAGGGTACGACAACGCTTTAGGGGGAGCGTACGTGTGAGGGCGCGGGTTAGCGTTAGCGTACGGGTTAGGATTAGGGGACGGGTGAGGGTCAGGCTTCGGGGAAGGGTTAGGGTTAGGGTTCGGGCTAGGGTTAGGGTTAGGGGACGGGGACGGTTTAGGGTCCAGGTGAGGGTACGACAACGCTTTAGGGGGAGCGTACGTGTGAGGGCGCGGGTTGGCGTTAGCGTACGGGTTAGGATTAGGGGACGGGTGAGGGTCAGGTTTCGGGGAAGGGTTAGGGTTAGGGTTCTGGCTAGGGTTAGGGTTAGGGGACGGGGACGGTTTAGGGCCCAGGTGAGGGTAAGACAACGCTTTATGGGGAGCGTACGTGTGAGGGCGCGGGTTAGCGTTAGCGTACGGGTTAGGATTAGGGGACGGGTGAGGGTCAGGCTTCGGGGAAGGGTTAGGGTTAGGGTTCGGGCTAGGGTTAGGGTTAGGGGACGGGGACGGTTTAGGGTCCAGGTGAGGGTACGACAATGATTTAGGGGGAGCGTACGTGTGAGGGCGCGGGTTAGCGTTCGCGTACGGGTTAGGATTAGGGGACGGGTTAGGGTCAGGTTTCGGGGAAGGGTTAGGGTTAGGGATCGGGCTAGGGTTAGGGTTAGGGAACGGGCACGGTTTAGGGTCCAGGTGAGGGTACGACAACGCTTTAGGGGGAGCGTACGTGTGAGGGCGCGGGTTAGCGTTAGCGTACGGGTTAGGATTAGGGGACGGGTGAGGGTCAGGCTTCGGGGAAGGGTTAGGGTTAGGGTTCGGGCTAGGGTTAGGGTTAGGGGACGGGGACGGTTTACGGTCCAGGTGAGGGTACTACAACGCTTTAGGGGGAGCGTACGTGTGAGGGCGCGGGTTGGCGTTAGCGTACGGGTTAGGATTAGGGGACGGGTGAGGGTCAGGTTTCGGGGAAGGGTTAGGGTTAGGGTTCTGGCTAGGGTTAGGGTTAGGGGACGGGGATGGTTTAGGGCCCAGGTGAGGGTAAGACAACGCTTTATGGGGAGCGTACGTGTGAGGGCGTGGGTTAGCGTTAGCGTACGGGTTAGGATTAGGGGACGGGTGAGGGTCAGGCTTCGGGGAAGGGTTAGGGTTAGGGTTCGGGCTAGCGTTAGGGTTAGGGGACGGGGACGGTTTAGGGTCCAGGTGAGGGTAAGACAATGCTTTAGGGGGAGCGTACGTGTGAGGGCGCGGGTTAGCGTTAGCGTACGGGTTAGGATTAGGGGACGGGTGAGGGTCAGGCTTCGGGGAAGGGTTAGGGTTAGGGTTCGGGCTAGGGTTAGGGTTAGGGGACGGGGACGGTTTAGGGTCCAGGTGAGGGTACGACAACGCTTTAGGGGGAGCGTACGTGTGAGGGCGCGGGTTGGAGTTAGCGTCCGGGTTAGGATTAGGGGACGGGTGAGGGTCAGGTTTCGGGGAAGGGTTAGGGTTAGGATTCGGGCTAGGGTTAGGGTTAGGGGACGGGGACGGTTTAGGGTCCAGGTGAGGGTACGACAATGCTTTAGGGGGAGCGTACGTGTGAGGGCGCGGGTTAGCGTTAGCGTACGGGTTAGGATTAGGGGACGGGTTAGGGTCAGGCTTCGGGGAAGGGTTAGGGTTAGGGTCCTGGCTAGGGTTAGGGTTAGGGGACGGGGACGGTTTAGGGCCCAGGTGAGGGTAAGACAACGCTTTATGGGGAGCGTACGTGTGAGGGCGCGGGTTAGCGTTAGCGTACGGGTTAGGATTAGGGGACGGGTGAGGGTCAGGCTTCGGGGAAGGGTTAGGGTTAGGGTTCGGGCTAGGGTTAGGGTTAGGGGACGGGGACGGTTTAGGGTCCAGGTGAGGGTAAGACAATGCTTTAGGGGGAGCGTACGTGTGAGGGCGCGGGTTAGCGTTAGCGTACGGGTTATGATTAGGGGACGGGTGAGGGTCAGGCTTCGGGGAAGGGTTAGGGTTAGGGTTCGGGCTAGGGTTAGGGTTAGGGGACGGGGACGGTTTAGGGTCCAGGTGAGGGTACGACAACGCTTTGGGGGACCGTACGTGTGAGGGCGCGGGTTGGAGTTAGCGTACTGGTTAGGATTAGGGGACGGGTGAGGGTCAGGTTTCGGGGAAGGGTTAGGGTTAGGGTTCGGGCTAGGGTTAGGGTTAGGGGACGGGGATGGTCTAGGGTCCAGGTGAGGGTACGACAATGATTTAGGGGGAGCGTACGTGTGAGGGCGCGGGTTAGCGTTCGCGTACGGGTTAGGATTAGGGGACGGGTTAGGGTCAGGCTTCGGGGAAGGGTTAGGGTTAGGGTTCGGGCTAGGGTTAGGGTTAGGGGACGGGGACGGTTTAGGGTCCAGGTGAGGGTAAGACAATGCTTTAGGGGGAGCGTACCTGTGAGGGCGTGGTTTAGCGTTAGCGTACGGGTTAGGATTAGGGGACGGGTGAGGGTCAGGCTTCGGGGAAGGGTTAGGTTTAGGGTTTGGGCTAGGGTTAGGGTTAGGGGACGGGGGCGGTTTAAGGTCCAGGTGAGGGTACGACAACGCTTTAGGGGGAGCGTACGTGTGAGGGCGTGGGTTAGCGTTAGCGTACGGTTTAGGATTAGGGGACGGGTGAGGGTCAGGCTTCGGGGAAGGGTTAGGGTTAGGGTTCGGGCTAGGGTTAGGGTTAGGGGACGGGGACGGTTTAGGGTCCAGGTGAGGGTACGACAACACTTTAGGGGGAGCGTACGTGTGAGGGCGCGGGTTAGTGTTAGCGTATGGGTTAGGATTAGGGGACGGGTGAGGGTCAGGCTTCGGGGAAGGGTTAGGGTTAGGGTTCGGGCTAGGGTTAGGGTTAGGGGACGGGGACGGTTTAGGGTCCAGGTGAGGGTACGAGAACGCTTTTGGGGGAGCGTACGTGTGAGGGTGCGGGTTAGCGTTAGCGTACGGGTTAGGATTAGGGGACGGGTGAGGGTCAGGCTTCGGGGAAGGGTTAGGGTTAGGGTTCGGGCTAGGGTTAGGGTTATGGGACGGGGACGGTTTAGGGTCCAGGTGAGGGTACGACAACGCTTTAGGGGGAGCGTACGTGTGAGGGCGCGGGTTGGAGTTAGCGTACGGGTTAGGATTAGGGGACGGGTGAGGGTCAGGTTTCGGGGAAGGGTTAGGGTTAGGGTTCGGGCTAGGGTTAGGGTTAGGGGACGGGGACGGTTTAGGGTCCAGGTGAGGGTACGACAATGCTTTAGGGGGAGCGTACGTGTGAGGGCGCGGGTTAGCGTTAGCGTACGGGTTAGGATTAGGGGACGGGTTAGGGTCAGGCTTCGGGGAAGGGTTAGGGTTAGGGTTCGGGCTAGGGTTAGGGTTAGGGGACGGGGACGGTTTAGGGTCCAGGTGAGGGTACGAGAACGCTTTTGGGGGAGCGTACGTGTGAGGGTGCGGGTTAGCGTTAGCGTACGGGTTAGGATTAGGGGACGGGTGAGGGTCAGGCTTCGGGGAAGGGTTAGGGTTAGGGTTCGGGCTAGGGTTAGGGTTATGGGACGGGGACGGTTTAGGGTCCAGGTGAGGGTACGACAACGCTTTAGGGGGAGCGTACGTGTGAGGGCGTGGGTTGGAGTTAGCGTACGGGTTAGGATTAGGGGACGGGTGAGGGTCAGGTTCCGGGGAAGGGTTAGGGTTAGGGTTCGGGCTAGGTTTAGGGTTAGGGGACGGGGACGGTTTAGGGTCCAGGTGAGGGTACGACAATGATTTAGGGGGAGCGTACGTGTGAGGGCGCGGGTTAGCGTTCGCGTACGGGTTAGGATTAGGGGACGGGTTAGGGTCAGGTTTCGGGGAAGGGTTAGGGTTAGGGATCGGGCTAGGGTTAGGGTTAGGGAACGGGCACGGTTTAGGGTCCAGGTGAGGGTACGACAACGCTTTAGGGGGAGCGTACATGTGAGGGCGCGGGTTAGCGTTAGCGTACGGGTTAGGATTAGGGGACGGGTGAGGGTCAGGCTTCGGGGAAGGGTTAGGGTTAGGGTTCGGGCTAGGGTTAGGGTTAGGGGACGGGGACGGTTTACGGTCCAGGTGAGGGTACTACAACGCTTTAGGGGGAGCGTACGTGTGAGGGCGCGGGTTGGCGTTAGCGTACGGGTTAGGATTAGGGGACGGGTGAGGGTCAGGTTTCGGGGAAGGGTTAGGGTTAGGGTTCTGGCTAGGGTTAGGGTTAGGGGACGGGGACGGTTTAGGGCCCAGGTGAGGGTAAGACAACGCTTTATGGGGAGCGTACGTGTGAGGGCGCGGGTTAGCGTTAGCGTACGGGTTAGGATTAGGGGACGGGTGAGGGTCAGGCTTCGGGGAAGGGTTAGGGTTAGGGTTCGGGCTAGGGTTAGGGTTAGGGGAAGGGGACGGTTTAGGGTCCAGGTGAGGGTAAGACAATGCTTTAGGGGGAGCGTACGTGTGAGGGCGCGGTTTAGCGTTAGCGTACGGGTTAGGATGGGGGACGGGTGAGGGTCAGGCTTCGGGGAAGGGTTAGGGTTAGGGTTCGGGCTAGGGTTAGGGTTAGGGGACGGGGATGGTTTAGGGTCCAGGTGAGGGTACGACAACACTTTAGGGGGAGCGTACGTGTGAGGGCGCGGGTTGGAGTTAGCGTACGGGTTAGGATTAGGGGACGGGTGAGGGTCAGGTTTCGGGGAAGGGTTAGGGTTAGGGTTCGGGCTAGGGTTAGGGTTAGGGGACGGGGACGATTTAGGGTCCAGGTGAGGGTACGACAATGATTTAGGGGGAGCGTACGTGTGAGGGCGCGGGTTAGCGTTCGCGTACGGGTTAGGATTAGGGGACGGGTTAGGGTCAGGCTTCGGGGAAGGGTTAGGGTTAGGGTTCGGGCTAGGGTTAGGATTAGGGGACGGGGACGGTTTAGGGTCCAGGTGAGGGTACGACAACGCTTTAGGGGGAGCGTACGTGTGAGGGCGCCGGTTAGCGTTAGCGTACGGGTTAGGATTAGGGGACGGGTGAGGGTCAGGCTTCGGGGAAGGGTTAGGGTTAGGGTTCGGGCTAGGGTTAGGGTTAGGGGAAGGGATCGGTTTGGGGTCCAGTTGAGGGTACGAGAACGCTTTAGGGGGAGAGTACGTGTGAGGGCGCGGGTTAGCGTTAGCGTATGGGTTAGGATTAGGGGACGGGTGAGGGTCAGGCTTCGGGGAAGGGTTAGGGTTAGGGTTCGGGCTAGGGTTAGGGTTAGGGGATGCGGATGGTTTAGGGTCCAGGTGAGGGTACTACAATGCTTTAGGGGGAGCGTACGTGTGAGGGCGCGGGTTGGCGTTAGCGTACGGGTTAGGATTAGGGGACGGGTGAGGGTCAGGTTTCGGGGAAAGGGTTAGGGTTAGGGTCCTGGCTAGGGTTAGGGTTAGGGGACGGGGACGGTTTAGGGCCCAGGTGAGGGTAAGACAACGCTTTATGGGGAGCGTACGTGTGAGGGCGCGGGTTAGCGTTAGCGTACGGGTTAGGATTAGGGGACGGGTGAGGGTCAGGCTTCGGGGAAGGGTTAGGGTTAGGGTTCGGGCTAGGGTTAGGGTTAGGGGACGGGGACGGTTTAGGGTCCAGGTGAGGGTAAGACAATGCTTTAGGGGGAGCGTACGTGTGAGGGCGCGGGTTAGCGTTAGCGTACGGGTTATGATTAGGGGACGGGTGAGGGTCAGGCTTCGGGGAAGGGTTAGGGTTAGGGTTCGGGCTAGGGTTGGGGTTAGGGGACGGGGACGGTTTAGGGTCCAGGTGAGGGTACGACAACGCTTTGGGGGACCGTACGTGTGAGGGCGCGGGTTGGAGTTAGCGTACTGGTTAGGATTAGGGGACGGGTGAGGGTCAGGTTTCGGGGAAGGGTTAGGGTTAGGGTTCGGGCTAGGGTTAGGGTTAGGGGACGGGGATGGTCTAGGGTCCAGGTGAGGGTACGACAATGATTTAGGGGGAGCGTACGTGTGAGGGCGCGGGTTAGCGTTCGCGTACGGGTTAGGATTAGGGGACGGGTTAGGGTCAGGCTTCGGGGAAGGGTTAGGGTTAGGGTTCGGGCTAGGGTTAGGGTTAGGGGACGGGGACGGTTTAGGGTCCAGGTGAGGGTAAGACAATGCTTTAGGGGGAGCGTACCTGTGAGGGCGTGGTTTAGCGTTAGCGTACGGGTTAGGATTAGGGGACGGGTGAGGGTCAGGCTTCGGGGAAGGGTTAGGGTTAGGGTTTGGGCTAGGGTTAGGGTTAGGGGACGGGGGCGGTTTAAGGTCCAGGTGAGGGTACGACAACGCTTTAGGGGGAGCGTACGTGTGAGGGCGTGGGTTAGCGTTAGCGTACGGGTTAGGATTAGGGGACGGGTGAGGGTCAGGCTTCGGGGAAGGGTTAGGGTTAGGGTTCGGGCTAGGGTTAGGGTTATGGGACGGGGACGGTTTAGGGTCCTGGTGAGGGTACGAGAACGCTTTAGGGGGAGCCTACGTATGAGGGCGCGGGTTAGCGTTAGCGTACGGGTTAGGATTAGGGGACGGGTGAGGGTCAGGCGTCGGGGAAGGTTTAGGGTTAGGGTTCGGGCTAGGGTTAGGGTTAGGGGACGGGGACGGTTTAGGGTCCAGGTAAGGGTACGAGAACGCTTTAGGGGGAGCGTACGTGTGAGGGCGCGGGATAGCGTTAGCGTACGGGTTAGGATTACGGGACGGGTGAGGGTCAGGCTTCGTGGAAGGGTTAGGGTTAGGGATCGGGCTAGGGTTAGGGTTAGGGAACGGGCACGGTTTAGGGTCCAGGTGAGGGTACGACAACGCTTTAGGGGGAGCGTACGTGTGAGGGCGCGGGTTGGCGTTAGCGTACGGGTTAGGATTAGGGGACGGGTGAGGTTCAGGTTTCGGGGAAGGGTTAGGGTTAGGGTTCTGGCTAGGGTTAGGGTTAGGGGACGGGGACGGTTTAGGGCCCAGGTGAGGGTAAGACAACGCTTTATGGGGAGCGTACGTGTGAGGGCGCGGGTTAGCGTTAGCGTACGGGTTAGGATTAGGGGACGGGTGAGGGTCAGGCTTCGGGGAAGGGTTAGGGTTAGGGTTCGGGCTAGGGTTAGGGTTAGGGGACGGGGACGGTTTAGGGTCCAGGTGAGGGTAAGACAATGCTTTAGGGGGAGCGTACGTGTGAGGGTGCGGGTTAGCGTTAGCGTACGGGTTAGAATTAGGGGACGGGTGAGGGTAAGGCTTCGGGGAAGGGTTAGGGTTAGGGTTCGGGCTAGGGTTAGGGTTATGGGACGGGGACGGTTTAGGGTCCAGGTGAGGGTACGACAACGCTTTAGGGGGAGCGTACGTGTGAGGGCGCGGGTTGGAGTTAGCGTACGGGTTAGGATTAGGGGACGGGTGAGGGTCAGGTTCCGGGGAAGTGTTAGGGTTAGGGTTCGGGCTAGGTTTAGGGTTAGGGGACGGGGACGGTTTAGGGTCCAGGTGAGGGTACGACAATGATTTAGGGGGAGCGTACGTGTGAGGGCGCGGGTTAGCGTTCGCGTACGGGTTAGGATTAGGGGACGGGTTAGGGTCAGGTTTCGGGCAAGGGTTAGGGTTAGGGATCGGGCTAGGGTTAGGGTTAGGGAACGGGCACGGTTTAGGGTCCAGGTGAGGGTACGACAACGCTTTAGGGGGAGCGTACGTGTGAGGGCGCGGGTTAGCGTTAGCGTACGGGTTGGGATTAGGGGACGGGTGAGGGTCAGGCTTCGGGGAAGGGTTAGGGTTAGGGTTCGGGCTGGGGTTAGGGTTAGGGGACGGGGACGGTTTACGGTCCAGGTGAGGGTACGACAACGCTTTAGGGGGAGCGTACGTGTGAGGGCGCGGGTTGGAGTTAGCGTACGGGTTAGGATTAGGGGACGGGTGAGGGTCAGGTTTCGGGGAAGGGTTAGGGTTAGGGTTCGGGCTAGGGTTAGGGTTAGGGGACGGGGACGGTTTAGGGTCCAGGTGAGGGTACGACAACGCTTTAGGGGGAGCGTACGTGTGAGGGCGTGGGTTAGCGGTAGCGTACGGGTTAGGATTAGGGGACGGGTGAGGGTCAGGCTTCGGGGAAGGGTTAGGGTTAGGGTTCGGGCTAGGGTTAGGGTTAGGGGACGGGGACGGTTTAGGGTCCAGGTGAGGGTAAGACAATGCTTTAGGGGGAGCGTACTGTGAGGGTGCGGGTTAGCGTTAGCGTACGGGTTAGGATTAGGGGACGGGTGAGGGTCAGGCTTCGGGGAAGGTTTAGGGTTAGGGTTCGGGCTAGGGTTAGGGTTATGGGACGGGGACTGTTTAGGGTCCAGGTGAGGGTACGACAACGCTTTAGGGGGAGCGTACGTGTGAGGGCGCGGGTTGGAGTTAGCGTACGGGTTAGGATTAGGGGACGGGTGAGGGTCAGGTTCCGGGGAAGGGTTAGGGTTAGGGTTCGGGCTAGGTTTAGGGTTAGGGGACGGGGACGGTTTAGGGTCCAGGTGAGGGTACGACAATGATTTAGGGGGAGCGTACGTGTGAGGGCGCGGGTTAGCGTTCGCGTACGGGTTAGGATTAGGGGACGGGTTAGGGTCAGGTTTCGGGGAAGGGTTAGGGTTATGGATCGGGCTAGGGTTAGGGTTAGGGAACGGGCACGGTTTAGGGTCCAGGTGAGGGTACGACAACGCTTTAGGGGGAGCGTACGTGTGAGGGCGCGGGTTAGCGTTAGCGTACGGGTTAGGATTAGGGGACGGGTGAGGGTCAGGCTTCGGGGAAGGGTTAGGGTTAGGGTTCGGGCTAGGGTTAGGGTTAGGGGACGGGGACGGTTTAGGGTCCAGGTGAGGGTACGACAACGCTTTAGGGGGAGCGTACGTGTGAGGGCGCGGGTTGGCGTTAGCGTACGGGTTAGGATTAGGGGACGGGTGAGGGTCAGGTTTCGGGGAAGGGTTAGGGTTAGGGTTCTGGCTAGGGTTAGGGTTAGGGGACGGGGACGGTTTAGGGCCCAGGTGAGGGTAAGACAACGCTTTATGGGGAGCGTACGTGTGAGGGCGCGGGTTAGCGTTAGCGTACGGGTTAGGATTAGGGGACGGGTGAGGGTCAGGCTTCGGGGAAGGGTTAGGGTTAGGGTTCGGGCTAGGGTTAGGGTTAGGGGACGGGGACGGTTTAGGGTCCAGGTGAGGGTACGACAATGATTTAGGGGGAGCGTACGTGTGAGGGCGCGGGTTAGCGTTCGCGTACGGGTTAGGATTAGGGGACGGGTTAGGGTCAGGTTTCGGGGAAGGGTTAGGGTTAGGGATCGGGCTAGGGTTAGGGTTAGGGAACGGGCACGGTTTAGGGTCCAGGTGAGGGTACGACAACGCTTTAGGGGGAGCGTACGTGTGAGGGCGCGGGTTAGCGTTAGCGTACGGGTTAGGATTAGGGGACGGGTGAGGGTCAGGCTTCGGGGAAGGGTTAGGGTTAGGGTTCGGGCTAGGGTTAGGGTTAGGGGACGGGGACGGTTTACGGTCCAGGTGAGGGTACTACAACGCTTTAGGGGGAGCGTACGTGTGAGGGCGCGGGTTGGCGTTAGCGTACGGGTTAGGATTAGGGGACGGGTGAGGGTCAGGTTTCGGGGAAGGGTTAGGGTTAGGGTTCTGGCTAGGGTTAGGGTTAGGGGACGGGGATGGTTTAGGGCCCAGGTGAGGGTAAGACAACGCTTTATGGGGAGCGTACGTGTGAGGGCGTGGGTTAGCGTTAGCGTACGGGTTAGGATTAGGGGACGGGTGAGGGTCAGGCTTCGGGGAAGGGTTAGGGTTAGGGTTCGGGCTAGCGTTAGGGTTAGGGGACGGGGACGGTTTAGGGTCCAGGTGAGGGTAAGACAATGCTTTAGGGGGAGCGTACGTGTGAGGGCGCGGGTTAGCGTTAGCGTACGGGTTAGGATTAGGGGACGGGTGAGGGTCAGGCTTCGGGGAAGGGTTAGGGTTAGGGTTCGGGCTAGGGTTAGGGTTAGGGGACGGGGACGGTTTAGGGTCCAGGTGAGGGTACGACAACGCTTTAGGGGGAGCGTACGTGTGAGGGCGCGGGTTGGAGTTAGCGTCCGGGTTAGGATTAGGGGACGGGTGAGGGTCAGGTTTCGGGGAAGGGTTAGGGTTAGGATTCGGGCTAGGGTTAGGGTTAGGGGACGGGGACGGTTTAGGGTCCAGGTGAGGGTACGACAATGCTTTAGGGGGAGCGTACGTGTGAGGGCGCGGGTTAGCGTTAGCGTACGGGTTAGGATTAGGGGACGGGTTAGGGTCAGGCTTCGGGGAAGGGTTAGGGTTAGGGTCCTGGCTAGGGTTAGGGTTAGGGGACGGGGACGGTTTAGGGCCCAGGTGAGGGTAAGACAACGCTTTATGGGGAGCGTACGTGTGAGGGCGCGGGTTAGCGTTAGCGTACGGGTTAGGATTAGGGGACGGGTGAGGGTCAGGCTTCGGGGAAGGGTTAGGGTTAGGGTTCGGGCTAGGGTTAGGGTTAGGGGACGGGGATGGTCTAGGGTCCAGGTGAGGGTACGACAATGATTTAGGGGGAGCGTACGTGTGAGGGCGCGGGTTAGCGTTCGCGTACGGGTTAGGATTAGGGGACGGGTTAGGGTCAGGCTTCGGGGAAGGGTTAGGGTTAGGGTTCGGGCTAGGGTTAGGGTTAGGGGACGGGGACGGTTTAGGGTCCAGGTGAGGGTAAGACAATGCTTTAGGGGGAGCGTACCTGTGAGGGCGTGGTTTAGCGTTAGCGTACGGGTTAGGATTAGGGGACGGGTGAGGGTCAGGCTTCGGGGAAGGGTTAGGTTTAGGGTTTGGGCTAGGGTTAGGGTTAGGGGACGGGGGCGGTTTAAGGTCCAGGTGAGGGTACGACAACGCTTTAGGGGGAGCGTACGTGTGAGGGCGTGGGTTAGCGTTAGCGTACGGTTTAGGATTAGGGGACGGGTGAGGGTCAGGCTTCGGGGAAGGGTTAGGGTTAGGGTTCGGGCTAGGGTTAGGGTTAGGGGACGGGGACGGTTTAGGGTCCAGGTGAGGGTACGACAACACTTTAGGGGGAGCGTACGTGTGAGGGCGCGGGTTAGTGTTAGCGTATGGGTTAGGATTAGGGGACGGGTGAGGGTCAGGCTTCGGGGAAGGGTTAGGGTTAGGGTTCGGGCTAGGGTTAGGGTTAGGGGACGGGGACGGTTTAGGGTCCAGGTGAGGGTACGAGAACGCTTTTGGGGGAGCGTACGTGTGAGGGTGCGGGTTAGCGTTAGCGTACGGGTTAGGATTAGGGGACGGGTGAGGGTCAGGCTTCGGGGAAGGGTTAGGGTTAGGGTTCGGGCTAGGGTTAGGGTTATGGGACGGGGACGGTTTAGGGTCCAGGTGAGGGTACGACAACGCTTTAGGGGGAGCGTACGTGTGAGGGCGCGGGTTGGAGTTAGCGTACGGGTTAGGATTAGGGGACGGGTGAGGGTCAGGTTTCGGGGAAGGGTTAGGGTTAGGGTTCGGGCTAGGGTTAGGGTTAGGGGACGGGGACGGTTTAGGGTCCAGGTGAGGGTACGACAATGCTTTAGGGGGAGCGTACGTGTGAGGGCGCGGGTTAGCGTTAGCGTACGGGTTAGGATTAGGGGACGGGTTAGGGTCAGGCTTCGGGGAAGGGTTAGGGTTAGGGTTCGGGCTAGGGTTAGGGTTAGGGGACGGGGACGGTTTAGGGTCCAGGTGAGGGTACGAGAACGCTTTTGGGGGAGCGTACGTGTGAGGGTGCGGGTTAGCGTTAGCGTACGGGTTAGGATTAGGGGACGGGTGAGGGTCAGGCTTCGGGGAAGGGTTAGGGTTAGGGTTCGGGCTAGGGTTAGGGTTATGGGACGGGGACGGTTTAGGGTCCAGGTGAGGGTACGACAACGCTTTAGGGGGAGCGTACGTGTGAGGGCGTGGGTTGGAGTTAGCGTACGGGTTAGGATTAGGGGACGGGTGAGGGTCAGGTTCCGGGGAAGGGTTAGGGTTAGGGTTCGGGCTAGGGTTAGGGTTAGGGGACGGGGACGGTTTAGGGTCCAGGTGAGGGTACGACAATGATTTAGGGGGAGCGTACGTGTGAGGGCGCGGGTTAGCGTTCGCGTACGGGTTAGGATTAGGGGACGGGTTAGGGTCAGGTTTCGGGGAAGGGTTAGGGTTAGGGATCGGGCTAGGGTTAGGGTTAGGGAACGGGCACGGTTTAGGGTCCAGGTGAGGGTACGACAACGCTTTAGGGGGAGCGTACATGTGAGGGCGCGGGTTAGCGTTAGCGTACGGGTTAGGATTAGGGGACGGGTGAGGGTCAGGCTTCGGGGAAGGGTTAGGGTTAGGGTTCGGGCTAGGGTTAGGGTTAGGGGACGGGGACGGTTTACGGTCCAGGTGAGGGTACTACAACGCTTTAGGGGGAGCGTACGTGTGAGGGCGCGGGTTGGCGTTAGCGTACGGGTTAGGATTAGGGGACGGGTGAGGGTCAGGTTTCGGGGAAGGGTTAGGGTTAGGGTTCTGGCTAGGGTTAGGGTTAGGGGACGGGGACGGTTTAGGGCCCAGGTGAGGGTAAGACAACGCTTTATGGGGAGCGTACGTGTGAGGGCGCGGGTTAGCGTTAGCGTACGGGTTAGGATTAGGGGACGGGTGAGGGTCAGGCTTCGGGGAAGGGTTAGGGTTAGGGTTCGGGCTAGGGTTAGGGTTAGGGGAAGGGGACGGTTTAGGGTCCAGGTGAGGGTAAGACAATGCTTTAGGGGGAGCGTACGTGTGAGGGCGCGGTTTAGCGTTAGCGTACGGGTTAGGATGGGGGACGGGTGAGGGTCAGGCTTCGGGGAAGGGTTAGGGTTAGGGTTCGGGCTAGGGTTAGGGTTAGGGGACGGGGATGGTTTAGGGTCCAGGTGAGGGTACGACAACACTTTAGGGGGAGCGTACGTGTGAGGGCGCGGGTTGGAGTTAGCGTACGGGTTAGGATTAGGGGACGGGTGAGGGTCAGGTTTCGGGGAAGGGTTAGGGTTAGGGTTCGGGCTAGGGTTAGGGTTAGGGGACGGGGACGATTTAGGGTCCAGGTGAGGGTACGACAATGATTTAGGGGGAGCGTACGTGTGAGGGCGCGGGTTAGCGTTCGCGTACGGGTTAGGATTAGGGGACGGGTTAGGGTCAGGCTTCGGGGAAGGGTTAGGGTTAGGGTTCGGGCTAGGGTTAGGATTAGGGGACGGGGACGGTTTAGGGTCCAGGTGAGGGTACGACAACGCTTTAGGGGGAGCGTACGTGTGAGGGCGCCGGTTAGCGTTAGCGTACGGGTTAGGATTAGGGGACGGGTGAGGGTCAGGCTTCGGGGAAGGGTTAGGGTTAGGGTTCGGGCTAGGGTTAGGGTTAGGGGAAGGGATCGGTTTGGGGTCCAGTTGAGGGTACGAGAACGCTTTAGGGGGAGAGTACGTGTGAGGGCGCGGGTTAGCGTTAGCGTATGGGTTAGGATTAGGGGACGGGTGAGGGTCAGGCTTCGGGGAAGGGTTAGGGTTAGGGTTCGGGCTAGGGTTAGGGTTAGGGGATGCGGATGGTTTAGGGTCCAGGTGAGGGTACTACAATGCTTTAGGGGGAGCGTACGTGTGAGGGCGCGGGTTGGCGTTAGCGTACGGGTTAGGATTAGGGGACGGGTGAGGGTCAGGTTTCGGGGAAAGGGTTAGGGTTAGGGTCCTGGCTAGGGTTAGGGTTAGGGGACGGGGACGGTTTAGGGCCCAGGTGAGGGTAAGACAACGCTTTATGGGGAGCGTACGTGTGAGGGCGCGGGTTAGCGTTAGCGTACGGGTTAGGATTAGGGGACGGGTGAGGGTCAGGCTTCGGGGAAGGGTTAGGGTTAGGGTTCGGGCTAGGGTTAGGGTTAGGGGACGGGGACGGTTTAGGGTCCAGGTGAGGGTAAGACAATGCTTTAGGGGGAGCGTACGTGTGAGGGCGCGGGTTAGCGTTAGCGTACGGGTTATGATTAGGGGACGGGTGAGGGTCAGGCTTCGGGGAAGGGTTAGGGTTAGGGTTCGGGCTAGGGTTGGGGTTAGGGGACGGGGACGGTTTAGGGTCCAGGTGAGGGTACGACAACGCTTTGGGGGACCGTACGTGTGAGGGCGCGGGTTGGAGTTAGCGTACTGGTTAGGATTAGGGGACGGGTGAGGGTCAGGTTTCGGGGAAGGGTTAGGGTTAGGGTTCGGGCTAGGGTTAGGGTTAGGGGACGGGGATGGTCTAGGGTCCAGGTGAGGGTACGACAATGATTTAGGGGGAGCGTACGTGTGAGGGCGCGGGTTAGCGTTCGCGTACGGGTTAGGATTAGGGGACGGGTTAGGGTCAGGCTTCGGGGAAGGGTTAGGGTTAGGGTTCGGGCTAGGGTTAGGGTTAGGGGACGGGGACGGTTTAGGGTCCAGGTGAGGGTAAGACAATGCTTTAGGGGGAGCGTACCTGTGAGGGCGTGGTTTAGCGTTAGCGTACGGGTTAGGATTAGGGGACGGGTGAGGGTCAGGCTTCGGGGAAGGGTTAGGGTTAGGGTTTGGGCTAGGGTTAGGGTTAGGGGACGGGGGCGGTTTAAGGTCCAGGTGAGTGTACGACAACGCTTTAGGGGGAGCGTACGTGTGAGGGCGTGGGTTAGCGTTAGCGTACGGGTTAGGATTAGGGGACGGGTGAGGGTCAGGCTTCGGGGAAGGGTTAGGGTTAGGGTTCGGGCTAGGGTTAGGGTTAGGGGACGGGGACGGTTTAGGGTCCAGGTGAGGGTACGACAACACTTTAGGGGGAGCGTACGTGTGAGGGCGCGGGTTAGTGTTAGCGTATGGGTTAGGATTAGGGGACGGGTGAGGGTCAGGCTTCGGGGAAGGGTTAGGGTTAGGGTTCGGGCTAGGGTTAGGGTTAGGGGACGGGGACGGTTTAGGGTCCAGGTGACGGTACGAGAACGCTTTAGGGGGAGCCTACGTATGAGGGCGCGGGTTAGCGTTAGCATACGGGTTAGGATTAGGGGACGGGTGAGGGTCAGGCGTCGGGGAAGGGTTAGGGTTAGGGCTAGGGTTAGGGTTATGGGACGGGGACGGTTTAGGGTCCAGGTGAGGGTACGACAACGCTTTAGGGGGAGCGTACGTGTGAGGGCGCGGGTTAGCGTTAGCGTACGGGTTCGGATTAGGGGACAGGTGAGGGTCAGGCTTCGGGGAAGGGTTAGGGTTAGGGTTCGGGCTAGGGTTAGGGTTAGGGGACGGGGACGGTTTAGGGTCCAGGTGAGGGTACGACAACGCTTTAGAGGGAGCGTACGTGTGAGGGCGTGGGTTAGCGTTAGCGTACGGTTTACGATTAGGGGACGGGTGAGGGTCAGGCTTCGGGGAAGGGTTAGGGTTAGGGTTCGGGCTAGGGTTAGGGTTAGGGGACGGGGACGGTTTAGGGTCCAGGTGAGGGTACGAGAACGCTTTAGGGGGAGCGTACGTATGAGGGCGCGGGTTAGCCTTAGCGTACGGTTTAGGATTAGGGGACGAGTGAGGGTCAGGCGTCGGGGAAGGGTTAGGGTTAGGGTTCGGACTAGGGTTAGGGTTAGGGGACGGGGACGGTTTAGGGTTCAGGTGAGGGTACGACAACGCTTTATGGGGAGCGTACGTGTGAGGGCGCGGGTTAGCGTTAGCGTACGGGTTAGCATTAGGGGACGGGTGAGGGTCAGGCTTCGGGGAAGGGTTAGGGTTAGGGTTCGGGCTAGGGTTAGGGTTAGGGGACGGGGACGGTTTAGGGTCCAGGTGAGTGTACGACAACGCTTTAAGGGGAGAGTACGTGTGAGGGCGCGGGTTAGCGTTAGCGTACGGGTTAGGATTAGGGGACGGGTGAGGGTCAGGCTTCGGGGAAGTGTTAGGGTTAGGGTTCGGGCTAGGGTTAGGGTTAGGGGACGGGGACGGTTTAGGGTCCAGGTGAGGGTACGACAACGCTTTAGGGGGAGCATACGTGTGAGGGCGCAGGTTAGCATTAACGTACAGGTTAGGATTAGAGGACGGGTGAGGGTCAGGCTTCGGGGAAGTGTTAGGGTTAGGGTTCGGGCTAGGGTTAGGGTTAGGGGACGCGGTCGGTTTAGGGTCCAGGTGAGGGTACGAGAACGCTTTAGGGGGAGCGTACCTGTGAGGGCGCGGGTTAGCGTTAGCGTACGGGTTAGGATTAGGGGACGGGTGAGGGTCAGGCTTCGGGGAAGGGTTAGGGTTAGGGTTCGGGCTAGGGTTAGGGTTAGGGGACGGGGACGGTTTAGGGTCCAGGTGAGGGTACGACAATGCTTTAGGGGGAGCGTACGTGTGAGGGCGCGGGTTAGCGTTAGCGTACGGGTTAGGATTAGGGGACGGGTTAGGGTCAGGCTTCGGGGAAGGGTTAGGGTTAGGGTTCGGGCTAGGGTTAGGGTTAGGGGACGGGGACGGTTTAGGGTCCAGGTGAGGGTAAGACAATGCTTTAGGGGGAGCGTACCTGTGAGGGCGCGGGTTAGCGTTAGCGTACGGGTTAGGATTAGGGGACGGCTGAGGGTCAGGCTTCGGGGAAGGGTTAGGGTTAGGGTTCGGGCTAGGGTTAGGGTTAGGGGACGGGGACGGTTTAAGGTCCAGGTGAGGGTACGACAACGCTTTAGGGGGAGCGTACGTGTGAGGGCGTGGGTTAGCGTTAGCGTACGGGTTAGGATTAGGGGACGGGTGAGTGTCAGGCTTCGGGGAAGGGTTAGGGTTAGGGTTCGGGCTAGGGGTAGGGTTAGGGGACGGGGACGGTTTAGGGTCCAGGTGAGGGTACGACAACACTTTAGGGGGAGCGTACGTGTGAGGGCGCGGGTTAGCGTTAGCGTACGGGTTAGGATTAGGGGACGGGTGAGGGTCAGGCTTCGGGGAAGGGTTAGGGTTAGGGTTCGGGCTAGGGTTAGGGTTAGGGGACGGGGACGGTTTAGGGTCCAGGTGAGGGTACGAGAACGCTTTAGTGGGAGCCTACGTATGAGGGCGCGGGTTAGCGTTAGCGTACGGGTTAGGATTAGGGGACGGGTGAGGGTCAGGCGTCGGGGAAGGGTTAGGGTTAGGTTTCGGGCTAGGGTTAGGGTTAGGGGACGGGGACGGTTTAGGGTCCAGGTGAGGGTACGAGAACGCTTTAGGGGGAGCGTACGTGTGAGGGCGCGTGATAGCGTTAGCGTACGGGTTAGGATTAGGGGACGGGTGAGGGTCAGGCTTCGGGGAAGCGTTAGGGTTAGGTTTCGGGCTAGGGTTAGGGTTAGGGGACGGGGACGGTTTAGGGTCCAGGTGAGGGTACGAGAACGCTTTTGGGGGAGCGTACGTGTGAGGGCGTGGGTTAGTGTTAGCGTACGGGTTAGGATTAGGGGACGGGTGAGGGTCAGGCTTCGGGGAAGGGTTAGGGTTAGGGTTCGGGCTAGGGTTAGGGTTAGGGGACGGGGACGGTTTAGGGCCCAGGTGAGGGTAAGACAACGCTTTATGGGGAGCGTACGTGTGAGGGCGCGGGTTAGCGTTAGCGTACGGGTTAGGATTAGGGGACGGGTGAGGGTCAGGCTTCGGGGAAGGGTTAGGGTTAGGGTTCGGGCTAGGGTTAGGGTTAGGGGACGGGGACGGTTTAGGGTCCAGGTGAGGGTAAGACAATGCTTTAGGGGGAGCGTACGTGTGAGGGCGCGGGTTAGCGTTAGCGTACGGGTTAGGATTAGGGGACGGGTGAGGGTCAGGCTTCGGGGAAGGGTTAGGGTTAGGGTTCGGGCTAGGGTTAGGGTTAGGGGACGGGGACGGTTTAGGGTCCAGGTGAGGGTACGACAACGCTTTAGGGGGAGCGTACGTGTGAGGGCGCGGGTTGGAGTTAGCGTACGGGTTAGGATTAGGGGACGGGTGAGGGTCAGGTTTCGGGGAAGGGTTAGGGTTAGGGTTCGGGCTAGGGTTAGGGTTAGGGGACGGGGACGGTTTAGGGTCCAGGTGAGGGTACGACAATGCTTTAGGGGGAGCGTACGTGTGAGGGCGCGGGTTAGCGTTAGCGTACGGGTTAGGATTAGGGGACGGGTTAGGGTCAGGCTTCGGGGAAGGGTTAGGGTTAGGGTTCGGGCTAGGGTTAGGGTTAGGGGACGGGGACGGTTTAGGGTCCAGGTGAGGGTAAGACAATGCTTTAGGGGGAGAGTACCTGTGAGGGCGCGGGTTAGCGTTAGCGTACGGGTTAGGATTATGGGACGGGTGAGGGTCAGGCTTCGGGGAAGGGTTAGGGTTAGGGTTCGGGCTAGGGTTAGGGTTAGGGGACGGGGACGGTTTAAGGTCCAGGTGAGGGTACGAGAACGCTTTAGGGGGAGCGTACGTGTGAGGGCGTGGGTTAGCGTTAGCGTACGGGTTAGGATTAGGGGACGGGTGAGGGTCAGGCTTCGGGGAAGGGTTAGGGTTAGGGTTCGGGCTAGGGTTAGGGTTAGGGGACGGGGACGGTTTAGGGTCCAGGTGAGGGTACGACAACACTTTAGGGGGAGCGTACGTGTGAGGGCGCGGGTTAGCGTTAGCGTACGGGTTAGGATTAGGGGACGGGTGAGGGTCAGGCTTCGGGGAAGGGTTAGGGTTAGGGTTCGGGCTAGGGTTAGGGTTAGGGGACGGGGACGGTTTAGGGTCCAGGTGAGGGTACGAGAACGCTTTAGGAGGAGCATACGTGTGAGGGCGCAGGTTAGCATTAACGTACAGGTTAGGATTAGAGGACGGGTGAGGGTCAGGCTTCGGGGAAGTGTTAGGGTTAGGGTTCTGGCTAGGGTTAGGGTTAGGGGACGGGGACGGTTTAAGGTCCAGGTGAGGGTACGAGAACGCTTTAGGGGGAGCGTACGTGTGAGGGCGTGGGTTAGCGTTAGCGTACGGGTTAGGATTAGGGGACGGGTGAGGGTCAGGCTTCGGGGAAGGGTTAGGGTTAGGGTTCGGGCTAGGGTTAGGGTTAGGGGACGGGGACGGTTTAGGGTCCAGGTGAGGGTACGACAACACTTTAGGGGGAGCGTACGTGTGAGGGCGCGGGTTAGCGTTAGCGTACGGGTTAGGATTAGGGGACGGGTGAGGGTCAGGCTTCGGGGAAGGGTTAGGGTTAGGGTTCGGGCTAGGGTTAGGGTTAGGGGACGGGGACGGTTTAGGGTCCAGGTGAGGGTACGAGAACGCTTTAGGGGGAGCATACGTGTGAGGGCGCAGGTTAGCATTAACGTACAGGTTAGGATTAGAGGACGGGTGAGGGTCAGGCTTCGGGGAAGTGTTAGGGTTAGGGTTCGGGCTAGGGTTAGGGTTAGGGGACGCGGTCGGTTTAGGGTCCAGGTGAGGGTACGAGAACGCTTTAGGGGGAGCGTACCTGTGAGGGCGCGGGTTAGCGTTAGCGTACGGGTTAGGATTAGGGGACGGGTGAGGGTCAGGCTTCGGGGAAGGGTTAGGGTTAGGGTTCGGGCTAGGGTTAGGGTTAGGGGACGGGGACGGTTTAGGGTCCAGGTGAGGGTACGACAATGCTTTAGGGGGAGCGTACATGTGAGGGCGCGGGTTAGCGTTAGCGTACGGGTTAGGATTAGGGGACGGGTTAGGGTCAGGCTTCGGGGAAGGGTTAGGGTTAGGGTTCGGGCTAGGGTTAGGGTTAGGGGACGGGGACGGTTTAGGGTCCAGGTGAGGGTAAGACAATGCTTTAGGGGGAGCGTACCTGTGAGGGCGCGGGTTAGCGTTAGCGTACGGGTTAGGATTAGGGGACGGCTGAGGGTCAGGCTTCGGGGAAGGGTTAGGGTTAGGGTTCGGGCTAGGGTTAGGGTTAGGGGACGGGGACGGTTTAAGGTCCAGGTGAGGGTACGAGAACGCTTTAGGGGGAGCGTACGTGTGAGGGCGTGGGTTAGCGTTAGCGTACGGGTTAGGATTAGGGGACGGGTGAGGGTCAGGCTTCGGGGAAGGGTTAGGGTTAGGGTTCGGGCTAGGGGTAGGGTTAGGGGACGGGGACGGTTTAGGGTCCAGGTGAGGGTACGACAACACTTTAGGGGGAGCGTACGTGTGAGGGCGCGGGTTAGCGTTAGCGTACGGGTTAGGATTAGGGGACGGGTGAGGGTCAGGCTTCGGGGAAGGGTTAGGGTTAGGGTTCGGGCTAGGGTTAGGGTTAGGGGACGGGGACGGTTTAGGGTCCAGGTGAGGGTACGAGAACGCTTTAGTGGGAGCCTACGTATGAGGGCGCGGGTTAGCGTTAGCGTACGGGTTAGGATTAGGGGACGGGTGAGGGTCAGGCGTCGGGGAAGGGTTAGGGTTAGGTTTCGGGCTAGGGTTAGGGTTAGGGGACGGGGACGGTTTAGGGTCCAGGTGAGGGTACGAGAACGCTTTAGGGGGAGCGTACGTGTGAGGGCGCGGGATAGCGTTAGCGTACGGGTTAGGATTAGGGGACGGTTGAGGGTCAGGCTTCGGGGAAGGGTTAGGGTTAGGTTTCGGGCTAGGGTTAGGGTTAGGGGACGGGGACGGTTTAGGGTCCAGGTGAGGGTACGAGAACGCTTTTGGGGGAGCGTACGTGTGAGGGCGTGGGTTAGTGTTAGCGTACGGGTTAGGATTAGGGGACGGGTGAGGGTCAGGCTTCGGGGAAGGGTTAGGGTTAGGGTTCGGGCTAGGGTTAGGGTTAGGGGACGGGGACGGTTTAGGGCCCAGGTGAGGGTAAGACAACGCTTTATGGGGAGCGTACGTGTGAGGGCGCGGGTTAGCGTTAGCGTACGGGTTAGGATTAGGGGACGGGTGAGGGTCAGGCTTCGGGGAAGTGTTAGGGTTAGGGTTCGGGCTGGGTTAGGGTTAGGGGACGGGGACGGTTTAGGGTCCAGGTGAGGGTAAGACAAGGCTTTAGGGGGAGCGTACGTGTGAGGGCGCGGGTTAGCGTTAGCGTACGGGTTAGGATTAGGGGACGGGTGAGGGTCAGGCTTCGGGGAAGGGTTAGGGTTAGGGTTCGGGCTAGGGTTAGGGTTAGGGGACGGGGACGGTTTAGGGTCCAGGTGAGGGTACGACAACGCTTTAGGGGGAGCGTACGTGTGAGGGCGCGGGTTGGAGTTAGCGTACGGGTTAGGATTAGGGGACGGGTGAGGGTCAGGTTTCGGGGAAGGGTTAGGGTTAGGGTTCGGGCTAGGGTTAGGGTTAGGGGACGGGGACGGTTTAGGGTCCAGGTGAGGGTACGACAATGCTTTAGGGGGAGCGTACGTGTGAGGGCGCGGGTTAGCGTTAGCGTACGGGTTAGGATTAGGGGACGGGTTAGGGTCAGGCTTCGGGGAAGGGTTAGGGTTAGGGTTCGGGCTAGGGTTAGGGTTAGGGGACGGGGACGGTTTAGGGTCCAGGTGAGGGTAAGACAATGCTTTAGGGGGAGCGTACCTGTGAGGGCGCGGGTTAGCGTTAGCGTACGGGTTAGGATTATGGGACGGGTGAGGGTCAGGCTTCGGGGAAGGGTTAGGGTTAGGGTTCGGGCTAGGGTTAGGGTTAGGGGACGGGGACGGTTTAAGGTCCAGGTGAGGGTACGAGAACGCTTTAGGGGGAGCGTACGTGTGAGGGCGTGGGTTAGCGTTAGCGTACGGGTTAGGATTAGGGGACGGGTGAGGGTCAGGCTTCGGGGAAGGGTTAGGGTTAGGGTTCGGGCTAGGGTTAGGGTTAGGGGACGGGGACGGTTTAGGGTCCAGGTGAGGGTACGACAACACTTTAGGGGGAGTGTACGTGTGAGGGCGCGGGTTAGCGTTAGCGTACGGGTTAGGATTAGGGGACGGGTGAGGGTCAGGCTTCGGGGAAGGGTTAGGGTTAGGGTTCGGGCTAGGGTTAGGGTTAGGGGACGGGGACGGTTTAGGGTCCAGGTGAGGGTACGAGAATGCTTTAGGGGGAGCCTACGTATGAGGGCGCGGGTTAGCGTTAGCGTACGGGTTAGGATTAAGGGAAGGGTGAGGGTCAGGCGTCGGGGAAGGGTTAGGGTTAGGTTTCGGGCTAGGGTTAGGGTTAGGGGACGGGGACGGTTTAGGGTCCAGGTGAGGGTACGAGAACGCTTTAGGGGGAGCGTACGTGTGAGGGGGCGGGATAGCGTTAGCGTACGGGTTAGGATTAGGGGACGGGTGAGGGTCAGGCTTCGGGGAAGGGTTAGGGTTAGGTTTCGGGCTAGGGTTAGGGTTAGGGGACGGGGACGGTTTAGGGTCCAGGTGATTGTACGAGAACGCTTTTGGGGGAGCGTACGTGTGAGGGCGTGGGTTAGTGTTAGCGTACGGGTTAGGATTACGGGACGGGTGAGGGTCAGGCTTCGTGGAAGGGTTAGGGTTAGGGTTCGGGCTAGGGTTAGGGTTAGGGAATGGGCACGGTTTAGGGTCCAGGTGAGGGTACGACAACGCTTTAGGGGGAGCGTACGTGTGAGGGCGCGGGTTAGCGTTAGCGTACGGGTTAGGATTAGGGGACGGGTGAGGGTCAGGCTTCGGGGAAGGGTTAGGGTTAGGGTTCGGGCTAGGGTTAGGGTTAGGGGACGGGGACGGTTTACGGTCCAGGTGAGGGTACGACAACGCTTTAGGGGGAGCGTACGTGTGAGGGCGCGGGTTGGCGTTAGCGTACGGGTTAGGATTAGGGGACGGGTGAGGTTCAGGTTTCGGGGAAGGGTTAGGGTTAGGGTTCTGGCTAGGGTTAGGGTTAGGGGACGGGGACGGTTTAGGGTCCAGGTGAGGGTAAGACAATGCTTTAGGGGGAGCGTACGTGTGAGGGCGCGGGTTAGCGTTAGCGTACGGGTTAGGATTAGGGGACGGGTGAGGGTCAGGCTTCGGGGAAGGGTTAGGGTTAGGGTTCGGGCTAGGGTTAGGGTTAGGGGACGGGGACGGTTTAGGGTCCAGGTGAGGGTACGACAACGCTTTAGGGGGAGCGTACGTGTGAGGGCGCGGGTTGGAGTTAGCGTACGGGTTAGGATTAGGGGACGGGTGAGGGTCAGGTTTCGGGGAAGGGTTAGGGTTAGGGTTCGGGCTAGGGTTAGGGTTAGGGGACGGGGACAGTTTAGGGTCCAGGTGAGGGTACGACAATGCTTTAGGGGGAGCGTACGTGTGAGGGCGCGGGTTAGCGTTAGCGTAAGGGTTAGGATTAGGGGACGGGTTAGGGTCAGGCTTCGGGGAAGGGTTAGGGTTAGGGTTCGGGCTAGGGTTAGGGTTAGGGGACGGGGACGGTTTAGGGTCCAGGTGAGGGTAAGACAATGCTTTAGGGGGAGCGTACCTGTGAGGGCGCGGGTTAGCGTTAGCGTACGGGTTAGGATTAGGGGACGGGTGAGGGTCAGGCTTCGGGGAAGGGTTAGGGTTAGGGTTCGGGCTAGGGTTAGGGTTAGGGGACGGGGACGGTTTAGGGTCCAGGTGAGGGTACGACAACACTTTAGGGGGAGCGTACGTGTGAGGGCGCGGGTTAGCGTTAGCGTACGGGTTAGGATTAGGGGACGGGTGAGGGTCAGGCTTCGGGGAAGGGTTAGGGTTAGGGTTCGGGCTAGGGTTAGGGTTAGGGGACGGGGACGGTTTAGGGTCCAGGTGAGGGTACGAGAACGCTTTAGGGGGAGCCTACGTATGAGGGCGCGGGTTAGCGTTAGCGTATGGGTTAGGATTAAGGGAAGGGTGAGGGTCAGGCGTCGGGGAAGGGTTAGGGTTAGGTTTCGGGCTAGGGTTAGGGTTAGGGGACGGGGACGGTTTAGGGTCCAGGTGAGGGTACGAGAACGCTTTAGGGGGAGCGTACGTGTGAGGGGGCGGGATAGCGTTAGCGTACGGGTTAGGATTAGGGGACGGGTGAGGGTCAGGCTTCGGGGAAGGGTTAGGGTTAGGTTTCGGGCTAGGGTTAGGGTTAGGGGACGGGGACGGTTTAGGGTCCAGGTGAGGGTACGAGAACGCTTTTGGGGGAGCGTACGTGTGTGGTCGTGGGTTAGTGTTAGCGTACGGGTTAGGATTCCGGGACGGGTGAGGGTCAGGCTTCGTGGAAGGGTTAGGGTTAGGGTTCGGGCTAGGGTTAGGGTTAGGGAATGGGCACGGTTTAGGGTCCAGGTGAGGGTACGACAACGCTTTAGGGGGAGCGTACGTGTGAGGGCGCGGGTTAGCGTTAGCGTACGGGTTAGGATTAGGGGACGGGTGAGGGTCAGGCTTCGGGGAAGGGTTAGGGTTAGGGTTCGGGCTAGGGTTAGGGTTAGGGGACGGGGACGGTTTACGGTCCAGGTGAGGGTACGACAACGCTTTAGGGGGAGCGTACGTGTGAGGGCGCGGGTTGGCGTTAGCGTACGGGTTAGGATTAGGGGACGGGTGAGGTTCAGGTTTCGGGGAAGGGTTAGGGTTAGGGTTCTGGCTAGGGTTAGGGTTAGGGGACGGGGACGGTTTAGGGCCCAGGTGAGGGTAAGACAACGCTTTATGGGGAGCGTACGTGTGAGGGCGCGGGTTAGCGTTAGCGTACGGGTTAGGATTAGGGGACGGGTGAGGGTCAGGCTTCGGGGAAGGGTTAGGGTTAGGGTTCGGGCTAGGGTTAGGGTTAGGGGACGGGGACGGTTTACGGTCCAGGTGAGGGTAAGACAATGCTTTAGGGGGAGCGTACGTGTGAGGGCGCGGGTTAGCGTTAGCGTTCGGGTTAGGATTAGGGGACGGGTGAGGGTCAGGCTTCGGGGAAGGGTTAGGGTTAGGGTTCGGGCTAGGGTTAGGGTTAGGGGACGGGGACGGTTTAGGGTCCAGGTGAGGGTACGACAACGCTTTAGGGGGAGCGTACGTGTGAGGGCGCGGGTTGGAGTTAGCGTACGGGTTAGGATTAGGGGACGGGTGAGGGTCAGGTTTCGGGGAAGGGTTAGGGTTAGGGTTCGGGCTAGGGTTAGGGTTAGGGGACGGGGACGGTTTAGGGTCCAGGTGAGGGTACGACAATGCTTTAGGGGGAGCGTACGTGTGAGGGCGCGGGTTAGCGTTAGCGTACGGGTTAGGATTAGGGGACGGGTTAGGGTCAGGCTTCGGGGAAGGGTTAGGGTTAGGGTTCGGGCTAGGGTTAGGGTTAGGGGACGGGGACGGTTTAGGGTCCAGGTGAGGGTAAGACAATGCTTTAGGGGGAGCGTACCTGTGAGGGCGCGGGTTAGCGTTAGCGTACGGGTTAGGATTATGGGACGGGTGAGGGTCAGGCTTCGGGGAAGGGTTAGGGTTAGGGTTCGGGCTAGGGTTAGGGTTAGGGGACGGGGACGGTTTAAGGTCCAGGTGAGGGTACGAGAACGCTTTAGGGGGAGCGTACGTGTGAGGGCGTGGGTTAGCGTTAGCGTACGGGTTAGGATTAGGGGACGGGTGAGAGTCAGGCTTCGGGGAAGGGTTAGGGTTAGGGTTCGGGCTAGGGTTAGGGTTAGGGGACGGGGACGGTTTAGGGTCCAGGTGAGGGTACGACAACACTTTAGGGGGAGCGTACGTGTGAGGGCGCGGGTTAGCGTTAGCGTACGGGTTAGGATTAGGGGACGGGTGAGTGTCAGGCTTCGGGGAAGGGTTAGGGTTAGGGTTCGGGCTAGGGTTAGGGTTATGGGACGGGGACGGTTTAGGGTCCAGGTGAGGGTACGACAACGCTTTAGGGGGAGCGTACGTGTGAGGGCGCGGGTTGGAGTTAGCGTACGGGTTAGGATTAGGGGACGGGTGAGGGTCAGGTTCCGGGGAAGGGTTAGGGTTAGGGTTCGGGCTAGGGTTAGGGTTAGGGGACGGGGACGGTTTAGGGTCCAGGTGAGGGTACGACAATGATTTAGGGGGAGCGTACGTGTGAGGGCGCGGGTTAGCGTTCGCGTACGGGTTAGGATTAGGGGACGGGTTAGGGTCAGGCTTCGGGGAAGGGTTAGGGTTAGGGTTCAGGCTAGGGTTAGAGTTAGGGGACGGGGACGGTTTAGGGTCCAGGTGAGGGTAAGACAATGCTTTAGGGGGAGCGTACCTGTGAGGGCGCGGGTTAGCGTTAGCGTACGGGTTGGGATTAGGGGACGGGTGAGGGTCAGGCTTCGGGGAAGGGTTAGGGTTAGGGTTCGGGCTAGGGTTAGGGTTAGGGGACGGGGACGGTTTAAGGTCCAGGTGAGGGTATGACAACGCTTTAGGGGGAGCGTACGTGTGAGGGCGTGGGTTAGCGTTAGCGTACGGGTTAGGATTAGGGGACGGGTGAGGGTCAGGCTTCGTGGAAGGGTTAGGGTTAGGGTTCGGGCTAGGGTTAGGGTTAGGGAATGGGCACGGTTTAGGGTCCAGGTGAGGGTACGACAACGCTTTAGGGGGAGCGTACGTGTGAGGGCGCGGGTTAGCGTTAGCGTACGGGTTAGGATTAGGGGACGGGTGAGGGTCAGGCTTCGGGGAAGGGTTAGGGTTAGGGTTCGGGCTAGGGTTAGGGTTAGGGGACGGGGACGGTTTACGGTCCAGGTGAGGGTACGACAACGCTTTAGGGGGAGCGTACGTGTGAGGGCGCGGGTTGGCGTTAGCGTACGGGTTAGGATTAGGGGACGGGTGAGGTTCAGGTTTCGGGGAAGGGTTAGGGTTAGGGTTCTGGCTAGGGTTAGGGTTAGGGGACGGGGACGGTTTAGGGTCCAGGTGAGGGTAAGACAATGCTTTAGGGGGAGCGTACGTGTGAGGGCGCGGGTTAGCGTTAGCGTACGGGTTAGGATTAGGGGACGGGTGAGGGTCAGGCTTCGGGGAAGGGTTAGGGTTAGGGTTCGGGCTAGGGTTAGGGTTAGGGGACGGGGACGGTTTAGGGTCCAGGTGAGGGTACGACAACGCTTTAGGGGGAGCGTACGTGTGAGGGCGCGGGTTGGAGTTAGCGTACGGGTTAGGATTAGGGGACGGGTGAGGGTCAGGTTTCGGGGAAGGGTTAGGGTTAGGGTTCGGGCTAGGGTTAGGGTTAGGGGACGGGGACAGTTTAGGGTCCAGGTGAGGGTACGACAATGCTTTAGGGGGAGCGTACGTGTGAGGGCGCGGGTTAGCGTTAGCGTAAGGGTTAGGATTAGGGGACGGGTTAGGGTCAGGCTTCGGGGAAGGGTTAGGGTTAGGGTTCGGGCTAGGGTTAGGGTTAGGGGACGGGGACGGTTTAGGGTCCAGGTGAGGGTAAGACAATGCTTTAGGGGGAGCGTACCTGTGAGGGCGCGGGTTAGCGTTAGCGTACGGGTTAGGATTAGGGGACGGGTGAGGGTCAGGCTTCGGGGAAGGGTTAGGGTTAGGGTTCGGGCTAGGGTTAGGGTTAGGGGACGGGGACGGTTTAGGGTCCAGGTGAGGGTACGACAACACTTTAGGGGGAGCGTACGTGTGAGGGCGCGGGTTAGCGTTAGCGTACGGGTTAGGATTAGGGGACGGGTGAGGGTCAGGCTTCGGGGAAGGGTTAGGGTTAGGGTTCGGGCTAGGGTTAGGGTTAGGGGACGGGGACGGTTTAGGGTCCAGGTGAGGGTACGAGAACGCTTTAGGGGGAGCCTACGTATGAGGGCGCGGGTTAGCGTTAGCGTACGGGTTAGGATTAAGGGAAGGGTGAGGGTCAGGCGTCGGGGAAGGGTTAGGGTTAGGTTTCGGGCTAGGGTTAGGGTTAGGGGACGGGGACGGTTTAGGGTCCAGGTGAGGGTACGAGAACGCTTTAGGGGGAGCGTACGTGTGAGGGGGCGGGATAGCGTTAGCGTACGGGTTAGGATTAGGGGACGGGTGAGGGTCAGGCTTCGGGGAAGGGTTAGGGTTAGGTTTCGGGCTAGGGTTAGGGTTAGGGGACGGGGACGGTTTAGGGTCCAGGTGAGGGTACGAGAACGCTTTTGGGGGAGCGTACGTGTGTGGTCGTGGGTTAGTGTTAGCGTACGGGTTAGGATTCCGGGACGGGTGAGGGTCAGGCTTCGTGGAAGGGTTAGGGTTAGGGTTCGGGCTAGGGTTAGGGTTAGGGAATGGGCACGGTTTAGGGTCCAGGTGAGGGTACGACAACGCTTTAGGGGGAGCGTACGTGTGAGGGCGCGGGTTAGCGTTAGCGTACGGGTTAGGATTAGGGGACGGGTGAGGGTCAGGCTTCGGGGAAGGGTTAGGGTTAGGGTTCGGGCTAGGGTTAGGGTTAGGGGACGGGGACGGTTTACGGTCCAGGTGAGGGTACGACAACGCTTTAGGGGGAGCGTACGTGTGAGGGCGCGGGTTGGCGTTAGCGTACGGGTTAGGATTAGGGGACGGGTGAGGTTCAGGTTTCGGGGAAGGGTTAGGGTTAGGGTTCTGGCTAGGGTTAGGGTTAGGGGACGGGGACGGTTTAGGGCCCAGGTGAGGGTAAGACAACGCTTTATGGGGAGCGTACGTGTGAGGGCGCGGGTTAGCGTTAGCGTACGGGTTAGGATTAGGGGACGGGTGAGGGTCAGGCTTCGGGGAAGGGTTAGGGTTAGGGTTCGGGCTAGGGTTAGGGTTAGGGGACGGGGACGGTTTACGGTCCAGGTGAGGGTAAGACAATGCTTTAGGGGGAGCGTACGTGTGAGGGCGCGGGTTAGCGTTAGCGTTCGGGTTAGGATTAGGGGACGGGTGAGGGTCAGGCTTCGGGGAAGGGTTAGGGTTAGGGTTCGGGCTAGGGTTAGGGTTAGGGGACGGGGACGGTTTAGGGTCCAGGTGAGGGTACGACAACGCTTTAGGGGGAGCGTACGTGTGAGGGCGCGGGTTGGAGTTAGCGTACGGGTTAGGATTAGGGGACGGGTGAGGGTCAGGTTTCGGGGAAGGGTTAGGGTTAGGGTTCGGGCTAGGGTTAGGGTTAGGGGACGGGGACGGTTTAGGGTCCAGGTGAGGGTACGACAATGCTTTAGGGGGAGCGTACGTGTGAGGGCGCGGGTTAGCGTTAGCGTACGGGTTAGGATTAGGGGACGGGTTAGGGTCAGGCTTCGGGGAAGGGTTAGGGTTAGGGTTCGGGCTAGGGTTAGGGTTAGGGGACGGGGACGGTTTAGGGTCCAGGTGAGGGTAAGACAATGCTTTAGGGGGAGCGTACCTGTGAGGGCGCGGGTTAGCGTTAGCGTACGGGTTAGGATTATGGGACGGGTGAGGGTCAGGCTTCGGGGAAGGGTTAGGGTTAGGGTTCGGGCTAGGGTTAGGGTTAGGGGACGGGGACGGTTTAAGGTCCAGGTGAGGGTACGAGAACGCTTTAGGGGGAGCGTACGTGTGAGGGCGTGGGTTAGCGTTAGCGTACGGGTTAGGATTAGGGGACGGGTGAGAGTCAGGCTTCGGGGAAGGGTTAGGGTTAGGGTTCGGGCTAGGGTTAGGGTTAGGGGACGGGGACGGTTTAGGGTCCAGGTGAGGGTACGACAACACTTTAGGGGGAGCGTACGTGTGAGGGCGCGGGTTAGCGTTAGCGTACGGGTTAGGATTAGGGGACGGGTGAGTGTCAGGCTTCGGGGAAGGGTTAGGGTTAGGGTTCGGGCTAGGGTTAGGGTTATGGGACGGGGACGGTTTAGGGTCCAGGTGAGGGTACGACAACGCTTTAGGGGGAGCGTACGTGTGAGGGCGCGGGTTGGAGTTAGCGTACGGGTTAGGATTAGGGGACGGGTGAGGGTCAGGTTCCGGGGAAGGGTTAGGGTTAGGGTTCGGGCTAGGGTTAGGGTTAGGGGACGGGGACGGTTTAGGGTCCAGGTGAGGGTACGACAATGATTTAGGGGGAGCGTACGTGTGAGGGCGCGGGTTAGCGTTCGCGTACGGGTTAGGATTAGGGGACGGGTTAGGGTCAGGCTTCGGGGAAGGGTTAGGGTTAGGGTTCAGGCTAGGGTTAGAGTTAGGGGACGGGGACGGTTTAGGGTCCAGGTGAGGGTAAGACAATGCTTTAGGGGGAGCGTACCTGTGAGGGCGCGGGTTAGCGTTAGCGTACGGGTTGGGATTAGGGGACGGGTGAGGGTCAGGCTTCGGGGAAGGGTTAGGGTTAGGGTTCGGGCTAGGGTTAGGGTTAGGGGACGGGGACGGTTTAAGGTCCAGGTGAGGGTATGACAACGCTTTAGGGGGAGCGTACGTGTGAGGGCGTGGGTTAGCGTTAGCGTACGGGTTAGGATTAGGGGACGGGTGAGGGTCAGGCTTCGGGAAAGGGTTAGGGTTAGGGTTCGGGCTAGGGTTAGGGTTAGGGGACGGGGACGGTTTAGGGTCCAGGTGAGGGTACGACAACACTTTAGGGGGAGCGTACGTGTGAGGGCGCGGGTTAGCGTTAGCGTACGGGTTAGGATTACGGGACGGGTGAGGGTCAGGCTTCGGGGAAGGGTTAGGGTTAGGGTTAGGGCTAGGGTTAGGGTTAGGGGACGGGGACGGTTTAGGGTCCAGGTGAGGGTACGAGAACGCTTTAGGGGGAGCCTACGTATGAGGGCGCGGGTTAGCGTTAGCGTACGGGTTAGGATTAGGGGACGGGTGAGGGTCAGGCGTCGGGGAAGGGTTAGGGTTAGGTTTCGGGCTAGGGTTAGGGTTATGGGACGGGGACGGTTTAGGGTCCAGGTGAGGGTACGACAACACTTTAGGGGGAGCGTACGTGTGAGGGCGCCGGTTAGCGTTAGCGTACGGGTTCGGATTAGGGGACAGGTGAGGGTCAGGCTTCGGGGAAGGGTTAGGGTTAGGGTTCGGGCTAGGGTTAGGGTTAGGGGACGGGGACGGTTTAGGGTCCAGGTGAGGGTATGACAACGCTTTAGAGGGAGCGTACGTGTGAGGGCGTGGGTTAGCGTTAGCGTACGGTTTACGATTAGGGGACGGGTGAGGGTCAGGCTTCGGGGAAGGGTTAGGGTTAGGGTTCGGGCTAGGGTTAGGGTTAGGGCATGGGATCGGTTTGGGGTCCAGTTGAGGGTACGAGAACGCTTTAGGGGGAGAGTACGTGTGAGGGCGCGGGTTAGCGTTCGCGTACGGGTTAGGATTAGGGGACGGGTGAGGGTCAGGCTTCGGGGAAGGGTTAGGGTTAGGGTTCGGGCTAGGGTTAGGGTTAGGGGATGCGGATGGTTTAGGGTCCAGGTGAGGGTACTACAATGCTTTAGGGGGAGCGTACGTGTGAGGGCGCGGGTTAGCGTTAGCGTACGGGTTAGGATTAGGGGACGGGTGAGGGTCAGGCTTCAGGGAAGGGTTAGGGTTAGGGTTCGGGCTAGGGTTAGGGTTAGGGGACGGGGACGGTTTAGGGTCCAGGTGAGGGTACGAGAACGCTTTAGGGGGAGCGTACGTATGAGGGCGCGGGTTAGCGTTAGCGTACGGGTTCGGTTTAGGGGACGGGTGAGGGTCAGGCTTCGTGGAAGGGTTAGGGTTAGGGTTCGGGCTAGGGTTAGGGTTAGGGAACGGGCACGGTTTAGGGTCCAGGTGAGGGTACGACAACGCTTTAGGGGGAGCGTACGTGTGAGGGCGCGGGTTAGCGTTAGGGTACGGGTTAGGATTAGGGGACGGGTGAGGGTCAGGCTTCGGGGAAGGGTTAGGGTTAGGGTTCGGGCTAGGGTTAGTGTTACGGGACGGGGACGGTTTACGGTCCAGGTGAGGGTACGACAACGCTTTAGGGGGAGCGTACGTGTGAGGGCGCGGGTTGGCGTTAGCGTACGGGTTAGGATTAGGGGACGGGTGAGGGTCAGGTTTCGGGGAAGGGTTAGGGTTAGGGTTCTGGCTAGGGTTAGGGTTAGGGGACGGGGACGGTTTAGGGCCCAGATGAGGGTAAGACAACGCTTTATGGGGAGCGTACGTGTGAGGGCGCGGGTTAGCGTTAGCGTACGGGTTAGGATTAGGGGACGGGTGAGGGTCAGGCTTCGGGGAAGGGTTAGGGTTAGGGTTCGGGCTAGGGTTCGGGTTAGGGGACGGGGACGGTTTAGGGTCCAGGTGAGGGTAAGACAATGCTTTAGGGGGAGCGTACGTGTGAGGGCGCGGTTTAGCGTTAGCGTACAGGTTAGGATTAGGGGACGGGTGAGGGTCAGGCTTCGGGGAAGGGTTAGGGTTAGGGTTCGGGCTAGGGTTAGGGTTAGGGGATGGGGACGGTTTAGGGTCCAGGTGAGGGTACGACAACGCTTTAGGGGGAGCGTACGTGTGAGGGCGCGGGTTGGAGTTAGCGTACGGGTTAGGATTAGGGGACGGGTGAGGGTCAGGTTTCGGGGAAGGGTTAGGGTTAGGGTTCGGGCTAGGGTTACGGTTAGGGGACGGGGACGGTTTAGGGTCCAGGTGAGGGTACGACAATGATTTAGGGGGAGCGTACGTGTGAGGGCGCGGGTTCGCGTTCGCGTACGGGTTAGGATTAGGGGACGGGTTAGGGTCAGGCTTCGGGGAAGGGTTAGGGTTAGGGTTCGGGCTAGGGTTAGGATTAGGGGACGGGGACGGTTTAGGGTCCAGGTGAGGGTACGACAACGCTTCAGGGGGAGCGTATGTGTGAGGGCGCCGGTTAGCGTTAGCGTACGGGTTAGGATTAGGGGACGGGTGAGGGTCAGGCTTCGGGGAAGGGTTAGGGTTAGGGTTCGGGCTAGGGTTAGGGTTAGGGGATGGGATCGGTTTGGGGTCCAGTTGAGGGTACGAGAACGCTTTAGGGGGAGAGTACGTGTGAGGGCGCGGGTTAGCGTTAGCGTACGGGTTAGGATTAGGGGACGGGTGAGGGTCAGGCTTCGGGGAAGGGTTAGGGTTAGGGTTCGGGCTAGGGTTAGGGTTAGGGGATGCGGATGGTTTAGGGTCCAGGTGAGGGTACTACAATGCTTTAGGGGGAGCGTACGTGTGAGGGCGCGGGTTAGCGTTAGCGTACGGGTTAGGATTAGGGGACGGGTGAGGGTCAGGCTTCAGGGAAGGGTTAGGGTTAGGGTTCGGGCTAGGGTTAGGGTTAGGGGACGGGGACGGTTTAGGGTCCAGGTGAGGGTACGAGAACGCTTTAGGGGGAGCGTACGTATGAGGGCGCGGGTTAGCGTTACCGTACGGGTTCGGTTTAGGGGACGGGTGAGGGTCAGGCTTCGTGGAAGGGTTAGGGTTAGGGTTCGGGCTAGGGTTAGGGTTAGGGAACGGGCACGGTTTAGGGTCCAGGTGAGGGTACGACAACGCTTTAGGGGGAGCGTACGTGTGAGGGCGCGGGTTAGCGTTAGCGTACGGGTTAGGATTAGGGGACGGGTGAGGGTCAGGCTTCGGGGAAGGGTTAGGGTTAGGGTTCGGGCTAGGGTTAGGGTTAGGGGACGGGGACGGTTTAGGGTCCAGGTGAGGGTACGACAACGCTTTAGGGGGAGCGTACGTGTGAGGGCGCGGGTTGGCGTTAGCGTACGGGTTAGGATTAGGGGACGGGTGAGGGTCAGGTTTCGGGGAAGGGTTAGGGTTAGGGTTCTGGCTAGGGTTAGGGTTAGGGGACGGGGACGGTTTAGGGCCCAGGTGAGGGTAAGACAACGCTTTATGGGGAGCGTACGTGTGAGGGCGCGGGTTAGCGTTAGCGTACGGGTTAGGATTAGGGGAGGGGTGAGGGTCAGGCTTCGGGGAAGGGTTAGGGTTAGGGTTCGGGCTAGGGTTAGGGTTAGGGGACGGGGACGGTTTAGGGTCCAGGTGAGGGTAAGACAATGCTTTAGGGGGAGCGTACGTGTGAGGGCGCGGGTTAGCGTTAGCGTACGGGTTATGATTAGGGGACGGGTGAGGGTCAGGCTTCGGGGAAGGGTTAGGGTTAGGGTTCGGGCTAGGGTTAGGGTTAGGGGACGGGGACGGTTTAGGGTCCAGGTGAGGGTACGACAACACTTTAGGGGGAGCGTACGTGTGAGGGCGCGGGTTGGAGTTAGCGTACGGGTTAGGATTAGGGGACGGGTGAGGTTCAGGTTTCGGGGAAGGGTTAGGGTTAGGGTTCGGGCTAGGGTTAGGGTTAGGGGACGGGGATGGTCTAGGGTCCAGTTGAGGGTACGACAATGATTTAGGGGGAGCGTACGTGTGAGGGCGCGGGTTAGCGTTCGCGTACGGGTTAGGATTAGGGGACGGGTTAGGGTCAGGCTTCGGGGAAGGGTTAGGGTTAGGGTTCGGGCTAGGGTTAGGGTTAGGGGACGGGGACGGTTTAGGGTCCAGGTGAGGGTAAGACAATGCTTTAGGGGGAGCGTACCTGTGAGGACGTGGGTTAGCGTTAGCGTACGGGTTAGGATTAGGGGACGGGTGAGGGTCAGGCTTCGGGGAAGGGTTAGGGTTAGGGTTCGGGCTAGGGTTAGGGTTAGGGGACAGGGACGGTTTAAGTTCCAGGTGAGGGTACGACAACGCTTTAGGGGGACCGTACGTGTGAGGGCGTGGGTTAGCGTTAGCGTACGGGTTAGGATTAGGGGACGGGTGAGGGTCAGGCTTCGGGGAAGGGTTAGGGTTAGGGTTCGGGCTAGGGTTAGGGTTAGGGGACGGGGACGGTTTAGGGTCCAGGTGAGGGTACGAGAACGCTTTAGGGGGAGCCTACGTATGAGGGCGCGGGTTAGCGTTAGCGTACGGGTTAGGATTAGGGGACGGGTGAGGGTCAGGCGTCGGGGAAGGGTTAGGGTTAGGTTTCGGGCTAGGGTTAGGGTTATGGGACGGGGACGGTTTAGGGTCCAGGTGAGGGTACGACAACACTTTAGGGGGAGCGTACGTGTGAGGGCGCCGGTTAGCGTTAGCGTACGGGTTCGGATTAGGGGACAGGTGAGGGTCAGGCTTCGGGGAAGGGTTAGGGTTAGGGTTCGGGCTAGGGTTAGGGTTAGGGGACGGGGACGGTTTAGGGTCCAGGTGAGGGTATGACAACGCTTTAGAGGGAGCGTACGTGTGAGGGCGTGGGTTAGCGTTAGCGTACGGTTTACGATTAGGGGACGGGTGAGGGTCAGGCTTCGGGGAAGGGTTAGGGTTAGGGTTCGGGCTAGGGTTAGGGTTAGGGCATGGGATCGGTTTGGGGTCCAGTTGAGGGTACGAGAACGCTTTAGGGGGAGAGTACGTGTGAGGGCGCGGGTTAGCGTTAGCGTACGGGTTAGGATTAGGGGACGGGTGAGGGTCAGGCGTCGGGGAAGGGTTAGGGTTAGGGCTAGGGTTAGGGTTATGGGACGGGGACGGTTTAGGGTCCAGGTGAGGGTACGACAACGCTTTAGGGGGAGCGTACGTGTGAGGGCGCGGGTTAGCGTTAGCGTACGGGTTCGGATTAGGGGACAGGTGAGGGTCAGGCTTCGGGGAAGGGTTAGGGTTAGGGTTCGGGCTAGGGTTAGGGTTAGGGGACGGGGACGGTTTAGGGTCCAGGTGAGGGTACGACAACGCTTTAGAGGGAGCGTACGTGTGAGGGCGTGGGTTAGCGTTAGCGTACGGTTTACGATTAGGGGACGGGTGAGGGTCAGGCTTCGGGGAAGGGTTAGGGTTAGGGTTCGGGCTAGGGTTAGGGTTAGGGGACGGGGACGGTTTAGGGTCCAGGTGAGGGTACGAGAACGCTTTAGGGGGAGCGTACGTATGAGGGCGCGGGTTAGCCTTAGCGTACGGTTTAGGATTAGGGGACGAGTGAGGGTCAGGCGTCGGGGAAGGGTTAGGGTTAGGGTTCGGGCTAGGGTTAGGGTTATGGGACGGGGACGGTTTAGGGTTCAGGTGAGGGTACGACAACGCTTTATGGGGAGCGTACGTGTGAGGGCGCGGGTTAGCGTTAGCGTACGGGTTAGCATTAGGGGACGGGTGAGGGTCAGGCTTCGGGGAAGGGTTAGGGTTAGGGTTCGGGCTAGGGTTAGGGTTAGGGGACGGGGACGGTTTAGGGTCCAGGTGAGTGTACGACAACGCTTTAAGGGGAGAGTACGTGTGAGGGCGCGGGTTAGCGTTAGCGTACGGGTTAGGATTAGGGGACGGGTGAGGGTCAGGCTTCGGGGAAGTGTTAGGGTTAGGGTTCGGGCTAGGGTTAGGGTTAGGGGACGGGGACGGTTTAGGGTCCAGGTGAGGGTACGACAACGCTTTAGGGGGAGCATACGTGTGAGGGCGCAGGTTAGCATTAACGTACAGGTTAGGATTAGAGGACGGGTGAGGGTCAGGCTTCGGGGAAGTGTTAGGGTTAGGGTTCGGGCTAGGGTTAGGGTTAGGGGACGCGGTCGGTTTAGGGTCCAGGTGAGGGTACGAGAACGCTTTAGGGGGAGCGTACCTGTGAGGGCGCGGGTTAGCGTTAGCGTACGGGTTAGGATTAGGGGACGGGTGAGGGTCAGGCTTCGGGGAAGGGTTAGGGTTAGGGTTCGGGCTAGGGTTAGGGTTAGGGGACGGGGACGGTTTAGGGTCCAGGTGAGGGTACGACAATGCTTTAGGGGGAGCGTACGTGTGAGGGCGCGGGTTAGCGTTAGCGTACGGGTTAGGATTAGGGGACGGGTTAGGGTCAGGCTTCGGGGAAGGGTTAGGGTTAGGGTTCGGGCTAGGGTTAGGGTTAGGGGACGGGGACGGTTTAGGGTCCAGGTGAGGGTAAGACAATGCTTTAGGGGGAGCGTACCTGTGAGGGCGCGGGTTAGCGTTAGCGTACGGGTTAGGATTAGGGGACGGCTGAGGGTCAGGCTTCGGGGAAGGGTTAGGGTTAGGGTTCGGGCTAGGGTTAGGGTTAGGGGACGGGGACGGTTTAAGGTCCAGGTGAGGGTACGACAACGCTTTAGGGGGAGCGTACGTGTGAGGGCGTGGGTTAGCGTTAGCGTACGGGTTAGGATTAGGGGACGGGTGAGGGTCAGGCTTCGGGGAAGGGTTAGGGTTAGGGTTCGGGCTAGGGGTAGGGTTAGGGGACGGGGACGGTTTAGGGTCCAGGTGAGGGTACGACAACACTTTAGGGGGAGCGTACGTGTGAGGGCGCGGGTTAGCGTTAGCGTACGGGTTAGGATTAGGGGACGGGTGAGGGTCAGGCTTCGGGGAAGGGTTAGGGTTAGGGTTCGGGCTAGGGTTAGGGTTAGGGGACGGGGACGGTTTAGGGTCCAGGTGAGGGTAAGACAATGCTTTAGGGGGAGCGTACGTGTGAGGGCGCGGGTTAGCGTTAGCGTACGGGTTAGGATTAGGGGACGGGTGAGGGTCAGGCTTCGGGGAAGGGTTAGGGTTAGGGTTCGGGCTAGGGTTAGGGTTAGGGGACGGGGACGGTTTAGGGTCCAGGTGAGGGTACGACAACGCTTTAGGGGGAGCGTACGTGTGAGGGCGCGGGTTGGAGTTAGCGTACGGGTTAGGATTAGGGGACGGGTGAGGGTCAGGTTTCGGGGAAGGGTTAGGGTTAGGGTTCGGGCTAGGGTTAGGGTTAGGGGACGGGGACGGTTTAGGGTCCAGGTGAGGGTACGACAATGCTTTAGGGGGAGCGTACGTGTGAGGGCGCGGGTTAGCGTTAGCGTACGGGTTAGGATTAGGGGACGGGTTAGGGTCAGGCTTCGGGGAAGGGTTAGGGTTAGGGTTCGGGCTAGGGTTAGGGTTAGGGGACGGGGACGGTTTAGGGTCCAGGTGAGGGTAAGACAATGCTTTAGGGGGAGCGTACCTGTGAGGGCGCGGGTTAGCGTTAGCGTACGGGTTAGGATTATGGGACGGGTGAGGGTCAGGCTTCGGGGAAGGGTTAGGGTTAGGGTTCGGGCTAGGGTTAGGGTTAGGGGACGGGGACGGTTTAAGGTCCAGGTGAGGGTACGAGAACGCTTTAGGGGGAGCGTACGTGTGAGGGCGTGGGTTAGCGTTAGCGTACGGGTTAGGATTAGGGGACGGGTGAGGGTCAGGCTTCGGGGAAGGGTTAGGGTTAGGGTTCGGGCTAGGGTTAGGGTTAGGGGACGGGGACGGTTTAGGGTCCAGGTGAGGGTACGACAACACTTTAGGGGGAGCGTACGTGTGAGGGCGCGGGTTAGCGTTAGCGTACGGGTTAGGATTAGGGGACGGGTGAGGGTCAGGCTTCGGGGAAGGGTTAGGGTTAGGGTTCGGGCTAGGGTTAGGGTTAGGGGACGGGGACGGTTTAGGGTCCAGGTGAGGGTACGAGAACGCTTTAGGAGGAGCATACGTGTGAGGGCGCAGGTTAGCATTAACGTACAGGTTAGGATTAGAGGACGGGTGAGGGTCAGGCTTCGGGGAAGTGTTAGGGTTAGGGTTCGGGCTAGGGTTAGGGTTAGGGGACGGGGACGGTTTAAGGTCCAGGTGAGGGTACGAGAACGCTTTAGGGGGAGCGTACGTGTGAGGGCGTGGGTTAGCGTTAGCGTACGGGTTAGGATTAGGGGACGGGTGAGGGTCAGGCTTCGGGGAAGGGTTAGGGTTAGGGTTCGGGCTAGGGTTAGGGTTAGGGGACGGGGACGGTTTAGGGTCCAGGTGAGGGTACGACAACACTTTAGGGGGAGCGTACGTGTGAGGGCGCGGGTTAGCGTTAGCGTACGGGTTAGGATTAGGGGACGGGTGAGGGTCAGGCTTCGGGGAAGGGTTAGGGTTAGGGTTCGGGCTAGGGTTAGGGTTAGGGGACGGGGACGGTTTAGGGTCCAGGTGAGGGTACGAGAACGCTTTAGGGGGAGCATACGTGTGAGGGCGCAGGTTAGCATTAACGTACAGGTTAGGATTAGAGGACGGGTGAGGGTCAGGCTTCGGGGAAGTGTTAGGGTTAGGGTTCGGGCTAGGGTTAGGGTTAGGGGACGCGGTCGGTTTAGGGTCCAGGTGAGGGTACGAGAACGCTTTAGGGGGAGCGTACCTGTGAGGGCGCGGGTTAGCGTTAGCGTACGGGTTAGGATTAGGGGACGGGTGAGGGTCAGGCTTCGGGGAAGGGTTAGGGTTAGGGTTCGGGCTAGGGTTAGGGTTAGGGGACGGGGACGGTTTAGGGTCCAGGTGAGGGTACGACAATGCTTTAGGGGGAGCGTACGTGTGAGGGCGCGGGTTAGCGTTAGCGTACGGGTTAGGATTAGGGGACGGGTTAGGGTCAGGCTTCGGGGAAGGGTTAGGGTTAGGGTTCGGGCTAGGGTTAGGGTTAGGGGACGGGGACGGTTTAGGGTCCAGGTGAGGGTAAGACAATGCTTTAGGGGGAGCGTACCTGTGAGGGCGCGGGTTAGTGTTAGCGTACGGGTTAGGATTATGGGACGGGTGAGGGTCAGGCTTCGGGGAAGGGTTAGGGTTAGGGTTCGGGCTAGGGTTAGGGTTAGGGGACGGGGACGGTTTAAGGTCCAGGTGAGGGTACGAGAACGCTTTAGGGGGAGCGTACGTGTGAGGGCGTGGGTTAGCGTTAGCGTACGGGTTAGGATTAGGGGACGGGTGAGGGTCAGGCTTCGGGGAAGGGTTAGGGTTAGGGTTCGGGCTAGGGGTAGGGTTAGGGGACGGGGACGGTTTAGGGTCCAGGTGAGGGTACGACAACACTTTAGGGGGAGCGTACGTGTGAGGGCGCGGGTTAGCGTTAGCGTACGGGTTAGGATTAGGGGACGGGTGAGGGTCAGGCTTCGGGGAAGGGTTAGGGTTAGGGTTCGGGCTAGGGTTAGGGTTAGGGGACGGGGACGGTTTAGGGTCCAGGTGAGGGTACGAGAACGCTTTAGGGGGAGCCTACGTATGAGGGCGCGGGTTAGCGTTAGCGTACGGGTTAGGATTAAGGGAAGGGTGAGGGTCAGGCGTCGGGGAAGGGTTAGGGTTAGGTTTCGGGCTAGGGTTAGGGTTAGGGGACGGGGACGGTTTAGGGTCCAGGTGAGGGTACGAGAACGCTTTAGGGGGAGCGTACGTGTGAGGGGGCGGGATAGCGTTAGCGTACGGGTTAGGATTAGGGGACGGGTGAGGGTCAGGCTTCGGGGAAGGGTTAGGGTTAGGTTTCGGGCTAGGGTTAGGGTTAGGGGACGGGGACGGTTTAGGGTCCAGGTGAGGGTACGAGAACGCTTTTGGGGGAGCGTACGTGTGAGGGCGTGGGTTAGTGTTAGCGTACGGGTTAGGATTACGGGACGGGTGAGGGTCAGGCTTCGTGGAAGGGTTAGGGTTAGGGTTCGGGCTAGGGTTAGGGTTAGGGAATGGGCACGGTTTAGGGTCCAGGTGAGGGTACGACAACGCTTTAGGGGGAGCGTACGTGTGAGGGCGCGGGTTAGCGTTAGCGTACGGGTTAGGATTAGGGGACGGGTGAGGGTCAGGCTTCGGGGAAGGGTTAGGGTTAGGGTTCGGGCTAGGGTTAGGGTTAGGGGACGGGGACGGTTTACGGTCCAGGTGAGGGTACGACAACGCTTTAGGGGGAGCGTACGTGTGAGGGCGCGGGTTGGCGTTAGCGTACGGGTTAGGATTAGGGGACGGGTGAGGTTCAGGTTTCGGGGAAGGGTTAGGGTTAGGGTTCTGGCTAGGGTTAGGGTTAGGGGACGGGGACGGTTTAGGGTCCAGGTGAGGGTAAGACAATGCTTTAGGGGGAGCGTACGTGTGAGGGCGCGGGTTAGCGTTAGCGTACGGGTTAGGATTAGGGGACGGGTGAGGGTCAGGCTTCGGGGAAGGGTTAGGGTTATGGTTCGGGCTAGGGTTAGGGTTAGGGGACGGGGACGGTTTAGGGTCCAGGTGAGGGTACGACAACGCTTTAGGGGGAGCGTACGTGTGAGGGCGCGGGTTGGAGTTAGCGTACGGGTTAGGATTAGGGGACGGGTGAGGGTCAGGTTTCGGGGAAGGGTTAGGGTTAGGGTTCGGGCTAGGGTTAGGGTTAGGGGACGGGGACAGTTTAGGGTCCAGGTGAGGGTACGACAATGCTTTAGGGGGAGCGTACATGTGAGGGCGCGGGTTAGCGTTAGCGTAAGGGTTAGGATTAGGGGACGGGTTAGGGTCAGGCTTCGGGGAAGGGTTAGGGTTAGGGTTCGGGCTAGGGTTAGGGTTAGGGGACGGGGACGGTTTAGGGCCCAGGTGAGGGTAAGACAACGCTTTATGGGGAGCGTACCTGTGAGGGCGCGGGTTAGCGTTAGCGTACGGGTTAGGATTAGGGGACGGGTGAGGGTCAGGCTTCGGGGAAGGGTTAGGGTTAGGGTTCGGGCTAGGGTTAGGGTTAGGGGACGGGGACGGTTTAGGGTCCAGGTGAGGGTAAGACAATGCTTTAGGGGGAGCGTACATGTGAGGGCGCGGGTTAGCGTTAGCGTACGGGTTAGGATTAGGGGACGGGTGAGTGTCAGGCTTCGGGGAAGGGTTAGGGTTAGGGTTCGGGCTAGGGTTAGGGTTATGGGACGGGGACGGTTTAGGGTCCAGGTGAGGGTACGACAACGCTTTAGGGGGAGCGTACGTGTGAGGGCGCGGGTTGGAGTTAGCGTACGGGTTAGGATTAGGGGACGGGTGAGGGTCAGGTTCCGGGGAAGGGTTAGGGTTAGGGTTCGGGCTAGGGTTAGGGTTAGGGGACGGGGACGGTTTAGGGTCCAGGTGAGGGTACGACAATGATTTAGGGGGAGCGTACGTGTGAGGGCGCGGGTTAGCGTTCGCGTACGGGTTAGGATTAGGGGACGGGTTAGGGTCAGGCTTCGGGGAAGGGTTAGGGTTAGGGTTCAGGCTAGGGTTAGGGTTAGGGGACGGGGACGGTTTAGGGTCCAGGTGAGGGTAAGACAATGCTTTAGGGGGAGCGTACCTGTGAGGGCGCGGGTTAGCGTTAGCGTACGGGTTGGGATTAGGGGACGGGTGAGGGTCAGGCTTCGGGGAAGGGTTAGGGTTAGGGTTCGGGCTAGGGTTAGGGTTAGGGGACGGGGACGGTTTAAGGTCCAGGTGAGGGTATGACAACGCTTTAGGGGGAGCGTACGTGTGAGGGCGTGGGTTAGCGTTAGCGTACGGGTTAGGATTAGGGGACGGGTGAGGGTCAGGCTTCGGGAAAGGGTTAGGGTTAGGGTTCGGGCTAGGGTTAGGGTTAGGGGACGGGGACGGTTTAGGGTCCAGGTGAGGGTACGACAACACTTTAGGGGGAGCGTACGTGTGAGGGCGCGGGTTAGCGTTAGCGTACGGGTTAGGATTACGGGACGGGTGAGGGTCAGGCTTCGGGGAAGGGTTAGGGTTAGGGTTAGGGCTAGGGTTAGGGTTAGGGGACGGGGACGGTTTTGGGTCCAGGTGAGGGTACGAGAACGCTTTAGGGGGAGCCTACGTATGAGGGCGCGGGTTAGCGTTAGCGTACGGGTTAGGATTAGGGGACGGGTGAGGGTCAGGCGTCGGGGAAGGGTTAGGGTTAGGTTTCGGGCTAGGGTTAGGGTTATGGGACGGGGACGGTTTAGGGTCCAGGTGAGGGTACGACAACACTTTAGGGGGAGCGTACGTGTGAGGGCGCCGGTTAGCGTTAGCGTACGGGTTCGGATTAGGGGACAGGTGAGGGTCAGGCTTCGGGGAAGGGTTAGGGTTAGGGTTCGGGCTAGGGTTAGGGTTAGGGGACGGGGACGGTTTAGGGTCCAGGTGAGGGTATGACAACGCTTTAGAGGGAGCGTACGTGTGAGGGCGTGGGTTAGCGTTAGCGTACGGTTTACGATTAGGGGACGGGTGAGGGTCAGGCTTCGGGGAAGGGTTAGGGTTAGGGTTCGGGCTAGGGTTAGGGTTAGGGCATGGGATCGGTTTGGGGTCCAGTTGAGGGTACGAGAACGCTTTAGGGGGAGAGTACGTGTGAGGGCGCGGGTTAGCGTTCGCGTACGGGTTAGGATTAGGGGACGGGTGAGGGTCAGGCTTCGGGGAAGGGTTAGGGTTAGGGTTCGGGCTAGGGTTAGGGTTAGGGGATGCGGATGGTTTAGGGTCCAGGTGAGGGTACTACAATGCTTTAGGGGGAGCGTACGTGTGAGGGCGCGGGTTAGCGTTAGCGTACGGGTTAGGATTAGGGGACGGGTGAGGGTCAGGCTTCAGGGAAGGGTTAGGGTTAGGGTTCGGGCTAGGGTTAGGGTTAGGGGACGGGGACAGTTTAGGGTCCAGGTGAAGGTACGAGAACGCTTTAGGGGGAGCGTACGTATGAGGGCGCGGGTTAGTGTTAGCGTACGGGTTCGGTTTAGGGGACGGGTGAGGGTCAGGCTTCGTGGAAGGGTTAGGGTTAGGGTTCGGGCTAGGGTTAGGGTTAGGGAACGGGCACGGTTTAGGGTCCAGGTGAGGGTACGACAACGCTTTAGGGGGAGCGTACGTGTGAGGGCGCGGGTTAGCGTTAGCGTACGGGTTAGGATTAGGGGACGGGTGAGGGTCAGGCTTCGGGGAAGGGTTAGGGTTAGGGTTCGGGCTAGGGTTAGTGTTACGGGACGGGGACGGTTTACGGTCCAGGTGAGGGTACGACAACGCTTTAGGGGGAGCGTACGTGTGAGGGCGCGGGTTGGCGTTAGCGTACGGGTTAGGATTAGGGGACGGGTGAGGGTCAGGTTTCGGGGAAGGGTTAGGGTTAGGGTTCTGGCTAGGGTTAGGGTTAGGGGACGGGGACGGTTTAGGGCCCAGATGAGGGTAAGACAACGCTTTATGGGGAGCGTACGTGTGAGGGCGCGGGTTAGCGTTAGCGTACGGGTTAGGATTAGGGGACGGGTGAGGGTCAGGCTTCGGGGAAGGGTTAGGGTTAGGGTTCGGGCTAGGGTTAGGGTTAGGGGACGGGGACGGTTTAGGGTCCAGGTGAGGGTAAGACAATGCTTTAGGGGGAGCGTACGTGTGAGGGCGCGGTTTAGCGTTAGCGTACGGGTTAGGATTAGGGGACGGGTGAGGGTCAGGCTTCGGGGAAGGGTTAGGGTTAGGGTTCGGGCTAGGGTTAGGGTTAGGGGATGGGGACGGTTTAGGGTCCAGGTGAGGGTACGACAACGCTTTAGGGGGAGCGTACGTGTGAGGGCGCGGGTTGGAGTTAGCGTACGGGTTAGGATTAGGGGACGGGTGAGGGTCAGGTTTCGGGGAAGGGTTAGGGTTAGGGTTCGGGCTAGGGTTACGGTTAGGGGACGGGGACGGTTTAGGGTCCAGGTGAGGGTACGACAATGATTTAGGGGGAGCGTACGTGTGAGGGCGCGGGTTCGCGTTCGCGTACGGGTTAGGATTAGGGGACGGGTTAGGGTCAGGCTTCGGGGAAGGGTTAGGGTTAGGGTTCGGGCTAGGGTTAGGATTAGGGGACGGGGACGGTTTAGGGTCCAGGTGAGGGTACGACAACGCTTCAGGGGGAGCGTATGTGTGAGGGCGCCGGTTAGCGTTAGCGTACGGGTTAGGATTAGGGGACGGGTGAGGGTCAGGCTTCGGGGAAGGGTTAGGGTTAGGGTTCGGGCTAGGGTTAGGGTTAGGGGATGGGATCGGTTTGGGGTCCAGTTGAGGGTACGAGAACGCTTTAGGGGGAGAGTACGTGTGAGGGCGCGGGTTAGCGTTAGCGTACGGGTTAGGATTAGGGGACGGGTGAGGGTCAGGCTTCGGGGAAGGGTTAGGGTTAGGGTTCGGGCTAGGGTTAGGGTTAGGGGATGCGGATGGTTTAGGGTCCAGGTGAGGGTACTACAATGCTTTAGGGGGAGCGTACGTGTGAGGGCGCGGGTTAGCGTTAGCGTACGGGTTAGGATTAGGGGACGGGTGAGGGTCAGGCTTCAGGGAAGGGTTAGGGTTAGGGTTCGGGCTAGGGTTAGGGTTAGGGGACGGGGACGGTTTAGGGTCCAGGTGAGGGTACGAGAACGCTTTAGGGGGAGCGTACGTATGAGGGCGCGGGTTAGCGTTAGCGTACGGGTTCGGTTTAGGGGACGGGTGAGGGTCAGGCTTCGTGGAAGGGTTAGGGTTAGGGTTCGGGCTAGGGTTAGGGTTAGGGAACGGGCACGGTTTAGGGTCCAGGTGAGGGTACGACAACGCTTTAGGGGGAGCGTACGTGTGAGGGCGCGGGTTAGCGTTAGCGTACGGGTTAGGATTAGGGGACGGGTGAGGGTCAGGCTTCGGGGAAGGGTTAGGGTTAGGGTTCGGGCTAGGGTTAGGGTTAGGGGACGGGGACGGTTTAGGGTCCAGGTGAGGGTACGACAACGCTTTAGGGGGAGCGTACGTGTGAGGGCGCGGGTTGGCGTTAGCGTACGGGTTAGGATTAGGGGACGGGTGAGGGTCAGGTTTCGGGGAAGGGTTAGGGTTAGGGTTCTGGCTAGGGTTAGGGTTAGGGGACGGGGACGGTTTAGGGCCCAGGTGAGGGTAAGACAACGCTTTATGGGGAGCGTACGTGTGAGGGCGCGGGTTAGCGTTAGCGTACGGGTTAGGATTAGGGGACGGGTGAGGGTCAGGCTTCGGGGAAGGGTTAGGGTTAGGGTTCGGGCTAGGGTTAGGGTTAGGGGACGGGGACGGTTTAGGGTCCAGGTGAGGGTAAGACAATGCTTTAGGGGGAGCGTACGTGTGAGGGCGCGGGTTAGCGTTAGCGTACGGGTTATGATTAGGGGACGGGTGAGGGTCAGGCTTCGGGGAAGGGTTAGGGTTAGGGTTCGGGCTAGGGTTAGGGTTAGGGGACGGGGACGGTTTAGGGTCCAGGTGAGGGTACGACAACACTTTAGGGGGAGCGTACGTGTGAGGGCGCGGGTTGGAGTTAGCGTACGGGTTAGGATTAGGGGACGGGTGAGGGTCAGGTTTCGGGGAAGGGTTAGGGTTAGGGTTCGGGCTAGGGTTAGGGTTAGGGGACGGGGATGGTCTAGGGTCCAGTTGAGGGTACGACAATGATTTAGGGGGAGCGTACGTGTGAGGGCGCGGGTTAGCGTTCGCGTACGGGTTAGGATTAGGGGACGGGTTAGGGTCAGGCTTCGGGGAAGGGTTAGGGTTAGGGTTCGGGCTAGGGTTAGGGTTAGGGGACGGGGACGGTTTAGGGTCCAGGTGAGGGTAAGACAATGCTTTAGGGGGAGCGTACCTGTGAGGACGTGGGTTAGCGTTAGCGTACGGGTTAGGATTAGGGGACGGGTGAGGGTCAGGCTTCGGGGAAGGGTTAGGGTTAGGGTTCGGGCTAGGGTTAGGGTTAGGGGACAGGGACGGTTTAAGTTCCAGGTGAGGGTACAACAACGCTTTAGGGGGAGCGTACGTGTGAGGGCGTGGGTTAGCGTTAGCATACGGGTTAGGATTAGGGGACGGGTGAGGGTCAGGCTTCGGGGAAGGGTTAGGGTTAGGGTTCGGGCTAGGGTTAGGGTTAGGGGACGGGGACGGTTTAGGGTCCAGGTGAGGGTACGAGAACGCTTTAGGGGGAGCCTACGTATGAGGGCGCGGGTTAGCGTTAGCGTACGGGTTAGGATTAGGGGACGGGTGAGGGTCAGGCGTCGGGGAAGGGTTAGGGTTAGGTTTCGGGCTAGGGTTAGGGTTATGGGACGGGGACGGTTTAGGGTCCAGGTGAGGGTATGACAACACTTTAGGGGGAGCGTACGTGTGAGGGCGCCGGTTAGCGTTAGCGTACGGGTTCGGATTAGGGGACAGGTGAGGGTCAGGCTTCGGGGAAGGGTTAGGGTTAGGGTTCGGGCTAGGGTTAGGGTTAGGGGACGGGGACGGTTTAGGGTCCAGGTGAGGGTATGACAACGCTTTAGAGGGAGCGTACGTGTGAGGGCGTGGGTTAGCGTTAGCGTACGGTTTACGATTAGGGGACGGGTGAGGGTCAGGCTTCGGGGAAGGGTTAGGGTTAGGGTTCGGGCTAGGGTTAGGGTTAGGGCATGGGATCGGTTTGGGGTCCAGTTGAGGGTACGAGAACGCTTTAGGGGGAGAGTACGTGTGAGGGCGCGGGTTAGCGTTCGCGTACGGGTTAGGATTAGGGGACGGGTGAGGGTCAGGCTTCGGGGAAGGGTTAGGGTTAGGGTTCGGGCTAGGGTTAGGGTTAGGGGATGCGGATGGTTTAGGGTCCAGGTGAGGGTACTACAATGCTTTAGGGGGAGCGTACGTGTGAGGGCGCGGGTTAGCGTTAGCGTACGGGTTAGGATTAGGGGACGGGTGAGGGTCAGGCTTCAGGGAAGGGTTAGGGTTAGGGTTCGGGCTAGGGTTAGGGTTAGGGGACGGGGACGGTTTAGGGTCCAGGTGAGGGTACGAGATCGCTTTAGGGGGAGCGTACGTATGAGGGCGCGGGTTAGCGTTAGCGTACGGGTTCGGTTTAGGGGACGGGTGAGGGTCAGGCTTCGTGGAAGGGTTAGGGTTAGGGTTCGGGCTAGGGTTAGGGTTAGGGAACGGGCACGGTTTAGGGTCCAGGTGAGGGTACGACAACGCTTTAGGGGGAGCGTACGTGTGAGGGCGCGGGTTAGCGTTAGCGTACGGGTTAGGATTAGGGGACGGGTGAGGGTCAGGCTTCGGGGAAGGGTTAGGGTTAGGGTTCGGGCTAGGGTTAGTGTTACGGGACGGGGACGGTTTACGGTCCAGGTGAGGGTACGACAACGCTTTAGGGGGAGCGTACGTGTGAGGGCGCGGGTTGGCGTTAGCGTACGGGTTAGGATTAGGGGACGGGTGAGGGTCAGGTTTCGGGGAAGGGTTAGGGTTAGGGTTCTGGCTAGGGTTAGGGTTAGGGGACGGGGACGGTTTAGGGCCCAGATGAGGGTAAGACAACGCTTTATGGGGAGCGTACGTGTGAGGGCGCGGGTTAGCGTTAGCGTACGGGTTAGGATTAGGGGACGGGTGAGGGTCAGGCTTCGGGGAAGGGTTAGGGTTAGGGTTCGGGCTAGGGTTAGGGTTAGGGGACGGGGACGGTTCAGGGTCCAGGTGAGGGTAAGACAATGCTTTAGGGGGAGCGTACGTGTGAGGGCGCGGTTTAGCGTTAGCGTACGGGTTAGGATTAGGGGACGGGTGAGGGTCAGGCTTCGGGGAAGGGTTAGGGTTAGGGTTCGGGCTAGGGTTAGGGTTAGGGGATGGGGACGGTTTAGGGTCCAGGTGAGGGTACGACAACGCTTTAGGGGGAGCGTACGTGTGAGGGCGCGGGTTGGAGTTAGCGTACGGGTTAGGATTAGGGGACGGGTGAGGGTCAGGTTTCGGGGAAGGGTTAGGGTTAGGGTTCGGGCTAGGGTTACGGTTAGGGGACGGGGACGGTTTAGGGTCCAGGTGAGGGTACGACAATGATTTAGGGGGAGCGTACGTGTGAGGGCGCGGGTTCGCGTTCGCGTACGGGTTAGGATTAGGGGACGGGTTAGGGTCAGGCTTCGGGGAAGGGTTAGGGTTAGGGTTCGGGCTAGGGTTAGGATTAGGGGACGGGGACGGTTTAGGGTCCAGGTGAGGGTACGACAACGCTTCAGGGGGAGCGTATGTGTGAGGGCGCCGGTTAGCGTTAGCGTACGGGTTAGGATTAGGGGACGGGTGAGGGTCAGGCTTCGGGGAAGGGTTAGGGTTAGGGTTCGGGCTAGGGTTAGGGTTAGGGGATGGGATCGGTTTGGGGTCCAGTTGAGGGTACGAGAACGCTTTAGGGGGAGAGTACGTGTGAGGGCGCGGGTTAGCGTTAGCGTACGGGTTAGGATTAGGGGACGGGTGAGGGTCAGGCTTCGGGGAAGGGTTAGGGTTAGGGTTCGGGCTAGGGTTAGGGTTAGGGGATGCGGATGGTTTAGGGTCCAGGTGAGGGTACTACAATGCTTTAGGGGGAGCGTACGTGTGAGGGCGCGGGTTAGCGTTAGCGTACGGGTTAGGATTAGGGGACGGGTGAGGGTCAGGCTTCAGGGAAGGGTTAGGGTTAGGGTTCGGGCTAGGGTTAGGGTTAGGGGACGGGGACGGTTTAGGGTCCAGGTGAGGGTACGAGAACGCTTTAGGGGGAGCGTACGTATGAGGGCGCGGGTTAGCGTTAGCGTACGGGTTCGGTTTAGGGGACGGGTGAGGGTCAGGCTTCGTGGAAGGGTTAGGGTTAGGGTTCGGGCTAGGGTTAGGGTTAGGGAACGGGCACGGTTTAGGGTCCAGGTGAGGGTACGACAACGCTTTAGGGGGAGCGTACGTGTGAGGGCGCGGGTTAGCGTTAGCGTACGGGTTAGGATTAGGGGACGGGTGAGGGTCAGGCTTCGGGGAAGGGTTAGGGTTAGGGTTCGGGCTAGGGTTAGGGTTAGGGGACGGGGACGGTTTAGGGTCCAGGTGATGGTACGACAACGCTTTAGGGGGAGCGTACGTGTGAGGGCGCGGGTTGGCGTTAGCGTACGGGTTAGGATTAGGGGACGGGTGAGGGTCACGTTTCGGGGAAGGGTTAGGGTTAGGGTTCTGCCTAGGGTTAGGGTTAGGGGACGGGGACGGTTTAGGGCCCAGGTGAGGGTAAGACAACGCTTTATGGGGAGCGTACGTGTGAGGGCGCGGGTTAGCGTTAGCGTACGGGTTAGGATTAGGGGACGGGTGAGGGTCAGGCTTCGGGGAAGGGTTAGGGTTAGGGTTCGGGCTAGGGTTAGGGTTAGGGGACGGGGACGGTTTAGGGTCCAGGTGAGGGTAAGACAATGCTTTAGGGGGAGCGTACGTGTGAGGGCGCGGGTTAGCGTTAGCGTACGGGTTATGATTAGGGGACGGGTGAGGGTCAGGCTTCGGGGAAGGGTTAGGGTTAGGGTTCGGGCTAGGGTTAGGGTTAGGGGACGGGGACGGTTTAGGGTCCAGGTGAGGGTACGACAACACTTTAGGGGGAGCGTACGTGTGAGGGCGCGGGTTGGAGTTAGCGTACGTGTTAGGATTAGGGGACGGGTGAGGGTCAGGTTTCGGGGAAGGGTTAGGGTTAGGGTTCGGGCTAGGGTTAGGGTTAGGGGACGGGGATGGTCTAGGGTCCAGTTGAGGGTACGACAATGATTTAGGGGGAGCGTACGTGTGAGGGCGCGGGTTAGCGTTCGCGTACGGGTTAGGATTAGGGGACGGGTTAGGGTCAGGCTTCGGGGAAGGGTTAGGGTTAGGGTTCGGGCTAGGGTTAGGGTTAGGGGACGGGGACGGTTTAGGGTCCAGGTGAGGGTAAGACAATGCTTTAGGGGGAGCGTACCTGTGAGGACGTGGGTTAGCGTTAGCGTACGGGTTAGGATTAGGGGACGGGTGAGGGTCAGGCTTCGGGGAAGGGTTAGGGTTAGGGTTCGGGCTAGGGTTAGGGTTAGGGGACAGGGACGGTTTAAGTTCCAGGTGAGGGTACGACAACGCTTTAGGGGGAGCGTACGTGTGAGGGTGTGGGTTAGCGTTAGCGTACGGGTTAGGATTAGGGGACGGGTGAGGGTCAGGCTTCGGGGAAGGGTTAGGGTTAGGGTTCGGGCTAGGGTTAGGGTTAGGGGACGGGGACGGTTTAGGGTCCAGGTGAGGGTACGACAACACTTTAGGGGGAGCGTACGTGTGAGGGCGCGGGTTAGTGTTAGCGTACGGGTTAGGATTAGGGGACGGGTGAGGGTCAGGCTTCGGGGAAGGGTTAGGGTTAGGGTTCGGGCTAGGGTTAGGGTTAGGGGACGGGGACGGTTTAGGGTCCAGGTGACGGTACGAGAACGCTTTAGGGGGAGCCTACGTATGAGGGCGCGGGTTAGCGTTAGCGTACGGGTTAGGATTAGGGGACGGGTGAGGGTCAGGCGTCGGGGAAGGGTTAGGGTTAGGGCTAGGGTTAGGGTTATGGGACGGGGACGGTTTAGGGTCCAGGTGAGGGTACGACAACGCTTTAGGGGGAGCGTACGTGTGAGGGCGCAGGTTAGCGTTAGCGTACGGGTTCGGATTAGGGGACAGGTGAGGGTCAGGCTTCGGGGAAGGGTTAGGGTTAGGGTTCGGGCTAGGGTTAGGGTTAGGGGACGGGGACGGTTTAGGGTCCAGGTGAGGGTACGACAACGCTTTAGAGGGAGCGTACGTGTGAGGGCGTTGGTTAGCGTTAGCGTACGGTTTACGATTAGGGGACGGGTGCGGGTCAGGCTTCGGGGAAGGGTTAGGGTTAGGGTTCGGGCTAGGGTTAGGGTTAGGGGACGGGGACGGTTTAGGGTCCAGGTGAGGGTACGAGAACGCTTTAGGGGGAGCGTACGTATGAGGGCGCGGGTTAGCCTTAGCGTACGGTTTAGGATTAGGGGACGAGTGAGGGTCAGGCGTCGGGGAAGGGTTAGGGTTAGGGTTCGGGCTAGGGTTAGGGTTATGGGACGGGGACGGTTTAGGGTCCAGGTGAGGGTACGACAACGCTTTATGGGGAGCGTATGTGTGAGGGCGCGGGTTAGCGTTAGCGTACGGGTTAGCATTAGGGGACGGGTGAGGGTCAGGCTTCGGGGAAGGGTTAGGGTTAGGGTTCGGGCTAGAGTTAGGGTTAGGGGACGGGGACGGTTTAGGGTCCAGGTGAGTGTACGACAACGCTTTAAGGGGAGAGTACGTGTGAGGGCACGGGTTAGCGTTAGTGTACGGGTTAGGATTAGGGGACGGGTGAGGGTCAGGCTTCGGGGAAGGGTTAGGGTTAGGGTTCGGGCTAGGGTTAGGGTTAGGGGACGGGATCGGTTTGGGGTCCAGTTGAGGGTACGAGAACGCTTAAGGGGGAGAGTACGTGTGAGGGCGCGGGTAGCGTTAGCGTACGGGTTAGGATTAGGGGACGGGTGAGGGTCAGGCTTCGGGGAAGGGTTAGGGTTAGGGTTCGGGCTAGGGTTAGGGTTAGGGGATGCGGATGGTTTAGGGTCCAGTTGAGGGTACTACAATGCTTAGGGGGAGCGTACGTGTGAGGGCGCGGTTTAGCGTTAGCGTACGGGTTAGGATTAGGGGACGGGTGAGGGTCAGGCTTCGGGGAAGTGTTAGGGTTAGGGTTCGGGCTAGGGTTAGGGTTAGGGGACGGGGACGGTTTAGGGTCCTGGTGAGGGTACGAGAACGCTTTAGGGGGAGCGTACGTATGAGGGCGCGGGTTAGCGTTAGCGTACGGGTTCGGTTTAGGGGACGGGTGAGGGTCAGGCTTCGGGGAAGGGTTAGGGTTAGGGTTCGGTCTAGGGTTAGGGTTAGGGGACGGGGACGGTTTAGGGTCCAGGTGAGGGTACGACAACGCTTTAGGGGGAGCGTACGTGTGAGGGCGTGGGTTAGTGTTAGCGTACGGGTTAGGATTACGGGACGGGTGAGGGTCAGGCTTCGTGGAAGGGTTAGGGTTAGGGTTCGGGCTAGGGTTAGGGTTAGGGAACGGGCACGGTTTAGGGTCCAGGTGAGGGTAAGACAACGCTTTAGGGGGAGCGTACGTGTGAGGGCGCGGGTTAGCGTTAGCGTACGGGTTAGGATTAGGGGACGGGTGAGGGTCAGGCTTCGGGGAAGGGTTAGGGTTAGGGTTCGGGCTAGGGATAGGGTTAGGGGACGGGGACGGTTTAGGGTCCAGGTGAGGGTACGACCATGCTTTAGGAGTAGCGTACGTGTTAGGGCGCTGGTTAGCGTTATTGTACGGGTTAGGGTTAGGGGACTGGTGAGGGTCAGGCTTCGGAGAAGGGTTAGGGTTAGGGTTCGGGCTAGGGTTAGGGTTAGGGGACGGGGACGGTTTAGGGTCCAGGTGAGGGTACGAGAACCCTTTAGGGAGAGCGTACGTGTGAGGGCGTGGGTTAGCGTTAGCGTACGGGTTAGGATTAGGGGACGGGTGAGGGTCAGGCTTCGGGGAAGGGTTAGGGTTAGGGTTTGGGCTAGGGTTAGGGTTAGGGGACGGAGACGGTTTAGGGTCCAGGTGAGGGTACGACAACGCTTTAGGGGGAGCGTACGTGTGAGAGCGCGGGTTAGCGTTAGCGTACGGGTTAGGATTAGGGGACTGTTGAGGGTCAGGGTTCGGGCTAGGGTTAGGGTTAGGGGACGGGGACGGTTTAGGGTCCAGGTGAGGGTACGACAACGCTTTAGGGGGAGCGTACGTGTGAGAGCGCGGGTTAGCGTTAGCGTACGGGTTAGGATTAGGGGACTGTTGAGGGTCAGGGTTCGGGCTAGGGTTAGGGTTAGGGGACGGGGACGGTTTAGGGTCCAGGTGAGGGTACGACAACGCTTTAGGGGGAGCGTAAGTGTGAGGGCCTGGGTTAGCGTTAGCGTACGGGTTACGATTAGGGGACGGGTGAGGGTCAGGCTTCGGGGAAGGGTTAGGGTTAGGGTTCGGGCTAGGATTAGGGTTAGGGGACGGGGACGGTTTAGGGTCCAGGTGAGGGTACGGCAACGCTTTAGGGGTAGCGTACGTGTGAGGGTGCGGGTTAGCGTTAGCGTACGGGTTAGGATTAGGGGACGGGTGAGGGTCAGGCTTCGGGGAAGGGTTAGTGTTAGGGTTCGGGCTAGGGTTAGGGTTATGGGACGGAGACGGTTTAGGGTCCAGGTGAGGGTACGACAACGCTTTAGGGGGAGCGTACGTGTGAGGGCGCGGGTTAGCGTTAGCGTACGGGTTAGGATTAGGGGACGGGTGAGAGTCAGGCTTCGGGGAAGGGTTAGGGTTAGGGTTCGGGCTAGGGTTAGGGGACGGGGACGGTTTAGGGTGCAGGTGAGGGTACGACAACTCTTTAGGGGGAGCTTACGTGTGAGGGCACGGATTAGCCTTAGCGTACGGGTTAGGATTAGGGGACGGGTGAGGGTCAGGCTTCGGGAAAGGGTTAGGGTTAGGGTTCGGGCTAGGGTTAGGGTTAGGGGACAGGGACGGTTTAGGTTCCAGGTGAGGGTACGACAACGCTTTAGGGGGAGCGTACCTGTGAGGGCGCGGGTTGGAGTTAGCGTACGGGTTAGGATTAGGGGACAGGTGAGGGTCAGGCTTCGGGGAAGGGTTAGGGTTAGGGTTCGGGCTAGGGTTAGGGTTAGGGGACGGGGAAGGTTTAGGGTCCAGGTGAGGGTACGACAACGCTTTAGGGGGAGCGTACGTGTGAGGGCGCGGGTTAGCGTTAGCGTACGGGTTAGGATTAGGGGACAGGTGAGGGTCAGGCGTCGGGGAAGGGTTAGGGTTAGGGTTCGGGCTAGGGTTAGGGTTAGGGTATGGGGACGGTTTAGGGTCCAGGTGAGGGTACGACAACGCTTTAGGGGGAGCGTACGTGTGAGGGCGCAGGTTAGCGTTAGCGTACGGGTTCGGATTAGGGGACGGGTGAGGGTCAGGCTTCGGGGAAGGGTTAGGGTTAGGTTTCGACTAGGGTTAGGGTTAGGGGACGGGGACGGTTTAGGGTCCAGGTGAGGGTACGACAACGCTTTAGAGGGAGCGTACGTGTGAGGGCGTGGGTTAGCGTTAGCGTACGGTTTACGATTAGCGGACGGGTGAGGGTCAGGCTTCGGGGAAGGGTTAGGGTTAGGGTTCGGGCTAGGGTTAGGGTTAGGGGACGGGGACGGTTTAGGGTCCAGGTGAGGGTACGAGAACGCTTTAGGTGGAGCGTACGTATGAGGGCGCGGGTTAGCCTTAGCGTACGGTTTAGGATTAGGGGACGAGTGAGGGTCAGGAGTCGGGGAAGGGTTAGGGTTAGGGTTCGGGCTAGGGTTAGGGTTATGGGACGGGGACGGTTTAGGGTCCAGGTGAGGGTACGACAACGCTTTATGGGGAGTGTACGTGTGAGGGCGCGGGTTAGCGTTAGCGTACGGGTTAGCATTAGGGGACGGGTGAGGGTCAGGCTTCGGGGAAGGGTTAGGGTTAGGGTTCGGTCTAGGGTTAGGGTTAGGGGACGGGGACGGTTTAGGGTCCAGGTGAGGGTACGACAACGCTTTAAGGGGAGAGTACGTGTGAGGGCGTGGGTTAGCGTTAGCGTACGGGTTAGGATTAGGGGACGGGTGAGGGTCAGGCTTCGGGGAAGTGTTAGGGTTAGGGTTCGGGCTAGGGTTAGGGTTAGGGGACGGGGACGGTTTAGGGTCCAGGTGAGGGTACGACAACGCTTTAGGGGGAGCATACGTGTGAGGGCGCAGGTTAGCATTAACGTACAGGTTAGGATTAGAGGACGGGTGAGGGTCAGGCTTCGGGGAAGTGTTAGGGTTAGGGTTCGGGCTAGGGTTAGGGTTAGGGGACGGGGTCGGTTTAGGGTCCAGGTGAGGGTACGAGAACGCTTTAGGGGGAGAGTACGTGTGAGGGCGCGGGTTAGCGTTAGCGTACGGGTTAGGATTAGGGGACGGGTGAGGGTCAGGCTTCGGGGAAGGGTTAGGTTTAGGGTTCGGGCTAGGGTTAGGGTTAGGGGACGGGGACGGTTTAGGGTCCAGGTGAGGGTAAGACAACGCTTTAGGGGGAGAGTACGTGTGAGGGCGCGGGTTAGCGTTAGCGTACGGGTTAGGATTAGGGGACGGGTGAGGGTCAGGCTTCGGGGAAGGGTTAGGGTTAGGGTTCGGGCTAGGGTTAGGGTTAGGGGATGCGGATGGTTTAGGGTCCAGGTGAGGGTACTACAATGCTTTAGGGGGAGCGTACGTGTGAGGGCGCGGGTTAGCGTTAGCGTACGGGTTAGGATTAGGGGACGGGTGAGGGTCAGGCTTCGGGAAAGGGTTAGGGTTAGGGTTCGGGCTAGGGTTAGGGTTAGGGGACGGGGACGGTTTAGGGTCCAGGTGAGGGTACGAGAACGCTTTAGGGGGAGCGTACGTATGAGGGCGCGGGTTAGCGTTAGCGTACGGGTTCGGTTTAGGGGACGGGTGAGGGTCAGGCTTCGGGGAAGGGTTAGGGTTTGCGTTCGGGCTAGGGTTAGGGTTAGGGGACGGGGACGGTTTAGGGTCCAGGTGAGGGTACGACAACGCTTTAGGGGGAGCGTACGTGTGAGGGCGCGGGTTGGAGTTAGCGTATGGGTTAGGATTAGGGGACGGGTGAGGGTCAGGTTTCGGGGAAGGGTTAGGGTTAGGGTTCGGGCTAGGGTTAGGGTTAGGGGACAGGGACGGTTTAGGGTCAAGGTGAGGGTACGACAATGATTTAGGGGGAGCGTACGTGTGAGGGCGCGGGTTAGCGTTAGCGTACGGGTTAGGATTAGGGGACGGGTTAGGGTCAGGCTTCGGGGAAGGGTTAGGGTTAGGGTTCGGGCTAGGGTTAGGGTTAGGGGACGGGGAGGGTTTAGGGTCCAGGTGAGGGTAAGACAATGCTTTAGGGGGAGCGTACCTGTGAGGGCGCGGGTTAGCGTTAGCGTACGGGTTAGGATTAGGGGATGGGTGAGGGTCAGGCTTCGGGGAAGTGTTAGGGTTAGGGTTCGGGCTAGGGTTAGGGTTAGGGGACGGGGACGGTTTAAGGTCCAGGTGAGGGTACGACAACGCTTTAGGGGGAGCGTACATGTGAGGGCGTGGGTTAGCGTTAGCGTACGGGTTAGGATTAGGGGACGGGTGAGGGTCAGGCTTCGGGGAAGGGTTAGGGTTAGGGTTCGGGCTGGGGTTAGGGTTAGGGGATGGGGACGGTTTAGGGTCCAGGTGAGGGTACGAGAACGCTTTAGGGGGAGCCTACGTATGAGGGCGCGGGTTAGCGTTAGCGTACGGGTTAGAATTAGGGGACGGGTGAGGGTCAGGCTTCGATGAAGGGTTAGTGTTAGGGTTCGGGCTAGGGTTAGGGTTAGGGGACGGGGACGGTTTAGGGTCCAGGTGAGGGTACGAGAACGCTTTAGGGGGAGTGTACGTGACAGGGCGCGGGATAGCGTTAGCGTACGGGTTAGGATTAGGGGACGGGTGAGGGTCAGGCTTCGGGGAAGGGTTAGGGTTAGGTTTCGGGCTAGGGTTAGGGTTAGGGGACGGGGACGGTTTAGGTTCCAGGTGAGGGTACGACAACGCTTTAGGGGGAGCGTACGTGTGAGGGGGCGGGTTAGCGTTAGCGTACGGGTTAGGATTAGGGGACGGGTGAGGGTCAGGCTTCGGGGAAGGGTTAGGGTTAGGGTTCGGGCTAGGGTTAGGGTTAGGGGACGGGGACGGTTTAGGGTCCAGGTGAGGGTACGACCATGCTTTAGGAGTAGCGTACGTGTTAGGGCGCTGGTTAGCGTTATTGTACGGGTTAGGGTTAGGGGACTCGTGAGGTTCAGGCTTCGGAGAAGGGTTAGGGTTAGGGTTCGGGCTAGGGTTAGGGTTAGGGGACGGGGACGGTTTAGCGTCCAGGTGAGGGTACGAGAACCCTTTAGGGAGAGCGTACCTGTGAGGGCGTGGGTTAGCGTTAGCGTACGGGTTAGGATTAGGGGACGGGTGAGGGTCAGGCTTCGGGGAAGGGTTAGGGTTAGGGTTCGGGCTAGGGTTAGGGTTAGGGGACGGGATCGGTTTGGGGTCCAGTTGAGGGTACGAGAACGCTTTAGGGGGAGAGTACGTGTGAGGGCGCGGGTTAGCATAGCGTACGGGTTAGGATTAGGGGACGGGTGAGGGTCAGGCTTCGGGGAAGGGTTAGGGTTAGGGTTCGGGCTAGGGTTAGGGTTAGGGGACGCGGATGGTTTAGGGTCCAGGTGAGGGTACTACAATGCTTTAGGGGGAGCATACGTGTGAGGGCGCGGGTTAGCGTTAGCGTACAGGTTAGGATTAGGGGACGGGTGAGGGTCAGGCTTCGGGGAAGGGTTAGGTTTAGGGTTCGGGCTAGGGTTAGGGTTAGGGGACGGGGACGGTTTAGGGTCCAGGTGAGGGTACGACAACGCTTTAGGGGGAGCGTACGTGTGAGGGCGCGGGTTAGCGTTAGCGTACGGGTTAGGATTAGGGGACGGGTGAGGGTCAGGCTTCGGGGAAGGGTTAGGTTTAGGGTTCGGGCTAGGGTTAGGGTTAGGGGACGGGGACGGTTTAGGGTCCAGGTGAGGGTAAGACAACGCTTTAGGGGGAGAGTACGTGTGAGGGCGCGGGTTAGCGTTAGCGTACGGGTTAGGATTAGGGGACGGGTGAGGGTCAGGCTTCGGGGAAGGGTTAGGGTTAGGGTTCGGGCTAGGGTTAGGGTTAGGGGATGCGGATGGTTTAGGGTCCAGGTGAGGGTACTACAATGCTTTAGGGGGAGCGTACGTGTGAGGGCGCGGGTTAGCGTTAGCGTACGGGTTAGGATTAGGGGACGGGTGAGGGTCAGGCTTCGGGGAAGGGTTAGGGTTAGGGTTCGGGCTAGGGTTAGGGTTAGGGGACGGGGACGGTTTAGGGTCCAGGTGAGGGTACGAGAACGCTTTAGGGGGAGCGTACGTGTGAGAGCGCGGGTTAGCGTTAGCGTACGGGTTAGGATTAGGGGACTGTTGAGGGTCAGGGTTCGGGCTAGGGTTAGGGTTAGGGGACGGGGACGGTTTAGGGTCCAGGTGAGGGTACGACAACGCTTTAGGGGGAGCGTACGTGTGAGAGCGCGGGTTAGCGTTAGCGTACGGGTTAGGATTAGGGGACTGTTGAGGGTCAGGGTTCGGGCTAGGGTTAGGGTTAGGGGACGGGGACGGTTTAGGGTCCAGGTGAGGGTACGACAACGCTTTAGGGGGAGCGTAAGTGTGAGGGCCCGGGTTAGCGTTAGCGTACGGGTTACGATTAGGGGACGGGTGAGGGTCAGGCTTCGGGGAAGGGTTAGGGTTAGGGTTCGGGCTAGGATTAGGGTTAGGGGACGGGGACGGTTTAGGGTCCAGGTGAGGGTACGGCAACGCTTTAGGGGTAGCGTACGTGTGAGGGTGCGGGTTAGCGTTAGCGTACGGGTTAGGATTAGGGGACGGGTGAGGGTCAGGCTTCGGGGAAGGGTTAGTGTTAGGGTTCGGGCTAGGGTTAGGGTTATGGGACGGAGACGGTTTAGGGTCCAGGTGAGGGTACGACAACGCTTTAGGGGGAGCGTACGTGTGAGGGCGCGGGTTAGCGTTAGCGTACGGGTTAGGATTAGGGGACGGGTGAGAGTCAGGCTTCGGGGAAGGGTTAGGGTTAGGGTTCGGGCTAGGGTTAGGGGACGGGGACGGTTTAGGGTGCAGGTGAGGGTACGACAACGCTTTAGGGGGAGCTTACGTGTGAGAGCACGGATTAGCCTTAGCGTACGGGTTAGGATTAGGGGACGGGTGAGGGTCAGGCTTCGGGAAAGGGTTAGGGTTACGGTTCGGGCTAGGGTTAGGGTTAGGGGACAGGGACGGTTTAGGTTCCAGGTGAGGGTACGACAACGCTTTAGGGGGAGCGTACCTGTGAGGGCGCGGGTTGGAGTTAGCGTACGGGTTAGGATTAGGGGACGGGTGAGGGTCAGGCTTCGGGGAAGGGTTAGGGTTAGGGTTCGGGCTAGGGTTAGGGTTAGGGGACGGGGAAGGTTTAGGGTCCGGGTGAGGGTACGACAACGCTTTAGGGGGAGCGTACGTGTGAGGGCGTGGGTTAGCGTTAGCGTACGGGTTAGGATTAGGGAACGGGTGAGGGTCAGGCTTCGGGGAAGGGTTAGGGTTAGGGTTTGGGCTAGGGTTAGGGTTAGGGGACGGGGACGGTTTAGGGTCCAGGTGAGGGTACGACAACACTTTAGGGGGAGCGTACGTGTGAGGGCGCGGGTTAGCGTTAGCGTACGGGTTAGGATTAGGGGACAGGTGAGGGTCAGGCGTCGGAAAGGGTTAGGGTTAGGGTTCGGGCTAGGGTTAGGGTTAGGGTACGGGGACGGTTTAGGGTCCAGGTGAGGGTACGACAACGCTTTAGAGGGAGCGTACGTGTGAGGGCGTGGGTAGGCGTTAGCGTACGGTTTACGATTAGGGGACGGGTGAGGGTCAGGCTTCGGGGAAGGGTTAGGGTTAGGGTTCGGGCTAGGGTTAGGGTTAGGGGACGGGGACGGTTTAGGGTCCAGGTGAGGGTACGAGAACGCTTTAGGTGGAGCGTACGTATGAGGGCGCGGGTTAGCCTTAGCGTACGGTTTAGGATTAGGGGACGAGTGAGGGTCAGGAGTCGGGGAAGGGTTAGGGTTAGGGTTCGGGCTAGGGTTAGGGTTATGGGACGGGGACAGTTTAGGGTCCAGGTGAGGGTACGACAACGCTTTATGGGGAGTGTACGTGTGAGGGCGCGGGTTAGCGTTAGCGTACGGGTTAGCATTAGGGGACGGGTGAGGGTCAGGCTTCGGGGAAGGGTTAGGGTTAGGGTTTGGGCTAGGGTTAGGGTTAGGGGACGGGGACGGTTTAGGGTCCAGGTGAGGGTACGACAACGCTTTAAGGGGAGAGTACGTGTGAGGGCGTGGGTTAGCGTTAGCGTACGGGTTAGGATTAGGGGACGGGTGAGGGTCAGGCTTCGGGGAAGTGTTAGGGTTAGGGTTCGGGCTAGGGTTAGGGTTAGGGGACGGGGACGGTTTAGGGTCCAGGTGAGGGTACGACAACGCTTTAGGGGGAGCATACGTGTGAGGGCGCAGGTTAGCATTAACGTACAGGTTAGGATTAGAGGACGGGTGAGGGTCAGGCTTCGGGGAAGTGTTAGGGTTAGGGTTCGGGCTAGGGTTAGGGTTAGGGGACGGGGTCGGTTTAGGGTCCAGGTGAGGGTACGAGAACGCTTTAGGGGGAGAGTACGTGTGAGGGCGCGGGTTAGCGTTAGCGTACGGGTTAGGATTAGGGGACGGGTGAGGGTCAGGCTTTGGGGAAGGGTTAGGGTTAGGGTTCGGGCTAGGGTTAGGGTTAGGGGACGGGGACGGTTTAGGGTCCAGGTGAGGGTACGACAACGCTTTAGGGGGAGCGTACGTGTGAGGGCGCGGGTTAGCGTTAGCGTACGGGTTAGGATTAGGGGACGGGTGAGGGTCAGGCTTCGGGGAAGGGTTAGGGTTAGGGTTCGGGCTAGGGTTAGGGTTAGGGGACGGGGACGGTTTAGGGTCCAGGTGAGGGTAAGACAACGCTTTAGGGGGAGAGTACGTGTGAGGGCGCGGGTTAGCGTTAGCGTACGGGTTAGGATTAGGGGACGGGTGAGGGTCAGGCTTCGGGGAAGGGTTAGGGTTAGGGTTCGGGCTAGGGTTAGGGTTAGGGGATGCGGATGGTTTAGGGTCCAGGTGAGGGTACTACAATGCTTTAGGGGGAGCGTACGTGTGAGGGCGCGGGTTAGCGTTAGCGTACGGGTTAGGATTAGGGGACGGGTGAGGGTCAGGCTTCGGGGAAGGGTTAGGGTTAGGGTTCGGGCTAGGGTTAGGGTTAGGGGACGGGGACGGTTTAGGGTCCAGGTGAGGGTACGAGAACGCTTTAGGGGGAGCGTACGTGTGAGAGCGCGGGTTAGCGTTAGCGTACGGGTTAGGATTAGGGGACTGTTGAGGGTCAGGGTTCGGGCTAGGGTTAGGGTTAGGGGACGGGGACGGTTTAGGGTCCAGGTGAGGGTACGACAACGCTTTAGGGGGAGCGTACGTGTGAGAGCGCGGGTTAGCGTTAGCGTACGGGTTAGGATTAGGGGACTGTTGAGGGTCAGGGTTCGGGCTAGGGTTAGGGTTAGGGGACGGGGACGGTTTAGGGTCCAGGTGAGGGTACGACAACGCTTTAGGGGGAGCGTAAGTGTGAGGGCCCGGGTTAGCGTTAGCGTACGGGTTACGATTAGGGGACGGGTGAGGGTCAGGCTTCGGGGAAGGGTTAGGGTTAGGGTTCGGGCTAGGATTAGGGTTAGGGGACGGGGACGGTTTAGGGTCCAGGTGAGGGTACGGCAACGCTTTAGGGGTAGCGTACGTGTGAGGGTGCGGGTTAGCGTTAGCGTACGGGTTAGGATTAGGGGACGGGTGAGGGTCAGGCTTCGGGGAAGGGTTAGTGTTAGGGTTCGGGCTAGGGTTAGGGTTATGGGACGGAGACGGTTTAGGGTCCAGGTGAGGGTACGACAACGCTTTAGGGGGAGCGTACGTGTGAGGGCGCGGGTTAGCGTTAGCGTACGGGTTAGGATTAGGGGACGGGTGAGAGTCAGGCTTCGGGGAAGGGTTAGGGTTAGGGTTCGGGCTAGGGTTAGGGGACGGGGACGGTTTAGGGTGCAGGTGAGGGTACGACAACGCTTTAGGGGGAGCTTACGTGTGAGAGCACGGATTAGCCTTAGCGTACGGGTTAGGATTAGGGGACGGGTGAGGGTCAGGCTTCGGGAAAGGGTTAGGGTTACGGTTCGGGCTAGGGTTAGGGTTAGGGGACAGGGACGGTTTAGGTTCCAGGTGAGGGTACGACAACGCTTTAGGGGGAGCGTACCTGTGAGGGCGCGGGTTGGAGTTAGCGTACGGGTTAGGATTAGGGGACGGGTGAGGGTCAGGCTTCGGGGAAGGGTTAGGGTTAGGGTTCGGGCTAGGGTTAGGGTTAGGGGACGGGGAAGGTTTAGGGTCCGGGTGAGGGTACGACAACGCTTTAGGGGGAGCGTACGTGTGAGGGCGTGGGTTAGCGTTAGCGTACGGGTTAGGATTAGGGAACGGGTGAGGGTCAGGCTTCGGGGAAGGGTTAGGGTTAGGGTTTGGGCTAGGGTTAGGGTTAGGGGACGGGGACGGTTTAGGGTCCAGGTGAGGGTACGACAACACTTTAGGGGGAGCGTACGTGTGAGGGCGCGGGTTAGCGTTAGCGTACGGGTTAGGATTAGGGGACAGGTGAGGGTCAGGCGTCGGAAAGGGTTAGGGTTAGGGTTCGGGCTAGGGTTAGGGTTAGGGTACGGGGACGGTTTAGGGTCCAGGTGAGGGTACGACAACGCTTTAGAGGGAGCGTACGTGTGAGGGCGTGGGTAGGCGTTAGCGTACGGTTTACGATTAGGGGACGGGTGAGGGTCAGGCTTCGGGGAAGGGTTAGGGTTAGGGTTCGGGCTAGGGTTAGGGTTAGGGGACGGGGACGGTTTAGGGTCCAGGTGAGGGTACGAGAACGCTTTAGGTGGAGCGTACGTATGAGGGCGCGGGTTAGCCTTAGCGTACGGTTTAGGATTAGGGGACGAGTGAGGGTCAGGAGTCGGGGAAGGGTTAGGGTTAGGGTTCGGGCTAGGGTTAGGGTTATGGGACGGGGACAGTTTAGGGTCCAGGTGAGGGTACGACAACGCTTTATGGGGAGTGTACGTGTGAGGGCGCGGGTTAGCGTTAGCGTACGGGTTAGCATTAGGGGACGGGTGAGGGTCAGGCTTCGGGGAAGGGTTAGGGTTAGGGTTTGGGCTAGGGTTAGGGTTAGGGGACGGGGACGGTTTAGGGTCCAGGTGAGGGTACGACAACGCTTTAAGGGGAGAGTACGTGTGAGGGCGTGGGTTAGCGTTAGCGTACGGGTTAGGATTAGGGGACGGGTGAGGGTCAGGCTTCGGGGAAGTGTTAGGGTTAGGGTTCGGGCTAGGGTTAGGGTTAGGGGACGGGGACGGTTTAGGGTCCAGGTGAGGGTACGACAACGCTTTAGGGGGAGCATACGTGTGAGGGCGCAGGTTAGCATTAACGTACAGGTTAGGATTAGAGGACGGGTGAGGGTCAGGCTTCGGGGAAGTGTTAGGGTTAGGGTTCGGGCTAGGGTTAGGGTTAGGGGACGGGGTCGGTTTAGGGTCCAGGTGAGGGTACGAGAACGCTTTAGGGGGAGAGTACGTGTGAGGGCGCGGGTTAGCGTTAGCGTACGGGTTAGGATTAGGGGACGGGTGAGGGTCAGGCTTTGGGGAAGGGTTAGGGTTAGGGTTCGGGCTAGGGTTAGGGTTAGGGGACGGGGACGGTTTAGGGTCCAGGTGAGGGTACGACAACGCTTTAGGGGGAGCGTACGTGTGAGGGCGCGGGTTAGCGTTAGCGTACGGGTTAGGATTAGGGGACGGGTGAGGGTCAGGCTTCGGGGAAGGGTTAGGTTTAGGGTTCGGGCTAGGGTTAGGGTTAGGGGACGGGGACGGTTTAGGGTCCAGGTGAGGGTAAGACAACGCTTTAGGGGGAGAGTACGTGTGAGGGCGCGGGTTAGCGTTAGCGTACGGGTTAGGATTAGGGGACGGGTGAGGGTCAGGCTTCGGGGAAGGGTTAGGGTTAGGGTTCGGGCTAGGGTTAGGGTTAGGGGATGCGGATGGTTTAGGGTCCAGGTGAGGGTACTACAATGCTTTAGGGGGAGCGTACGTGTGAGGGCGCGGGTTAGCGTTAGCGTACGGGTTAGGATTAGGGGACGGGTGAGGGTCAGGCTTCGGGGAAGGGTTAGGGTTAGGGTTCGGGCTAGGGTTAGGGTTAGGGGACGGGGTCGGTTTAGGGTCCAGGTGAGGGTACGAGAACGCTTTAGGGGGAGAGTACGTGTGAGGGCGCGGGTTAGCGTTAGCGTACGGGTTAGGATTAGGGGACGGGTGAGGGTCAGGCTTCGGGGAAGGGTTAGGGTTAGGGTTCGGGCTAGGGTTAGGGTTAGGGGACGGGGACGGTTTAGGGTCCAGGTGAGGGTACGACAACGCTTTAGGGGGAGCGTACGTGTGAGGGCGCGGGTTAGCGTTAGCGTACGGGTTAGGATTAGGGGACGGGTGAGGGTCAGGCTTCGGGGAAGGGTTAGGTTTAGGGTTCGGGCTAGGGTTAGGGTTAGGGGACGGGGACGGTTTAGGGTCCAGGTGAGGGTAAGACAACGCTTTAGGGGGAGAGTACGTGTGAGGGCGCGGGTTAGCGTTAGCGTACGGGTTAGGATTAGGGGACGGGTGAGGGTCAGGCTTCGGGGAAGGGTTAGGGTTAGGGTTCGGGCTAGGGTTAGGGTTAGGGGATGCGGATGGTTTAGGGTCCAGGTGAGGGTACTACAATGCTTTAGGGGGAGCGTACGTGTGAGGGCGCGGGTTAGCGTTAGCGTACGGGTTAGAATTAGGGGACGGGTGAGGGTCAGGCTTCGGGGAAGGGTTAGGGTTAGGGTTCGGGCTAGGGTTAGGGTTAGGGGACGGGGACGGTTTAGGGTCCAGGTGAGGGTACGAGAACGCTTTAGGGGGAGCGTACGTGTGAGAGCGCGGGTTAGCGTTAGCGTACGGGTTAGGATTAGGGGACTGTTGAGGGTCAGGGTTCGGGCTAGGGTTAGGGTTAGGGGACGGGGACGGTTTAGGGTCCAGGTGAGGGTACGACAACGCTTTAGGGGGAGCGTACGTGTGAGAGCGCGGGTTAGCGTTAGCGTACGGGTTAGGATTAGGGGACTGTTGAGGGTCAGGGTTCGGGCTAGGGTTAGGGTTAGGGGACGGGGACGGTTTAGGGTCCAGGTGAGGGTACGACAACGCTTTAGGGGGAGCGTAAGTGTGAGGGCCCGGGTTAGCGTTAGCGTACGGGTTACGATTAGGGGACGGGTGAGGGTCAGGCTTCGGGGAAGGGTTAGGGTTAGGGTTCGGGCTAGGATTAGGGTTAGGGGACGGGGACGGTTTAGGGTCCAGGTGAGGGTACGGCAACGCTTTAGGGGTAGCGTACGTGTGAGGGTGCGGGTTAGCGTTAGCGTACGGGTTAGGATTAGGGGACGGGTGAGGGTCAGGCTTCGGGGAAGGGTTAGTGTTAGGGTTCGGGCTAGGGTTAGGGTTATGGGACGGAGACGGTTTAGGGTCCAGGTGAGGGTACGACAACGCTTTAGGGGGAGCGTACGTGTGAGGGCGCGGGTTAGCGTTAGCGTACGGGTTAGGATTAGGGGACGGGTGAGAGTCAGGCTTCGGGGAAGGGTTAGGGTTAGGGTTCGGGCTAGGGTTAGGGGACGGGGACGGTTTAGGGTGCAGGTGAGGGTACGACAACGCTTTAGGGGGAGCTTACGTGTGAGGGCACGGATTAGCCTTAGCGTACGGGTTAGGATTAGGGGACGGGTGAGGGTCAGGCTTCGGGAAAGGCTTAGGGTTAGGGTTCGGGCTAGGGTTAGGGTTAGGGGACAGGGACGGTTTAGGTTCCAGGTGAGGGTACGACAACGCTTTAGGGGGAGCGTACCTGTGAGGGCGCGGGTTGGAGTTAGCGTACGGGTTAGGATTAGGGGACGGGTGAGGGTCAGGCTTCGGGGAAGGGTTAGGGTTAGGGTTCGGGCTAGGGTTAGGGTTAGGGGACGGGGAAGGTTTAGGGTCCAGGTGAGGGTACGACAACGCTTTAGGGGGAGCGTACGTGTGAGGGCGTGGGTTAGCGTTAGCGTACGGGTTAGGATTAGGGAACGGGTGAGGGTCAGGCTTCGGGGAAGTGTTAGGGTTAGGGTTTGGGCTAGGGTTAGGGTTAGGGGACGGGGACGGTTTAGGGTCCAGGTGAGGGTACGACAACACTTTAGGGGGAGCGTACGTGTGAGGGCGCGGGTTAGCGTTAGCGTACGGGTTAGGTTTAGGGGACAGGTGAGGGTCAGGCGTCGGGGAAGGGTTAGGGTTAGGGTTCGGGCTAGGGTTAGGGTTAGGGGACGGGGACGGTTTAGGGTCCAGGTGAGGGTACGACAACGCTTTAGGGGGAGCGTACGTGTGAGGGCGCGGGTTAGCGTTAGCGTACGGGTTCGGATTAGGGGACGGGTGAGGGTCAGGCTTCGGGGAAGGGTTAGGGTTAGGTTTCGGGCTAGGGTTAGGGTTAGGGGACGGGGACGGTTTAGGGTCCAGGTGAGGGTACGACAACGCTTTAGAGGGAGCGTACGTGTGAGGGCGTGGGTAGGCGTTAGCGTACGGTTTACGATTAGGGGACGGGTGAGGGTCAGGCTTCGGGGAAGGGTTAGGGTTAGGGTTCGGGCTAGGGTTAGGGTTAGGGGACGGGGACGGTTTAGGGTCCAGGTGAGGGTACGAGAACGCTTTAGGTGGAGCGTACGTATGAGGGCGTGGGTTAGCCTTAGAGTACGGTTTAGGATTAGGGGACGAGTGAGGGTCAGGAGTCGGGGAAGGGTTAGGGTTAGGGTTCGGGCTAGGGTTAGGGTTATGGGACGGGGACGGTTTAGGGTGCAGGTGAGGGTACGACAACGCTTTATGGGGAGTGTACGTGTGAGGGCGCGGGTTAGCGTTAGCGTACGGGTTAGCATTAGGGGACGGGTGAGGGTCAGGCTTCGGGGAAGGGTTAGGGTTAGGGTTCGGGCTAGGGTTAGGGTTAGGGGACGGGGACGGTTTAGGGTCCAGGTGAGGGTACGACAACACTTTAAGGGGAGAGTACGTGTGAGGGCGTGGGTTAGCGTTAGCGTACGGGTTAGGATTAGGGGACGGGTGAGGGTCAGGCTTCGGGGAAGTGTTAGGGTTAGGGTTCGGGCTAGGGTTAGGGTTAGGGGACGGGGACGGTTTAGGGTCCAGGTGAGGGTACGACAACGCTTTAGGGGGAGCATACGTGTGAGGGCGCAGGTTAGCATTAACGTACAGGTTAGGATTAGAGGACGGGTGAGGGTCAGGCTTCGGGGAAGTGTTAGGGTTAGGGTTCGGGCTAGGGTTAGGGTTAGGGGACGGGGTCGGTTTAGGGTCCAGGTGAGGGTACGAGAACGCTTTAGGGGGAGAGTACGTGTGAGGGCGCGGGTTAGCGTTAGCGTACGGGTTAGGATTAGGGGACGGGTGAGGGTCAGGCTTCGGGGAAGGGTTAGGGTTAGGGTTCGGGCTAGGGTTAGGGTTAGGGGACGGGGACGGTTTAGGGTCCAGGTGAGGGTACGACAACGCTTTAGGGGGAGCGTACGTGTGAGGGCGCGGGTTAGCGTTAGCGTACGGGTTAGGATTAGGGGACGGGTGAGGGTCAGGCTTCGGGGAAGGGTTAGGTTTAGGGTTCGGGCTAGGGTTAGGGTTAGGGGACGGGGACGGTTTAGGGTCCAGGTGAGGGTAAGACAACGCTTTAGGGGGAGAGTACGTGTGAGGGCGCGGGTTAGCGTTAGCGTACGGGTTAGGATTAGGGGACGGGTGAGGGTCAGGCTTCGGGGAAGGGTTAGGGTTAGGGTTCGGGCTAGGGTTAGGGTTAGGGGATGCGGATGGTTTAGGGTCCAGGTGAGGGTACTACAATGCTTTAGGGGGAGCGTACGTGTGAGGGCGCGGGTTAGCGTTAGCGTACGGGTTAGGATTAGGGGACGGGTGAGGGTCAGGCTTCGGGGAAGGGTTAGGGTTAGGGTTCGGGCTAGGGTTAGGGTTAGGGGACGGGGACGGTTTAGGGTCCAGGTGAGGGTACGAGAACGCTTTAGGGGGAGCGTACGTGTGAGAGCGCGGGTTAGCGTTAGCGTACGGGTTAGGATTAGGGGACTGTTGAGGGTCAGGGTTCGGGTTAGGGTTAGGGTTAGGGGACGGGGACGGTTTAGGGTCCAGGTGAGGGTACGACAACGCTTTAGGGGGAGCGTACGTGTGAGAGCGCGGGTTAGCGTTAGCGTACGGGTTAGGATTAGGGGACTGTTGAGGGTCAGGGTTCGGGCTAGGGTTAGGGTTAGGGGACGGGGACGGTTTAGGGTCCAGGTGAGGGTACGACAACGCTTTAGGGGGAGCGTAAGTGTGAGGGCCCGGGTTAGCGTTAGCGTACGGGTTACGATTAGGGGACGGGTGAGGGTCAGGCTTCGGGGAAGGGTTAGGGTTAGGGTTCGGGCTAGGATTAGGGTTAGGGGACGGGGACGGTTTAGGGTCCAGGTGAGGGTACGGCAACGCTTTAGGGGTAGCGTACGTGTGAGGGTGCGGGTTAGCGTTAGCGTACGGGTTAGGATTAGGGGACGGGTGAGGGTCAGGCTTCGGGGAAGGGTTAGTGTTAGGGTTCGGGCTAGGGTTAGGGTTATGGGACGGAGACGGTTTAGGGTCCAGGTGAGGGTACGACAACGCTTTAGGGGGAGCGTACGTGTGAGGGCGCGGGTTAGCGTTAGCGTACGGGTTAGGATTAGGGGACGGGTGAGAGTCAGGCTTCGGGGAAGGGTTAGGGTTAGGGTTCGGGCTAGGGTTAGGGGACGGGGACGGTTTAGGGTGCAGGTGAGGGTACGACAACGCTTTAGGGGGAGCTTACGTGTGAGGGCATGGATTAGCCTTAGCGTACGGGTTAGGATTAGGGGACGGGTGAGGGTCAGGCTTCGGGAAAGGGTTAGGGTTAGGGTTCGGGCTAGGGTTAGGGTTAGGGGACAGGGACGGTTTAGGTTCCAGGTGAGGGTACGACAACGCTTTAGGGGGAGCGTACCTGTGAGGGCGCGGGTTGGAGTTAGCGTACGGGTTAGGATTAGGGGACGGGTGAGGGTCAGGCTTCGGGGAAGGGTTAGGGTTAGGGTTCGGGCTAGGGTTAGGGTTAGGGGACGGGGAAGGTTTAGGGTCCAGGTGAGGGTACGACAACGCTTTAGGGGGAGCGTACGTGTGAGGGCGTGGGTTAGCGTTAGCGTACGGGTTAGGATTAGGGAACGGGTGAGGGTCAGGCTTCGGGGAAGGGTTAGGGTTAGGGTTTGGGCTAGGGTTAGGGTTAGGGGACGGGGACGGTTTAGGGTCCAGGTGAGGGTACGACAACACTTTAGGGGGAGCGTACGTGTGAGGGCGCGGGTTAGCGTTAGCGTACGGGTTAGGATTAGGGGACAGGTGAGGGTCAGGCGTCGGGGAAGGGTTAGGGTTAGGGTTCGGGCTAGGGTTAGGGTTAGGGTACGGGGACGGTTTAGGGTCCAGGTGAGGGTACGACAACGCTTTAGGGGGAGCGTACGTGTGAGGGCGCGCGTTAGCGTTAGCGTACGGGTTTGGATTAGGGGACGGGTGAGGGTCAGGCTTCGGGGAAGGGTTAGGGTTAGGTTTCGGGCTAGGGTTAGGGTTAGGGGACGGGGACGGTTTAGGGTCCAGGTGAGGGTATGACAACGCTTTAGAGGGAGCGTACGTGTGAGGGCGTGGGTAGGCGTTAGCGTACGGTTTACGATTAGGGGACGGGTGAGGGTCAGGCTTCGGGGAAGGGTTAGGGTTAGGGTTCGGGCTAGGGTTAGGGTTAGGGGACGGGGACGGTTTAGGGTCCAGGTGAGGGTACGAGAACGCTTTAGGTGGAGCGTACGTATGAGGGCGCGGGTTAGCCTTAGCGTACGGTTTAGGATTAGGGGACGAGTGAGGGTCAGGAGTCGGGGAAGGGTTAGGGTTAGGGTTCGGGCTAGGGTTAGGGTTATGGGACGGGGACAGTTTAGGGTCCAGGTGAGGGTATGACAACGCTTTATGGGGAGTGTACGTGTGAGGGCGCGGGTTAGCGTTAGCGTACGGGTTAGCATTAGGGGACGGGTGAGGGTCAGGCTTCGGGGAAGGGTTAGGGTTAGGGTTTGGGCTAGGGTTAGGGTTAGGGGACGGGGACGGTTTAGGGTCCAGGTGAGGGTACGACAACGCTTTAAGGGGAGAGTACGTGTGAGGGCGTGGGTTAGCGTTAGCGTACGGGTTAGGATTAGGGGACGGGTGAGGGTCAGGCTTCGGGGAAGTGTTAGGGTTAGGGTTCGGGCTAGGGTTAGGGTTAGGGGACGGGGACGGTTTAGGGTCCAGGTGAGGGTACGACAACGCTTTAGGGGGAGCATACGTGTGAGGGCGCAGGTTAGCATTAACGTACAGGTTAGGATTAGAGGACGGGTGAGGGTCAGGCTTCGGGGAAGTGTTAGGGTTAGGGTTCGGGCTAGGGTTAGGGTTAGGGGACGGGGTCGGTTTAGGGTCCAGGTGAGGGTACGAGAACGCTTTAGGGGGAGAGTACGTGTGAGGGCGCGGGTTAGCGTTAGCGTACGGGTTAGGATTAGGGGACGGGTGAGGGTCAGGCTTCGGGGAAGGGTTAGGTTTAGGGTTCGGGCTAGGGTTAGGGTTAGGGGACGGGGACGGTTTAGGGTCCAGGTGAGGGTACGACAACGCTTTAGGGGGAGCGTACGTGTGAGGGCGTGGGTTAGCGTTAGCGTACGGGTTAGGATTAGGGGACGGGTGAGGGTCAGGCTTCGGGGAAGGGTTAGGTTTAGGGTTCGGGCTAGGGTTAGGGTTAGGGGACGGGGACGGTTTAGGGTCCAGGTGAGGGTAAGACAACGCTTTAGGGGGAGAGTACGTGTGAGGGCGCGGGTTAGCGTTAGCGTACGGGTTAGGATTAGGGGACGGGTGAGGGTCAGGCTTCGGGGAAGGGTTAGGGTTAGGGTTCGGGCTAGGGTTAGGGTTAGGGGATGCGGATGGTTTAGGGTCCAGGTGAGGGTACTACAATGCTTTAGGGGGAGCGTACGTGTGAGGGCGCGGGTTAGCGTTAGCGTACGGGTTAGGATTAGGGGACGGGTGAGGGTCAGGCTTCGGGGAAGGGTTAGGGTTAGGGTTCGGGCTAGGGTTAGGGTTAGGGGACGGGGTCGGTTTAGGGTCCAGGTGAGGGTACGAGAACGCTTTAGGGGGAGAGTACGTGTGAGGGCGCGGGTTAGCGTTAGCGTACGGGTTAGGATTAGGGGACGGGTGAGGGTCAGGCTTCGGGGAAGGGTTAGGGTTAGGGTTCGGGCTAGGGTTAGGGTTAGGGGACGGGGACGGTTTAGGGTCCAGGTGAGGGTACGACAACGCTTTAGGGGGAGCGTATGTGTGAGGGCGCGGGTTAGCGTTAGCGTACGGGTTAGGATTAGGGGACGGGTGAGGGTCAGGCTTCGGGGAAGGGTTAGGGTTAGGGTTCGGGCTAGGGTTAGGGTTAGGGGATGCGGATGGTTTAGGGTCCAGGTGAGGGTACTACAATGCTTTAGGGGGAGCGTACGTGTGAGGGCGCGGGTTAGCGTTAGCGTACGGGTTAGGATTAGGGGACGGGTGAGGGTCAGGCTTCGGGGAAGGGTTAGGGTTAGGGTTCGGGCTAGGGTTAGGGTTAGGGGACGGGGTCGGTTTAGGGTCCAGGTGAGGGTACGAGAACGCTTTAGGGGGAGAGTACGTGTGAGGGCGCGGGTTAGCGTTAGCGTACGGGTTAGGATTAGGGGACGGGTGAGGGTCAGGCTTCGGGGAAGGGTTAGGGTTAGGGTTCGGGCTAGGGTTAGGGTTAGGGGACGGGGACGGTTTAGGGTCCAGGTGAGGGTACGACAACGCTTTAGGGGGAGCGTATGTGTGAGGGCGCGGGTTAGCGTTAGCGTACGGGTTAGGATTAGGGGACGGGTGAGGGTCAGGCTTCGGGGAAGGGTTAGGTTTAGGGTTCGGGCTAGGGTTAGGGTTAGGGGACGGGGACGGTTTAGGGTCCAGGTGAGGGTAAGACAACGCTTTAGGGGGAGAGTACGTGTGAGGGCGCGGGTTAGCGTTAGCGTACGGGTTAGGATTAGGGGACGGGTGAGGGTCAGGCTTCGGGGAAGGGTTAGGGTTAGGGTTCGGGCTAGGGTTAGGGTTAGGGGACGGGGACGGTTTAGGGTCCAGGTGAGGGTACGAGAACGCTTTAGGGGGAGCGTACGTGTGAGAGCGCGGGTTAGCGTTAGCGTACGGGTTAGGATTAGGGGACTGTTGAGGGTCAGGGTTCGGGCTAGGGTTAGGGTTAGGGGACGGGGACGGTTTAGGGTCCAGGTGAGGGTACGACAACGCTTTAGGGGGAGCGTACGTGTGAGAGCGCGGGTTAGCGTTAGCGTACGGGTTAGGATTAGGGGACTGTTGAGGGTCAGGGTTCGGGCTAGGGTTAGGGTTAGGGGACGGGGACGGTTTAGGGTCCAGGTGAGGGTACGACAACGCTTTAGGGGGAGCGTAAGTGTGAGGGCCCGGGTTAGCGTTAGCGTACGGGTTAGGATTAGGGGACGGGTGAGGGTCAGGCTTCGGGGAAGGGTTAGGTTTAGGGTTCGGGCTAGGGTTAGGGTTAGGGGACGGGGACGGTTTAGGGTCCAGGTGAGGGTAAGACAACGCTTTAGGGGGAGAGTACGTGTGAGGGCGCGGGTTAGCGTTAGCGTACGGGTTAGGATTAGGGGACGGGTGAGGGTCAGGCTTCGGGGAAGGGTTAGGGTTAGGGTTCGGGCTAGGGTTAGGGTTAGGGGATGCGGATGGTTTAGGGTCCAGGTGAGGGTACTACAATGCTTTAGGGGGAGCGTACGTGTGAGGGCGCGGGTTAGCGTTAGCGTACGGGTTAGGATTAGGGGACGGGTGAGGGTCAGGCTTCGGGGAAGGGTTAGGGTTAGGGTTCGGGCTAGGGTTAGGGTTAGGGGACGGGGACGGTTTAGGGTCCAGGTGAGGGTACGAGAACGCTTTAGGGGGAGCGTACGTGTGAGAGCGCGGGTTAGCGTTAGCGTACGGGTTAGGATTAGGGGACTGTTGAGGGTCAGGGTTCGGGTTAGGGTTAGGGTTAGGGGACGGGGACGGTTTAGGGTCCAGGTGAGGGTACGACAACGCTTTAGGGGGAGCGTACGTGTGAGAGCGCGGGTTAGCGTTAGCGTACGGGTTAGGATTAGGGGACTGTTGAGGGTCAGGGTTCGGGCTAGGGTTAGGGTTAGGGGACGGGGACGGTTTAGGGTCCAGGTGAGGGTACGACAACGCTTTAGGGGGAGCGTAAGTGTGAGGGCCCGGGTTAGCGTTAGCGTACGGGTTACGATTAGGGGACGGGTGAGGGTCAGGCTTCGGGGAAGGGTTAGGGTTAGGGTTCGGGCTAGGATTAGGGTTAGGGGACGGGGACGGTTTAGGGTCCAGGTGAGGGTACGGCAACGCTTTAGGGGTAGCGTACGTGTGAGGGTGCGGGTTAGCGTTAGCGTACGGGTTAGGATTAGGGGACGGGTGAGGGTCAGGCTTCGGGGAAGGGTTAGTGTTAGGGTTCGGGCTAGGGTTAGGGTTATGGGACGGAGACGGTTTAGGGTCCAGGTGAGGGTACGACAACGCTTTAGGGGGAGCGTACGTGTGAGGGCGCGGGTTAGCGTTAGCGTACGGGTTAGGATTAGGGGACGGGTGAGAGTCAGGCTTCGGGGAAGGGTTAGGGTTAGGGTTCGGGCTAGGGTTAGGGGACGGGGACGGTTTAGGGTGCAGGTGAGGGTACGACAACGCTTTAGGGGGAGCTTACGTGTGAGGGCATGGATTAGCCTTAGCGTACGGGTTAGGATTAGGGGACGGGTGAGGGTCAGGCTTCGGGAAAGGGTTAGGGTTAGGGTTCGGGCTAGGGTTAGGGTTAGGGGACAGGGACGGTTTAGGTTCCAGGTGAGGGTACGACAACGCTTTAGGGGGAGCGTACCTGTGAGGGCGCGGGTTGGAGTTAGCGTACGGGTTAGGATTAGGGGACGGGTGAGGGTCAGGCTTCGGGGAAGGGTTAGGGTTAGGGTTCGGGCTAGGGTTAGGGTTAGGGGACGGGGAAGGTTTAGGGTCCAGGTGAGGGTACGACAACGCTTTAGGGGGAGCGTACGTGTGAGGGCGTGGGTTAGCGTTAGCGTACGGGTTAGGATTAGGGAACGGGTGAGGGTCAGGCTTCGGGGAAGGGTTAGGGTTAGGGTTTGGGCTAGGGTTAGGGTTAGGGGACGGGGACGGTTTAGGGTCCAGGTGAGGGTACGACAACACTTTAGGGGGAGCGTACGTGTGAGGGCGCGGGTTAGCGTTAGCGTACGGGTTAGGATTAGGGGACAGGTGAGGGTCAGGCGTCGGGGAAGGGTTAGGGTTAGGGTTCGGGCTAGGGTTAGGGTTAGGGTACGGGGACGGTTTAGGGTCCAGGTGAGGGTACGACAACGCTTTAGGGGGAGCGTACGTGTGAGGGCGCGCGTTAGCGTTAGCGTACGGGTTTGGATTAGGGGACGGGTGAGGGTCAGGCTTCGGGGAAGGGTTAGGGTTAGGTTTCGGGCTAGGGTTAGGGTTAGGGGACGGGGACGGTTTAGGGTCCAGGTGAGGGTACGACAACGCTTTAGAGGGAGCGTACGTGTGAGGGCGTGGGTAGGCGTTAGCGTACGGTTTACGATTAGGGGACGGGTGAGGGTCAGGCTTCGGGGAAGGGTTAGGGTTAGGGTTCGGGCTAGGGTTAGGGTTAGGGGACGGGGACGGTTTAGGGTCCAGGTGAGGGTACGAGAACGCTTTAGGTGGAGCGTACGTATGAGGGCGCGGGTTAGCCTTAGCGTACGGTTTAGGATTAGGGGACGAGTGAGGGTCAGGAGTCGGGGAAGGGTTAGGGTTAGGGTTCGGGCTAGGGTTAGGGTTATGGGACGGGGACAGTTTAGGGTCCAGGTGAGGGTATGACAACGCTTTATGGGGAGTGTACGTGTGAGGGCGCGGGTTAGCGTTAGCGTACGGGTTAGCATTAGGGGACGGGTGAGGGTCAGGCTTCGGGGAAGGGTTAGGGTTAGGGTTTGGGCTAGGGTTAGGGTTAGGGGACGGGGACGGTTTAGGGTCCAGGTGAGGGTACGACAACGCTTTAAGGGGAGAGTACGTGTGAGGGCGTGGGTTAGCGTTAGCGTACGGGTTAGGATTAGGGGACGGGTGAGGGTCAGGCTTCGGGGAAGTGTTAGGGTTAGGGTTCGGGCTAGGGTTAGGGTTAGGGGACGGGGACGGTTTAGGGTCCAGGTGAGGGTACGACAACGCTTTAGGGGGAGCATACGTGTGAGGGCGCAGGTTAGCATTAACGTACAGGTTAGGATTAGAGGACGGGTGAGGGTCAGGCTTCGGGGAAGTGTTAGGGTTAGGGTTCGGGCTAGGGTTAGGGTTAGGGGACGGGGTCGGTTTAGGGTCCAGGTGAGGGTACGAGAACGCTTTAGGGGGAGAGTACGTGTGAGGGCGCGGGTTAGCGTTAGCGTACGGGTTAGGATTAGGGGACGGGTGAGGGTCAGGCTTCGGGGAAGGGTTAGGTTTAGGGTTCGGGCTAGGGTTAGGGTTAGGGGACGGGGACGGTTTAGGGTCCAGGTGAGGGTACGACAACGCTTTAGGGGGAGCGTACGTGTGAGGGCGTGGGTTAGCGTTAGCGTACGGGTTAGGATTAGGGGACGGGTGAGGGTCAGGCTTCGGGGAAGGGTTAGGTTTAGGGTTCGGGCTAGGGTTAGGGTTAGGGGACGGGGACGGTTTAGGGTCCAGGTGAGGGTAAGACAACGCTTTAGGGGGAGAGTACGTGTGAGGGCGCGGGTTAGCGTTAGCGTACGGGTTAGGATTAGGGGACGGGTGAGGGTCAGGCTTCGGGGAAGGGTTAGGGTTAGGGTTCGGGCTAGGGTTAGGGTTAGGGGATGCGGATGGTTTAGGGTCCAGGTGAGGGTACTACAATGCTTTAGGGGGAGCGTACGTGTGAGGGCGCGGGTTAGCGTTAGCGTACGGGTTAGGATTAGGGGACGGGTGAGGGTCAGGCTTCGGGGAAGGGTTAGGGTTAGGGTTCGGGCTAGGGTTAGGGTTAGGGGACGGGGTCGGTTTAGGGTCCAGGTGAGGGTACGAGAACGCTTTAGGGGGAGAGTACGTGTGAGGGCGCGGGTTAGCGTTAGCGTACGGGTTAGGATTAGGGGACGGGTGAGGGTCAGGCTTCGGGGAAGGGTTAGGGTTAGGGTTCGGGCTAGGGTTAGGGTTAGGGGACGGGGACGGTTTAGGGTCCAGGTGAGGGTACGACAACGCTTTAGGGGGAGCGTATGTGTGAGGGCGCGGGTTAGCGTTAGCGTACGGGTTAGGATTAGGGGACGGGTGAGGGTCAGGCTTCGGGGAAGGGTTAGGTTTAGGGTTCGGGCTAGGGTTAGGGTTAGGGGACGGGGACGGTTTAGGGTCCAGGTGAGGGTAAGACAACGCTTTAGGGGGAGAGTACGTGTGAGGGCGCGGGTTAGCGTTAGCGTACGGGTTAGGATTAGGGGACGGGTGAGGGTCAGGCTTCGGGGAAGGGTTAGGGTTAGGGTTCGGGCTAGGGTTAGGGTTAGGGGACGGGGACGGTTTAGGGTCCAGGTGAGGGTACGAGAACGCTTTAGGGGGAGCGTACGTGTGAGAGCGCGGGTTAGCGTTAGCGTACGGGTTAGGATTAGGGGACTGTTGAGGGTCAGGGTTCGGGCTAGGGTTAGGGTTAGGGGACGGGGACGGTTTAGGGTCCAGGTGAGGGTACGACAACGCTTTAGGGGGAGCGTACGTGTGAGAGCGCGGGTTAGCGTTAGCGTACGGGTTAGGATTAGGGGACTGTTGAGGGTCAGGGTTCGGGCTAGGGTTAGGGTTAGGGGACGGGGACGGTTTAGGGTCCAGGTGAGGGTACGACAACGCTTTAGGGGGAGCGTAAGTGTGAGGGCCCGGGTTAGCGTTAGCGTACGGGTTACGATTAGGGGACGGGTGAGGGTCAGGCTTCGGGGAAGGGTTAGGGTTAGGGTTCGGGCTAGGATTAGGGTTAGGGGACGGGGACGGTTTAGGGTCCAGGTGAGGGTACGGCAACGCTTTAGGGGTAGCGTACGTGTGAGGGTGCGGGTTAGCGTTAGCGTACGGGTTAGGATTAGGGGACGGGTGAGGGTCAGGCTTCGGGGAAGGGTTAGTGTTAGGGTTCGGGCTAGGGTTAGGGTTATGGGACGGAGACGGTTTAGGGTCCAGGTGAGGGTACGACAACGCTTTAGGGGGAGCGTACGTGTGAGGGCGCGGGTTAGCGTTAGCGTACGGGTTAGGATTAGGGGACGGGTGAGAGTCAGGCTTCGGGGAAGGGTTAGGGTTAGGGTTCGGGCTAGGGTTAGGGGACGGGGACGGTTTAGGGTGCAGGTGAGGGTACGACAACGCTTTAGGGGGAGCTTACGTGTGAGGGCACGGATTAGCCTTAGCGTACGGGTTAGGATTAGGGGACGGGTGAGGGTCAGGCTTCGGGAAAGGGTTAGGGTTAGGGTTCGGGCTAGGGTTAGGGTTAGGGGACAGGGACGGTTTAGGTTCCAGGTGAGGGTACGACAACGCTTTAGGGGGAGCGTACCTGTGAGGGCGCGGGTTGGAGTTAGCGTACGGGTTAGGATTAGGGGACGGGTGAGGGTCAGGCTTCGGGGAAGGGTTAGGGTTAGGGTTCGGGCTAGGGTTAGGGTTAGGGGACGGGGAAGGTTTAGGGTCCAGGTGAGGGTACGACAACGCTTTAGGGGGAGCGTACGTGTGAGGGCGTGGGTTAGCGTTAGCGTACGGGTTAGGATTAGGGAACGGGTGAGGGTCAGGCTTCGGGGAAGGGTTAGGGTTAGGGTTTGGGCTAGGGTTAGGGTTAGGGGACGGGGACGGTTTAGGGTCCAGGTGAGGGTACGACAACACTTTAGGGGGAGCGTACGTGTGAGGGCGCGGGTTAGCGTTAGCGTACGGGTTAGGATTAGGGGACAGGTGAGGGTCAGGCGTCGGGGAAGGGTTAGGGTTAGGGTTCGGGCTAGGGTTAGGGTTAGGGTACGGGGACGGTTTAGGGTCCAGGTGAGGGTACGACAACACTTTAGGGGGAGCGTACGTGTGAGGGCGCGGGTTAGCGTTAGCGTACGGGTTCGGATTAGGGGACGGGTGAGGGTCAGGCTTCGGGGAAGGGTTAGGGTTAGGTTTCGGGCTAGGGTTAGGGTTAGGGGACGGGGACGGTTTAGGGTTCAGGTGAGGGTACGACAACGCTTTAGAGGGAGCGTACGTGTGAGGGCGTGGGTAGGCGTTAGCGTACGGTTTACGATTAGGGGACGGGTGAGGGTCAGGCTTCGGGGAAGGGTTAGGGTTAGGGTTCGGGCTAGGGTTAGGGTTAGGGGACGGGGACGGTTTAGGGTCCAGGTGAGGGTACGAGAACGCTTTAGGTGGAGCGTACATATGAGGGCGTGGGTTAGCCTTAGAGTACGGTTTAGGATTAGGGGACGAGTGAGGGTCAGGAGTCGGGGAAGGGGTAGGGTTAGGGTTCGGGCTAGGGTTAGGGTTATGGGACGGGGACGGTTTAGGGTCCAGGTGAGGGTACGACAACGCTTTATGGGGAGTGTACGTGTGAGGGCGCGGGTTAGCGTTAGCGTACGGGTTAGGATTAGGGGACGGGTGAGGGTCAGGCTTCGGGGAAGGGTTAGGGTTAGGGTTCGGGCTAGGGTTAGGGTTAGGGGATGCGGATGGTTTAGGGTCCAGGTGAGGGTACTACAATGCTTTAGGGGGAGCGTACGTGTGAGGGCGCGGGTTAGCGTTAGCGTACGGGTTAGGATTAGGGGACGGGTGAGGGTCAGGCTTCGGGGAAGGGTTAGGGTTAGGGTTCGGGCTAGGGTTAGGGTTAGGGGACGGGGTCGGTTTAGGGTCCAGGTGAGGGTACGAGAACGCTTTAGGGGGAGAGTACGTGTGAGGGCGCGGGTTAGCGTTAGCGTACGGGTTAGGATTAGGGGACGGGTGAGGGTCAGGCTTCGGGGAAGGGTTAGGGTTAGGGTTCGGGCTAGGGTTAGGGTTAGGGGACGGGGACGGTTTAGGGTCCAGGTGAGGGTACGACAACGCTTTAGGGGGAGCGTATGTGTGAGGGCGCGGGTTAGCGTTAGCGTACGGGTTAGGATTAGGGGACGGGTGAGGGTCAGGCTTCGGGGAAGGGTTAGGTTTAGGGTTCGGGCTAGGGTTAGGGTTAGGGGACGGGGACGGTTTAGGGTCCAGGTGAGGGTAAGACAACGCTTTAGGGGGAGAGTACGTGTGAGGGCGCGGGTTAGCGTTAGCGTACGGGTTAGGATTAGGGGACGGGTGAGGGTCAGGCTTCGGGGAAGGGTTAGGGTTAGGGTTCGGGCTAGGGTTAGGGTTAGGGGACGGGGACGGTTTAGGGTCCAGGTGAGGGTACGAGAACGCTTTAGGGGGAGCGTACGTGTGAGAGCGCGGGTTAGCGTTAGCGTACGGGTTAGGATTAGGGGACTGTTGAGGGTCAGGGTTCGGGCTAGGGTTAGGGTTAGGGGACGGGGACGGTTTAGGGTCCAGGTGAGGGTACGACAACGCTTTAGGGGGAGCGTACGTGTGAGAGCGCGGGTTAGCGTTAGCGTACGGGTTAGGATTAGGGGACTGTTGAGGGTCAGGGTTCGGGCTAGGGTTAGGGTTAGGGGACGGGGACGGTTTAGGGTCCAGGTGAGGGTACGACAACGCTTTAGGGGGAGCGTAAGTGTGAGGGCCCGGGTTAGCGTTAGCGTACGGGTTACGATTAGGGGACGGGTGAGGGTCAGGCTTCGGGGAAGGGTTAGGGTTAGGGTTCGGGCTAGGATTAGGGTTAGGGGACGGGGACGGTTTAGGGTCCAGGTGAGGGTACGGCAACGCTTTAGGGGTAGCATACGTGTGAGGGTGCGGGTTAGCGTTAGCGTACGGGTTAGGATTAGGGGACGGGTGAGGGTCAGGCTTCGGGGAAGGGTTAGTGTTAGGGTTCGGGCTAGGGTTAGGGTTATGGGACGGAGACGGTTTAGGGTCCAGGTGAGGGTACGACAACGCTTTAGGGGGAGCGTACGTGTGAGGGCGCGGGTTAGCGTTAGCGTACGGGTTAGGATTAGGGGACGGGTGAGAGTCAGGCTTCGGGGAAGGGTTAGGGTTAGGGTTCGGGCTAGGGTTAGGGGACGGGGACGGTTTAGGGTGCAGGTGAGGGTACGACAACGCTTTAGGGGGAGCTTACGTGTGAGGGCACGGATTAGCCTTAGCGTACGGGTTAGGATTAGGGGACGGGTGAGGGTCAGGCTTCGGGAAAGGGTTAGGGTTAGGGTTCGGGCTAGGGTTAGGGTTAGGGGACAGGGACGGTTTAGGTTCCAGGTGAGGGTACGACAACGCTTTAGGGGGAGCGTACCTGTGAGGGCGCGGGTTGGAGTTAGCGTACGGGTTAGGATTAGGGGACGGGTGAGGGTCAGGCTTCGGGGAAGGGTTAGGGTTAGGGTTCGGGCTAGGGTTAGGGTTAGGGGACGGGGAAGGTTTAGGGTCCAGGTGAGGGTACGACAACGCTTTAGGGGGAGCGTACGTGTGAGGGCATGGGTTAGCGTTAGCGTACGGGTTAGGATTAGGGAACGGGTGAGGGTCAGGCTTCGGGGAAGGGTTAGGGTTAGGGTTTGGGCTAGGGTTAGGGTTAGGGGACGGGGACGGTTTAGGGTCCAGGTGAGGGTACGACAACACTTTAGGGGGAGCGTACGTGTGAGGGCGCGGGTTAGCGTTAGCGTACGGGTTAGGATTAGGGGACAGGTGAGGGTCAGGCGTCGGGGAAGGGTTAGGGTTAGGGTTCGGGCTAGGGTTAGGGTTAGGGTACGGGGACGGTTTAGGGTCCAGGTGAGGGTACGACAACACTTTAGGGGGAGCGTACGTGTGAGGGCGCGGGTTAGCGTTAGCGTACGGGTTCGGATTAGGGGACGGGTGAGGGTCAGGCTTCGGGGAAGGGTTAGGGTTAGGTTTCGGGCTAGGGTTAGGGTTAGGGGACGGGGACGGTTTAGGGTTCAGGTGAGGGTACGACAACGCTTTAGAGGGAGCGTACGTGTGAGGGCGTGGGTAGGCGTTAGCGTACGGTTTACGATTAGGGGACGGGTGAGGGTCAGGCTTCGGGGAAGGGTTAGGGTTAGGGTTCGGGCTAGGGTTAGGGTTAGGGGACGGGGACGGTTTAGGGTCCAGGTGAGGGTACGAGAACGCTTTAGGTGGAGCGTACATATGAGGGCGTGGGTTAGCCTTAGAGTACGGTTTAGGATTAGGGGACGAGTGAGGGTCAGGAGTCGGGGAAGGGGTAGGGTTAGGGTTCGGGCTAGGGTTAGGGTTATGGGACGGGGACGGTTTAGGGTCCAGGTGAGGGTACGACAACGCTTTATGGGGAGTGTACGTGTGAGGGCGCGGGTTAGCGTTAGCGTACGGGTTAGCATTAGGGGACGGGTGAGGGTCAGGCTTCGGGGAAGGGTTAGGGTTAGGGTTCGGGCTAGGGTTAGGGTTAGGGGACGGGGACGGTTTAGGGTCCAGGTGAGGGTACGACAACGCTTTAAGGGGAGAGTACGTGTGAGGGCGTGGGTTAGCGTTAGCGTACGGGTTAGGATTAGGGGACGGGTGAGGGTCAGGCTTCGGGGAAGTGTTAGGGTTAGGGTTCGGGCTAGGGTTAGGGTTAGGGGACGGGGACGGTTTAGGGTCCAGGTGAGGGTACGACAACGCTTTAGGGGGAGCATACGTGTGAGGGCGCAGGTTAGCATTAACGTACAGGTTAGGATTAGAGGACGGGTGAGGGTCAGGCTTCGGGGAAGTGTTAGGGTTAGGGTTCGGGCTAGGGTTAGGGTTAGGGGACGGGGTCGGTTTAGGGTCCAGGTGAGGGTACGAGAACGCTTTAGGGGGAGAGTACGTGTGAGGGCGCGGGTTAGCGTTAGCGTACGGGTTAGGATTAGGGGACGGGTGAGGGTCAGGCTTCGGGGAAGGGTTAGGGTTAGGGTTCGGGCTAGGGTTAGGGTTAGGGGACGGGGACGGTTTAGGGTCCAGGTGAGGGTACGACAACGCTTTAGGGAGAGCGTACGTGTGAGGGCGCGGGTTAGCGTTAGCGTACGGGTTAGGATTAGGGGACGGGTGAGGGTCAGGCTTCGGGGAAGGGTTAGGTTTAGGGTTCGGGCTAGGGTTAGGGTTAGGGGACGGGGACGGTTTAGGGTCCAGGTGAGGGTAAGACAACGCTTTAGGGGGAGAGTACGTGTGAGGGCGCGGGTTAGCGTTAGCGTACGGGTTAGGATTAGGGGACGGGTGAGGGTCAGGCTTCGGGGAAGGGTTAGGGTTAGGGTTCGGGCTAGGGTTAGGGTTAGGGGATGCGGATGGTTTAGGGTCCAGGTGAGGGTACTACAATGCTTTAGGGGGAGCGTACGTGTGAGGGCGCGGGTTAGCGTTAGCGTACGGGTTAGGATTAGGGGACGGGTGAGGGTCAGGCTTCGGGGAAGGGTTAGGGTTAGGGTTCGGGCTAGGGTTAGGGTTAGGGGACGGGGACGGTTTAGGGTCCAGGTGAGGGTACGAGAACGCTTTAGGGGGAGCGTACGTATGAGGGCGCGGGTTAGCGTTAGCGTACGGGTTCGGTTTAGGGGACGGGTGAGGGTCAGGCTTCGGGGAAGGGTTAGGGTTAGGGTTCGGTCTAGGGTTAGGGTTAGGGGACGTGGACGGTTTAGGGTCCAGGTGAGGGTACGACAATGCTTTAGGGGGAGCGTACGTGTGAGGGCGCGGGTTAGCGTTAGCGTACGGGTTAGGATTAGGGGACGGGTTAGGGTCAGGCTTCGGGGAAGGGTTAGGGTTAGGGTTCGGGCTAGGGTTAGGGTTAGGGGACGGGGACGGTTTAGGGTCCAAGTGAGGGTAAGACAATGCTTTAGGGGGAGCGTACCTGTGAGGGCGCGGGTTAGCGTTAGCGTACGGGTTAGGATTAGGGGACGGGTGAGGGTCAGGCTTCGGGGAAGGGTTAGGGTTAGGGTTCGGGCTAGGGTTAGGGTTAGGGGACGGGGACGGTTTAGGGTCCAGGTGAGGGTACGACAACGCTTTAGGGGGAGCGTACGTGTGAGGGCGTGGGTTAGCGTTAGCGTACGGGTTAGGATTAGGGGACGGGTGAGGGTCAGGCTTCGGGGAAGGGTTAGGGTTAGGGTTCGGGCTAGGGTTAGGGTTAGGGGACGGGGACGGTTTAGGGTCCAGGTGAGGGTACGACAACGCTTTAAGGGGAGAGTACGTGTGAGGGCGTGGGTTAGCGTTAGCGTACGGGTTAGGATTAGGGGACGGGTGAGGGTCAGGCTTCGGGGAAGTGTTAGGGTTAGGGTTCGGGCTAGGGTTAGGGTTAGGGGACGGGGACGGTTTAGGGTCCAGGTGAGGGTACGACAACGCTTTAGGGGGAGCATACGTGTGAGGGCGCAGGTTAGCATTAACGTACAGGTTAGGATTAGAGGACGGGTGAGGGTCAGGCTTCGGGGAAGTGTTAGGGTTAGGGTTCGGGCTAGGGTTAGGGTTAGGGGACGGGGTCGGTTTAGGGTCCAGGTGAGGGTACGAGAACGCTTTAGGGGGAGAGTACGTGTGAGGGCGCGGGTTAGCGTTAGCGTACGGGTTAGGATTAGGGGACGGGTGAGGGTCAGGCTTCGGGGAAGGGTTAGGGTTAGGGTTCGGGCTAGGGTTAGGGTTAGGGGACGGGGACGGTTTAGGGTCCAGGTGAGGGTACGACAACGCTTTAGGGAGAGCGTACGTGTGAGGGCGCGGGTTAGCGTTAGCGTACGGGTTAGGATTAGGGGACGGGTGAGGGTCAGGCTTCGGGGAAGGGTTAGGTTTAGGGTTCGGGCTAGGGTTAGGGTTAGGGGACGGGGACGGTTTAGGGTCCAGGTGAGGGTAAGACAACGCTTTAGGGGGAGAGTACGTGTGAGGGCGCGGGTTAGCGTTAGCGTACGGGTTAGGATTAGGGGACGGGTGAGGGTCAGGCTTCGGGGAAGGGTTAGGGTTAGGGTTCGGGCTAGGGTTAGGGTTAGGGGATGCGGATGGTTTAGGGTCCAGGTGAGGGTACTACAATGCTTTAGGGGGAGCGTACGTGTGAGGGCGCGGGTTAGCGTTAGCGTACGGGTTAGGATTAGGGGACGGGTGAGGGTCAGGCTTCGGGGAAGGGTTAGGGTTAGGGTTCGGGCTAGGGTTAGGGTTAGGGGACGGGGACGGTTTAGGGTCCAGGTGAGGGTACGAGAACGCTTTAGGGGGAGCGTACGTATGAGGGCGCGGGTTAGCGTTAGCGTACGGGTTCGGTTTAGGGGACGGGTGAGGGTCAGGCTTCGGGGAAGGGTTAGGGTTAGGGTTCGGTCTAGGGTTAGGGTTAGGGGACGTGGACGGTTTAGGGTCCAGGTGAGGGTACGACAATGCTTTAGGGGGAGCGTACGTGTGAGGGCGCGGGTTAGCGTTAGCGTACGGGTTAGGATTAGGGGACGGGTTAGGGTCAGGCTTCGGGGAAGGGTTAGGGTTAGGGTTCGGGCTAGGGTTAGGGTTAGGGGACGGGGACGGTTTAGGGTCCAAGTGAGGGTAAGACAATGCTTTAGGGGGAGCGTACCTGTGAGGGCGCGGGTTAGCGTTAGCGTACGGGTTAGGATTAGGGGACGGGTGAGGGTCAGGCTTCGGGGAAGGGTTAGGGTTAGGGTTCGGGCTAGGGTTAGGGTTAGGGGACGGGGACGGTTTAGGGTCCAGGTGAGGGTACGACAACGCTTTAGGGGGAGCGTACGTGTGAGGGCGTGGGTTAGCGTTAGCGTACGGGTTAGGATTAGGGGACGGGTGAGGGTCAGGCTTCGGGGAAGGGTTAGGGTTAGGGTTCGGGCTAGGGTTAGGGTTAGGGGACGGGGACGGTTTAGGGTCCAGGTGAGGGTACGACAACACTTTAGGGGGAGCGTACGTGTGAGGGCGCGGGTTAGCGTTAGCGTACGGGTTAGGATTAGGGGACGGGTGAGGGTCAGGCTTCGGGGAAGGGTTAGGGTTAGGGTTCGGGCTAGGGTTAGGGTTAGGGGACGGGGACGGTTTAGGGTCCAGGTGAGGGTACGACAACGCTTTAGGGGGAGCGTACGTGTGAGGGCGCGGGTTAGCGTTAGCGTACGGGTTAGGATTAGGGGACGGGTGAGGGTCAGGCTTCGGGGAAGGGTTAGGGTTAGGGTTCGGGCTAGGGTTAGGGTTAGGGGACGGGATCGGTTTGGGGTCCAGGTGAGGGTACGACAACACTTTAGGGGGAGCGTACGTGTGAGGGCGCGGGTTAGCGTTAGCGTACGGGTTAGGATTAGGGGACGGGTGAGGGTCAGGCTTCGGGGAAGGGTTAGCGTTAGGGTTCGGGCTAGGGTTAGGGTTAGGGGACGGGGACGGTTTAGGGTCCAGGTGAGGGTACGAGAACGCTTTAGGGGGAGCCTACGTATGAGGGCGCGGGTTAGCGTTAGCGTACGGGTTAGGATTAGGGGACGGGTGAGGGTCAGGCGTCGGGGAAGGGTTAGGGTTAGGGTTCGGGCTAGGGTTAGGGTTATGGGACGGGGACGGTTTAGGGTCCAGGTGAGGGTACGACAACGCTTTAGGGGGAGCGTACGTGTGAGGGCGCGGGTTAGCGTTAGCGTACGGGTTCGGATTAGGGGACAGGTGAGGGTCAGGCTTCGGGGAAGGGTTAGGGTTAGGGTTCGGGCTAGGGTTAGGGTTAGGGGACGGGGCGGTTTAGGGTCTAGGTGAGGGTACGACAACGCTTTAGAGGGAGCGTACGTGTGAGGGCGTGGGTTAGCGTTAGCGTACGGTTTACGATTAGGGGACGGGTGAGGGTCAGGCTTCGGGGAAGGGTTAGGGTTAGGGTTCGGGCTAGGGTTAGGGTTAGGGGACGGGGACGGTTTAGGGTCCAAGTGAGGGTACGAGAACGCTTTAGGGGGAGCCTACGTATGAGGGCGCGGGTTAGCCTTAGCGTACGGTTTAGGATTAGGGGACGAGTGAGGGTCAGGCTTCGGGGAAGGGTTAGTGTTAGGGTTCGGGCTAGGGTTAGGGTTAGGGGACGGGGACGGTTTAGGGTCCAGGTGAGGGTACGAGAACGCTTTAGGGGGAGCGTACGTGTGAGGGCGCGGGATAGCGTTAGCGTACGGGTTAGGATTAGGGGACGGGTGAGGGTCAGGCTTCGGGGAAGGGTTAGGGTTAGGGTTCGGGCTAGGGATAGGGTTAGGGGACGGGGACGGTTTAGGGTCCAGGTGAGGGTACGACCATGCTTTAGGAGTAGCGTACGTGTTAGGGCGCTGGTTAGCGTTATTGTACGGGTTAGGGTTAGGGGACTGGTGAGGGTCAGGCTTCGGAGAAGGGTTAGGGTTAGGGTTCGGTCTAGGGTTAGTGTTAGGGGACGGGGACGGTTTAGGGTCCAGATGAGGGTACGAGAACCCTTTAGGGAGAGCGTACGTGTGAGGGCGTGGGTTAGCGTTAGCGTACGGGTTAGGATTAGGGGACGGGTGAGGGTCAGGCTTCGGGGAAGGGTTAGGGTTAGGGTTTGGGCTAGGGTTAGGGTTAGGTGACGGAGACGGTTAGGGTCCAGGTGAGGGTACGACAACGCTTTAGGGGGAGCATACATGTGAGTGCGCGGGTTAGCGTTAGCGTACGGGTTAGGATTAGGGGACGGGTGAGGGTCAGGCTTCGGGGAAGGGTTAGGGTTAGGGTTCGGGCTAGGGTTAGGGTTAGGGGACAGGGACGGTTTAGGGTCCAGGTAATGGTACGACAACGCTTTAGGGGGAGCGTACGTGTGACGGCGCGGGTTAGCGTTAGCGTATGGGTTAGGATTAGGGGACGGGTGAGGGTCAGGCTTCGGGGAAGGGTTAGGGTTAGGGTTCGGGCTAGGGTTAGGGTTAGGGGACGGGGACGGTTTAGGGTCCAGGTGAGGGTACGACAACGCTTTAGGGGGAGCGTACGTGTGAGGGCGCGGGTTGGAGTTACCGTACGGGTTAGGATTAGGGGACGGGTGAGGGTCAGGTTTCGGGGAAGGGTTAGGGTTAGGGTTCGGGCTAGGGTTAGGGTTAGGGGACGGGGACGGTTTAGGGTCCAGGTGAGGGTACGACAATGATTTAGGGGGAGCGTACATGTGAGGGCGCGGGTTAGCGTTAGCGTACGGGTTAGGATTAGGGGACGGGTTAGGGTCAGGCTTCGGGGAAGGGTTAGGGTTAGGGTTCGGGCTAGGGTTAGGGTTAGGGGACGGGGACGGTTTAGGGTCCAGGTGAGGGTAAGACAATGCTTTAGGGGGAGCGTACCTGTGAGGGCGCAGGTTAGCGTTAGCGTACGGGTTAGGATTAGGGGACGGGTGAGGGTCAGGCTTCGGGGAAGGGTTAGGGTTAGGGTTCGGGCTAGGGTTAGGGTTAGGGGACGGGGACGGTTTAGGGTCCAGGTGAGGGTACGACAACACTTTAGGGGGAGCGTACGTGTGAGGGCGCGGGTTAGCGTTAGCGTACGGGTTAGGATTAGGGGACGGGTGAGGGTCAGGCTTCGGGGAAGGGTTAGGGTTAGGGTTCGGGCTAGGGTTAGGGTTAGGGGACGGGGACGGTTTAGGGTCCAGGTGAGGGTACGAGAACGCTTTAGGGGGAGCCTACGTATGAGGGCGCGGGTTAGCGTTAGCGTACGGGTTAGGATTAGGGGACGGGTGAGGGTCAGGCGTCGGGGAAGGGTTAGGGTTAGGGCTAGGGTTAGGGTTATGGGACGGGGACGGTTTAGGGTCCAGGTGAGGGTACGACCATGCTTTAGGAGTAGCGTACGTGTTAGGGCGCTGGTTAGCGTTATTGTACGGGTTAGGGTTAGGGGACTGGTGAGGGTCAGGCTTCGGAGAAGGGTTAGGGTTAGGGTTCGGGCTAGGGTTAGTGTTAGGGGACGGGGACGGTTTAGGGTCCAGATGAGGGTACGAGAACCCTTTAGGGAGAGCGTACGTGTGAGGGCGTGGGTTAGCGTTAGCGTACGGGTTAGGATTAGGGGACGGGTGAGGGTCAGGCTTCGGGGAAGGGTTAGGGTTAGGGTTTGGGCTAGGGTTAGGGTTAGGTGACGGAGACGGTTAGGGTCCAGGTGAGGGTACGACAACGCTTTAGGGGGAGCGTACATGTGAGTGCGCGGGTTAGCGTTAGCGTACGGGTTAGGATTAGGGGACGGGTGAGGGTCAGGCTTCGGGGAAGGGTTAGGGTTAGGGTTCGGGCTAGGGTTAGGGTTAGGGGACAGGGACGGTTTAGGGTCCAGGTAATGGTACGACAACGCTTTAGGGGGAGCGTACGTGTGACGGCGCGGGTTAGCGTTAGCGTATGGGTTAGGATTAGGGGACGGGTGAGGGTCAGGCTTCGGGGAAGGGTTAGGGTTAGGGTTCGGGCTAGGGTTAGGGTTAGGGGACGGGGACGGTTTAGGGTCCAGGTGAGGGTACGACAACGCTTTAGGGGGAGCGTACGTGTGAGGGCGCGGGTTGGAGTTACCGTACGGGTTAGGATTAGGGGACGGGTGAGGGTCAGGTTTCGGGGAAGGGTTAGGGTTAGGGTTCGGGCTAGGGTTAGGGTTAGGGGACGGGGACGGTTTAGGGTCCAGGTGAGGGTACGACAATGATTTAGGGGGAGCGTACATGTGAGGGCGCGGGTTAGCGTTAGCGTACGGGTTAGGATTAGGGGACGGGTTAGGGTCAGGCTTCGGGGAAGGGTTAGGGTTAGGGTTCGGGCTAGGGTTAGGGTTAGGGGACGGGGACGGTTTAGGGTCCAGGTGAGGGTAAGACAATGCTTTAGGGGGAGCGTACCTGTGAGGGCGCAGGTTAGCGTTAGCGTACGGGTTAGGATTAGGGGACGGGTGAGGGTCAGGCTTCGGGGAAGGGTTAGGGTTAGGGTTCGGGCTAGGGTTAGGGTTAGGGGACGGGGACGGTTTAAGGTCCAGGTGAGGGTACGACAACGCTTTAGGGGGAGCGGACGTGTGAGGGCGTGGGTTAGCGTTAGCGTACGGGTTAGGATTAGGGGACGGGTGAGGGTCAGGCTTCGGGGAAGGGTTAGGGTTAGGGTTCGGGCTAGGGTTAGGGTTAGGGGACGGGGACGGTTTAGGGTCCAGGTGAGGGTACGACAACACTTTAGGGGGAGCGTACGTGTGAGGGCGCGGGTTAGCGTTAGCGTACGGGTTAGGATTAGGGGACGGGTGAGGGTCAGGCTTCGGGGAAGGGTTAGGGTTAGGGTTCGGGCTAGGGTTAGGGTTAGGGGACGGGGACGGTTTAGGGTCCAGGTGAGGGTACGAGAACGCTTTAGGGGGAGCCTACGTATGAGGGCGCGGGTTAGCGTTAGCGTACGGGTTAGGATTAGGGGACGGGTGAGGGTCAGGCGTCGGGGAAGGGTTAGGGTTAGGGCTAGGGTTAGGGTTATGGGACGGGGACGGTTTAGGGTCCAGGTGAGGGTACGACAACGCTTTAGAGGGAGCGTACGTGTGAGGGCGCGGGTTAGCGTTAGCGTACGGGTTCGGATTAGGGGACCAGTGAGGGTCAGGCTTCGGGGAAGGTTTAGGGTTAGGGTTCGGGCTAGGGTTAGGGTTAGGGGACGGGGACGGTTTAGGGTCCAGGTGAGGGTACGACAACGCTTTAGAGGGAGCGTACGTGTGAGGGCGTGGGTTAGCGTTAGCGTACGGTTTACGATTAGGGGACGGGTGAGGGTCAGGCTTCGCGGAAGGGTTAGGGTTAGGGTTCGGGCTAGGGTTAGGGTTAGGGGACGGGGACGGTTTAGGGTCCAGGTGAGGGTACGAGAACGCTTTAGGGGGAGCGTACGTATGAGGGCGCGGGTTAGCCTTAGCGTACGGTTTAGGATTAGGGGACGAGTGAGGGTCAGGCGTCGGGGAAGGGTTAGGGTTAGGGTTCGGGCTAGGGTTAGGGTTATGGGACGGGGACGGTTTAGGGTCCAGGTGAGGGTACGACAACGCTTTATGGGGAGTGTACGTGTGAGGGCGCGGGTTAGCGTTAGCGTACGGGTTAGCATTAGGGGACGGGTGAGGGTCAGGCTTCGGGGAAGGGTTAGGGTTAGGGTTCGGGCTAGGGTTAGGGTTAGGGGACGGGGACGGTTCAGGGTCCAGGTGAGGGTACGACAACGCTTTAAGGGGAGAGTACGTGTGAGGGCGCGGGTTAGCGTTAGCGTACGGGTTAGGATTAGGGGACGGGTGAGGGTCAGGCTTCGGGGAAGTGTTAGGGTTAGGGTTCGGGCTAGGGTTAGGGGACGGGGACGGGGACGGTTTAGGGTCCAGGTGAGGGTACGACAACGCTTTAGGGGGAGCATACGTGTGAGGGCACAGGTTAGCATTAACGTACAGGTTAGGATTAGAGGACGGGTGAGGGTCAGGCTTCGGGGAAGTGTTAGGGTTAGGGTTCGGGCTAGGGTTAGGGTTAGGGGACGGGGTCGGTTTAGGGTCCAGGTGAGGGTACGAGAACGCTTTAGGGGGAGAGTACGTGTGAGGGCGCGGGTTAGCGTTAGCGTACGGGTTAGGATTAGGGGACAGGTGAGGGTCAGGCTTCGGGGAAGGGTTAGGGTTAGGGTTCGGGCTAGGGTTAGGGTTAGGGGACGGGGACGGTTTAGGGTCCAGGTGAGGGTACGACAACGCTTTAGGGGGAGCGTACGTGTGAGGGCGCGGGTTAGCGTTAGCGTACGGGTTAGGATTACGGGACGGGTTAGGGTCAGGCTTCGGGGAAGGGTTAGGGTTAGGGTTCGGGCTAGGGTTAGGGTTAGGGGACGGGGACGGTTTAGGGTCCAGGTGAGGGTAAGACAATGCTTTAGGGGGAGCGTACCTGTGAGGGCGCGGGTTAGCGTTAGCGTACGGGTTATGATTAGAGGATGGGTGAGGGTCAGGCTTCGGGGAAGGGTTAGGGTTAGGGTTCGGGCTAGGGTTAGGGTTAGGGGACGGGGACGGTTTAAGGTCCAGGTGAGGGTACGACAACGCTTTAGGGGGAGCGTACGTGTGAGGGCGTGGGTTAGCGTTAGCGTACGGGTTAGGATTAGGGGACAGGTGAGGGTCAGGCTTCGGGGAAGGGTTAGGGTTAGGGTTCGGGCTAGGGTTAGGGTTAGGGGACGGGGACGGTTTAGGGTCCAGGTGAGGGTACGACAACACTTTAGGGGCAGCGTACGTGTGAGGGCGCGGGTTAGCGTTAGCGTACGGGGTAGGATTAGGGGACGGGTGAGGGTCAGGCTTCGGGGAAGGGTTAGGGTTAGGGTTCAGGCTAGGGTTAGGGTTAGGGGACGGGGACGGTTTAGGGTCCAGGTGAGGGTACGACAACGCTTTAGGGGGAGCGTACGTGTGAGGGCGCGGGTTAGCGTTAGCGTACGGGTTAGGATTAGGGGACGGGTGAGGGTCAGGCTTCGGGGAAGGGTTAGGGTTAGGGTTCGGGCTAGGGTTAGGGTTAGGGGACGGGATCGGTTTGGGGTCCAATTGAGGGTACGAGAACGCTTTAGGGGGAGAGTACGTGTGAGGGCGCGGGTTAGCGTTAGCGTACGGGTTAGGATTAGGGGACGGGTGAGGGTCAGGCTTCGGGGAAGGGTTAGGGTTAGGGTTCGGGCTAGGGTTAGGGTTAGGGGATGCGGATGGTATAGGGTCCAGGTGAGGGTACTACAATACTTTAGGGGGAGCGTACGTGTGAGGGCGCGGGTTAGCGTTAGCGTACGGGTTAGGATTAGGGGACGGGTGAGGGTCAGGCTTCGGGGAAGGGTTAGTGTTAGGGTTCGGGCTAGGGTTAGGGTTAGGGGACGGGGACGGTTTAGGGTCCAGGTGAGGGTACGAGAACGCTTTAGGGGGAGCGTACGTGTGAGGGCGCGGGATAGCGTTAGCGTACGGGTTAGGATTAGGGGACGGGTGAGGGTCAGGCTTCGGGGAAGGGTTAGGGTTAGGGTTCGGGCTAGGGATAGGGTTAGGGGACGGGGACGGTTTAGGGTCCAGGTGAGGGTACGACCATGCTTTAGGAGTAGCGTACGTGTTAGGGCGCTGGTTAGCGTTATTGTACGGGTTAGGGTTAGGGGACGGGTGAGGGTCAGGCTTCGGGGAAGGGTTAGGGTTAGGGTTTGGGCTAGGGTTAGGGTTAGGTGACGGAGACGGTTAGGGTCCAGGTGAGGGTACGACAACGCTTTAGGGGGAGCGTACATGTGAGTGCGCGGGTTAGCGTTAGCGTACGGGTTAGGATTAGGGGACGGGTGAGGGTCAGGCTTCGGGGAAGGGTTAGGGTTAGGGTTCGGGCTAGGGTTAGGGTTAGGGGACAGGGACGGTTTAGGGTCCAGGTAATGGTACGACAACGCTTTAGGGGGAGCGTACGTGTGACGGCGCGGGTTAGCATTAGCGTATGGGTTAGGATTAGGGGACGGGTGAGGGTCAGGCTTCGGGGAAGGGTTAGGGTTAGGGTTCGGGCTAGGGTTAGGGTTAGGGGACGGGGACGGTTTAGGGTCCAGGTGAGGGTACGACAACGCTTTAGGGGGAGCGTACGTGTGAGGGCGCGGGTTGGAGTTACCGTACGGGTTAGGATTAGGGGACGGGTGAGGGTCAGGTTTCGGGGAAGGGTTAGGGTTAGGGTTCGGGCTAGGGTTAGGGTTAGGGGACGGGGACGGTTTAGGGTCCAGGTGAGGGTACGACAATGATTTAGGGGGAGCGTACATGTGAGGGCGCGGGTTAGCGTTAGCGTACGGGTTAGGATTAGGGGACGGGTTAGGGTCAGGCTTCGGGGAAGGGTTAGGGTTAGGGTTCGGGCTAGGGTTAGGGTTAGGGGACGGGGACGGTTTAGGGTCCAGGTGAGGGTAAGACAATGCTTTAGGGGGAGCGTACCTGTGAGGGCGCAGGTTAGCGTTAGCGTACGGGTTAGGATTAGGGGACGGGTGAGGGTCAGGCTTTGGGGAAGGGTTAGGGTTAGGGTTCGGGCTAGGGTTAGGGTTAGGGGACGGGGACGGTTTAAGGTCCAGGTGAGGGTACGACAACGCTTTAGGGGGAGCGGACGTGTGAGGGCGTGGGTTAGCGTTAGCGTACGGGTTAGGATTAGGGGACGGGTGAGGGTTAGGCTTCGGGGAAGGGTTAGGGTTAGGGTTCGGGCTAGGGTTAGGGTTAGGGGACGGGGACGGTTTAGGGTCCAGGTGAGGGTACGACAACACTTTAGGGGGAGCGTACGTGTGAGGGCGCGGGTTAGCGTTAGCGTACGGGTTAGGATTAGGGGACGGGTGAGGGTCAGGCTTCGGGGAAGGGTTAGGGTTAGGGTTCGGGCTAGGGTTAGGGTTAGGGGACGGGGACGGTTTAGGGTCCAGGTGAGGGTACGAGAACGCTTTAGGGGGAGCCTACGTATGAGGGCGCGGGTTAGCGTTAGCGTACGGGTTAGGATTAGGGGACGGGTGAGGGTCAGGCGTCGGGGAAGGGTTAGGGTTAGGGCTAGGGTTAGGGTTATGGGACGGGGACGGTTTAGGGTCCAGGTGAGGGTACGACAACGCTTTAGAGGGAGCGTACGTGTGAGGGCGCGGGTTAGCGTTAGCGTACGGGTTCGGATTAGGGGACCAGTGAGGGTCAGGCTTCGGGGAAGGTTTAGGGTTAGGGTTCGGGCTAGGGTTAGGGTTAGGGGACGGGGACGGTTTAGGGTCCAGGTGAGGGTACGACAACGCTTTAGAGGGAGCGTACGTGTGAGGGCGTGGGTTAGCGTTAGCGTACGGTTTACGATTAGGGGACGGGTGAGGGTCAGGCTTCGCGGAAGGGTTAGGGTTAGGGTTCGGGCTAGGGTTAGGGTTAGGGGACGGGGACGGTTTAGGGTCCAGGTGAGGGTACGAGAACGCTTTAGGGGGAGCGTACGTATGAGGGCGCGGGTTAGCCTTAGCGTACGGTTTAGGATTAGGGGACGAGTGAGGGTCAGGCGTCGGGGAAGGGTTAGGGTTAGGGTTCGGGCTAGGGTTAGGGTTATGGGACGGGGACGGTTTAGGGTCCAGGTGAGGGTACGACAACGCTTTATGGGGAGTGTACGTGTGAGGGCGCGGGTTAGCGTTAGCGTACGGGTTAGCATTAGGGGACGGGTGAGGGTCAGGCTTCGGGGAAGGGTTAGGGTTAGGGTTCGGGCTAGGGTTAGGGTTAGGGGACGGGGACGGTTTAGGGTCCAGGTGAGGGTACGACAACGCTTTAAGGGGAGAGTACGTGTGAGGGCGCGGGTTAGCGTTAGCGTACGGGTTAGGATTAGGGGACGGGTGAGGGTCAGGCTTCGGGGAAGTGTTAGGGTTAGGGTTCGGGCTAGGGTTAGGGGACGGGGACGGGGACGGTTTAGGGTCCAGGTGAGGGTACGACAACGCTTTAGGGGGAGCATACGTGTGAGGGCACAGGTTAGCATTAACGTACAGGTTAGGATTAGAGGACGGGTGAGGGTCAGGCTTCGGGGAAGTGTTAGGGTTAGGGTTCGGGCTAGGGTTAGGGTTAGGGGACGGGGTCGGTTTAGGGTCCAGGTGAGGGTACGAGAACGCTTTAGGGGGAGAGTACGTGTGAGGGCGCGGGTTAGCGTTAGCGTACGGGTTAGGATTAGGGGACAGGTGAGGGTCAGGCTTCGGGGAAGGGTTAGGGTTAGGGTTCGGGCTAGGGTTAGGGTTAGGGGACGGGGACGGTTTAGGGTCCAGGTGAGGGTACGACAACGCTTTAGGGGGAGCGTACGTGTGAGGGCGCGGGTTAGCGTTAGCGTACGGGTTAGGATTACGGGACGGGTTAGGGTCAGGCTTCGGGGAAGGGTTAGGGTTAGGGTTCGGGCTAGGGTTAGGGTTAGGGGACGGGGACGGTTTAGGGTCCAGGTGAGGGTAAGACAATGCTTTAGGGGGAGCGTACCTGTGAGGGCGCGGGTTAGCGTTAGCGTACGGGTTATGATTAGAGGATGGGTGAGGGTCAGGCTTCGGGGAAGGGTTAGGGTTAGGGTTCGGGCTAGGGTTAGGGTTAGGGGACGGGGACGGTTTAAGGTCCAGGTGAGGGTACGACAACGCTTTAGGGGGAGCGTACGTGTGAGGGCGTGGGTTAGCGTTAGCGTACGGGTTAGGATTAGGGGACAGGTGAGGGTCAGGCTTCGGGGAAGCGTTAGGGTTAGGGTTCGGGCTAGGGTTAGGGTTAGGGGACGGGGACGGTTTAGGGTCCAGGTGAGGGTACGACAACACTTTAGGGGGAGCGTACGTGTGAGGGCGCGGGTTAGCGTTAGCGTACGGGGTAGGATTAGGGGACGGGTGAGGGTCAGGCTTCGGGGAAGGGTTAGGGTTAGGGTTCAGGCTAGGGTTAGGGTTAGGGGACGGGGACGGTTTAGGGTCCAGGTGAGGGTACGACAACGCTTTAGGGGGAGCGTACGTGTGAGGGCGCGGGTTAGCGTTAGCGTACGGGTTAGGATTAGGGGACGGGTGAGGGTCAGGCTTCGGGGAAGGGTTAGGGTTAGGGTTCGGGCTAGGGTTAGGGTTAGGGGACGGGATCGGTTTGGGGTCCAATTGAGGGTACGAGAACGCTTTAGGGGGAGAGTACGTGTGAGGGCGCGGGTTAGCGTTAGCGTACGGGTTAGGATTAGGGGACGGGTGAGGGTCAGGCTTCGGGGAAGGGTTAGGGTTAGGGTTCGGGCTAGGGTTAGGGTTAGGGGATGCGGATGGTATAGGGTCCAGGTGAGGGTACTACAATGCTTTAGGGGGAGCGTACGTGTGAGGGCGCGGGTTAGCGTTAGCGTACGGGTTAGGATTAGGGGACGGGTGAGGGTCAGGCTTCGGGGAAGGGTTAGGGTTAGGGTTCGGGCTAGGGTTAGGGTTAGTGGACGGGGACGGTTTAGGGTCCAGGTGAGGGTACGAGAACGCTTTAGCGGGAGCCTACGTATGAGGGCGCGGGTTAGCGTTAGCGTACGGGTTAGGATTAGGGGACGGGTGAGGGTCAGGCGTCGGGGAAGGGTTAGGGTTAGGGTTCGGGCTAGGGTTAGGGTTAGGGGACGGGGACGGTTTAGGGTCCAGGAGAGGGTACGACAACGCTTTAGGGGGAGCGTACGTGTGAGGGCGCGGGTTAGCGTTAGCGTACGGGTTCGGATTAGGGGACAGGTGAGGGTCAGGCTTCGGGGAAGGGTTAGGGTTTGCGTTCGGGCTAGGGTTAGGGTTAGGGGACGGGGACGGTTTAGGGTCCAGATGAGGGTACGACAACGCTTTAGAGGGAGCGTACGTGTGAGGGCGTGGGTTAGCGTTAGCGTACGGTTTACGATTAGGGGACGGGTGAGGGTCAGGCTTCGGGGAAGGGTTAGGGTTAGGGTTCGGGCTAGGGTTAGGGTTAGGGGACGGGGACGGTTTAGGGTCCAGGTGAGGGTACGAGAACGCTTTAGGGGGAGCGTACGTATGAGGGCGCGGGTTAGCCTTAGCGTACGGTTTAGGATTAGGGGACGAGTGAGGGTCAGGCTTCGGGGAAGGGTTAGGGTTAGGGTTCGGGCTAGGGTTAGGGTTATGGGACGGGGACGGTTTAGGGTCCAGGTGAGGGTACGACAACGCTTTATGGGGAGCGTACGTGTGAGGGCGCGGGTTAGCGTTAGCGTACGGGTTAGCATTAGGGGACGGGTGAGGGTCAGGCTTCGGGGAAGGGTTAGGGTTAGGGTTCGGGCTAGGGTTAGGGTTAGGGGACGGGGACGGTTTAGGGTCCAGGTGAGGGTACGAGAACGCTTTAGGGGGAGCCTACGTATGAGGGCGCGGGTTAGCGTTAGCGTACGGGTTAGGATTAGGGGACGGGTGAGGGTCAGGCTTCGGGGAAGGGTTAGGGTTAGGGTTCGGGCTAGGGTTAGGGTTAGGGGACGGGGACGGTTTAGGGTCCAGGTGAGGGTACGACAACGCTTTAGGGGGAGCATACGTGTGAGGGCGCGGGTTGGAGTTAGCGTACGGGTTAGGATTAGGGGACGGGTGAGGGTCAGGTTTCGGGGCAGGGTTAGGGTTAGGGTTCGGGCTAGGGTTAGGGTTAGGGGACGGGGACGGTTTAGGGTCCAGGTGAGGGTACGACAATGATTGAGGGGGAGCGTACGTGTGAGGGCGCAGGTTAGCATTAACGTACAGGTTAGGATTACAGGACGGGTGAGGGTGAGGCTTCGGGGAAGGGTTAGGGTTAGGGTTCGGGCTAGGGTTAGGGTTAGGGGACGCAGATGGTTTAGGGTCCAGGTGAGGGTACTACAATGCTTTAGGGGGAGCATACGTGTGAGGGCGCGGGTTAGCGTTAGCGTACAGGTTAGGATTAGGGGACGGGTGAGGGTCAGGCTTCGGGGAAGGGTTAGGGTTAGGGTTCGGGCTAGGGTTAGGGTTAGGGGACGGGGACGGTTTAGGGTCCAGGTGAGGGTACGAGAACGCTTTAGGGGGAGCGTACGTATGAGGGCGCGGGTTAGCGTTAGCGTACGGGTTAGGATTAGGGGACGGGTGAGGGTCAGGCTTCGGGGAAGGGTTAGTGTTAGGGTTCGGGCTAGGGTTAGGGTTATGGGACGGAGACGGTTTAGGGTCCAGGTGAGGGTACGACAACGCTTTAAGGGGAGCATACGTGTGAGGGCGCGGGTTGGAGTTAGCGTACGGGTTAGGATTAGGGGACGGGTGAGGGTCAGGTTTCGGGGCAGGGTTAGGGTTAGGGTTCGGGCTAGGGTTAGGGTTAGGGGACGGGGACGGTTTAGGGTCCAGGTGAGGGTACGACAATGATTGAGGGGGAGCGTACGTGTGAGGGCGTGGGTTAGCGTTAGCGTACGGTTTACGATTAGGGGACGGGTGAGGGTCAGGCTTCGGGGAAGGGTTAGGGTTAGGGTTCGGGCTAGGGTTAGGGTTATGGGACGGAGACGGTTTAGGGTCCAGGTGAGGGTACGACAACGCTTTAAGGGGAGCATACGTGTGAGGGCGCGGGTTGGAGTTAGCGTACGGGTTAGGATTAGGGGACGGGTGAGGGTCAGGTTTCGGGGCAGGGTTAGGGTTAGGGTTCGGGCTAGGGTTAGGGTTAGGGGACGGGGACGGTTTAGGGTCCAGGTGAGGGTACGACAACGATTGAGGGGGAGCGTACGTGTGAGGGCGTGGGTTAGCGTTAGCGTACGGTTTACGATTAGGGGACGGGTGAGGGTCAGGCTTCGGGGAAGGGTTAGGGTTAGGGTTCGGGCTAGGGTTAGGGTTAGGGGACGGGGACGGTTTAGGGTCCAGGTGAGGGTACGAGAACGCTTTAGGGGTAGCGTACGTATGAGGGCGTGGGTTAGCCTTAGCGTACGGTTTAGGATTAGGGGACGAGTGAGGGTCAGGCGTCGGGGAAGGGTTAGGGTTAGGGTTCGGGCTAGGGTTAGGGTTATGGGACGGGGACGGTTTAGGGTCCAGGTGAGGGTACGACAACGCTTTATGGGGAGTGTACGTGTGAGGGCGCGGGTTAGCGTTAGCGTACGGGTTAGCATTAGGGGACGGGTGAGGGTCAGGCTTCGGGGAAGGGTTAGGGTTAGGGTTCGGGCTAGGGTTAGGGTTAGGGGACGGGGACGGTTTAGGGTCCAGGTGAGGGTACGACAACGCTTTAAGGGGAGAGTACGTGTGAGGGCGCGGGTTAGCGTTAGCGTACGGGTTAGGATTAGGGGACGGGTGAGGGTCAGGCTTCGGGGAAGTGTTAGGGTTAGGGTTCGGGCTAGGGTTAGGGTTAGGGGACGGGGACGGTTTAGGGTCCAGGTGAGGGTACGACAACGCTTTAGGGGGAGCATACGTGTGAGGGCGCAGGTTAGCATTAACGTACAGGTTAGGATTAGAGGACGGGTGAGGGTCAGGCTTCGGGGAAGTGTTAGGGTTAGGGTTCGGGCTAGGGTTAGGGTTAGGGGACGGGATCGGTTTAGGGTCCAGGTGAGGGTACGAGAACGCTTTAGGGGGAGAGTACGTGTGAGGGCGCGGGTTAGCGTTAGCGTACGGGTTAGGATTAGGGGACGGGTGAGGGTCAGGCTTCGGGGAAGTGTTAGGGTTAGGGTTCGGGCTAGGGTTAGGGTTAGGGGACGGGGACGGTTTAGGGTCCAGGTGAGGGTACGACAACGCTTTAGGGGGAGCGTACGTGTGAGGGCGCGGGTTAGCGTTAGCGTACGGGTTAGGATTAGGGGACGGGTGAGGGTCAGGCTTCGGGGAAGGGTTAGGGTTAGGGTTCGGGCTAGGGTTAGGGTTAGGGGACGGGGACGGTTTAGGGTCCAGGTGAGGGTAAGACAACGCTTTAGGGGGAGAGTACGTGTGAGGGCGCGGGTTAGCGTTAGTGTATGGGTTAGGATTAGGGGACGGGTGAGGGTCAGGCTTCGGGGAAGGGTTAGGGTTAGGGTCCGGGCTAGGGTTAGGGTTAGGGGATGCGGATGGTTTAGGGTCCAGGTGAGGGTACTACAATGCTTTAGGGGGAGCGTACGTGTGAGGGCGTGGGTTAGCGTTAGCGTACGGGTTAGGATTAGGGGACGGGTGAGGGTCAGGCTTCGGGGAAGGGTTAGGGTTAGGGTTCGGGCTAGGGTTAGGGTTAGGGGACGGGGACGGTTTAGGGTCCAGGTGAGGGTACGAGAACGCTTTAGGGGGAGCGTACGTATGAGGGCGCAGGTTAGCGTTAGCGTACGGGTTCGGTTTAGGGGACGGGTGAGGGTCAGGCTTCGGGGAAGGGTTAGGGTTAGGGTTCGGTCTAGGGTAGGGTTAGGGGATGGCGACGGTTTAGGGTCCATGTGAGGGTATTACAATGCTTTAGGGGGAGCGTACGTGTGAGGACGCAGCTTAGCGTTAGCGTACGGGTTAGGATTAGGGGACGGGTTAGGGTCAGGCTTCGGGGAAGGGTTAGGGTTAGGGTTCGGGCTAGGGTTAGGGTTAGGGGACGGGGACGGTTTAGGGTCCAGGTGAGGGTAAGACAATGCTTTAGGGGGAGCGTACCTGTGAGGGCGCGGGTTAGCGTTAGCGTACGGGTTAGGATTAGGGGATGGGTGAGGGTCAGGCTTCGGGGAAGGGTTAGGGTTAGGGTTCGGGCTAGGGTTAGGGTTAGGGGACGGGGACGGTTTAAGGTCCAGGTGAGGGTACGACAACGCTTTAGGGGGAGCGTACGTGTGAGGGCGTGGGTTAGCGTTAGCGTACGGGTTAGGATTAGGGGACGGGTGAGGGTCAGGCTTCGGGGAAGGGTTAGGGTTAGGGTTCGGGCTAGGGTTAGGGTTAGGGGACGGGGACGGTTTAGGGTCCAGGTGAGGGTACGACAACACTTTAGGGGGAGCGTACGTGTGACGGCGCGGGTTAGCGTTAGCGTACGGCTTAGGATTAGGGGACGGGTGAGGGTCAGGCTTCGGGGAAGGGTTAGGGTTAGGGTTCGGGCTAGGGTTAGGGTTAGGGGACGGGGACGGTTTAGGGTCCAGGTGAGGGTATGACAACGCTTTAGGGGGAACGTACGTGTGAGGGCGTGGGTTAGCGTTAGCGTACGGGTTAGGATTAGGGGACGGGTGAGGGTCAGGCTTCGATGAAGGGTTAGTGTTAGGGTTCGGGCTAGGGTTAGGGTTAGGGGACGGGGACGGTTTAGGGTCCAGGTGAGGGTACGAGAACGCTTTAGGGGGAGCGTACGTGTGTGGGCGCGGGATAGCGTTAGCGTACGGGTTAGGATTAGGGGACGGGTGAGGGTCAGGCTTCGGGGAAGGGTTAGGGTTAGGGTTCGGGCTAGGGATAGGGTTAGGGGACGGGGACGGTTTAGGGTCCAGGTGAGGGTACGACCATGCTTTAGGAGTAGCGTACGTGTTAGGGCGCTGGTTAGCGTTATTGTACGGGTTAGGGTTAGGGGACTGGTGAGGGTCAGGCTTCGGAGAAGGGTTAGGGTTAGGGTTCGGGCTAGGGTTAGGGTTAGGGGACGGGGACGGTTTAGGGTCCAGATGAGGGTACGAGAACCCTTTAGGGAGAGCGTACGTGTGAGGGCGTGGGTTAGCGTTAGCGTACGGGTTAGGATTATGGGACGGGTGAGGGTCAGGCTTCGGGGAAGGGTTAGGGTTAGGGTTTGGGCTAGGGTTAGGGTTAGGGGACGGGGACGGTTTAGGGTCCAGGTGAGGGTACGAGAACGCTTTAGGGGGAGCGTACATGTGAGTGCGCGGGTTAGCGTTAGCGTACGGGTTAGGATTAGGGGACGGGTGAGGGTCAGGCTTCGGGGAAGGGTTAGGGTTAGGGTTCGGGCTAAGGTTAGGGTTAGGGGACGGGAACGGTTTAGGGTCCAGGTGAGGGTACGACAACGCTTTAGGGGGAGCGTACGTGTGAGGGCGCGGGTTAGCGTTAGCGTACGGGTTCGGATTAGGGGACAGGTGAGGGTCAGGCTTCGGGGAAGGGTTAGGGTTTGCGTTCGGGCTAGGGTTAGGGTTAGGGGACGGGGACGGTTTAGGGTCCAGGTGAGGGTACGACAACGCTTTAGAGGGAGTGTACGTGTGAGGGCGTGGGTTAGCGTTAGCGTACGGGTTAGGATTAGGGGACGGGTGAGGGTCAGGCGTCGGGGAAGGGTTAGGGTTAGGTTTCGGGCTAGGGTTAGGGTTAGGGGACGGGGACGGTTTAGGGTCCAGGTGAGGGTACGAGAACGCTTTAGGGGGAGCGTACGTGTGAGGGCGCGGGTTAGCGTTAGCGTACGGGTTCGGTTTAGGGGACGGGTGAGGGTCAGGCTTCGGGGAAGGTTTAGGGTTAGGGTTCGGTCTAGGGTTAGGGTTAGGGGACGGGGACGGTTTAGGGTCCAGGTGAGGGTACGACAACGCTTTAGGGGGAGCGTACGTGTGAGGGCGTGGGTTAGTGTTAGCGTACGGGTTAGGATTACGGGACGGGTGAGGGTCAGGCTTCGTGGAAGGGTTAGGGTTAGGGTTCGGGCTAGGGTTAGGGTTAGGGAACGGGCACGGTTTAGGGTCCAGGTGAGGGTACGACAACGCTTTAGGGGGAGCGTACGTGTGAGGGCGTGGGTTAGCGTTAGCGTACGGTTTACGATTAGGGGACAGGTGAGGGTCAGGCTTCGGGGAAGGGTTAGGGTTAGGGTTCTGGCTAAGGTTAGGGTTAGGGGACGGGGACGGTTTAGGGCCCAGGTGAGGGTAAGACAACGCTTTATGGGGAGCGTACGTGTGAGGGCGCGGGTTAGCGTTAGCGTACGGGTTAGGATTAGGGGACGGGTGAGGGTCAGGCTTCGGGGAAGGGTTAGGGTTAGGGTTCGGGCTAGGGTTAGGGTTAGGGGACGGGGACGGTTTAGGGTCCAGGTGATGGTACGACAACGCTTTAGGGGGAGCGTACGTGTGAGGGCGCGGGTTGGAGTTAGCATACGGGTTAGGATTAGGGGACGGGTGAGGGTCAGGTTTCGGGGAAGGGTTAGGGTTAGGGTTCGGGCTAGGGTTAGGGTTAGGGGACGGGGACGGTTTAGGGTCCAGGTGAGGGTAATACAATGCTTTAGGGGGAGCGTACGTGTGAGGGCACGGGTTAGCGTTAGCCTACGGGTTAGGATTAGGGGACGGGTGAGGGTCAGGCTTCGGGGAAGGGTTAGGGTTAGGGTTCGGGCTAGGGTTAGGGTTAGGGGCCGGGGACGGTTTAGGGTACAGGTGAGGGTAAGACAACGCTTTAGGGGGAGCGTACGTGTGAGGGTGCGGGTTAGCGTTAGCGTACGGGTTAGGATTAGGAGACGGGTGTGGGTCAGGCTTCGGGGAAGGGTTAGGGTTAGGGTTCGGGCTAGGGTTAGGGTTAGGGGACGGGGACGGTTTAGGGTCCAGGTGAGGGTACGACAACGCTTTAGGGGGAGCGTACGTGTGAGGGCGTGGGTTAGCGTTAGCGTACGGTTTACGATTAGGGGACGGGTGAGGGTCAGGCTTCGGGGAAGGG